>NW_024704742.1:57360216-57960216 GCF_018977255.1 Callorhinchus milii | reverse complement strand
TTGCTTGTGTATTGTGAATCTTAAGCAAACCATTTCCCTCTTATCCCTGTTTACCACTCCTTTTTTGTTTCACTGATATGAAATTCATGATTCACTGGCTGCAACAGAATTTGCATTTAAAGCAACAAATCCACCAATATCGCTTATTACTTTTTATACCATAATTTAATAGTTGGATCATTTTGCTGTTTTGAATGCCTCCCAAGAAGCTGTCCACATGCTTATAGTATACATTCATACTTTATACATGATAATAATCACAAAAATCCTTAGATTTGGTACAGTGTCTTGCAGAGGATATCTCAAATTGCTTCACACGATACAGTGTAGTGCAGTGACTGTGTATACTGAGCAAGGCTGTGAATTCAGAAACAAACAGCTCTGTATAGGCCAATCAAAAAAAAGGAATTAAATGTCAAACCAAGCTTTTTAAGTATTTGATTTAAATAATTGTATCCAGTTTTTTTTGCTTTCCTCCATCCCCATCTTCAGGCCGACCCTGAAGACCTTCCTCTTCGATCGTACTTACAGTCACCCACCACAATCCCTGGATCAGAGTCAGGCTATGCCACTCTCAAGCCCTCTGAAATGCTACCCTGTGTGAGGGGTGCTATGTAAATGCAAATTGTTGTTGTTGTTGCTGTAGTTTTCAAAAATCGCAAAACTGAATTTATTACATGCATTGAAACATTTATTTGTCAAATTCAAGGTTAAATTTTTGACCAGAAAATTGCGAAAAAGGTGAAACAATCGAAAAAAAGCTGCACATTTTGTCTTTTATGCTTTGATTTGGGACATTCGCTGAGGCAAATACCTCATAGCAACAATTATTTTGCTCCTAACGACTAGAATTTTATTGGAAGGGTATATGATTTTATCTGAGGGCTAGGGTTTTAAACAAGCAAATATTTGTTTTAATACTGTACATGGTGCTTATTGCTGTTCATGTAGGAACGTAAGAATTGCTAGACCAAAAAAGATCAAGATCCATTTTCTACCATCCTGGTATTCTTATACCTTTCAGTGGCCTTTAACACATAGGTGGTTTATCCATATAACTACTGTATTAAGTTAGTCAGATATTGTATACATTTCACAAAATCATATTGACTCTGATCAGATGATGCTTTTCCAAGTGCTCAGTTACTCTGTCCCTAATATGGATTCTAGTAATCTTCCACTCAGTGGCCTATGGTTACTTGACATACCCCTTCCTCCCTTCTTCAACGGTGTGTCAAATTTCTTATCCTCTAATCATCCAGTATTATTAGCAACAAAAAGTTACATTTATATAGCACCCCTCATGCAGGCTCAAGTCCCAGAGCGCTTAACTACCAATTCAGCTACAAATACATCATCACTACACTTTATAGAAAACCTTATGAAACGCTTTGACATGTGTTGATATGATTAGGCACCATATCAAATATAAGATTATCATCATACACTCCTGCATCCAGAACATTGTCAAAATACTAATATTAATAAATCTCCAATACAATAACAACAACTTATTTATATAGCCCCCTTCATGCTGGACGGTGTCTCAGAGCTCTTTATCCATAATCATTGCCTATGGATAAAGTTTGCATTATTTTAAGTGGGCATATAGCTAATTAACACCGACAGAACTAAGTGGCAGTGGATCTCAGGTCTATACAGCCTGATCAATAAAATGTTAATGTTTGGCTGGGAATTACATCTCCTCCCTGTTGGGTTTCCCAATAGTGCAAAATTCATTAACAAATACAAAAAGCTGAAAGCTGACATGAGTACATGGTAACTTTACTATCAAGTATACTGTGAAGGATTTTTTATTTTATAATTTTAACAGAGCCTACAATCTACTAAGAGGAAAATTTGATTTCATCCTATTCATTTTTCCTGCAGTGGGATCTCGTTTGTGAGAATAATTGGAAAGGTCCATTTTCCTCCTCAGTGTTTTTCATGGGCATGCTGACTGGTTCATTCTTTTCCGGACATCTTTCTGACAGGTACAACTGCTTTCAGTAACAAATCACTGAAATTAACTTGCCATATACTGCTTATCTGCAGATATTAATTTTACATATAGAATTATATAGAATGTACAGCATTGAAACTAACCATTCAACTAATCTGTGCCGGTGTTTATACTCCACATCCTAATCCCACTTCCTAGCCTACCCATCCTCCCCCCCACCCCCATAACCCTCTATTTCCCTCCCATCTTATGTTGGCATCAAGTTTTCTTTTAAATTCATTGATGCTTCTGTTTCAACCACAGTTCTGGCAGTGAGTTTTACATTCTCACCACATTCTGTCAAGAAATTCCTCCTAAACTCTTTACTTCTGCTAGTGGGTATTTTATATTGATGCTCCATTTTAATAGACTTGCTAACAAGTCAAAACAATCCTTTCTGGTTCACTTTATTCAAACTCCTTTCATAATTATAGACACGTCCAGCAGGTTCCCTGTCAAGCATCACATTTCCAGAGAAAACACCTTAACCTGCCCAACCTGTCCTGGTTGTTTAATCGGAAAACAAAACAGAAGTGACTGGGAACACTCAGCAGGTCAGGCAGCATCTATGGAGAAAGGAAAATGAGTCAAAGTTTCGGATCCACGACCCTTCGTCAGAATTCAGTTCTCCATAGATGCTGCCTGACCTGCTGAGTGTTCCCACTGACTTCTGTTTTTTGTTTTCAAATTTCCAGCAGCTGCAGGATTTTGCATTCTGATTGTTTAATCCTCTGATTCCTGGTAGCATTCTAGTAAATCTATGCTGCATTCTCTCCATTACCACAATACTCTTTTTGTAGTCTGGTGATCAGAAAAGTACATTAGTAAATTCTTAAATACTTATTTTTTCCCTGTACTAATTACCATTTCTGTTGGAACTGAGCTCACAGTGCTATTTCGGCCTCCAGGAACATTACATTCAACAAACATTTGTGTCAGCCTGACTCAGTAGGTAGCACTCTCGCCTCTGAGTCAGAAAGTTGTGGGTTCAAGTTCCATGTCAGTACTCATATAGTCTATGTTGACATGCCAATGCTTCAGATGGGATGATAAACTAAGGTTTGTCAGTCTATTCAGGTGGATGCTAAATATTCTGTGGAATTATTTGAAAAGAGAAGGGAGTTTTCCGGTGTCCTGGCCAACAATCCCTGAAATAAAGTTAGTCATTCACTTTATTGGATATTTGTAGGAAATTGCTACATTCAAATTGGCTGCCATGTTGCCCACAAAAACACACAGTCACACCACTTTACAGTATATCCTGTGAAGCGTTTTGGAATGTCCTCCTGATGTGAAAAGCAAAGGTATGGATTACCATTTTTCTTATATTCGTTCTTCCAGGGTCTTATAACTTCACTACTCATTTCAGGATAATTAGCCTTTTCTGCCCAATTATAACCAGAGATAGTTTGCATTTTTGTTACATAATATTTTTGACATGCTGGTTGATTAGAATGATTAGAATTTTAGCTTTAACCAATCATCGATCGTTCGCTTAATATGGCACAGTTTAACTTTACTCAACACTAACACTGAAGATGGGCCTTAATTCTGTACTCTGAAATTAGAATGGTTGTCCTTTCATTATATGCAAGCAAGACTTTATTTTCTTATATCCTGAAAGTAAACCTTCTGACCCTAAGAATGCTCTCTGCCAAAACTGTATTGGAGTGTTTACGCAATAGTCAAACCTCAATTAATACATAAGAACATAAGAACATGCTGGACAAAAGAAGACCAAGGTCCATTCTGTTTGCCTTCCCCCATCCTGGCAGTCACATACACATGTCATTTCCTGAACTATATACTGTATCTCAATATATTATTTCACTCTGTTTTCAAGAGTATCTTTATTAAAAGGTTACCCAAATCAACAGACACTTATTTCTGGGACAGAAAAATATAGATTTTGCTTTTTGTCATCATATCATGGCCTGACAATAAATATCAAACAAACAATTTTTAAAAATCATGCCAGCCATTAATATCAGGCAGAAGCTAAAGAAACAGCTCACTTGGTTGTTTGTGCTACCACCTACAGAATTACAAGGAACGTACAGTATGGAAACAGGCTATTCGGCCCAACCAGTCCATGTCGATGTTCATGCTCCACACGGGTCTTCACCCATTCACTCCTTACTCTCTCCAATATGCTTCTATTCCCCGCTAGTTCCATTCTAGCTTCACATTGAACATTAATAAAATTGCAGATTGGCCTAGCTGACAGCCAGAAAGACAGACAGATTGACCGCCATCAATCTTCCCTCTCTCTTAATTGTGTATCCTCTGCATCTCTACCATATTCCCTATCTAGAAATATCTAGAGATCAAAATCGAATAAAATAAAATAAATTTAAATTTGAGCTTTCTTAAGCATGCATTGTGTTGCTTTATTACACCAACAAAAATGACCACTAAATAGGATCAACACCTTATTTATTTTGAAATGAGCATTTTTTGGGGGTTGTAATTTTCAGCCCCTATAGTAGCTTCTAATTTATCTTTTTTTAAATATTTATATTCTTGGGTTTATCTGCCAAAGAGGGGTGGAATTTGTGCTCTGTGCAGTGAAAAATTAAGTCACGTCATTTTAACTAACGATATTTAGTGTATGTACTAATACATGGGGTACAGACTGCACAAGGTTGTTTTCAAAAAGACACATCATTCATGACATTTGCTGTTTGAAGACTTAAAACAAATGAGGAAAATAAGGCATCACCTGAAAAATATGCTGTTACTTTATATTTACCCATTTTCTTTTTAAGGTATGGAAGAAAATTCATTCTGTTTGCATCAATTACAGTGCAGACAGTCTTTGGACTTATTGAGATGGCTTCTCAGAGCTGGGAGATGTTCTGTGTATTCTACTTTGTAATTGGATTCGGACTAATATCGATTTACGTAACTGCTTTTGTTTTAGGTACGTTTTCTAATGTTAATGAAGAAATTACGCTTTAACCCTGTATCCAACGGTGATTTTAATTTATTCTCACCATTTTGGACCTCTATTTCTCCTTTTTCTGTGGTCGCCTCTGATTGCCTGTCTACCGTGATTTATTCCCCCGCACTGCTATTTACTGATCAAAACTATAATTTTATAAAAAAAAGTGAAGTGATTTTTCCTACCACCTATTATTCCTGTAGACATTTATCTGGTAAGATATCTCATTTTTATCACTGTCCTATGCACTTCATTGAAATCGCCTTTGAATTCTCCCTAGTTTTTCCATTAGCAACATCAACAAGACACATCTCCAAATCTCATACTTCAGCTAACTTGGTAAATTGCTTTTCAATGATTTACTAAAGTGAGAGTCTTAAATTAACATCTGCTGTGCTTCCATTACCTAAAAAATAGCTGACCACGCTCTACAGTGGTCGATAACTCTTTTGCTGACATTTCTCTGTGTAATATGCAAAACTCTTACAACAGTGTAAAATAATCATTCCTCTCAGTTCCAGCAGTTGACACAACAGTGTATATATAGCAGTTCACCTACAAATAGACAATCGTCACATTTCACCCCCTTATAAATCCTGAGAAACATTTTGAAATGTTTTGTTGATGTAATTAAGTGTTACATCAAATGCAAGGTTCTTATTATATACCGTAGTTTAATTATTATTTTTGCTCAACAGGAACAGAACTCCTTGGGAAATCTATGAGACTTGCTTTTGGAACAGTTGGTATCCCCATGTTCTTTTCCGTGGGTTATATTTTTCTGCCTCTTTTTGCATATTTTATCCGAGATTGGCGTACGTTGTTGCTAGCCATGTCTCTCCCAGGATTTCTGTATGTGCCTCTGTGGTGGTGAGTTTTCTTTTCATTAATCAGCTGTTTATTAATGAATGTTATTAAAGTCAATACATGACAGGTTTTTCAGGGTTCACATCAAATAAAATTATTTAGTGCATTTCAATGTAAGACTTCTAAAAATTATGTTGGTTATTTTGTAGGCTTTTGAAATAATGGGGTGTAACCTTGTTGTTTCATTCATAATGCAGCTGATGTATCAACAACAACAGCAGCAATTTGCAATTGTATTGTACCTTTCACATTGGGAAAATTTCTCAAGGCACTTTGCAAAGATTGAGTGGGGAGGGATTTAAGAGTGGGGGAGGGGGAATTTGGCTAAAGGCACAGTCAAATTATTCAGGCAGAGCAAAGGGAGTAGCTGGAGAAATAGGAACACAGAAGATTGTAGAGATAAGAGTAGGACAAGGCAGTGCTTCCAAGTTCCCCATGACCTTCAGCCACAATGTCTCTAACTTCTCGAACCACCGGCCTCAATCCCATCCCTTCAACCCCACCGTTATATAATAATATAGCGCTTCAAGACTATAACATGTAGTCATGTAGCTCAGTGGTTAGAGCACTCGCTTTGCAAGCGAGAGACCTGGGTTTAATTCCCGGCAGAGTGAAACCTTGGGCAAGTTTCCTTACTCCACACACCTGATAATAATCCCTGAAGAAAAACAATAATAAATTGGTCATTTAAGTCCATGACTGTTTGTGGGACAATGCTGTGCGCAATTGGCTGCCACGTTTTGCCCACAAAATGTGCAGTAAATTCACTTTAAAGTCTATTCTGTGATATTCTCGTTAATTTAATGCTTTGAGACATCTAGAAGACATGAAAAGCGCTATACCAAATGCAAGCATTATTATTATTATCCTACTTGTTTGTACGCTGCTAAATAAATGCAAGTTGCTGTAAGCATTATTGGAAGGATATTTTTCTCTTCTTCCTCTTAGACTGAAAGTCTCTTTAAAGAATTATTTTGTGGTATTCTGGTTAATTTAACTTTACATCTGTCTGATATTGGCAGGTTTATACCCGAGTCTCCCAGGTGGCTGCACTCTCAAGGCCGAGTGGAAGAAGCAGAAGCCATATTTAAAGCTGCCGCCAAACAAAATGGCATTACACACGTTGGGGTCATATTTACAAGAAGAGAATGTACTGTAGATATGGTAATCTGAAGTACTGCCTAAACATAGAAATTTCAACACAGAAGGACGTCATCATGCTCTTGCCAATACCTATATTCCTAAATCACCCTTTTATTGATTAACGTTTCTACGCAGCTCTTCATGTCCCTTAACAATGTGCTGCTCAGGTGTTTAGTTCTATAGGGTGGAGTCCTGTAGCTTAGTGGTTAGAGCACTTGCCTCTAAGTGAGAGGACATGCGTTCGATTCCTGGGCAGGACAAAATGTATCCTTACCAGTTCTAGCCAGGCTCCACTGAGTCCCTATCACCAAATGGATCAATTTCAAGATCCTCACACTTGTTTTCAAATCTGTTCATGCCCTGGCACCTTCTTACATCTCTGACCTGCTTAACCCCCAACCCACTACCCACTGCCTCTGTTTGACTGGCTCCGGCCTTCTGCGTGTCCCTTGTGCCTACTGTTCCACAATTGGTCAGCACACTTTCATGTCCCGAAACTCTGGAACACTCTTCCTCTATCCCTCCATCTTCCTTCCGCATCTTAAAGATCTTCCTCTTTCACCGTCCTATGGTCACCTCCCCCTCCCCCCGGTTCGACGTTGTGCTCCACCACTGTCATGCACTCTGGGATGCTACCCTGCGTGAGGGACGCTATATAAATGCAAGATGTTGTTGTAACTTGTTGTTGCTCCACACGCCTCTGTTTACGTAGCAATAAGTCGGAACCCAGTTGTTAGAAGAACTAGATTTCTTCAGTTGAACATTAACAAGTCCAAAGCCCTCCTGATTGGCTCCCGTCAGCGCCTCTTCACCTCAGGCGCTGACAGCATCACCATCCAAGGATTCACAATCCACCTTACTAAGCCAGTCCGGAACTTTGGCTTCTTTTTTGACCCTCAACTATCCTTTCTACCCCACATCTATGCCATGACCCAATCTGCCTTCCCTACCTATGAAACATTGCCCGCCTCTGCCACTGTCTCACACCGCAGGCCGCCAAACCCTCATACACACATTCATAACATCCAGGCTTGACTATGCAAACTCACTGCTTGTCGGCCTCCCCAACTCCTCCCTCAATAGGCAGCAGATCAACCAGAATGCAGTCGGTGTCCTCTCCCGCACGAAGCTCTGTGACCCTATCATCCCCATCTTCGCCTAACTTCACTGGCTTCCCATCACTCAAAGGATACAGTTCAAGATCCTGATCTTCACCTTCAAAGCCCTCCATGGCCTTACTCCCCATTACCTCTGTGACCTCCTAACCTTTACCAACCTGCCCGCTCCCTCTGCTCAGCAGGCTCAGGCCTGCTTCACATCCCCCATGTCACCAGCCCCACCATTGGCAGACGGGCCTTCTGCCACTATGCCCCCAAGCTCTGGAACTCCATCTTCCTTTACCTCCTTCGAGACCCATTTCAAGACCCTCCTCTTTAACTGTGCCTTCAATTGCCCCCCCTTCCCCCCTCTGGCTTCCACCCTTCCCGATCCCGACTTCCAGCTCAGGTCCAAAGCACTAATTGTCCAGCGCCTTGGGACATTCTCCTAATGTGAAAGACTCTATACAAATGTCTATACAAATCTATACACATGTCTATACAAATCTATACAAATCCCTATATACAAGTGTATATAAGATTTATTATAATGATAATAATACTTTTTTGGGCAGAGCAGCTTTCACATCGGGGGACGTCCCAAAGTGTTTCACAGGATAAACTGTGAAGGTGGGCAGCCTATTTGTGCATAGCAATACTCTGTAAACAGGTGTGAAATGAATGATGAATTTTATTTGGGGAAATGTTGACCACAACAACAGGAGAAACTGCTTACTTTTGGAATAGTGCAATGGGATCTTTAGCATCCATCTGAACAGGCAGACAGGACCTTGGTTTAATGTCTCATCCAACGGACAGCACCTACAACAACGCAGCACATTGAATATAATAATGCACTCAGAAATTAGAACCTTATAAAGGAATTCAGGATTCAAATTACAAAATCTGCTGCTCTTCTTGCTATCCTATTAATGTTTCTGGAACTAATAATAATCATAATCCATATTTACCACTAAATTTAAATTGACAACTCATCTCATTGTTCATCTAATGGGCTTTCCTGACCTAGACACTCCCTATATGAACCCCTCCAATTGGGTTCCCGCGCTGACCATAACAACAACAACAACAACAACAAATTACACTTGTATAGCATCCTTCATGTTGAAAAGACCTACCAGTGGGCTGGACAGTCAGGGGTTTTGGACCCGGGCTGGGAGTTGGGGTCAGGAGGTGACCGAAAGCACGGTCAAAGAGGAAAGTCTTCAGACGGGACTTGAAGGAGGCAACAACAACAAAATTATATTTATAGAGCGCCTTTCACATTGGAAGGACATCTCAAGAGAGGGGGTGTAGCCGAGGGATTGTGGGATGGAGTTCATGTGGGGATGTGGGGGCAGAGATGTTGAATGCCCGACCACCAATGGTGGGGCGAGAAATGCGGACGACCTGGGGCAGGTCAGTGTTCGCCGAGCAGAGGGAGTGGACAGGCTGATATGGGGTTAGGAGGTCTCTGAGTTAGGGGGAGCAAGACCGTGAAGGGCTTTGAAGATGAGAATGAGGATTGGTAACTCGATTCTCTGAGGGATTGGGAGCCAGTGAAGCTGGACAAGTGTGGGGGTGATTGTTTTGCGAAACCTGATGCCTGATGACAAGCTGCAGAATTCTGAATAATCTGCAGCTTGTGGAGGGAAGAGTTGGGAAGTCCAGTGAGCAGACAGTTGGTTTATTCAAGCTGGGACATGATGAAAGTGTGGATAAGTGTTTCGGTGGCCTGCGGTGAGAGGCAGTGGTGGAGGCAAGCAATATTGCAGAAGTGAAGAAGGTGGAGCGGGTCACGGCACAGAAACAGCCCTGGTAAAAGTAACAAATGCAATTTCGTCCATCTGTAACCAGGGTTCCCTCTGTCTCCTGGTCCTTCTTGATCTCTCTGCTGCATTTGACACTGTTGACCACTCTATCCTCCTCCAACACCTCCCTCTTACCTGAACCTTCATGGGTCTGTCCTTGACTGGTTCAGATCCTACCTTTCACACTGTCTCCACTTTGTCTCTACAAATCACTTCTCCTCCAGCCATCTCGTACAGTGTTCCTCAGGGCTCCTTGCTTGGTCCTCTCTTCAATATCTACATGCTCTCTCGTGGTGATATCATCCACAGACAAGGGATCAACTTCCACATGAATATGGATGACACCCAACTCTATCTCTCTGTCTCCACTCTTGGCTCCAGGACCACTGCTGTCCTGACAGAATGTCTGTCAGATATCAAGTCCTGGATGAAAGCTAAGTTTCTACAGTTGAACGTCAACAAGACTGAGGGCCTCCTGATTGGCTCCCATCAGCGCCTCCACACCACAGTCACTGACAGCATCACCATCCATGGATGCACACTCCACCTCGCTGAGCCAGTCTGGGAACCTTGCTGTCGTGTTTGACCCTCAAATATCCTTTCTACCCCATCTCCGCAACATTGCCCGGCTTCGGCACTGCTTCTCTCTTCAGGCCACCAAAACCCTCATCCACGTATTTATCACATCTAGGCTCAACTACAACAACAACAACAACAACAACAAGATTCCATTTATAGAGCGCCTTTCACGTCAGGAGGACGTCCCAAGGCGCTGCACAGTTGGGTCATGACCCGAGCAGGGGGGAAATGCTCAGGGTGAGGGGAGGGAAGGGAGGGAGAGAGGATGGGGGGAAATGGTCAGGGTGAGGGGAGGGAAGGGAGGGAGCGAGGAGGAGGAAGAGAGTCGAGAGGGGAGCTGAAGGCACGGTCAAAGAGCAACTCCCTGCTTGTTGGCCTTCCCAATTCTTCCCTCCACAAGATGCAGATCATCCAGAACACTTCAGCTCATGTCCTCTCCTGTGCCAAACTCCATGACCCTATCACCCCCACACTCGACTACCTCCACTAGCTTCCCTTCCCTCATACAATAGAATTCAAAACCCTCGTCCTCGCCTTCAAGGCCCTCCACAGCCTTGCCCCTTTCTACCTCTGTGACCTGCTAACCCCACATCAAGCTAGCTGCTCTCTCCACCCATCAGGCTCTGCCCTGCTCCAGTTCCACTGCCCAATCCACCCCACCATCGGTGGTTGGACCTTCAGCCTCTTCACCACAACCATTGGAACTCCATCCCCCAGTCCCTTCACCTTGCTACCTCCTTTGCCTCCTTCAAGGCACATCTCAAAACCCTCCTCTTCGACCTTGCCCTCTTCAAAGGGCTATACAATGTAATTTGTTTGTTTCTATTTCACTGTAGTTTCTAATGAATTCTATTTTGTAAAGTGCTTTGAAATATTTATTTCAGCCTGAAAGGTGCTGTATGTGTAAGCATTATTTGATCAAATTGCTTTTCATACTTTCCAGCTCCATAATCCTAGGATTAGTGATCAAGATGTGCTCACCTACTTGGATTTGTTCAGAACATCCAATATAAGAAACATCACAATCCTATTCTTCTTTATATGGTGAGTGAGGGTTTATTTATCAAGATTTTAATGAAAAATTCTAAAAATTAAAATCTTTATTCAGTTGAGTAAATTTGCAAGAATATTTCTTACTACTTTGAATTCAGGTCATGGAATTGGAAACTTTCTTATCATCTTTTTGCAGGATAGTCACATCGATGACTTACTTTGGATTATCTGTGAATACTTCTAACATGAATGGAAATCCCTACATCAACTGCTTTATCAGTGCAGCTTCTGAAATTGGAGCGTACTTGTTCACTTGGTGGTTGCTGCCCACAGCACTTCGAAGAATTACAACTGCCTCGATGTTGTCACTTGGTGGAACTCTGTTGCTACTGATTCAATTGGTGCCAGCAAGTAAGTAATATCAGGAACAACAAATTACATTTGCATTTCGTGTTTCACATCGGGAGGATGTCCTAAGGTGTTGGACAATCAGGGATTTGGACCCAAGCTGGGGGTTCGGGTCAGGAGGGATGGAGGGCAGGAAGGATAGGAGGGTGACCAAAAGCTCAGTCAAAGAAGAGGTCTTCAGAAGGACCTTGAAGGAAGCATGAGAGGGAGTGAGATGAAGGGACTGTGGGATGAAGTTCCAAAGGGTGGAGGCAGAGAGGCTGAAGGCCTGACTGCTGATGGTGGGGCAGGTCGGAAGGGGGGCATGGAGCAGGCCGGAGCTGCTGAGCAGAGGGGGCAGACCGGTTGATAAGGAGTTAGCAAGTCACAGAAATAGTGTGGAGCAAGGCCATGGAGGGCCTTGAAGACAAGGACAAGGATTTTGAACTCCATCCTCTGGGGGATGGAGAGCCTGCGGAGCCCGGCAATGGTGGGGTGATAGGGTCACGTAGCCTAGTGCGGAAGAGGACACAAGGTGTTCTGGTTGATCTGCAGCTTGTGGATGGAAGCTCCCTGGGCTCTTCCTCAGGCCAAACTCATGCACAACTTAGGTGTCAGGTTTGATCCCCAGCTTTCTTTTCTACCCCACATGCATTCCTTGACCAGGACTGCTTTTATCTACTTCTGTCACATTACCCACCTGGTTCTTACCTCACAACCAAAGCAGCCGAAATCCTTGTCCACACCTTCTTTGCAAACGGCTTCTCCTCCAGCCTTCGCACCATCTCGTGCAGTGTTCCTCAGAGCTCTATCCTCAGTCCCCTCCTCTTCACCCTCTACATGCTCCCCTTTGGTGACATCATCCGCAGACATGGGGTAACTTTCCATATGTATACGGATGACACCCAACTCTATCTCTCTGCCTCCACCTTCAACTCCAGGACTACTGGCATTCTGATTGACTGACTGTCTGACATCAAGTCCTGGAAGAGGGACAACTTTCTCCAACTGAACGTCAGCAAGACCGAGGCCCTACTGATTGGCTCATGCCAGTGCCTCCGCACCTCGGGCACTGTCAGATCCTCCACGGCTGCACACTCAACCTCACTGAGCCAGTCAGGAACCTGGGTGTCTTGTTTGACCCTGAACTGTCCTTTCTTCCCCGCATCCGCACCATGACTGGCACTGCTTACCACCACCTCTGCTACATTGTCAGACTCCACCACTGCCTCACCCCTCAGGCTGCCAAAGCGTCACCCATGCATTCGTCACATCAAGGCTCGATTATGGAAACTCCCTCCTCATCGGCCTTCACAACTCTTCCCTTCACAAGCTGCAGATCATCCAAAACTATGCAGCTCATGTACTCTCACCACCAGGCTCTGTGACCCCATCACTCCCACCCTCGCCTGACTCTACTGGCTCCCCATCCCTCAGAGGATCGAATTCAAGATCCTCGTCCTCAATTTCAAGGCCATCCATGGCCTTGCCCCCTCCTACTCTCTGACCTGCTGACTCCCTACCAATCTGCCTGCTCCCTCCGTTCAGCAGGCTCCGGCCTGCTCCATGTCTCCCGCCTGACCATCGGTGACTGGGCTTTCAGCCTCTTTGCCCCGATACTCCAGACCTCCATCCCATAGTCCCTTCACCTCTCTTCCTCCCTTGTTTCCTTCAAGGACTGTCTGAAGACTCTTCTTCGATCGTGCCTTCAGTCACCCTCCCACCTCTATCCCACACCTCCCCATGCTCAGGTCCTGATCCCTGACTGTCCAGTACCTTGGGACATCCTCCCGATGTGAAAGGCGCTCTATAAATGTTATTTACCAGCTGGACTATACCAATGCCCTCCTCACTGGACTCCCCAGCTCCACCATACCCAAATTTAATTAATCCCAAACTCCATTGCTTGGATACTCATCCATACAAAACTCCATACCCCCATCACACGAGTCCTTGCCAGGCTTCACTGGCTCCCAATTACCAAATGGATCGATTTCAAGAGCCTCTGACGTATTTTCAAATCCTTTCATGTCCTCGTACCTCCCTATTATCCAATCTGCTTACCCCCTATGCCACACCCACTACCTCTGATCAACTGATTTCTGCATCCTGTTTGTCCCTCGTCACTTCCCACCTCCATCTCCGCCTCTCTCAGGGTCAGACTCCGCCACTGTCACGTGTTCCGGATGCTAGCCCGCGTGAAGATCGCTATATAAATGCAAGATTTTGTTGTTGAGTTTGGAAGGGCGACAAGCAGGGAGTTACCGTAGTCGAGCCTGGATAAATATAAATAAATGTGATGAATATGAATAAATATTTTTAGATATTTTGCTGAAGTCTTTTAATGAATACTATTAGTATTGAGGGTAAAATCATAATAGGAGATGACAAGTTTATATATTTATTTATATAGAGTCCCTCAAGTGGATAGCATCTTGGAGCGCTTAACAGTGATGTGATTTGCCGCTGAGCTGGAAAAAGTGGGGAGAAGTCCGAAGGCATAGATAAGGAGAAAATCCTTCAGGGGTGATTTGAAGATGAGCAAAAAGAGGTCTAGATAATTAGTTGGAGAGGACAAGTTTGTAGAGCTATGGGGAAAGAGTGGGAGAGTGGGATTGAATTGATAGCTCTTTTCAAAGAACCAGCACAGACATGATGGGCCGAATGGCCTTCTATGGTGATATATAATTCTATCATTCTATGGTTCTGTGATATGAAGATGGAGGGATTGAGAGAGGCAGTTCCACAGATTCAGGGCTGAGTAGTTGAAAGCATGGTCAGCATTGGCGGAGAGTAGGAGATGAAGGAAGTGCAGAAGATCCAAGCCAACAGAAAAAAACAATAAATCAACAAAGGGATGATTAGTCAATTTAAACAAACGAAGTGGAGTAGGTGTGAACACGTGGAAGAGGTAGGGAGATGTGAGGGCATGAAGAGAGAGCGAGGATCTTGAAATTGATCCGTTATGTAACAGGGAGCCAGTGGAGCCTAGGAAGAACTGGGACAATGGGATGTAGAGTTTGGTATGGGTGAGGTAATAGGCGACAGAGTTTTCAATCAGTTGCACTTTGTCTATAGTGGAGCTGGGAAGACCAGCAAGGAGTGATTGGAAAAATTGAGGCAGGAGGTGACGAAAGCATGAATTAAAGTTTTAGCAGTGTTTGAAGTAAGATAGGGGTGAATGCAAGTGATGTTGTGGAGGTGTAGAAAGGTAGTCCTGGTCAGGGACTGAATGTAGGATAGGAAAGATAACTGGGGATTGAACCTGACACCAAGGATGCTCAGGTTCGGTGAGTCTGAGGGACGGCAGGGAAGGTTAAAGAGTTTAGAACCGCAAGTGAAAAGATACTGACCGTTGCCAAGGAGGATGCCTTTTGTCGTGTTCAGAAAGTTGGTGCTCATGCAAACCTTGATGTCAGACAAACAGAAAATTGATAGGACTGGAACCACGGCAAGGAGGAAAAATAATAGATTTCAGTATAATCTGCATACATGTGGAAGTTGGCCCCATTTCTGTGGATAATATCACCAAGAGAGAGCATGAAAATGAGAAAATGATTGGGTTGAGAATAGAGCCTTGGGGTACATCACAGGTGACTGGGGCAGGAGGAGAAACCAATAGAGGAGAAGAACATTTGTAATAATAATATTAACCCTTGTATTTGATATAACACCTTATATGATGTGAGGGTGTCTCAACGCACATAACAGGAGTTTTTGTATATGTAGTGACTGTATATTTTGTAGTCGAACATTTCTTGCAATGAAGTTTATATTTTTTCATTTGCGTTTCACAGATGTATATGTGATTACCACGGCATTAGCAATGATTGGAAAATTTGCCATTACATCTGCCTTCATTATAATCTATATTTACGCAGCTGAGCTGTATCCAACTGTATTAAGAAACATGGGAGTTGGGGCATGTTCTACGGTATCCAGGATTGGTGCCATAATCTCCCCGTATGTTTTTTATCTTGGTATGTATTGCTAATGCTTTATTTCACAGCTTCTAAAATGTTTGAATAACTATTTTCCAGAAGCTTTGAACTGTATATAATAATAATCCTTGAATTGATTTAGCACCTAATTACATTGTCAAGATATCTCACAGCATTTCACAGAACCTATTGTGAAGTGTAGTGACTATGTATTTATAGGTGAATTTAGCAGCCAATTTGCACACAGCAATGTCCTACAAACACCCAATTTTATCTGGGGGATTATTGTTCAGGGCACCAGGAGAAACTCCTTTCCCTTTTCAAATAATACCATAGATTCTTGATTGTCCACATGAATAGACAAACAGGAACTTTGATTTGGCTTCTCATCTGAAGCATGGCACCTCTGACATTGCAGCCATCCCCCCATTTGAGTGTCAGCCTATCTAGACTTTGAACTGAAAGTGCCAAAGGTGGTCTTGAATCCACTACCTTCAGAATCAGAAAGAAAGAGCTACCAACTAAGCCAGGCTGACATAAAAGGCTATATATACACATCAGATTGTTGTGGGGCCAGAGCAAAGGAAATAACATAGTAATATAAGAACAGGGGTAAGTAATTCAGCTCATTGAGGCAGTTCTGCCATTTTATAAGATCATCACATCTTTTTCCCACCTTTTCTTCATATCTCTTAATGCCTTAATATCCCCATTCTCCAAATATGTATCCAGGTTTATTTCTAGTGATATATGGTATAAAAATCACAAGGTCAAGTGTACATGATGCCTGGTGACATACACAAAGTGGATTGTGGAATGTTGTACTGACTTTCAGATTGATAGTAATGCTGGGGTTTTCTGCTGAATGTATCTGCCTGGGGAGTTTTTTCTGCTTTCATTTGCACCACTGTGGTGTGTTCGCTACCATTATTTAGTGTCAAGTGGGTCCCTCTTTCAGTTTTGAATCTTTTTAGAAAATTTTCCTGACGTGATTTATGGTAAAAATAATAATAATAATCGTTATTATTTTTGCCATATAATTCCTTTCATATTAGATTTGCCATAGTAACATAGGAACAAGAGTAGGCCATTCAGCCCCTTGAGCCTGTTCCGCCATTCTACTATATCATGACTGATCTGTAATTCAACTCCATTTATCCACATTTGCTCCACTTCGAAAGATATACTATAAAATGTGCATTTTGTAGGCAAATGCAGCAGCTAATTTGCACAAAGCAATATCCCACATATGGCTGTAAACTGGTGAGAAACAGGATTAGACAGTTTACAAACAAATTTTACGGAGTTGCCTTCAGTGTAACCAAATAACAATTAGGGGATCTAAAAGAGTTTAGGAGCAACTGCTTCTTGCAGAGGGCAGTGAGTTTGTGGAACTAGCTGCGTGAAGCGATGGTTGGATCATATAGTATTAATGCATTTAAAAGAAAGTTAGATATAAACATGAAAGCCGAGGAATAGAAAGGTAATGGACAGAAGAAAGCGTGTGGAGTATAAACACCGGCATTGACGAGTTGGCCTGAATAGTTTGTTTCTGTGCTGTACATTTTACATAAATCTATGTAATTACAAGATTTTCTTGAATTGGCTTTTCTCTATATTTTTGTAGTATATAAATTGACGTCAATTTATTACATTAAGATTCAAAAGAGCAAATTATTTCAATACACAAATGGTTGTAATGTTGCCTCTGTATTTTTAGGATTGTATAACATAGTACTACCTTTAATGGGTCTCCTAGTTGTGGTCGCTGGAGCTCTCTGTTTAATCCTTCCTGAAACACGTGATCAATCTCTTCCAGAGACTGTTCAGCAGACACAGCCAATTAGATGGTAAGTGTGTTTTGCAGTGAATATGTTTTAATTGGCAGAAAATAAAGCATTGTGATAAAATCCAGAATCTTTTCATTCTTTGAATGGTAAACAATGAAGGTTTTATCAATTGGTATGTTCTTCTAAAGAAACATCCTTTGTGCTCCCTGCACACACCCAACAACCATAATAAAAATATCTGTTCTTATTATTAATAGGAAGGGTATGATTTTTTTATAGTCCGAATTCTCTCAGGACCATTCCAATGTTGATATGGCACAATATTAATAAAACTACCAATTTGATATAATGCTTCATCACGCCATTGAGGTATCTCAAAGAGCTTCAAAAGATATACTATAGAATGTGGTGACTTTTAGGGTTCATCAGCACTTCAAAGTATTTCTCAAAGCACTTCATATATAATTACTGTCAAATGCAGCAACAAATGCCCACAAACAGCAATAAGGTAAACAACAATTTACTTTAATTTACCATATGTTAATTAAATTTACAGTATAATAATTCATAGTACATTCAGTAAAGTGCATTGAGAAGTCACAATGACATGATAAGGCACTATATCAAATGCAACGATTATTATTATTAATTTGGAAACGTGTTAGCCAAGGTTTATCCTTGGAACTCCATCCCACATTCCCTTCGCTTCGCTCCCTCCATTGCTTCCTTCAAGGCGCATCTCAAAACCCTCCTCTTCGACCGAGCCTTCAGCCACCCTCCTACCCTTCCCAATCCCGATCCCTTGCCCGAGTCCAAATCCCTGACTATCTAGTACCTTGGAATGTCCACCCGATGTGAAAGCGTTATATAAATGTAATTTTGTATTGTATTACTCACCTGCGGGTGCTCACTGTTGACGCTTTGTCGAATTGCCCAGTTCCTCTGCGATGACATCCTTCACCTTAAAATAAACAACAACAACAAGATTACATTTGTATAGCGCCTTTCATGTCGGGAGGACGTCCCAAGGCGCTGGACAGAGTACAGCATTTCAGACCCGAGCTGGGGTCGGGGGGGAGGGAGTTGGGGGGTGGGGGGGACGGAAGGGAGAAGAGGGGAAGGGGGCTAGGCGATTGCATAAAGGAAGAGAAAGTCAGATTAAATAATAATAATAATCCTTTAATAATAATCCTTTGGTATAGCATCTCTCACGTCAAGACAATGTCTCAAACTGCTTCACAGAATTTACTGTGGAATGCTTATTTATTTACAGGTGAATGAGGCAGCTCAAATGTGCACAGCGATGTCCCCCAAGGAGTCATGATATAAATGACTAATTTTATTTGGGGGATTGTTGGCCAGGACAATGGGAGAAACTCCCTTCTCAAAAATTTTTTATGAATGCATTGCTTATATTTAATTTTCCTCCTGTTTTTCCAGTTGTTCAGTCTAGAAGAATGGCATCATTTCTGTGGTGAAAAGAAGACACCAATAAGAAGCAATGAATGCACTGGAAGGATGAAGTTATCTGTATATTCATAAAATGTCACAATTTCAACTTGCTACTTATTCAGGAAATAGGAAAATAGTGGAAGACTTAAACTTCCCTCATATTAAATCTACTTCTGTTTAAATTAACATTTTTTTTAAGTGTGTTTCATAATTTACAGTCAGCCTAACAATATGCAATAAAAAAGGAACATAAGAAAAGTCATGGATGAGAAAAGGCTATTCGTTTCACTGAAGCTCAATCTTCTATCATGCCATTTTCTGTTTCAAATCTACTCTTTACTATTACATTTATAGTTTTACGATTTAATCTGAAATAATTTTATCCACCCCATTCTATTTTCTCTTCAAAGCTTATTAAGAAACAAACAAATTAACCTGCATTTTTACGGTGCCTTATCACATCAAAACATCTCTTCCCTGGGAAGTTAGCAGGGAGGAGGCAGGTGGTTGAAAACATGGTCAAAAAGATACGTCTTCAGGTACGTTTTGAAAGCAAGGAAGAAAAGGGTAAGGTGGAGGAATTCTGTAGCTGAAAGCTCAAATTTTGATGAGCAAAGTGGCTGGCCACAGATATACCACTGTATGCAATCACAGCGCTAAGGTGGGGCAAGACCATGCAGGAATTTGAAAATAGGTCATGTATCTCCAACTGAATCCACTAGGCGATGGGGAACCAAGCAAGATTGATGATGATGGGTTCACAGAACTTGGCTCGAAAGAGGACATGGGCTGGATAATTCTGGCTTGTGTAATTGGGTTTGTTACACACCTATTGCAATAAAGTAGTTATCTTTTTGTTATGTCATTAAAATGTTGTCTTCATTATTAAAGATAATTAAACTATGATTCTCAGATTGCTTTAGTTTCTCGCTTTCTCAATTTAATATGTATCCTTATGATGCACACATTCTTTTCCAAGCTAACCAAGCTCTGTGAAATGATCACCCCCTCCTCGCCCAGCTCCACTGGCTCCCCATCCCTCAGAGGATCAAGTTTATAATCCTCATTGTCCACAGTCGTGCTCCTCCCGAGCTCTGCAACCTATTATAACCATAGCAACCAGTCCATTCCCTCCATTTGGCAGGCTGTTCCATGTCCCCCACCCTAGCCGCCCCACCATTGGGGTTTGGGCCTTCAGCTTTTCTGATCCCACCATCTGGAACTCCATTCCCGAATCCCTCCGCCTTGTTCCTTCCCTTGCCTCCTTCAATAATAATAATAAAAATAATCCTTGCATTTGATATAGTGCCTAATCACATCTTTGAGATGTCTCAAAGCACTTTGCAGAATACACTGCAGAGTGAATTGACTGTATATGTTGTGGGCAAACACCAGCCAATTGTTCACAGCAGTGTCCAACAAACAGTCGTGGATTAAGTGAACAAATTATTATTATTATCTTTTAAACGATTATTAACCCCACCAATCGACTAACAACCTAGTCGCAAGATAAACAGAGGGATGTGAAGTAAAAAAACTTGCCCAATATTTCACCCTGCCCAGGAATCAAACCCAGTTCCTCTTACTTGCGAGGCAAGTGCTGTAACCCAGAAAACCCGTCTCAAGATGTTTTTCTTTGACCATGCCTTCGGCCACACTCCCACCTGTACTCCCCCTACCCTCCACCACTCTTAATTCTAACCCCCAGCTCAGGTGCAAATCTTTAACTGTCCAGTGCCTTGGAACGTCCTTCTGACGTGAAAGGCGCTATGTAAATTTAATTTTTTGTTGTTTTTCAACCAATACACAATTATTTATTTGTCAGTAATTCATTTGGCCATTTGGCTGGACAATTGTATAGCCAACAACTCCTTCTGTAATGCTTTCTATTTCAGTAGATCTCCCTGTGTTTGTATTGGACATTTCCATAAAATATGAAGCAAAATTGGGGTCAAGATAACATGAATCACATTGGAAGCTCCTTCCTCCCACTAAACAAGGTGAAAGTTTCAGGAGCAGTTGGATTTGTTGCAAAATGAACCTAACAAGTACGAATTGTCCTGCAGCATAGTGGTTCGAGCACTTGCCTCTCAAGCGAGAGAAACCGAGTTTGATTCCTGTGCAGGATAAAACCTTAGCCAATTTTCCTTACTCCACACGCCTGTTTACCTAGCAGTAAGTAGGAATCCAGTTGTTAGTTGACTGGCGGATTGCTCTCTGTGGATAATAATCCCTTAAAAAATTAATAACAAAATGATATTTTGATCACTTAATCCGAGACTGTTTGCGAGAGGCTGCTGTGCGCAATTGGCTGCTGCTTTTTGCTCACAAAATATACCGTTAATTCACTTACAGTATATTCTGTAAAGCGTTTTGAGACGTTTCAATGACGTGATAAGGCACTATATCAAATGCAAAGATTATAGTTATTATCATCAAATTGAGCCCAAGTTCCCTATTTTATTTTCGGTTAGCTGGATGTCTGGCATGTTGAGAAACTGATTGCCACGCTTGATGGCTTGAAGTATCACAAGATCACAAGATTGAAAACTGGATGAAGAAGGCTCTTCACCCAGTTGATCTTATTTTTCCAGAATCCCCATCCTTCCAACACAGGATCAACATGTTTTTAAAATAAGTCCAGTGTTTTGACCTCAACCGCAGAGATCCCTGGGAACCTGCTCCAGCTGTTAATACTTCCTAGTATCTATCTTGAAATTGCCCTTTGCAACATATTCCAATAAATAGTAATCTTTTTATTGCATCTCTATAAATGAGATTGCTAGTTTTACAGATCAGCATAAGGTATACAGATTTTCAAAGCAGCATAACAGGTCAGGTTTGCAACCTTAAATCTGAATCCGTTTATTCTGTTGTCAATGCATCAAAAAGTATTGTTCGGAGTTTACTTTCTCAATCCTATTTAAAATCTCCACAAGGTAACTTATGAGAGGCCTAGCTTGTTCAATCATTGCTCAAACTAAACTTCTTAAAATTCCACATATGTACAGAAATGTAGATTTGTCTATAGTGCATATTCTCTTCCAGAAGGGATGCACCCTGCTTAATTTACCATGGAGTGTTCAGTGTAGATTGACAAGAGCCAAGGTTTGGGGACCACTGAGTGTGTACTGTTCAACCAGCTAAAACTGCACAACATGACATTGCAAAGTGCCCACTCCTTTCTATCTAGGAATTGCCTTCCTATTAGAACTCCGCCTTTCAGGGTTAATAGGAGATAAGTGGGATGAATTGCTGCCCTCATGATTGATCTGCTGCTCCAGGTTTTGCTCATGAGTTAGACTTGCAAGTTTGCCACCAGAAATGCCTTAGGAGGCCTTGCCTGCCAAAGCAGCCAGGTTACTGAGATCATCAAAGAGGATTGACAAAATTCTAATAATCCATTTGCCAGGCACATCACTTTGGAAACAGTACAATCTCAAAGTGACCCTGTGTTCCTCCTTCCCTCTTCCCCCAGAAAATAGTAAGTACCATCAAACCTCAAGCAACCACCTCCATTCAGCAACCACCTCCATTAACAACCACCCTGCAACAGCCCAGAAAGCCCAAATTGGACACTAACAAATCCTTCGCAGAGCCCATTCTGATATAAAGGCCACTTTGGCCCAGTCCCCTGAGAGGTTGTTGAAGACTGGTTGGATTGTGATCAGTCATTTGACATCTGATAAGCCCTCTCTTTGTGAATATCAAGTGCTGGGAACTCATCTTGAGCCATCTAGTGAACAGCACAATTCACCCTGAATATGTGAGAACATTACCACCATTCTCCAACCTTCACCCTGAAGATATAACCACATCAGTGGTTATATAAAACCAGCAGTGGTTTAAGCAGTTGGAAAAGCGAAATGTTGGGCAAGTTTCCTTACTCCACATTGCCTGTTTACCTAGCAGAAAGTAGGAACCTGGGAGATAGTCGATTGGCAGATTGCTTAACTGGAGGTAATAATTCCTTCTCAAAGAAAAATAATCAATTGGTCACTTCAATCTTTGATTGTTTGTGGAGCTGCTATGCGCTATTGGCTGCTGCGTTTCACCCACAAAGTGTACAATCAATGCACTTTACAGTATATTCTGTGAAGCTCTTTGAGACGTCTCAAAGACGTGATAAGGCATTATATCAAATGCAAGGATTATTATGATTACAAAGCTTCATGTCAACACTCCTTTGGTCTCTTGAAAGGTCTCAGGCTCTGGGTAGCGTAATAACTTGCTGAAATGTTACTAAAGAGCTAGTCTTTGCAGGATATCATTTATGTTGTTTTGATTTTGTTGCGTTCCTATGCTTTAATCAAATTCTCAACTTGCACTAATTTTAACTTTAACACCCCCGGCTTGTTATCATTAACAATATGCAATGGTATACAAACCATGCAAAATTTGCATTGAATTGATTGATTGTCACATCATTTTGTAAATTGTTATGGACAATTACTTGCTAAGAAATTGAAGAATTATTTTTAAATGTGAAATATTTGCACAAGGGTAGAGAATCCCAACAGTTAGCAGTGATGATTAGACCAGATCAGCAATATTACTAACAATATTTAATTTTTAAACTTTTCTTTGTGGCAATTCTTATTCAGTATGAATCGGATGGGTAGACCAAAAGGTGAGAAATAGATTTTAGTGAAGATGAATAATAATCTTTGCATTAGATATAGCGTTTTGCAAGTCTTCTAGACGTCTCAAAGCTCTTCACAGAATATACTGTAAAGTGAATTGTTTGTATATTTGCGGGCAAAATGCAGCAGCCATTTACTCACAGCAGTGTCACACAAACAGTCATGGATTGAGTGACCAAATAGTTATTTTAATTATTTATTTTCTTGAGGGTTTATTATCAGGCATGTGTAGTAAGGAAATTTGCCTGCCTTGGGCACGTTTCCTTACTCCGCATGCCGAATAATAATCCCTCAGGAAAACAAACAATAATAATTTGGTCACTCAATCCACGACTGTTTGTGGGACACTGCTGTGCACAATTGGCTGCCGTGTTTCAAATTATACAGTCATTTCACTATACAGTATATTCTGTGAAACACTTTGAGACGTCACGAAGACATGATAAGGCACTATATCAAATGCAAGGATTATTATAGCACTTTTCACGTCGGGAGAACACCTCTATGTTCATCACAGGCTATACTATAAAGTGTGTATTTTGGATAGCACTGATCTAGGCTGATAATCCAACACAGCACATTGTTAGAGGTTCCAGCCTTCTAATGATTTGTTAAACTGTCTCCAGGATAATGTTAAATATCCCATGGCAATATTTCAATAGAGGAGTTCCTTCTGGTATCTGGGCAAACAATCCCCCAGGTAAAATTGGTCACTCACTTCATGTGTGGGGCATTGCTGTACACAGATTGGTTACTCCATTTGTTTATATATATATATGCCTATACAGTCACTATATTTTACACTGAATATTGACATCAACAATAATTTGCACTTATATAGTGCCCTCCACCCAGAGTAGCATTTCAGAGTGCTTAACAGTGGCGAAGCCTGACTCCAAGGTGGAGGGGGTGGCAGAGGTACGAGCTGGGGGTGAGGTTCTCAAAACTGAGAAGAGTTTTGATATGTTTTGATGCGATAAGGCATTGTATCAATTCTCTATCTGTCTTCAAGTCCCACCTTAAAACCTTTCCTTTCACTGTAGTTATGGTCTATTCTGCCTTCCTCCCAGC
This sequence comes from Callorhinchus milii, assembly GCF_018977255.1. Lineage (NCBI taxonomy): Eukaryota > Metazoa > Chordata > Chondrichthyes > Chimaeriformes > Callorhinchidae > Callorhinchus > Callorhinchus milii. The sequence continues at coordinate 57,935,496 of NW_024704742.1, read as the reverse complement.
TCGGTGTCTGTACCCATCATTGTAAAGCGTCATTGTATGTGACTGGTGCTATGCTTAAATGCAAGTTGTCGCTGTTAGAATAAACACTGTCTTTATCCTGGGAAGACAGTTTTAGCTGAGAACACAGTGCCACCACGTGTCTATACGCTGCAACACTACAGAAAATAAATCTCAAAAAAATTCATCACACCTGGGAGCACAGCACCACAAAGTGGTCAAATGAAGAAACTATATTGAGGAACATAAATAAAATGACAAACAGAAACTGTGGCAGCTGGTGGCAAAACAGTTTAATTGCACCAAAAGGTATATATCAACAACTTAACACATGGAGAGTGTGTCAGAGTGCTCGACAGTGGGTGTTTGATGCTGAGCCAGGGAAGGAGGGCAGATAGGCACAGGCAAAGATGCAAAAAGACAACAAATGGAGGGGTTCAGGCAGAGAGTTCCAAAGTTTCGGGCAAAGTATCTGAAACTAAGGCCGTTCATAATGGAGTGGAGGAGCGAGGCATGTGTCCTGTAGTTCAGTGGTTAGAGCACTTGCTTTGCAAGTGAGAGACCTGAGTTCAATTCCAGGCAGAGGGCGAAACCTTGGGCAAGTTTCCTTACTCCACACAGAGCCTAATAATAATCCTTCCAAAACCAAAAACAATAATAAAATTGGTCATTTTCAATCTACGACTGTTTGTGGGACATTGCTGTGCGCAATTGGCTGCCGCGTTTGCCCACGAAAATATACAGTCAATTCACTTTACAGTGTGTTCTGTGAAGCGCTTTGGGACGTCCTCCCGACGTGAAAAGCTCTATATCAAATGCAAGGATTATTATTATTATTATTCTTGATACGGTCTCCAACTCAAAATTAGGGTTTCCTTATTTGCTTCACAAATGCCTATGGGAACTGCACTCTGACATAATCTGCATTTAAAATAGGATTCTGGAAAGAACAATTTTCAAACTGGGATTTTGTTGGGAGGTCTTTATAGGAGGTGATAATATCAGCAATCTCACCAGTTTTGTCCTAAAAGAACACACAGAAAGCCAGCTTCAAAATTATAGCTGCATTTAAGAAATGATCAAATCCTGGACCCTCTGAAATACAGCAACAACTTGCACTTATATAGTGTTATTCACCCAGGGCAGTGTGAATACTTGGAGTGCTTAACAATGGTGGAACCTAAACCCGAGCCGGGGAGAGGGAGGAAGTGACCGTTAGCACGGTTGAAGAGGAGGGTCTGCAATCGTGAATTAAAAGAGGCGAAGGAGGGGTAAGGCGGAGGAATTGGGGGAGAGAGTTCCAAAGCTTTTTGGTGTAGTGGCTGAAAGCACAGCTGCTAATGGTAGAGTGGAGAGGAGGAGGTACAAGCTGGAGGCCAGAGCCACTGGATCGGAGGCAGCTGATAGTGGAGTGGGGAGACAGCAGGTCAGAAGGTTAGGGAGGTGCCAGGGCTTGAAGGGATTTGTGATAAAAGAAAATGGGGGAATATGATCCAAGTCTTAAGATATTGCTTATCTGATTCTATTATCATCTCAAGGGAGCTTACTTGTATTGTTGGGATTTCACTTTTACTATCATAGAGGTCACAGAATTTAACTGAAAAGCCTTGAGTAAAACTGGAAATATGATTTTTTTACTGCCCAGAGCAGATGACAACTGTATTAAACTCATTCCCTTGATTAGCAATTCAACTCGTGGAGTCCTGTAGCTCAGTGGTTAGAGCACTCGCTTTGCAAGTGAGAGACCTGAGTTCAATTCCAGGCAGAGGGCGAAACCTTGGGCAAGTTTCCTTACTACACACACCTAATAATAATCCCTCCAAAACCAAAAACAATAATAAATTGGTCATTTTCAATCTACGACTGTTTGTGGGACATTGCTGTGCGCAATTGGCTGCCGCGTTCGCCCACAAATATACAGTCAATTCACTTTATAGTGTGTTCTGTGAAGCGCTTTGGGACGTTCTCCCGACGTGACAAGCGCTATATCAAATGCAAGGATTATTATTATTATTATTATTATTATTATTACTCGCAATCACCCGCTTTTTCCCCAAAGCCCTGCATTCTTTTCCTTTTTAAATACCTATCTAATTCCCCTTTGAAAACTACTATCAAATTTGCTTCAACCACCCTTCTAGGCAGTGTATTCCAGACTGTAACAAATGTCTGGGTAAAAAAAAATCTCCTTGTCTCCCCTCTGGTTCTTTTGTGAATTATCTTAAATCTGTGTCCTCTAGTTGCCCACCCACCTGCCACAGGAAACAGTTTCTCCCTAACTACTCTAACAAAACCCCTCATCATTTTGAACACCTCTATTAAATCTCCCCTTAATCTTCTCTGCTCTAAGGAGAACAATCCCAGCCTCTCTAGTCTCTGCACATAATTGAATCCCCTCATCCCTGTTATTATTCTGGTAAATCTCCTTTGCACCCTCTCCAAGGCCTTGACATCCTTCCTCAAGTGTGGTTCCCAGAATTGAACACAATACTCCATCTGAGGCCTATCCAGTGATTTACATTGTAAGTAAAATCCTCATAGTGCAGTTAAGGTATACTGAGATGATAGTAGAAACAAATAGCTATCATCTTAAGACCTGGATGATAATAGCCAGCAAATCACTGAAAAGGTAAACTCATGGCAGTTTTGCAATGAATTAATGTAAGGTCTTCAATGCTCTGAAATATAACAAGAACAAGTTTAGTCTTTGTAGTTCATTAGCTCACTACAAATATCATAGTTCAAACGGCACATATTTGTGCTGTGCAACATAATGTTCCGAACAGCACACAGAAGGTTGTCTCAATCAAGATATGTGAGTTATCTTGCAGAGTCAGCTTTTCTTGCAGCGCCCTAAACTTAGCCATAATATTTTGTTCTAAAAGTTTATTACAGACGACAAGGCCAAGCCAAACATTTTGTTAAAGCTGTATTCTGCTTGATATCTTCAAGATATGGTAACATGCTGAAGCACCACACTGAAAAGGGTGAAGGGCACTATAGTCATGCTCACCCCTCTTCAAGGAGAACAAGGTCCTATTTAAACTTGTGGCATACCACACCTGGATGCAAATAGTCTTCCTTTATGGATCCGAGCACCTGGGGATGCAGGGGAGTGGCTTCCTCTGACCCAGTTGCAAAGTCCAGGATCAAGCAGTGAGGTGGAATTTGTGGCAAACATGAAAATTGGCTACAAGGAGGGAGAGCTCCGGCCTACACTGACCTGTCACTAAGAACCCTGGAGGTGGAGTCAGCTACACAGTGGGCACATCTATTTGCCAAGGCCCCTCATATAAGGACTGGACAGATTGAGCAGCTGGCGTTAAGTAAGCCTGGTACGTGACATTGGACTTGGACTTCGAGAACATCAAGGCAGAACAATATCCGCCAGATAGCTGATGAGGAAACTCTGAGACTTGGGGTGACAGCTGCTAAAAAGCATTACCTGGAACCTGAGATTGTGAACACATGTTCGTACATCCAGTGCCTGGGATCCACCTGGATTGGCCTGCAGAGAGGCAAGCACCTTCTTCTTAAACTCTACACCTCCAATTAGTGGAGCCATTGCTCAATGGAATGGGACGTGTGCCCGAGCTGCAGACAGGTAGCAATGCTCTCATGCATTTCATGTTGATTTGTGTGGCTCAGCGGGAAGCTTGCATAGAGTTCCTGGTACCTACCCTCCACCTAGTGATTCTCAAACCCGTGCTTATCAAATGTTGATGACCAACAAGTGACTTTCCTCCTTGGAGGGAGGTAAGCACGGTCTCCTTGGAGCTCAACTGGCTTGGCAACGGGATGTCGGAACCGAGCCAACCCTTTGTGGTGGTCTCTGTAGTCCAGACACGTCCATAGCATTCCAAGGCACCGCTGATGACAGCACAGCCAGTCTGGCTCATCGACAAGACTTAGAAGGGTAGTCACTGGGGCTGTGGAATCATCCCGCTCTGCTCCTATTAACTCTGCAAACCCAAACCTTAATGGATAGGGTGGTCTTAGCTGGACAAGTCGTGGGAAAGCTTAACAGAGAGCAATATGAATGGGTTTTTAGTTGGTTAGATTCCATCAGTACCCCAATGCACATTCTTGGGTCTCCAATCCTTGGCTCTTGACAACCTACCCCTAATACTTTCAGGAATTTGTTAAGTAGAATGCATCCCTCCAGGGAGAGAGTGTGCATTCCATTACAATTTCTCTCTGGGATTTCCATGTGTAGGTGGATGCATGGAATTCTCAGTTTTGTTTCGATGCTCTTTAGCATGGTGATGGGTTCACTCATGTGTCAGATACACAGCTGCTAAAAACAAATAATAACTAGAAAATCAATTAACTATTTAAATAAGGGTTAATTATAGGAATGTATTTTTCAGGAAATTTACTTTTTATTAAAAAAATCTAAATTGTGATCACATTGGTTAGGCAGAAAATGTAATGATTATAATAACCTTGCAGTTGATTTCATGTCAGGTGGACATCTCATAGCACTTCACAGAATTTACTATAATGTTCAGTGACTATGAATTTTGCAAAGATTAAATTAAATCTGATGCATTTGTGAGAAAACTGCTGTGTGCGGGAGCAGTCTATGTGCATGAACAGACAGTGTGCAGGAGCAGTCTGTGCGCATGAGAAGTCTTTGTGAAGGAGCAGACTGTGTGCAGGAGCAGTCTGCTGGGCACTCTTATTAAGATTATCTGATTTTCATCCCGTTGGCCTTCCCAACTCTTGCCTGCACAAGCTGCAGATCATTCAAACTCTACAGCTCATGTTCTCTCCGGCACCAGGCTCCATGACCCTCGCCCAATTCCAATGGCTCTCCACCCCTCGGAGGATAAAGTTCAAAATCCTCGTCCTCACCTTCAAGGGCCTCCACAGCTTTGCTCCTTCCTACCTCTGTGATCTGTTTAACACTGATTCGACTTGTCCACTCCCTCCGCTGAGCAAATGCTGGCCTGCTCCTTGTCCCCCACCTGGTCCGCCCCACCATCGGCTGTCGGGCCTTCAGCCTCTTCCAACCTTTGGAACCCCAATATTCAGTTCCTTCACCTTGATCCCTCCCTCGCCTCCTTCAAGGCCTTCTTAAGACCCTCCTCTTCGACCTCACCTTCGGTCACCCTCCTACACCGACCTTCCCAACCCTCCTAATCCCAAACCCCTGCTCGGGTCCATATCCCTGACTGTCCAGTGCCTTGGAACATTCTCCCAACGTGAAAGGCACTATACAAATGTAATTTGTTGTTCGTGTTGTTGTTGTTTGTTGTAGACTTAAAAACTAAAGGGATTAAGGGATATGGGGATAGAGAGTGTAAATGTAATTAGGTTAGAAGATCAGCAATGATTTTATTAAATGACAGGGCAGGCTCGAGGGGCCAAATGAGTTCCTACTTCCTGCTCATATTTCTTATGTTCTTATATTGTTGTAGTACATGAGCAGTAAGTAGGAACCCAGTTATTAGTTGATTGGTAGATCACTTTTCCCGGGGTGATAATCCCTTAAAAATAAATTTGGTAACTCAATCCACGATATACATTAACAACAGATGACATCAAATATATTTCAACAGAGATGTTTGTTCATGTACAAAATAAGCGTGTTTATGCATTCAGGTCTTTAAAGACTTCAGAACTTTAAAGACATTGAAGATTCTCAAAAGTATAGCATTACAAATAGAATCAGATTGTGTGCATTAATAACAGTAATAATAATCATCCTTGCATTTGAGCGCTTTAAAGGGAATTGACTGTGTAGTTTGTCTGGGCAGTACGCGGCAGCCAATTGCGCACAGCAGTGTCCCACAACAGTCGCAGATTGAGTTACCAAATTTATTTTTAAGGGATTATTACCCCTGGAAAAGTGACCTGCCAATCAACTAACAATTGGGTTCCTACTTACTGCTAAGAAAACAAAGGTATGTTGAGTAAGGAAAGCAATATCCCACAAACAGTCATGAAGTGATTGATTAAGTTTGCAATTTTATCTGAAGGATTGCTGGTCAGGGCACCAAGAGAAACTCTTCTTGTTTGGAATAATGCTTTGGATATGTACAAATGAATAATGTTTGGATGTGTACAAATTTGCATAATCCCTAAAATTTTCAGTAAAATTGTGAATCCATGAAATTACTGAAATTAGGACTCAGGGATTTGGTGAAAAAGTAATAATTTCATCATATTTTGTGACAGAGTTTTGTGGAAGCCCTGCTTTCAAAACTTGAAATCCCTGTTTTTTACTGCAAAATATATGTTACGGTAAAGTTGTAAAACCAGGAATTTCACGAAATCCCTGAAATTTTCAGGAAATTGTGAAATCATGGATTTTGCAAAATGTGACCTCTGCCCACCATAATTGTTAACAGAGACCTGTGTCAACCAGGAGAAGTCAGTGTCACTCTGTGAAGCTGCCAATGCACAGTCTGTTTGTGGTAGACCAGGGTTTATGAGTGTAACTGCAGTCCGAGGAAATGCCAGACCAACAGTTGTAAATGCTTCAAAGCAAAGCTAAAATGGTGTCATGGAAGCCTCACTAGTTTAAATATTAATTTTCACAATGTGTTTTTATTTATTTATTTGTTGATAATGCTAACAAATATCAAGGCAAGGTTATCAATATGATAAAATTATCACTTTTTCATGAAATCCCTGACTTCTAATTTCAATGATTTCATGGGTTCACAATTTTACCAAAAATTTCAGGGATTTTGCAAGATCCCTGATTTCCCAACTTTACTGTAACATATATATGGCAGATCTTTTATTTTTGTAGCATTACAGCAACATCTACATATAAACAGCAATGGGAATATAAAACATAATAGTATAATTGATACACAACATTGGAATGTCCAGTCATTTATTGCAAAATAATAATAATAATCCTTGCATTTAATATAGCGCATTTCACGTCTTCTCGACGCCTCAAAGCACTTCACAGAATAGACTGTTAAATGAATTGACCGTATATTTGTGGGTGAAATGCGGCAGCAAATTGCACACAGCAATGTCCCACAAACAGTCATGGATTGAAAATGACCAATTTATTATTGTTTTGGAGGGATTATTATTAGGTGTGTGGAATAAGGAAACTTGCCCAAGGTTTCACCCTGTGCCTGGAATTGAACCCAGGTGTCTCGTTTGCAAGGCGAGCGCTCTAACCACTGAGCTACAGGATTCCACTCCAAAATACTAAAAATATATTGTCCATTGATATTGATTGTCCGCAACAGCAGTCTTTGTCAATCCCTGAGTAGCATAAAATAGAAATGTTCATCAGTTATCCTGCAGCAGATGGAGGATGATCTGATCTGCTTTGACTTATCCTTGATGTCAAACATTCCCTCCACAGATAGGTGCTCTCTGTGGATACTAAAGGCTGGCACTGTACTTCTCATTGTTAGTTGTGCCATCCTTACAAGCATCTCCATGACCAACTTACATTAGCGTGGTTGTCTTGCAAAAAGAATACTTTATAGAATGGCTTTGTGAGATGCTTAATGGGACAGAGAAAATAAATCCAGAGGAATACTTTGAGATGCACCAAGGTTACAGGGCAAGACGTAACAGGATCAGAGCTGTGAAGAGAAAGTTTAGGGCAGAAATATAAGGGGAGAAATTCCACCTGGATCTAGATTTACTCTGTTTACAGAGGAATGACTGATTGGTAGCAGATTTTACAGAAGTCTACTCATCTGCTTCCATTCAACACAAAATACTTGCACTTTACAGTATATCCTGAGAATTGTTTTGAGACTTTTGAGTATTCCATCCATTTGGATTCTTTAAACTACAGGTATGGAAAATCTGTGTGGTAGCTTGGATCTAGTGCCACCAATTGGTCCAAATCAAGTGCTGCCATTTTATGCCATAAGAAGGTAGTAATGGTGGAAAAATTTTTATATAATAATAAACCTGAGAAGATATTTCTCATTCAACTTCTATATAGAACGAGTATATAGGCACAAAATAGATATCATGAATTCCCATCTTGGTCAACTGTATTTATTCCACTCCAGTAATAGTATAATAATCCTTACATTTAATATAGCACCTTTCACATCGGAAGGACATCTCAAATCACTTCACAGGGTATACTGCAAAATGATTTTTTAGGGAAATAGGTAGTAGGAGTGTATCTAGAATTGCAGTGTGCTCCCATCCCGACAATGGAAGAAAACATTAGTAATACTTAACTAGCTGTCTGGTTTTCTGTATTATTTAACTGATTTATTTCTCCAGTAACAATCAGCCCTACCTAAGTTCACATTCTATTGCATCTCCGATTCAAAATTTGCCAAGATAATAGTGTGGTGCTCAGGACCGGATCTCACCATGGTCTGGTCCCACAAACCTTTGGCATTCCTCCATTTTCAACATATCCAAATGTTTCTATCCACCACTCATTTCTCTTCCACGACTGTTGTTGGAGTCACTGATTGCCTGTGTCACATCAAGTGTTAGATGATACATATCTTTCCATAGTTGAATATCAACAACTCACCCTTCTTACTCACCAGATCTGTATGCCTCACTCTCTGATTCAATTAGCCTTGGCCTACAGCCGATCTTCATTATCAGCCAAAGTCTGCCTCACCTCAAGTCCATGATCAAGGCAAAAGCCCTTTATTTGTCCCAACATACCCAGTGCATCAGCACAAGTGAGAGGGGGCTTTGATGTTGTCGGTTTCTCTTCCTGTTCCTTCTCCTGCATGTCTTGTTCCTTAGTGTCCCTGGTCCCTGATAGAAGCTCCACCACGAGAAACTCCTCCCATCCCTCATTCAAGTTCTCAGTGCACTGTATACAAATACAATACAATAATACAATTGGATTGTGCTTACGGCCACCTCCCCACCCCTCTCTTGTCGCCCTGGCTCGGAGTCATGCTAAGTCACTGTTAAGTCACTGTTAAGCGCTCTGAGACACTACCCTGCATGGAGGGTGCTATATAAGTGCAAGTTGTTATATAGGTGATTCCTTACCTCAGTATCTGTATTAATGTAAGTTGTTGCTGAGTTGTATCAAAATTGCAGTCTCATTGAACTCTCTCCTTAACTTGGGAAAACCACTGTGAAAGGGGTCATTTTCTATTATTATCTAAGACACTTTTTTTAAGGATTTTGGAATGGGATCCAACTAACAGGCAGTCAGCATGATGGTTCTGCAAGATGGTGTAAGAATAATGCTTTCTAAAAACACTTGGCATGTTTTTTTCAAAGTTCAAAATGCAATAAATATGCATTTTGAGTCTCACATTGGAACTTTGAACAACATAGTCTATGCTGACACTCTAATGCAGTCCTGGGGTGGTCATCCTTCAGATGAGGTGATATATAATAATAATAATAATAATCCTTGCATTTGATATAGCGCTTTTCACGTCAGGAGGACGTCCCAAAGCGCTTCACAGAACACACTGTAAAGTGAATTGACTGTATATTTGTGATGAATCAGGATCCTTGTTCAGGTGGACGTAGTAACTTTTGAAAATAAATTGGAGTTTCTACCAGTGTCCAGGCCAACAAACCCTTAGATTAAATTGATCATTTGCTTCATGGCTATTTGTGAGACACTGCTGTGCACAAATTAGCTTTTGCTTTCACCTACAAAATACACAGTCACTACACTGTACAGTATAAACTGAGAAGCATTTTGAGATATCCTCCTGAGAAAAGCGTTATAATAAAATGAAAGATTTTTTTTTAAAAATGTATCTTGACTAGTCTGTGTATAATTTGTGTTATAAGGATTTGATAGAATTGGATTTAGATAGAAGTTGTAATGTTGTCACATTCTGCCTTTTAGGAATGTACAGCAAGAATGTACTTGTATTGATGGGTATCTTAACAATAACAGCTGGAATTATCAGTTTAATCCTACCTGAAACATACCACTGATCTCTTCCAGAGAAAAGGACAAATGAACTGAAAATTAATTGTTGAATGTCAAAGAGGATGCTGCCTGAATTTGAATTGTCTCCATAGTTTTCAAAAAGGAACTAGACGTATATCTGAAAGGGAGTCAACTAAATGGGTCCAGAGAAAGAGCAGGTAAATGGCACTGAAAAGATTGTTCTTAAAAGAACCAGCAAAGACAGGATGGGCCAAATGGCTTTCTTCTCTGCTGTAAATATCTATGGTCTAGCCCTTAATAGCTTTATTTCACAAGTATCCTAATTACCTGTCCCTCGGAGGATAGAGTTCAAAATCCTCATCTTTGCATTCAAGGCCCTCCACGGCATTGCTTCTTCCTTCCTTTGATATAATAATAATAATAATAATTCTTGCATTTGATATAGCGCCCCAAAGCGCTTCACAGAACACACTGTAAAGTGAATTGACTGTATATTTGTGGGCGAACGCGGCAGCCAATTGCGAACAGCAATGTCCCACAAACAGTCGTAGATTGAAAATAACCAATTTTTATTATTGTTTTTGGTTTTGGAGGGATTATTATTAGGCGTGTGGAGTAAGGAAACTTGCCCAAGGTTTCGCCCTGCCTGGAATTGAACTCAGGTCTCTCGCTTGCAAAGCGAGTGCTCTAACCACTGAGCTACAGGACTCCATATGTTTATGATATGCACGTTTGATCACTCACAATAAATCTGGCACTCTCAAGTGCGACATTGTGAGCATTTAGAAAAATATAGTTTTAAAAATTACTTTTATGAAACTAGTAGCAATAAAATCTTATGAGGTTTGTGGCTTATTGCAGAATTCTCTTCAGAAGTATGGCTTCATTCTCTCTTCCTGTTGCTCCCCTTCCTACTCTCCCAGCAATGAAATCTCATGAGGCATGAGGTTTGGCTAATTGCAGAATTCTCTCTAGCTCAACAAATTTTGCTTTTCTCTCTACTGTTTTAAGTGTATTAACAACAGCTTCATTTGTATTCCTTTATGCCCTTTACATCAGGAGGTTTACCCACAAGTACTTTACTGAATGGACAACTGAGGAAGGAGGAAAATGGTAAAGTGATCAAACATGCAAATCATAAACATATCAAAGTTGGGGAGGAAAAAAAGCAAGCCAGAGAGATTCCATTCCAGAGAGTGGGGAAAGAATGGCTGAAAGTTCACCCACTGATAGTGAGGTATCCCATCCAGGGAGAATTCTCAAAACATGCATGTGAATTTACTGTGAAGTCTCCTTTCAAAGAAACATTAACTTCAGAATTTCCCTCATCCCTTGGAATGGCTGAAAGAAAAGCCGATGTGTAACCTTTGGTTTACCTATTGTTAAGATTATTTTCATCTGGTTTTATGCAAATGAGAGGAAAAAAAAGTTATTAGTAACAGATACAGATTTACTATCAGCATTGCAACGGTACTTCAAACAACAACAACAACAAGATCACATTTGTATAGCACCTTTCATGTCGAGAGGACGTCCCAAGGCGCTGGACAGTGTACAGCATTTCAGACTTGAGCTGGGGTCAGGGGGGGAGAAGGGATGGGAAGTGGGATGACTGATGGCATGGCCAAAGAGGAGGGTCTTGAGGTGGGACTTGAAGGAGGCTAAGGAGGGGGTGAGGCAGAGTGATTGGGGGATGGAATTCCAGAGGTTGGGGGCAGAGTGGCTGAAGGCTCTCCCACCAATGGTGGGGCGGGTAGGTTGGGGGACGTAGAGCAGGCCAGAGCCAGCTGAGCGGAGGGAGTGGGTAGGTTGGTAGGGGGTTAGAAGGTCACAGAGATAGGGTGGGGCAAGGCCATGGAGGACCAGGATCTTTAACTGGATCCTCTGAAGGATAGGGAGCCAGTGGAGTTGGGCAAGGATGAGGGAGATGGGGTCACGGAGTTTGGTGCGAGAGAGGACATGTGCTGCAGAGTTCTGGATTATCTGCAGCCTGTGGAGGGAGGAGTTGGGAAGGCCGACAAGCAGGGCATTTGTATAGTCAAGCCTGGAGGTGATGAAGGCATGAACAAGAGTTTCAGCGGCCTGAGGGGTGAGGTAGTGGCAGAATCAGGCGATGTTATGTCCTACCTCTGTTGGGCTCTATGTATTTCCATTGCTACCCATGCACTAAACCTGGGGGATATCAGGGCCAAGAAGGAAAGAAAGCGATGAAAATAGGAACTTTAACTGAAACAAAACATGCACTGTGCATAGAATAAGTAATTTTCACAGTCGATAACATAAGAACAGCTCAGGATTTTCTTTGTACTTACATTGCAGATTTCAGCTCTGTTGGGCTCTATGTATTTCCCTCCCACCTGCTCTCCTCTCCTTGTGACCCAGCTCGGATCCAAAACCCCTAATTGTCCAGCGCCCTGGGATGTCTTTCCCATATGAAGGTGCTATACAAGTGTTATTTTTGTTGTTGTTGTTATTAAATTCTACAGCTAGAATCCAGTTTGGGCATTTAGCACAATAAAGGATGGATTCTCTCTTGCAAAACTGCATTCCTACTCCACTTGAATGTTTCCCATTCCTATAAGCAAAGGCAAGTCAGAGTCTCTGTCTCACCCGATGCCCTTCACAAATCAGAGGCTTTCTGCATTAAACTTTCAGTGAACTTCAAGAGGGCCTGAAAGTCAAACCTGGAGGACATCAAAGCAGGGTTTTGTCATTCTTCTCTGAACTTCACAAAATGCCACACACCCATATTGATTACTTGAGCAGTAATTATCTGGTAAAAATGACTCAACCTTTGTGGATACCGCAACACTATGACAAGATTGTGCAGGTTAATCATTCCCTGCAAACCGACACGGCCTGGCTGATTTTCATAAAAATAAATCTATCCCAGATTGATTTCAGTTCTCCTAACAATGTTCCATGTTATTATTTAAGTTCATGTTATTATTGTCCTTCAGATGAGACATTAACTGAGGCCCTGAAGTACCTGCAGTTAGACTTTAAGATCCCATAAACTATTCAAGAACAACATCTTGCATTAATGTAGCTCCTTTCATGCAGGACAGTGTCTTGGAGTGCGCAACAGTGGCAGAGCTTGACTCCAAGCCAGGGAGGGGGGGAGGTGACCATAGGCACGGTCAAAGAGGAAGGTCTACAGATGTGATCTAAAGATGGGCAAAAGGGGCAAGATGAAAGGATTCACGTAGAGAATGCTATACTTTCAGCCTCTCTGTCCCCACTCTTTGGAACTCCATCCTACAATCCCTTTGCCTTGCTCCCTCTCTTGTCTCCTTCAAGGCATGGCTCAAGACCCTCCTTTTTAAACGTGCCTTCAGCCACCCTCCTACCCCCTCTGATCTCCCTCATCCCAACCCTGCCCCCACGCTCAAGTCTTGATCCCTGACTGTTCAGCACCTTGGGAAGTCCTCCCGATGTGAAAGACGTTTTACAAATGTAATTTTGCTGTTGTTGTTATAGTGGTTGAAAGCACGGCCACCAATGATGGAGTGGAAAAGATAGGGGACATGCAGGTGGCCGGAATCAGCTGAACGCAGTTAACAGGTAGTGAAGTGGGGTGGAATCAGGAAAAGAAAAGAGAATATCCCCTAATATCCTACCAACAATCCCCCAAATAAAAGTGGTGATTCACTCTATGGCTATGGGTGGGACATTGTTGTGCACAAATTGACTGTCAAATTTGCCTGAAAAAATCCACAGTCACACCATTTTACAGTGTACAACAACAAAAACAAGATTACATTTGTATAGCGCTTTTCACGTCGGGAGGACGTCCCAAGGCACTGGACAGTGTACAGCATTTCAGACCCGAGCTGGGGTCGGGGGGGGAGAAGGGAGGAGAAGGAAAGGGGGTGACCGATGGCATGATCGAAAAAGAGGGTCATGAGGCGGGATTGAAGGAGGCTAAGGAGGGGACAAGGCAGAGTTACTGGAGGATGGAATTCCAGAGGTTGGGGGCAGAGTGGCTGAAGGCTCTCCCGCCAATAGTGGGGAGGTAGGTCGGGGGACGTGGAGCAGGCTGGAGCCGGCTGAGGGGTCGGAGTGGGCGGGTTGGTGAGGGGTTAGGAGGTCACAGAGGTAGGTTGGAGCGAGGCCATGGAGGGCCTTTTAGGTGAGGACCAGGATCTTGAACTGGATCCTCTGAAGGATAGGGAGTCAATGGAGTCAGACGAGAATGGGGGAGATGGGATCAACAACAGCAACAACAACTAGAATTTATATAGCGTCCTCCACGTCGGATGGCGTCTCAGAGCACTTCACAGTAACGGATCCCGGGGCCGAGCCAGGGGGAGGGGGAGGAAGGTGTCACCTGCATACATATGGAGGTTGATCCCATGTCTGCGGATGATGTCACCAAGGGGGAGCATGTAGATGTTGAAGAGGAGAGGGCCAAAGACAGAGCCCTGGGGGACACCAGATGTAACAGTGCGGGGGCTGGAGGAGAAACCATTAGAGGCAACAAAGTGGAGACTGTGAGAGAGAAAGGAATCTAATCAGGTAAGGGCAGGTCTGCATTAAGTTCCCACCCACCTAAAAACAGCCGTCATCACCACCATCTTGAAAAAACCTTCCCTAGACCCTTCCCTCCTCTCCAGCTATTGCCCCATCTCTAACCTCCCATTCCTCTCCAAGGTCCTGAAACCAGTCTTCTTGTCCCAGCTCCACTCCTTTCTTTCTCACCATTCCCTCTTTGAACGCCTTTACATTACATTAAGTAAAGAGGAGAGGCGGTATATGAGGATGGAGTGGTCGACAGTGTCGAAGGCGGCACAGAGGTCAAGGAGGACAAGGAGGCAGATCACAGATGTTCAGAATGTCATTAGTGAGTTTCACTAGGACTGTTTCCGTGCTATGGGCAGCGCAGAAGCCAGATTCAAGGGGTTCAAAGAGCGAATGGCAAGAAAGCAAGGAGTGGAGCTGGGACGTGATGACTCATTTCAGGACCTTGGAGAGGAATGGGAGGTTAGAGATGGGGCAGTAGCTGGAGAGGAGGAATGGATCCAGGGAAGGTTTTTTCAAGATGGGGGTGATGCCGGCTGTTTTTAGGTGGGTGGGAACTAAACTGGTGGATAAGGAGAGGTTGATGACATTGGACAGGAGAGGGGCCAGAAGGTGGAGCTGGGAGATGAGGAGGAAAGTGGGGATGGGATTGAGGGAGCAGGTGGTGGGTTTGAGTTTGCGGACAGTCATGGTGAGAAGAGATAGGGTCGAAGGAGTATAGTGGGGGATGAGTGGGGGGTGGGTCATGATGGAGAGGTGATGTGGGGTGGCTGTGGACAGGGCAGAGGTGGCTGAACGTATCCCCTCGATTTTGGATTCAAGGAAGTCCAGTTTCTCCTTACAGTTGGATGTGTGGGAAGGTGGACGGAGGAGAAGGTTTGTGGTGGAAAAGAGAAGCCTGGGGTTGTCTTTTGCCTCCAAGATAACCTTGGAATAGAAGAAGGATTTGGCGGAGGAAAGAGCGCAGCGGTAGGTCTTGGTATGGTTCAGGCAAATCTGCCGATGGACCGATAGTTTGGATTTGGTCCAGGCGTGTTCGGCAGCTCGCACTTGTGCCTTGAGGGAATGGAGTGGCTGGTGTACCAAGGGGATTTACGGGAGTAAGAGGCACTTCAGGAGGTGAGGGGGGCAAGGGAGTCCAGAATGGAGGAGAGAGAGTTATGGAGAAAAGAGAGTGAGGAGAGGAGGTCGGTCAGGGAGGGCCAGAGGTGTAGGAGTTCAGATGACTCCAGGGCAGTGGAGAGGGAGAGGGAGGAAATTTTTTTTCATGGATGGTACATGATGGTGGAGGGTTGAGAAAGAGGATGGGATACGGAGGTGTTGAGGGAGATGAAGTGGTGATCCAAGATGGCTTTATCGATCATGGTGATGTTGGAGTCGGTGAAGCCCCGGGTGATCACCAGGTCAAGGGGATGGCCACTGTCATGGGTGGGGGAGTGGATGAGGAGAGAGAGGTTAAGGGAAGAGAGGAGGGAAGAGAAGTCGGCAGAGGCAGAACAGGAGGGGGTGAGGTGGAGGTTGAAGTTGCCTAAGATTAGGAGGCGTTCAGAGCAGAGAGAGAGGGAAGATAGGAGGATGGAGATGTCTGAGAGAAATGTAGGGAAAGGCTTGGGGGGACGGTAAACAAGGAGGATTTTGAGGGAAAGCCTGGAGAGGTGGTAGATGGTAAGGTGTTCAAAGGAGGGGAAGGTTCCGGAGGAGTAAGGGAAAAGACTGAGCGGGGACCAGGAGATGAGAGCCACACCATTGCCACAACGATTAGGCCGTGGGGTTTGGTGAAAGGTGTAACCTTGAGTTGTGGCCTCAACTAGTGGGAAGGTGTCGCCTGGGGTGACCTAGGTTTGGGTGAGGGCAAGGATATCGATATTTTCCTCACGGTGAGGTCATGGATTGTGAGGGACTTGTTGGTTAGTGAGCGGACATTCTGCAGACCGATGTGAAAGGGACAGTTAGTGGTGGGAGTGTGGGGGAGATGAAAATGGGGAGGGGGTAGGCAGATGGGTTGGCTGGGGTTGTGAGTGAGGAAGGAAAGGTTGGTTCCCGTGGGTGAGGGCTAGTCGGCCTTGCAGATAGAGTAGGGAAGGGGCAGTCAGGGTGGGTGTTGTAGGACAGCCGACGGCGTCTATCATGGTAATATGGGTATATTGTGTGAGAGGCATGCCACAGGATTTTAGAGTAAAGTTTAGTGACAGTGTATTTGTAGGTGAATTCAGCAGTCTGCTTGTGCACCCCAGCACTGCTCTGGAAAGTCAGCCAAGAATATGAATTCAAAGTCCCAATGTGGGATTTGAACCCCCAACTTTCTGACTCAGTGCTGAGAGCGCTACCAACTGAACCAGGCTGAATACGAACACATGACTAATGGAATCAGTACTGTATATTAATATTAATATTGCATACACATGGGATATGGGATGTCCATGTGACAAATATCCATGTGACAAATATCCATGTGACACATCCATGTGACAAATATCCCATCAATTTGTTTGTTCCATGTGACTTGTTTATTTCAACTGGGAAAGTTTTTCCATGAAATAAAAACTTTTTGTTCAGGAAAGGGTATGTTCCAGTTAATTATAGTTTAAAATCAGATTATGACAGTTCAAGCCCACAATCCCGAGTTTTCATCTGTTGGAGTGACCATTTCATTTAATATTATGCCATACAGTATTATAATCGAAGTTGGAACTTCTGTGTGTCACTGAAATCAGAGCTTCAGCCCTTTTTAAACACAATCACTGAGACTTGACAGGTAGAAAGTGGGTCAGGAACAGCAATTGAGTAGGCAGGGCGGGTTACCTTCTAGGCAGACCAGACTATGTTTCATTCTTGAATCAATTCATAAACAAAATATAACTCTTACATTTGATATACTGGCAAGACCTTTCATGTCAGGAGGATATCTCAGGATCTATTGTATGATATAATGACTGAATTTATAGGCAAACATGGCAGTCAAATTGCACACAGCAATGTCCCACAAACAGCTATGAAGTGAATGACCATTTTTTACTTGAGGATTGTTGATCAGGACACTGACACTGAAGAAACTCCTTTTTGAATAGTACCATGCCATCTTTAACATCCACCTAACAGAGAGGCAGAATATCAATTTAGTGTCTCATTCAAAGGATGGGAACTCTGACAATGAAGCACATTGCTGGGATTGCACTACACAGGAGCAACAGCCTAAACTGTGAGTTCAAAGTCTCAACTTGGAGATGTTGGGGTTTGAACTCACGTAGTCCAAGCTGATACTCCAAAGCAGTGCAGGCGGGGTGTTGGCATTAAACTGAGGAGACATTAAACCGAGGTCCCGTCTGCCTATTCAGGAGGACATTAAGAAACCACTAAATGATTGCATTCATTTAGTAGCTTTCAGTTGTGTTTGGTTGCTCAAATTAACTAAGTTACATAAATTCTTTCAGACTAGTTCTTTGTCATTAGCAACTGCTTGAGGGATACTATTTTATGCAATTGAATGCTGAGTTTCGCCCATAAAATATACAGTCAATTCACTTTATTAGTCTTTGAAGTACATCGAGATGTCTCAAAGATGTGATAAGATAACAACAACAAAATTACATTTGTATAGCGCCTTTCACATCGGGAGGACGTCCCAAGGTGCTGGAACAGGCAGTTATGGACCCGAGCTGAGGGTCGGGATGGGAGAGGGCAGGGGGGAAGCAGGAAGATTGAAAGCACAGTCGAAGAGGAGGGTCTTGAGGTGGGTCTTGAAGGTGGCGAGGGAGGGGACGAGATGGAGGGAATGCGGGATGGAGTTACAGAGGGTGGGTGCAGAGTCGCACAAGGCCCAGCTGCTGATAGTGGGGCAAGCGAGGCGGGGGATGTGAAGCAGGTCGGAGCTCACTGAGGGGAGAGAGCGAACAGGGTGGTCGGGGGTTAGGAGGTCAGAGGAGTAGGGGAGAGCAAGACCATGGAGGACTTTGTAAAGGTGAGGACCAGGATCTTGGAACTATATCCTCTGTGTGATGAGAAGCCAGTGGAGTGGCGAGGATGGGGGTAATAGGGTTACAAAGCCTAGTGCGGGAGAGGACACGGGCTGCAAAGTTCTGGTTGATCTGCAGCCTGTGGAGGGAGGAGTTGGGGAGGCCGACAAGCAGTGAGTTTGCATAGTTGCAAATGCAAGTATTATTATTATTATTCTCCTCCTCGGTCCTCTCCGTTTTAATATCTACATGCTCCAGCTCGGTGATGTCATCCACAGGCATGGAGTTAATTTCTGCATGAATGGTACCAAAACAAACTCTATCCCTTTGCTTCTCTCCTGATTCCAGCGGTCGTGATGCAGCCATCAAGCTGCTAAACAATCAATTTTCCTCAACTTTTCATTCCCATGTGGAAGAATGGTGATAAGTATATTTAGAAGTATTTCATTGTATTTAGTGCAAGTGTTTAACTGTGTTTGGATGTCCAGGGCATTGGTGTAGAATGCTATAATTTGATCTGTTGCCACGTTCAGTGCGACATCTTCCATAATACGGATGGAATGACGAGGAATTTACTGATATCAGGCTTGACTCATCTGCAACAGAAAATAAAAATTAATTGTAAGAAAAAACAGGGTTGGAGGGGTGTTGGAATGGTAACAGGACTTTGTGAACCCTCTGTACATAGTAAATAACAGGGCTGTAATACAGGGCCCTCTAGAAAACTACTCATTTATCTGGAATATTTCCTTTTACTCTTACTCTTTGCTTTCTGTTCCCCATACAGCTCTTTATTAATGTTGCCACGTACCCTTTAACTCAAAATGCCATAATCTTTGCAGTACGCTTCTCAAGTAAGTCTTTATGGAATGCTTTTATTTAAATCCAGTAAATTGCATCTACTGCATTTCCTTTATTTATCCTCTCAAAGAGTTCTTTAATAATCCTGTGCATATAATCATTACACATACAAGAAAATTCTGGAGAGAATTTCAATGTTTTATATGCAAATAGTTAATGATTTAACTAGCAAATTATTTGCAATGACAGTTCCTGGGAGATGAAGAGAATACAGCATATTGTGTTTGATAGTTTCAAAACCAGTGGCAGTTTCTAACATAGAGGCAAAGGTGAGTAATCAGTTGGTTTGGAATATGGATTAATAGAATATTTAATAATAATAATAATATAGCGCTACACATGTCTTCTTGATGTCTCAAAGGGCTTCACAGAATATACTGCAAAGTAAATTGACTGTATATTTTTGGGCGAAACGCAGCAGCCAATTGTGCACAGCAATGTCCCACAAACAGTCATGGATTGAAGTGACCAATTTATTATTGTTTTTTTTTCTTGAGGGATTATTATCAATCGTGTACAGTAAGGAAACTTGCCAAAGATTTTGCCCTGCTGGGAATCGAACCCAGGTCTCGCGCTTGCAAGGTGAGTGCTCTAACCACTGAGATACAGGACTCCATAGAACATCAATTTGTGCACTGCATGCTCATTAACTTAACTAAACGGTCATGCCTATTTGGAGGGCACAGCTGAAGGAGAAGTTGGAAATGGCTCTGGGGAATCAAGAGAGTTGTTTTTTCCAGCAGTGGATGTTTGTGACAAGGCACTTGGGCACCCTCGGGTTCTCACATTTTTTAGAGGTGGTGATGGAAGATTGGATACTGAACTGGAATCTGCAGGAAGTGTATTATCTGTTCAGGGTCTGTCAACTTTCACCCGTCTCGATGGGAGGGCTTGGTGGGATCTGCAGTCAGCAAGGCAGATAATGATTGACTTTTACACAAGGACATGGCAGGCTAAAAGAAACTGAATGATAGGCTTCTCTAGTTACTGCAGGGAATCTCCTATTAATAACTGCACATGTGACAGCCTCCAGGGAGCCTGTTAAGCACTGTTTGAACCTGGATTGCATTATCTGTGTCACTTCTAGCAAGGACTATTCCTTTTGATTTACCACGCATGCCCAGGTAGGATTACTGTGCTCATATTATGGATTGTAGATTCTATCACATGATATAAGTCTTATCATCCGGGAGAGCAGGGGGGAGGGTGGTGAAAGGTAAGTGGGGTCTACTTGGAGTTGAACTGTTTCCAATGTGATGCTCTTGGCAATGGAATGTCGGAATCAAGTCAATACTCTCTGTTGGTCTTTAGTTCCTGAGCCAGGTAGGTCTCCAGTACGCCAAATACTCCCCATGCTGGCTCAGTGGCAGTACTTGGATCAGGAGTCTGGGCAGGGGTGTTTTTTCATTCAGCTCCCTTGAACCCTGCAAGCCAATGCCTTAGCAAGGTAGGCCTAGCTGGAAAAGCAGAGGGATGCTTGCCAGGTACTGCTTTCATTGACAAACTGTGGTTTTAGTGGATTAGTTCCAGCGGTGCCCCAACACACATTCTGGGATCACCAAGTCTTGCCAACCTGTATATAATACTTTCTGGTACAAGGTAAAGCCAGGTGTGTCACTCTAGGTAAAGAGTGTATTCCATTCTAGACACGGAAATTTCCATGTTTAGGTGGCATGGTTGGAACTCTCAGTCTTGTTTAGACAACAATAAGTATTGTGACGGCTTTCCCCATGTGCCAGACACCCAGAAGATCAAAAATAAACTCTTTGATGGTGGTAATCATCTGCAATGCTGCCGTCATTGCCCTCTGATTGTGGTTTTCAAGGTCCATTGTGTGCTGTACAACATGTTTGTCTATGGTTTCCAGTTGGATCAGATTTCTTTACATAACCTTCATTACTCCTTCAACAATAATAATCCTTGCATTTGATACAGTGCCTCATTATGTAATTGAGACATCTCAAAGTGCTTCACATGATATATTGTATAGTGAACTGACTGTGTATTTTGTGGGTGAAACTCCTTTAGCTCAGTTGGTAGCATTCTCACCTTTGAGTAAGATGATTATGGGTTCAAGCCCCATATTGGGACATATTATCAGGCTGATATTTCAGT
Organism: Callorhinchus milii; assembly: GCF_018977255.1. Classification (NCBI taxonomy): domain Eukaryota; kingdom Metazoa; phylum Chordata; class Chondrichthyes; order Chimaeriformes; family Callorhinchidae; genus Callorhinchus; species Callorhinchus milii. The sequence continues at coordinate 57,914,205 of NW_024704742.1, read as the reverse complement.
GTAATTCTGGGAGAGTGCTGCATTGTTGGAGTGGCATCCTTCAGATGAGATATTGATTACAGTTCAATTATTCAATAGATGTTGAATAATTTATTAATCACTTCACATCTATTTGTGTGACATTGCTGTGCATAAATTGGCTGTCGCGCTCTCCTGCAAGACATACAGTCACTACACCTTACAATAAAAATATCCTTTTGATTTATTGCATTTATAACCTGTGAATTCCACTGAATGTTATTCTAACTGCTCTTGAGTAACAGCAATAAACAGTTACACTGCTGCTTGTCTCTGAGCCTCCTCTAACTGTATGCCCTCCATCAGATAATTATTTGGGGAGGACAATTTTGCAGGGCTATGGAAGAGAGCAGGGGAATGGAATCAATTTGGATAGTTTTTTTCAAAGAGCTGGCATTAACAACAACAAAAACAAAATTACATTTATAGAGCACCTTTCACATTGGGAAGACGTCCCAAAGTGCTGGACAGTCAGGGGTCAGGACCTGAGCATGGGGGAGGGGTCGGGTAGGGGTGAGGGAAGGCAGAGAGGTGGGAGGGCGACTGAAGGCACGATCGAAGAGGAGGGTCTTCAGACCATCCTTGAAGGAGGCAAGGGAGGGAGCAAGGTGAAGGGACTGTGGGATGGAATTCCAGAGTGTGGGAGCAGAGAAGCTGAAAGCCCGACATGGATGGTAGGGTGCGTCGGGCAGAAGACATGGAGCAGGCCAGAGCCTGCTGAACGGAGAGAGTGGGTAGGTTGGTAGAGAGTCAGCAGGTCAGAGAGGTAGGAGGGGGCAACGCCTTGGATGAGGATCTTGAATTCGATCCTCTGAGGGATGGGGAGCCAGTGGAGTTGGGTGAGGGTGGGAGTGATGCGGTCACAGAGCCTGGTGGTGAGAGTACACGAGCTGCAGAGTTTTGGATGATCTGCAGCTTGTGAAGGGAAGAGTTGTGAAGGCCGATGAGGAGGGAGTTTCCATAATCGAGCCTTGATGTGACGAATGCGTGGGTGAGGGTTTTGGCAGCCTGAGGGCTGAGGCAATGGCAGAGTCTGGCAATGTTGTGGAGGTGGTGGTAGGCAGTGCCAGTCATGGCGCGGATGTCGGGGAGAAAGGATAGTTTAGGGTCAAACAAGACACCCAGGTTCCTGACTGGCTTAGTGAGGTTGAGTGTGCAGCCGTTGAGGCTGATGCTGCCAGCACCTGAGTGCGGGGGCACTGGCACGAGCCGGCCAGGAGGGCCTCAGTCTTGCTGACGTTCAGTTGGAGAAAATTGTCCCTCGTCCAGGACTTGATGTCAGACAGGCAGTCAGTCAGGACGCCAGTAGTCCTGGAGTTGAGGGTGGAGGCAGAGAGATAGAGTTGGGTGTCATCCGCATACATAGGGAAAGTTACTCCATGTCTGTGGATGATGTCACCAAGGGGGAGCATATAGAGTGTGAAGAGGAGAGGACCGAGGACAGAGCCCTGAGGGACACCACACGAGACAGTGTGGGGGCTGGAGGAGAAGCCATTTGCCACGACGAAGTGGAGGCGGTGTGAAAGCTAGGACCTGAACCAGTCGAGGACAGAACCTTGAAGGTTGAGGTGGGAGGAGAGGCGGTGGAGGAGGATTGAATGATCCACAGTATCAAAGGCGGCAGAGAGGTCGAGGAGGATGAGGAGGCAGAGGGAGCCCTGGTCACACATGGTCAGGATGTCATTTGTGACCTTGACTAGAGCAGTTTCTGTACTGTGGGTAGCACGGAAACCCGATTGAAGGGGTTCATGGAGGGAGTGAGAGAAGAGGAAAGAGTGAAGCTGGGAGGCAATGGCTCTCTCAATGACCTTAGACAGAAAAGGGAGGTGGGAGATAGGCCAGTAACTGGATAGCTGTGATAGGTCAAGAGAAGGTTTCTTCAAGGTGGGGTGATAGTGGCTGTTTAGAAGCAGTTAGGAACAGTGACAGATGACAGTGAGAGGTTGATGAAGTCGGCGAGTAGTGGGACATGGAGTTGTAGCTGGGATTTAAGGAGAGGGGTGGGGATGGGATAAGGGGGGGCAGGTGGTGGGCTTCACGGAAGATATTGTGGTGATGACAGAGGAGGGGGGGCCAGGTTCAAAGGTGTGGAAGGAGGGATGGGTAGTGGTCGGAGTGTGGGGTGGGGGTAGGGAAGAGTTGAGAGGGCAGAGGCAGCTGAGCGGATTCCCTCGATTTTGAACTCAAGGAAGTCCAGCATTTCCTCTCAGTGGGAGTCGGAGAAAAGAATCTGCGAAGCATGGCGGGGAGGGGTGGAGGAACTGACTGGTGGTGGAGAACGGGAGCCTGGGGTTGCCGTTCGCCTCTAGGATTAACCTGGAGTAAAAGGACAATTTACCTGAAGCGAGAGTGGAGCGGACAGTTTTAATGTGGTCCAGCCAGATGTGGCGGTGGACCATTAGACCGGATTTGAGCCAGGTGCGTTCGCAGCTCCGCACCTGGCCCTTTAGCGAGTGGAGGTGGCTAATGAATCAGAATGAGGATCGGGAATAGGAGGCAGTTTGGGAGGTGAGGGGGTGAAGGGAATTGAGTGTGGTGGAGAGGGTGATGTGGAGGAGAGAAAACGCAGAGGATCGGTTGGTGCAGAAGGTGGGCCAGAGTGGGAAGAGATGGTGGTTAGAGATGGTCATGTCGGTGATGGTGACTACGAGACGCTGAGGCCTGTAGCTCAGTGGTTAGAGCACTCGCTTTGCAAGCGAGAGACCTGAATTCAATTCCAGGCAGAGCGAAACCTTGGGCAAGTTTCCTTACTCCACACAGAGCCTAATAATAATCCCTCCAAAACCAAAACCAATAATAAATTGGTCATTTTCAATCTACGATTGTTTGTGGGACATTGCTGTGCGCAATTGGCTGCCACGTTTGCCCACAAGTATACAGTCAATTGACTTTACAGTGTGTTCTGTGAAGCGCTTTGGGACGTCCTCCCGACGTGAAAAGCACTATATCAAATGCAAGGATTATTATTATTATTATCACCAGGTCGAGAGGGTAGCCATGAATTTGGGTAGCAAAGTGGATGTGGAGGGAAAGATTGAGAGAAGAGAAAAGTGGAGAACTCTGAGGAGGTGGAGAAAGAGGGGGTGAAGTGGAGGTTGAAGTCACCTAGGATGATGAGGCGGTTGAAGCAAAGGCAGAGGGAAACTAGAAGGGTGGAGATGTCAGAGATGAAGGTGGGGGAGGCTTTTAGGGGGCGGTAAATTAGGAGAATGTTTAGTGAGAGATGGAAGGGATGGCAGAGGGTTAGGTGATCAAAAGAGGGGAATGAGCCAGCGGAGTAGGGGGATAGAGCAATGACACCCTGGAGATGAGGGCCACCCCACTGCCATGGTGGTTGGGACGTGGGGCATGGTGGTAGGTATAGCCGGGTGGTGTGGCCTCAGTGAGGGGGAAGGTGTCACCTGGGGTGATCCAGGTTTCCATGAGGCCCATAATATCAACGTTCTCATTGAGGATGAGATCCTTGGTGGCCAGAGTATTATTGCAGATGGAGGGGAAGTTTTGAAGGCCAATGCAGAAAGGACAGTTGGCAGAGGGATGTGTGGGATGGGAAGGGGTAGTGGATTGGAGGGTGGGGATGTGGATGAAGCAGGAGAGGTTAACCCCCGGGGTCTATCCGGAGTGGGTTGCGGCGGTAGTAGGAATGGGGCAGTCGGTGTGGCTGCTGCTGGACAACCAACGCTGAGTGCCACGATGAGCCCAGCAGAGAATTCCCAGGCTGGAGCAGAGGGGGGCATGGGGGGGGGGTCAAGCAGAGATAGGAGGCGGGGAGGGCAGAGAGAGCAGGACAAAGTGGGAGAGTTGCAGGGAGGGGGCATTTTGAGGGAGGGCCAGCTCGGGTCAGGGGCGGCAGCCAAGATGAACACGCTAAGACGAGAGGCGGCAGATTAGTGGGACATTGTCAGCCTGCAGGAGGCTGTGAAGGCTAGAGGTGGTGCAGAAGTGGGAGTGCGCTCATTCTGGTTAGCAAAGAGCAGCCTGCAGGGAAAGGACAGGGGAGGGAGACAGACAGAGGATGGGAGGGAGACACACTGGTATAAACTATATTATACCTGCTAAAAGTGATTCAAATATGGCAGGTGGAAGTGACGTCACGCAGAATGGCACAGAGAATGGCCTCCTTCTGAGCTGTATAATTCTATGAATCTATGATCACTGATGGCCTTTTGCCTCACTTCATGTATGTCCAGGCCTTCCTTAACTTTCTCTCTATGTAGTACAACCTATGGTTGTGCATGAAGATACCCAATCAGGAGAGAATGAATTTAGCTGCTATTCTAAAGATACAACCCAGAACATTACTATGAAACAAAATAAAATATGGTCTAAGGGCCGAATCTGTAAAATAGTTTGATTCATGCAGTCTCGGTAGTCTGGTTCCTGAGCCATGCATGTCTGCATTACTCCAAGGCACTGCTGGTAAAGCACAGCCAGCTGAGCTCATTGGCAGGACTTGGAAGGGCAGATCAGTCACTGGAGGCAGGGAATCCTCCGTTTCGATCCTGTTAATCTTGTTAACACCTTACCTCCTAGCTCCACATCTTGCCCCTACTCACAAATATCATAAACCTCTCCCTGTGTAACGTGATACCATTCCCACACCTCTAAAAATGGCCATCATCACTCATACCCTTAAAAAACCCTCCCTGGACCCATCCCTGCTCTCAAACTACCATCCTGTCTCCAACCTTTCCTTTCCAAGATCCTCGAATGAGTCATTGCTTCCCAGCTTTGCTCCTTCTTCCTCCAACAAATGACCAATGACATTTTGTCCATCTGCGACCAGGGCTCCCTCTGTCTCCTCGTCCTCCTTGACTGCTTTGCTGTCTTTGATACCATTGACCACTCTATCCTCCTCCACTGCCTCTACATTCACCTCAACCTTCGTTGTTCTGTCTTTGAATGGTTCAGATCTTACTGCTCACACTGTCTCCACTTTATCTCCACAAACGGCTTCTTCTCTAGCCCCCGCACCAACTTGTGTGGAGTTCCTCAGGGTTCGTCCTTGATCCCCTCCCTTTCACTGTCTATATGCTCCCTCTTGGTGGCATCATATCTGCAGACATGGGGTCAATTTCGACATGTTTGCAAATGATACTCCACTCTATATGTCTGCCTCCACGCTTGATTCCAGGACCACTGCTGTCCTGACAGAATATCTGTCAAACATCAAGTCCTTTCTACAGCTGAACGCCAACAAGACTGAGGCCCTCCTGATTGGCTCCCATCAGCTCCTCCACACCTCAGGCACTGACAGCAATACCATCTAAGGATTCACACTCTACCTCACTAAGCCAGTACGGATCCTTGGCATCTTGTTTGAGCCTCAATTATCCTTCCTACCCCACATCCATGCCATGTCCCGCTCTGCCTTCCCCCACCTCTGCAACATCACCCGGCTCCACCACAGGCCGCTGAAACCCTCATACACACATTCATAATACCCAAGCTCGACTATGCAAACTCCCTGCTTGTTGCCCTCCCCAAATCCTCTTTCCAAAGGCTGCAGAACATCTGCGACACTATCAACCCCATCCTTGCCCAACTCCACTGGCTTCCCACCATACAGGGATACAAATTAAGATCCTGGTCGTCACTTTCATGCCCTCCATGGACTTGCTCATCCCTACCTCTGCAATCTCTTAATCCGCTACCAACCTGTCCGCTCCCTCCACTCAGCGGGCTCCGGCCTACTTCATGTCCCCCGCCTCGCCCACCCCACCATTGGTGGGTGGGCCTTCTGCTTCCACCCTCTTGAAATCCATCCCACAATCCCTTTGCCTCACTCCCTCACTTGTTACCTTGAAGATCCATCTCAAGACCATCCTCTTCAACCATGCCTTCAGTCACCCACCTTTTCCCGTGCCCTCCACCCTCCCTAATCCCGACTCCCAGCTCGGATTCAAAATACTGATTGTCCAGCACCATGGGATGTCCTCCTGATGTGAAAGGCACTATACAAATGTAATTTTGCTGTTGTTGTTGCAAGCCAAAACCCTAAAGGGTAGGGTGATCCTAGCTGGACAATCAGCAGGAAAGCTTGACAGACAGCAATATCAATGGTTTTAGTTGTTTTTACTCCAGCAGTAAAACACACACTCTGGGGTCCCCAAGCCTTAGCTCTTGCCAATCTGCATCTAATATTTTCCAGAATAGGAAAGGATGCATTCCTTTAGGGAGAGAGTGCTCATTCCATTCCAACAATGTACATATAGGTAGTATGCATGGAATTCTCAGTTTGGTTTAGATACTCTTAAGCATGGTGATGAATTTCCGCATGTGTTATACTCCGGGCTGACCAATAAAAAAAGATTGAAATCCCTATGCTCTGTTGCTATAACCAATAACATTTGGACAGAGTGATCTTCCAGTAACCTAACACCCCTTGGTCTTTTTCAACTTCTGTGTTGGCAAGTTCTGTGTCATCCACAGAGTACATGTGCTCCTATTTTTACTATTCTGGCTGGCAGAATTACATTTAGATTTTTGCAGTCCTAAAGAGAACGTGATTTATTAATAGTCAGGGAAATTGAACTTTTAATCAAATGCATAGACGACTAGTGCTGATGGAAAAGTAAACCTGGTCTTGAAATATTTATGTGACATTAGTAGCTTATACAACCAAATACAGCTGACTGCAATGTGAAAACTAAGGTACGTTCAAGCTGGCTTTGTTTGTCTGCCTGAGTGTGTATATGTATGTGCAAGGGGTGAGTTCAGCTGGCTCACTTAACAAAATCACAAGAGGAAGGTTTGCCTTGCTGGTCTTTGTGAATACTACTATCTCAAGGGCAAAACAGTGATAGAAGAAAAGGATAAACAGTACTTATTTTGGCTTTGAAGTTTCACTGGAACACGTAGATCAGCAGAGAATTTCCTTTTGCACTGCACACTGTTAAAACAATTAACCTGTCAGCAGACCTTGCAGTTGCTAATCTCAATTGTGATATTAATAATATTTACTTTTATTCTATTTTCTGTTTTAAAGGGGATGGAAACATTTTGACTGCAATAGAAAAAGCCATATCAATCAATGAGCCAGGAACCAATCAAATCTCCATGAATCTGAGGGGAGGTGCACAGCTTTAGAAATAAGTATCTTGTATTTTTCAGATTCTTTTCCAGACATCGAATGGACTTTACAAGCCACACTACAGACACTAACCTGCTGGTATATTAACTCATACACTTGGTACGGGTATTACTGTGTGATACGAAGACTCATTTTCAAATTGATCATCAAACTTCTTATAATTGTGCCTAAAGTAATTTATTCAATTTTATTGAAGCAACAACTATTATGCTTTGAACTGATTTCATCTGAACATTGGATGAAATAGATTTATTGCTTCCAAAGAACACACATTTGGAAGTGAAGCACCGAACGCACAAAAAAGATTATAACTTAGTGAATAGAAGAGAATATGCAAGATTATGATGAAGCAACTGCTTTTCTGGGAGAGTGGGGTCCCTTCCAGAGAATTATGTTCTTGCTGCTGAGTATCACCATTATCCCTAATGGCTATGTGGGTTTGTCCATGGTGTTTCTGGCAGACACCCCTCAGCATCACTGCCGTCTGCCTAACTCTCTGAATGGAACCACTGGAGAAGCCAATCTGAGTTCACTGCTGCCTGTAGAGGAGGTGGATGGTGAGATGATCTACAGTCGATGTAGAAGATACAAAACTCCTGTAACAGACGGTTTCAATGACACAACACGTGAGACTGAGCCCTGTGTGAATGGCTGGGAGTACAGCACTGACAGGTACATCTCTACAATTGTCTCTCAGGTAAGAATTGTGAATTTGTTTTTAGAAAACACACTAAGAGAATCAGTAGAAAACATTACTTTTCTCGAAGTTAACTGATTTGAATCATGTTTTCATGTTTTGACCTATACTTAACTGCAAATTACAAGGTGCTAAAGTGGCCAATTTCAAATATTTGGATTTTACAATCAGAGAAAATGAGAAGAGAAAACCAAAATTTGGCACAGTTGTTTGTAGTACTGGGGTGAAAAATATGATGCTTTACAGCACTAACACTTTGATAACACTTTTAGCGCTTTGGGACGTCCTCCCAATGTGAAAGGCGCAATACAAATGTAATTTTGTTGTTGTAGTGACCAATGAATGTGTTATTGCATATATTTGAAAACATCACAATTTTGCATCTATCCTTTAAAGACCGATCACAGATATCAACCTCCTTTCCACCTAGACTTTATTAAGACATTGGTAATAAGACATAAGGTACTCTGATATCTAAGACACAACAACAACAGCAACAACAACAACAGCAACAAAATTACATTTATAGAGCACCTTTCACGTCTGGAGAATGTCCCAAGATGCTGGACAATCAGGGGTCAGGACCCGAGCAGGGGGAGGGGTGGAGTAGGGTTGAAGCAAGGCAGAGAGGTGGGAGGGCGACCGAAGGCACAATCGAAAAGGAGGGTCTTGAGCCTGGCCTTGAAGGAGGCAAGGGAGGAAGCGAGACAAAGGGACTGTGCCTTGGGACGTCCTCCTGACGTGAAAGGCGCTTTATAAATGGAATCTTGTTGTTGTTGTTGTGGGATGGAGTTCCAGAGTTTGGGGGCAGAGAGGCTGAAAGCCCGGCCATCAATGGTAGGGCGGGTCGGGCAGAAGACATGGAGCAGATTGGAGCCCGCTGAATGGAGGGAGTGGGAAGGTTGGTAGGGGGTCAGAGAGGAGGAGGGAGCAAGGTTATGGATGGCCCTGAAAGTGAGGACGACTTTATATAGTGCCTTTCGTGTTGGATAGCATTTCAGTCACCATAGCATGAAAGGCAGAACCATTCACAGATTGGTTGCAGGGAAGAAATTAAAGCTGCTTGTTGATTTAACAGATTCTAAGTTATTTTGATCCTATAAACTGTTCTAATCCTTATTGTAATCACGTGAACTGTTCGTATCTTTCAACCTATCTGACTTTTTATTCATTTAAGTGTTCAGTTAAATTACAAACATAATCTAGTGGAACTCTGGCTCAAATATGTATAATCAAAGTAACAAAATAAAACAATGTAGGTAGTTCAGCTACTTTCTCATGTACTGTTTGCATGCACAATGTGTGCTATGTGGGAACTCCAGGATGCTTTGTGTGCCCTGGACAAATACATGTGTAGGAAGCCCCTCAGGCTGACTTGAGACGAGCTCAGGGTTTATGAGCTCAAGGAGAGGCTGGTGTCAGTGCATGGCATACAGGAAGCTGAAGACTTCATGGTTCGAATGTTTCAAGAGGTGGTCACCCCATAGCCACAGAGGGTTTAGGAGGAGAGTGAGTGGGTAACCATCCAGCATGGTAGGAAGAGGAGACATGTAGTGCGGAAATCTCCTGAGAGTGTGGCACTCAAAAACTGGTTCTCTGCACTGAATACCAGTCAGGGTGATGATCCCTCTTGGGAGGGGAGTCGAAAGCAAACAGATGCACAATGGGGATCAGGGAAGAGTATCATTGCAATTGTTATTGGGGACACAATGGTCAAAGGAGAAATCAGACATTTCTGCAACCAAAAACATGACCTTCACATGGTATGTTGCCTCTCTAGTGCCAGGGTTGAAAACATCACGGAATGAGTGAAAATATTCTGCAGGGGGAAGGGTAACATCCAGAAGTCGTGGTCCATGTTGGGATCCTTGACGTAGGGAAAATAAGGGCTGAGTTCCTACAGGAAGAGTAAGCTAGGGAAAAAGCTAAAGAGTAGGACCTCAAAGGTGGTGATCCTTGGATGACTCGCAGTGCCTCATGCAAATGAGTATCAAAACAACAGGATCAAACACATGAATGCTTGGCTGGAGAAATGGTGCAGAAAGGAGGGCTTCCAGTTCCTGGAACACTGGGACCAGTTCTGGGGTAGGCGAGACCTGTACAAGGTGAATGGGTTACACCTGAACAGGGCTGGGACCAAAGGGTAACTAGCACTGTGAGGAAACTAAACTAATTTCGAGGGGGGAAGGGAATCAGGATGTAGCATCAGGAAGGAGAAACAAGTTACACAGAGGCCTGGGATAGATGAATAGCAATGTAATAAGGAGTAGTCCAGAAAAAAGAGGGATTAGATGGGAGAGAAATGCAGAGCAGACTCAGTCGGTCTTGGAGTGCATGTGTGTAATTGCACGGAGTGTGACAAATAAGATTGGTGAGCTTCAGGCTCACATGGGGTTATAATGTAGTGGCAATAATGGAGACCTGGCTCAATCAAGGGCAGGAAAAGGTGCTGAGTATTCCTGGCGACAATGTATTCAGGAGGGATAGGAAAGGAAAAAAAGGAGAAGGGATGGCAATATTGATTAAAGACACTGTTACGGCCCGGGAAAGGGATGATGTGCTAGAGTCACCAAAAACAGAACCTATTTGGTTAGAGGTAAGGAGCCGAAAAGAAGCCATTACTCTGTTAGGTGCATACTATAGACCATCAAAGAGTGGGAAGGAGATAGATGAGCAAATCTGCAAGCAGATTTCAGAAAGATGCAAAACCAAAGAATAGTGATAATGGGGAACTTCAATTATCTTAACATAGACTGCCAAAATAACAGTGTAAATTCTGATTCTCCTAATTCTCACTAGAATCTCTTTTGAACTATTTCTGTTGAATCTAACAAAATTCGTCTTTCGTCAATTTCAAAACAAACGAGAACAAATGCTTCTGGTCTATAATATATCATTAATATTAACTGTGGGGTGGAGTTTGACTGAGCAACTTTCCAATCACGTTGAGAATTTGCTTGGACATTAGCTCATTACTTATTTGAGGAATTTATTTGAATAGATGAGCATTCCAAGGCAGAAATTGATCTTTGCGATTACCATCCCAGCCTCTACGTATTGAATTCCTAGTTGCTGATAAATACATAATCCTTTTGTTTTATACAGTGCCTTTTATGCCAAGAAAATATCTCAAAGTGCTTCCACAAGATTTACTGCAAAGTGAATGTGTATTTTGATAGCAAGTGGGGCTAATAATTGTGCACAGCAATATCCCACAAAAGCCATGAATTAAATTATATTTGAGAGGTTGTTAACCAGAGCTCCAGGAAAAAACTTACTTCTCTTTTCGAATCACACCGCGGGAGAATTTTATTTGTATATCCTTTATCTTATAGGAGAAATACAGTTATATGCCTGCCCCTTTTTGTACAGAGTTTCCCCCCTTTTGCTAGGCAGATGGTTCATGGAGTTTCTTTCTTGAGTTTATGTGTTCAGTAACAGAGTATCAGGGAATTCCAATTAATTTAGTGAGTTACTTTTGAGCACAAATTAGCTGCCGCATTTGCCTACAAATACACAGTCACTATACTTTGTAACCTGCAGACCAATTGCTAATTATTATATTGTTTGACCATAATTGTTGCCAATTTGGTACGTTCACGAATAATGATAAAACATGTGACCTGGTGCATTTTTCACCTCCTTGTCTGAAGACATGACAACATTAGTTGGTCTATAGCACATGATTCTGACACTTATTGGTCTAATTTTAGATTGGAGTGACGCTACCAGCTAAGTGGAGATATATTAACCAGCAAGGTCAGCATGTGTGAGGTATGAAATGAGCTGGCAGCTGGTGAAAGGCAACACAAAGTGGATACTCGTATAGTAATTGCTTGTATCACAAAATATACAGTCAATTCACTTTACAGTATATTTTGTGAAGCACTTTGAGACATCTAGAAGACATGAAAAGTGCTTTATCAAATAGAAAGATTATTGTTATATTGTATGAAAGGATTCAGAGAAAGATTACAAAGCTGATTTGATCAGCTGCTTAGTCCAACTACATGTTTAATAGCAAAGCAATAGTTTGCACTAGAAGACACATTTATACTTCCCAACAGTAGAGTTTACATGTTTTAATCCACTAGATTCATTTATGTGCCCGTCTTTCCTTTGTTTTTACAAAAATATAAAATTATGGGTAAATGAAGATAAACATATTTGTTAGTAAAATAAACTATGTGAGCTTTTTCTTTGTTTTGCATGACTGAAAGCTGGTGCTAGTTTGGAATCTGCACAGTTTTCATAGTTTAGTGCATAGATACTAATAATACTCATTTAATTTTTTCTTCCTACATTGCAAATAAAACAAACAGGCTTGAGTTTTCAAATCAATCTAATGATTTTTTACAGCAATGTTCCATACAAAGCCTTTTTAAAATTTGGATTGGACTGTGTTTATGTTTGTCCAAAGGGATAGATTTATGTTGGGCTGAATAGCCTATAATATCACTTTGACTCCGGCCTTCTGCATGTCCCTCGTCCCCTCCGTTCCACCATTGCTGGCCATGCCTTCAGCCACTATGCCCTGAAACTCTAGCACTCTCCCGTGCAAGCCTACCACATTGTATCCTCCTTCCCTATTTTCAGATCATGCTTAAGATCTCCCTCTTCGACTATGCCTACAGCCACGGTCCCCTCCCCTTGGCTCGGTGTCAGGCTCCACCACAGTTAAGTGTTCCAAAATACTACCCTGTGTGAAGAGCGCTATAAATGAAAGTTGTTATTTCTCTGAAGGAAATGTTTTTCAAAGAAGTGTTTATAATTTTAGAAGACCATATTCTGAGGCATGTGCATAGTCATGGAGCAAACCTATATTATGTAACAGGTTCCAACACTTTCTCACTCCTTACTCCACATGCCCCTGTTTACCAAGCAGTAAGTAGGAACCCGGTTGTTAGTCGATCTGCATATCGCTTTTCCAGGGTAATAATTCCGACAAAAAAAAAGTACTAAATTGGTTATTTCATTCCACGACTGTTTGTGGGACACTGCTGTGTTTCGCCCAAAAAATATAGTCAATTCACTTTACAGTATCTTCTGTGAAGTGCTTTGAGACGTCTCGAAGACATGATACAGTGCTATATTAAATGCAAGGATAATTATTATTATTATTTGTTAGCACACTTGTCTCTGAGTTAGAAGGCTGTAGTTTCAAATCCTGTGTGTTGGGACTTTGAACATGCAAGCTGACACTCCAATACAGTGCTTACATTGTGCAGTGCTCGTGAAGATGCCATCCTTGAGATGAGACATTAAACCCAGATCCTGTGTGACTCTGTTTGGGTGGATTTTAAAGATCCAATGACACTATTTGAAAAGAGAAAGGAATTTCTCTCGGTGTCCTGGCCAACAATACCCCAGATAAAATTGGTTATTTACTTTATAGCTGTTTGTGAGACATTGATGTATGCAAATTATCTGCCACTTTCACCGGTACAGTACATGAAGCACATTGAGATGTGATCTTGATGTAAAAGGTGTCCAATGCAAGGTTTATCATTAATTACAGAAATTGATCTTGAATTCCACTGAGCATGACATTACTAGAAATAACCAAATATTGCATTGAAGTTCCCCTTTGGAAACAGCCTTTGAAAATTATTTTTGCAAATTAGTTTGCTTTTTAAAAACAAATATTAAATAAGTTAATTTTTTTTTAGATAAATTTAGGATTATAATTTGTTTTTACTTTGGGACCACCCAGCAGGACAATAATTGTTTGTTTTTATATTTCAATGTTATAATTTTGGTAAATTAATATTTGCTACAGTAAGAAAACCTAGACTGAAATGTAACAAGGTTTAACAACAACGAATTACATTTGTATAGCAGTGATGTGGTGTGTGTGTCCCCCAGACCTATTACAAACCTTGTATTTAATTTATCATCATGTTGAGGCATCTCACAGCACTTCATAGATCGGAAAATTGTTGAGAAACTTCCTTCTCTTTTCCAATAGTGCAATGGGATCTTTTAACATCCAACTGAACAGACAGGCGAGGCCTTGATTGAATCTAAAGCACAGCATCTTCAACAATGCAATATTCCATTAACACTGCATTCGAGTGTCAGCCTAGACCAAATAATAATAATAAGTCTTGATGTGGGGTTTGAACCCACAACCTTCTGACTCAGGGGTGACACTACCATGCGTGATGGGCGCTATATAAATGCAAGTTGTTGTTATTGTGAGAGTTGCGTGACACCTAAGCCTCATCAGAGGGGGCTTTGCAGTGGGTCTGAAAGGGTGGAACTTGGGTCATATTAAAGTTCTGACCCAAGGCCAGGTCACTCTCTGAGAAAGAGGGAAAACAAAGGAAAGGCTGATGCTGAGCTGCATGGCAGGACCATGTCACTGAGAATCTGAGCAGGGTGGGAACTGTGTGAGTTGAAATAGGTGTTTTAAGACATTGATTGTTGTACTAGGTTTGTTCGAATTTGTTGTTAGAGCCACTAAGGTTTCCCCCTGTATAAATATACCATGTGATTCATGAACCATGTCAGTTGCTTTGGTTATTCAATATCTGTCTGGCTTGGCAAACCCTCGGGGATATTGTACACTGGTATTAGAAGTGAGATCACCTTAGACTTATGAAGTCTCATCCTGCATGATCACAAGCAGACAAATACTAGGCAGAACAAATGACAACCAGGCTTGACAGAGAGGCCTGACAAAGAGATCGGACAGAGTCTGGGGGCTTAGAGAAAGGCTTGAGAGGAGCCAGAACCTGCAAGATATGTCTGAGAGGGCTAGAAGGTCTTCTGACTCATAGGTGAGAGTGCTACCACCTGAGCCAGCCTGGCACTTAAGCTATAAGGTCACACTGGAGGGAGCTTTGCAGTGGAACCTAAGAGGGATGGAGTTTGGGACTGAAAGGGGCAGGTAGTCTGTGAGAGAGGCCTGACATTTGCTGGAAACCTGTCAGACAGACCTGACAGAGGCTGGTAATATTAGTAGTGATAATAATAATACAATATAAAGTTACATTTGTATATAGTGCCTTTCACGTCGGGAGGATGTCCCAAGGCGCCGATAATAACTTTAATACTAATATTAATAATAACTGTGAAGCACCAGAAACAGCAAACCACACATTGTGATTATATTCATGCCTAGAACCATCGGAGTATAGACATAACAAGGTAGCTAAATATATCCACTGGACAATCTTGATATTGACTTAAATACCAACAGGTATGAGTATCAACCAGCAAAAGTGATAGATCCCAACAAAAGACAAAATACTGCAGATGCTGGAAATCTGAAACAAAAACAGAGAGAGCTGAGAAAATCAGCAGGTCAGGCAACATTTATGGAGAAAAGAAAGTGAGTCAACGTTTTGGGTCCACGACCCTTCATCAGAACCGTTCTGACGAAGGGTCATGGACCCGAAATGTTGACTCACTTTCTTTTCTCCATAGATGCTGCCTGACCTGCTGAGTTTTCCTAGCTCTTTCTGTTTTTGTTAAAGTGATAGATCCCCATTGGTTAGTATTTGAGAGATACCCCATTGGTTAGTACCAGAGCAGGTTAGGAACCATCAGCAAGAGTTCCATTAATAATAATAATAATAATACTCCTTGCGTTTGATATAACGTCATTGAGACATCTCAAGTGTTTTGCAGGATATACTGTAAAGTGGAGTGACTGTGCATTTTGTAGGTGAAATGCGGCAGCCAGCTGCACAGAGCAATGTCCTATAAACAGCCATGGAGTGAGTGACTAATTTTATTTGGGGGATTGTTGGTCAAGACACCAGGAGAAACTCTGTTCTCTTTTCATAGTGCCATGGGATTTTTAACATCCACCTGAACAGGCAGATGGAATCTTGGTTTAATGTCTCATCGAAGGACAGCACCTCCTTTAATGCAACACCGCACTACATTGGAGTGTCAGTTTAGTCCATGTGATTCCAAGTCTCCATATTGGCTTGAACCCGCAATCTTTTGACTCAGACACGAGAGTCCTACCACTAGCGCCAGGCTGATACGAGAGGCGATGCAGGACACCAACTGTCAAAACTAATGATCCTGTACTCCTCCGGGGTCCTTAATAAGAAGTTTGTCTTGTCTTGTCTGTTTCTTCCACATGTATGCGGATGACACCCAAATCTACTTCTCCTCCTTCAGCTGCGACTCCTAGTCCCCTGATGTCCGGTCAGCTTGTTTGACGGACATCAATGCCTGGATGAGTGCAAATTTCCAACAATTGAATGTCGGCAAGACAGAAGCCATTCACTTTGGCTCCCATCAATGTCTGCTGGTCTGAACTCCTCAACCTCACTGGGTTCTCCCTCAGACGCACCGAACCCATGTCCAACTTTGGCATCAGGTTCGATTCCCAGCTTTCCTTTCTACCTCACATCTGTACCTTGACCAGGACCACTTTTTTCCACCTACGTCAATTTTCTGCCTCTGTCCATACCTCACAACAAAAGCACCCAAAACCCTCGTTCAGGCCTTTGTCACTTCCTGGCTGGACTATTCCAATGCCCTCCTCAGTGGACTTCACAATACACAAATTCCAATTAATTCAAAACGCCCTATCCGAATTCTCACCTGCACAAAACTCCCATCAAACCAGTCCTTGATAATCTCCAATGGTTCCCAATTACTGAACAGATCAATTTCAAGATCCTCTCACTCATTTTCAAATCCTTTCAAGCCCTCTCACCTCCCTACTTATCCGATTTGCTTACCCCCCCACCAGCCGCTGCCTCCGCTCGGATGGCTCCAGCCTCCTGTATGTTCCTCATCCCCTGCACTCCACCATAGGTGGCAGTGCCTTCAGCCACTATGCCCTGAAACTCTAGAATTCTCTCTCTCAATCCCCTCTGCCTTGCCCCCTCCCTCCCCACTTTCAAATCCCACCTAAAGAACTTCCTTTTTGATTGTGCTTATGATCACCTCCTGCCTCCCTCTCCCCCTGGCTCAGAGTCAGACTCGACCACTGTCAAGCCTTCCAGGACGCTGCCCCTGTGAGGGCGCAATATAAATGCAAGTTGTTGTTGTTGTTTCTGATAGGCATCTAAGATTTTCCCCATGTAGCAATAAAGCGTTTGATTTATGAGTCTGTCTCTGCATGCGTTCAGTATGTCTCTGGATTGTGCAATCTGTGGTCCCTTGATTCTAAAAATACTGCCTGATTCATCAAATGAATTTTAAGCTGTAGGTTATTTTAAATACAACTCTGTTTTAACACTATCAGTTGCTGAAGATTTTATTAAATTAATTTATTAAACCAATCTATGACACTAAATGTACATGAGTTAGGGAAGTGCAACATCAGAGAAAATAGCTTGAATCTCTCAGTGTTACAAATCTTCACCAGAAATATTCAGCTCAATTTGATATTCCAGATTTTATTTTTGGGGAAAGAGACATGTGCCTGAAAATGTGGCTTTTTTATTTTGGGGTTGCTGACTCACTCAAACCTTTGGCTAATAGAAACAGAAATTTAAAAATAAATGTGCATGTAGCCTGAGTATTTCATACTGAAATGAAATTGGCCTACAATGGAAAAAAAATCCCAGAACAGTTAGTCTGAAATGAGTAGCTTCCCGCATTGCTCATTGCGTGTTGTTGGATGTCAGGAAAAAAGTGTGTTTGTTTCAATCAATTGTGACAAATTAAATAGAAAAATATGAGTGTCTATGGATAAAAATCTCTTCTTGAATAGTGATGCGTGACCTTTAACATCCATCTGAACAGGCAGAAGTAGTTGTGGAGTCCTGTAGCTCAGTGGTTAAAGCACTCGCTTCCCAAGAGGGAGACCTGGATTAGATTCCTGCAGAGCGAAGCGTGAGCAAGTTTCTTTACTCCACACGCCTCTGTTTACCTAGCAGTAAGTAGGAGCCCAGTTGTTAGTTGATTGGCGGATCGCTTTTCTGGGGGTAATAATTCCTTCAAAAATATTAATAACAATAAATTGTTCACTCAATCCACGACTGTTGTGGGACACTGCTGTGTGCAATTGGCTGCCGCATTTTGCCCGCAGAATATACAGTAAATTTACTTTACGGCATATTCTGCGAAGCGCTTTGAGACATCTCAAAGACATGATAAGGCACTACATCAAATGCAAGGATTATTATTATGATCATTATTTTCAGGTCATGCCTGAAGACCTTCCTATTCAACCGTGCTTACGGTCATTTTGCCCCAGCTCAGCATCATGCTCCGCCACTGTCAAGTGCTCTGGGATGCTACCCTGCATGAAGGGCGCTACATAAATAAAAGTTGTTTTTGTTGTTGAGATGTTAACTGTTCAGATCCCATTGCACAATTTGAAAAGAGAAGGGAGTTGCTCTTTGTGTTCTGGCCAACAATTCTGCAGATGAAATTAAGCATTCACTTCATGGCTAATTATGGGACTCGGTGTATCAATTGGCTGCCATGTTCACCTACAAAATACACAGTCACTACATTTTACAGTAAATCTTGTGAATCTTAGAGATGTCATTTAGACATAAAAGGTGATGATATCTTTTAAAGGATTATTATTACATCATTTTTAAATCTAAAATCTTGAATGCACTAACAAAACAACAACAACAACAAATTGCATTGATATAGCTCCTTTCATGTCAGGAGGCTGTCCCAAGGCAATAGACAGTCAAAGGTTAGCATTCAAGCTGGTGGTTAGATTTGGGCATAGTGAGGACCAAGCAGAGTGCGATTGGAGGGAACAAAGTGACAGAAGGTTGGAGTTCCCAAGGGCGGTAGATATACTGAAAGCCCAACTGCCGATAGTGGGGCAGGCAGCCAGGGGATGGAGGGAGCCTGTAGATTAATATGGTTTAAGGAGGTCACAAAGATAGGTTGGGGCAAAACTGTGGAGAGATTAAAAAGCGAGAATTAGGATCTTGAATTCCTCCTCTGAGGAGTAGGGAGGGGGGCAGTGGAGCAGAGCAATGATGGGTTAGGTTCATGGAACCTAATGTGGGAGAGCACACAAGCTGCAGAATTCTGGATGGTCTGCAGCTTGTGGAGGGAAGAGTTGGCATCTACAGCTTTCAGAGAATTGGTGTGGATGTGATCAATGTATGGATATGGGCCATGGTACCCAAAGGGAGAGATAGTGGCTTAGATGGGCAATGCTACAGACATTCGGAAAAACTGAGTGTGTCAGAGTTTGAAGGGCAGTTGAGTCAATCAAGTCACTGAGATTCTGCATTGCCTCAGTGCATCTGTGTAGATTGATGCTATCAGCACCTTAGGTTAGAAGAATCTTATAGGTGCCCAAAGGAGAGCATCTATCTTGTCGGCATTCAACTGGAGAAAGTTAGTTCTCATCCAGGACTTGATGTCTGACAGCCAATTAACCAGAACAGCTGTATAGCTGAAATTGAGGGTGGAGGCAGAGAGATAGTGTTGGGTGCCATCCGCATACATGTGGAAGTTAACCCCATTCCTTCAGATGACATCACCAAGTGGAAGCATGTAGATATTAGAGGAGAGGGCTGAGGACAGAGGCGCATGTGATGGTACAAGATCGGGCGGAGAAGCCGTTGGCAGATAGGAAGTGGAGAAGTTGGGGTAGGTAAAATTGAATCCAGGAAATAACAGAATCGTGAAGAGAGGAAAGGTGGTGGAGAAGGATAGAGTGGTCAACATTGATGGTGATATCTAAGATGATAAAGCCCCAAGTAATCACCAAGTCAAGGGGATGACCATGGATGTGGTTGATGGAGTTAAAGTGAAGGGAGAGATCAAGAAAAGAGAGAAGGGAGGCTAAGTCAGCAGAGATGGAGCAAGAAGAAATAAAATGGAGGTTGAAGTTACCCAAGACGAGGAGGCGTTTGGAGTAGAGGCTGAGGGAAGATAGAGGGAGGAGATGTTGGAGAGGAAAGTGCTGGAGAGTTTGCAGGGAGCAAAAGATGAGGGGAATTTTTAGGGAGAGATTGGAGAAATGGTAAAGAGTGACGTGTCAAAGGAGACGAATGAGGGAAGACACAACATGTAGGTCCAACACTAAGTTTCAGAAGAGTAAGGGAGAGTATTATATATTTTGGAGATAAGTAGCAGATAACTAACAAGCTTTGGTTTTAAAAGGATTATTGGAGGTAAAACAGTTTCAACATCTTGAAATCTGGTAAAGAATGGGCATCAGAGACTGTTTTTGATTTGAATTCAGAGATGATTCAGGAAAGAGGAAGAGAATGTATGGTGGATAGTGAAGCTTTGCAGAAACACAGAAGGAAAGTTTAAAGGAACAATGACCTTAGCAATATTAACAAAATAGCAAAAATATAAAAAGGTTATGGTTGAGAGAATGAGAAAGAATGGGGTCTCGGGTAGAGAGATGGGTTTATTTGTAGGATAATATGCTTTTCTAACATGTCCAGAGTACTGTGAAAGGGGCTAGAAAGACCACTTCAAATGTTGGAACAGTATTCAAGTCTTGGAGACAATCAGGCTTTATAGATTTAAAAGCTGTTGAGGGTGAAATAATTGTACAGCATGAAAGGAGAAAGGGACTTCCTTGGGAGTCCTTCACCAATTTATTAAATGGAAAAGTTCTTCTAAGATAAGGGGATAGTGAGGTCATGAATGTCAATTGATGAAGGATTAAGTCTGAAGCTGTGTCTTGCAATTGGCAAAGACGTGCAGAAACTGCATATTTGAATTGTGGAAAAGAAACAAGATTTTCATTGTCTTATTGAATTGCATGCTTCAGTAATTTAGCCATTGCTTGTTAAATGGGATGAAGCAATCAGAAGGAAATTGATGCATGTAGAATGGAATCATCAACAAAAAGCTTCCAAAACTTCAGAAATCCAATAATCCTTTGCAAGAAAGGCAAAGGACTAATATGACAGATGAATTAAGCAGACATCATATGAGAAACAAAATAAACAGACACAAGAACCATTGGATGTAGTATCATATCTTTGAACTTTGAAGGAGAGCTTCATTAAAATCCAAATACAAAAAACAATCAAACAACTAGGTTGTCAATTAAACATGAGAAAAGGAAATGGCAAACAGAAAAGTGTGAACAAATAAAGAGGTGACATAGAGACTGAGGGCACAAAACAAAAAGGCATTGAGATCAGATGGATTATTCTCCTTGGGGTGCCAGTTAGCAGGCTCCCTTTGGAGCTGAACTGGCTCCAAGTTGACATGCATGGCCAACAGAATGTTGGAATAGAGCCAACCTTTAGTGCTAGTCTCACTAATCTGGTTCCTAAGGAAGGCTGTTCCTTTATATTCCAGGGCACTGTTGATGACAGATCAGCCAGCCTGGCTCATCGGTAGGACTTGGAGTGGCAGGGCTTGGAGGGCTAAATCATTAATTGGGGGCATGGATTTTTCCACTCAGCTCCTATTAACCCCTCAAGCTGGCATCCCAAGGAGAATAATCCATCTGATCCCAATACCTTTTTGTTTTGTGCCCCCAGTCTTTCAATAGCAGGCCTTATATTTTTCTCAAAGTTAAACTCCAGTAGTACCATAACACCCACTCCTGGTTGCTCAAGCTTTGGCTCATGCAAACCTGCACCGACTAGCCTCTACTTACCTTCCAGAATTAGGTTAGCACAATGCATCCTAGGGAAAAAGAGTATATTCCATTCCAAACAGAGGATGTTCCAAGTGTACATGGCATACATGAAACTCTCAGTCTGGTTAGGACACTCTTAACCATGGTGATGGGTTTCCATGTGTGTTAAACATCCAAATGACCAGAAAAATCAAGTGAATTACATGCTAGAGTATTTAGGAAAGCAACTCTTAAAATCAAGCGTATTCTTATCTTATATTTGTTATCTTCAGGAAATTGCTGGTAGGGAGAGTATTGGAGGGCAGAAATTGTTTTACTCTCTGGCCTCTTTTTCAGACTTTGCTACCTTGTGGAATTCACACTTAGCTCTTTTGCGATGTTACACACAAGTTAACTGGCTTTTGATGTTTGTAGCCAGGAGTCACAAATAGCACATCAAAATGGCTGAAGAGAAATTCCACCTAGGTCTAGGTTTACTCATTGATGTTGTATTTTTGAAAGTCCAGGATTTGGCAAATTTTTAAACGTAGGTTTTATTTTAAAGTTGTTTTTTCTGTACATGATCTTTCATCAGAATCCAGTTTGGATGAAGGTCATAGACCTGAAACGTTAACTCATTTTCCTCTCTCCATTGGTGCTGCATGACCTGCTTCATGTTCAAAGTGACTTCTGTTTTTATTTCAGATTTCCAGCATCTGCAGCATTTTGATTTTTGGTTTTCTGTACGTTCTTTGAAGAATTACAGAAAAGGTCTTTCAAAGTTCAAACTCAATTCAACAATTTGCTAAATTCTGGATGGTCTAAAATGCTAATAAATAGGGCAAATGTCAACTGAGGTGGAATCCTGTAGATTAGTGGTTAGAGCACTCGCCTTGCAACTGAGGACCAAGATTTGATGGGTAGGGCAATATGTTGGGCAATTTTCCTTTCTCCACATGCCTCTGCTTAGTAGGAACCCGGTTGTCAGACGATTGGCGCATCACGTTTCCGCCAATCAAAGGGTATTAGTTGCTTCAAAATAAATTAAAATAATTTGGTCATTCAATCCACAACTTTTTGTGAGACACTGCTCTGCACAATTGGCTGCCCCATTTCACACACAAGATATACTGTCAATTCACTTTATAGTATATTCTGTGAAGCACTTTGAGACAGCTTGAAGATGTGATAAGGACCTATATCAGATACAAGGATTATTATTATTAATAATCTCTCTCCAGCATTTAGCAAATATCACAAATTGGGTCCTTTTGTGAAAAAGTTAGTTAAAATAATTTCCTTTCGGAGCAATTTTCCAGATTTTCATATAACAAATGTTTTACCCTATGGAAATTATATGAACCCTTTCTTTTCTGTTTCTTTCAGTGGGATCTAGTCTGTGACAATGACTGGAAAGGGCCAATGTCATTGTCCATGATTTTCCTCGGAAACCTATGTGGTGCAATAATCTCAGGACAAGTATCAGATAGGTAAAACTACAGTTCTTATAATGAATAAAAAATATATTGCAAGATGGAATGTAATTTTTGGGGCTTAATGTTGAAAAGACGGAAGCCATACGCCTTGGCACCCACTTACTTGTTCTCATCTGTGGCTCCAACCTCCTCAGCCTATCTCTCAGATTGACTGAACTGTGCATAACCTAACCTATGACAGGTATCCTCACCTGCACCAAACTCCATACCCCATGTCACCCTAGTCCTTGCCAGGCTCCAATGGCTCTTTGATGTACAACAGATCAATTTCAACATCCTAACACTTGCATACAGATCAATTCATGCCCAGATCACTTTAACTCCCTACCTCCCCAAGCTGGTTACACCCACTCCACTACATGCCACCCTTGCTCAGCTGGCTGCATGTCCCTCATCCTCTCCGCACCATCATCAGCAACTGTTCTTTCAGGTTTCTATGGAATTATCACCCTCAATCACACTGCCTTGCCGCCTCCTTCCCCATCTTCAGATCACACCTGAACACCTTCCTCTTTGACTGTGACTATGGTCACCTCCCCCCTCACCCAGCTTGGTGTCCTCCTCCACCACAGTTAGCCACTCCAAGATCCTACCCCTCATGAAGAGTGCTGTATAAATGCATTTTGTTATTGTTGTAAATGTTAGGTGGATGATATTTGGAATCTGCATGCTGCAGACATATGACTGTGTGAAATATATGAACTCCTAAATTGTTGTTCTGTAAAGAGACAATAACTTTTCAATTCTGTTGGGACTGGGTTAATTGCATCTAAATATTTGCTCAGAAGATATTCCTCAGGTCATCTCTCTGTCCTCGCTCGCCTCCACCGGCTCCCCATCCCCCAGAGGATCGAATTCAAGATCCTCATCCTCACCTACAAGGCCATTCACGGCCTTGCTCCCTCCTACCTCTCCGACCTACTATCCCCCTACCTACCTGCCCTTACCCTCCGTTCCTCTGACTCCGGTCTGCTCCACATCCCCCGCCCCAACCGCCCTACCATCGGTGGCCGGGCCTTCAGCCTCTCAGCCCCTAGGCTCTGCACCTCTATCCCCCAGTGCCTTCGCCGCCTCCTCCCTTTCCTCCTTCAAGGCCGGTCTCAAAACCTTTCTCTTTGACCGTGCCTTCAGCTCCCCTCTCGACTCTCTACCCCCTCCTCGCTCCCTCCCTTCCCTCCCCTCACCCTGACCATTTCCCCCCTGCTCGGGTCCTGACCCAACTGTACAGTGCCTTGGGACGTCCTCCCGACGTGAAAGGCACTCAATAAATGGAATCTTGTTGTTGTTGTTGTTGCATTTGCAACCCCCTCCCAATGGGACCCAGTGCACAACTAGACACTATGAGGTGAGGATGTTGGATATACATATTAATATGATTTCATCCAGAGGAACCATAGCAATTACAATTGGCCTAAGCACCCCTGGGCGAGGGAGAGAACAAATCAGCTAAAGGTTATTCTCTCCATCACTGTCTAGTGATCCTTTTGGGAATTGTGGACATCTAGTCAAGACTACATTATGACATCGCCAATGGTTCAATGATAATAATACTAATAATAACACTTACATTTCCCATAGCACCTCTCATGTCAGGAGGATGTCTCAAAGGGCTTCCCAGGATTTACTAAAGTGTAGTGACTATGTATTTTCCAGGAGGATGCTGACAATAGCCCACTAACACATACTATCTCGGCACACACTTGAAGAATAGACACTTGGTAAGGTACTGGTGGATAGGTAAAGTCCATATAACTATAAGAGTCACCTCCTTCAGGAAGATAGGAAAGAACACTGGCCAAAATTCAAAGAAACAGAAAAGAATGTAAACAAAGAGGAAAACTACTTCAGAAGATCAGGAGGGAAAATTGGCCAAAAATCAAAGAAACTTAAAAGAATGTAAACAAAGAGAAAAACTAAATGGAAAAGAAGACATAAATATCACATTATTTATGGAATTAATATAATCCTGGAACAGGACCCATTACTTAAAGATTCTCCAATAACTTACTGGCTAATATTAGATTTGTTTCAATGTAGTGCGAGCCATGAACCACGATTGTACATCTCCCATTTCCCAGTCATACTGACTAACGGGCTACGTAGAGTTCTTTCCGCATTTGATCCTCTAGCATTTGCTTGTAAGAATTATGTAGAATCTAGAGACAAGTTTTGTTAACAGCTTGTCTTCCATTCACAATGCCTAATAAGTGTCAGGTGAAAGTATCCCAATTACGTACATTGTCCAGATACAGTTTGGAGGCCAACTTTGGTGTCTTATTATAGAAAGGCCCATCAAAGGCTCAGCAGAGGCACAGAGGATGGAAGGTTATAATTATTAATATCTTAGTAGTTGTGTTAAAACAGAGTATGAAAGCATGGATGTCGTTATGGTTACCAGGTTGCCACTGGCATCACTTCCTGTGCATTGAACGCACATGCGATATCAGGAAATGTCATTAATGCCTCTTCCTGTATGCTACAAATATCTTACATGCAGATAGTGATGTCAGCAGCTAATTTTAGTGCAGGAAGCCAGCAGGTCTGTGCTGGAACTCAGAAGTGTGCTGTTCATCTGGAAACCACGGGTCCACAGCAACCCGCCCCCCCACCACCCCAACATTAAAAATGAACCAGTGCTCTAGTGAGGCGCTTGATAAGGGTTGTTCTGTATCACCAGAAGAGCAAAATCAAGGCCACAATACATGTTCTCACATATAGGGTTGTTAGAACATGAAGTTAACTTTTGGATAATTTTGAATCTTGCAATATTTTCTGTTAAAGATTAAAAATATTACTGTACTTTTTTATTGTTTTATAGGTATGGAAGAAAAGTCGTTCTCTTTGGAGGCATTGCAATGCAGACAATCTTAAGTTTCATGCAAATGGCCTCAAGTAGCTGGGAGATGTTCTCCATATTGTGCTTTTTCATTGGAGTTGGAGATATTTCGAATTATGTAACTGCTTTTGTTTTAGGTAACTTTGTTTTAACACTGGTAGCATTCCAAACAATTACAAATGTACAAAAGAACTTTTAGAATTCATACATCTTACATATACACGTGTGGCAGCCGTGCTCAGTTGGTGGCTCACTCTCTTCTGCGATAGAAGCTTGTGGGTTTAACCCAATTATGACTTTAAACTCCCAGTCTAGACTGACACACCAATGGAGACGCAATCTTTAATATGAGATATTAAATCAAAATACTGTATGCCTGTTCCATGGCACTATTTCACTTAATCTCCCTTAACTCCTCAATCCCTCTACTCACCATCACCCAACCTGACCGGTCCTGGAAAAAAATCTCCCCACCCCCCCCCCTCGTCTCAGCTGCCTTGGAGTCATCTGAACTCCTTCCCTTCTGGGCTTCCTCCCGCAATGACCTAACCTCCTCGGTCACTCTTTGTCCCAGCTCCCTCTCCTCCACTCTCGATTCCCTTGCCACCTTCTCTTCCCGAGTCATCTCTTATTCACATAAGTCACCATGGTATACCAGCCACCTCCACTCCCTTAAAGCACAGGTGCGTGCCGCTGAGCTCACCTGGCTTAAATCAAACTTAACAGCCCATTGGTAGATCTGGCTGGAACATATCAAATCTTACCGCTCCGTTCTCACCTCCGCTAAATCGTCGTTCTACTCCAAGACAATTTTGGAGGATAAGGACAACCTAAGGCTTCTCTTCTCCATCATGAACTGGCTCATCCACCAATCCTCTCATGCCTCACCCATCCTCACCTCAAATGCTTACTGTGAGGCAATGCTGGACTTCTTCGAATCCAAAGTCTAGAGAATCTGCTTAGCTGCCTCTGCCACTGTATCTGCTACCCCCACCCCATCGCCCTCTCACAGCCCAGCCCCTACACATCCTTCCCTCCACACCTTCGAACCTGTCTCCCCCTCTTCTCTCATCACCATTATAACCCACATGAAACCGATCACCTACTCCCTCGACACCATCCCTACCTCTCTCCTTACCTCCCAGTTCCACCTCCTTGCCCCTTACTCACAGAAATCATAAACTTCTCCCTGACCTCTGATACTGTTGTTACCCCATTAAAAACTGCCGTCATCAATCCTACCTTTAAAAAACCCTCCCTGGTCCCAGCTCTACTCCCAAACTACCTCCCCATCTCCAACCTCACTTTCCTCTACAAGGTCCTGAAACGAATTGTTGTTTCTCAGCTTCGATCCTACCTCTCCAGCCATTCCCTTCATGAACCCCTGCAATCAGGTTTCCGTGCAGCCCACAGCACAGAAACAGCCCTGGTCAAAATGACAAATGACATTCTGTCCATCTGGGACCAGGGCTCCATCTACCTCCTCATCCTCCTTGACTTCTCTGCTGCCTTCAACACCATCGACCACTCTATCCTCATCCACCACCTCTCCTCTCATCTCAATCTTCACAGCTCTGTCCTTGACTGGTTCAAATCACCTCTCACACCACCTCCACTATCTTTCCACACATGGCTTCTCCTCTAGCCCCCGCACCGTCTTGTGCGGTGTTCCACAGGCCTCCATCCTTGGTCCTTTCCTCTTCAACATCTATATGCTCCCTCTTGGTGACATCACCTGCAGTCCTGGGGTCAACTTCCACATGTATGCGGATGACACCCAACTCTACCTCTCTGCCTTCACCCTCGACTCCAGGACCACTGCTGTCCTGACCGAATGTCTGTGAGACATCAAGTCCTAGATGAGAGCTAATTTTCTCCAATTAAATATCAACAAGGCCGAGGCTCTCCTGATTGACTCCTGTCAGCACCTCCTCACCTCAGGCGCTGACAGTATCACCGTCCATGGTTGCACATTCAACCTTACTAAGCCAGTCTGGAACCTTGGTGTCTTATTTGACCCATAACTATCCTCTCTACTCCACATCTGCGCCATGACCCGCTCTACCTTCCTCTATCTCCACAACATTGCCCGGCTCTGCCTCTGTCTCACACCGCAGGCCGCCGAAACCCTCATACATGCTTCCATTACATTGAGCTTGACTATGCAAACTCATTGCTTGTTGGCCTCACCAACTCCTCCCTCCATAGGCTGCAGATCAGCCAGAACTCTGCAGCCCGTGTCCTCTCCCGCAATAGGCTCCGCGAACCTATTAGCTTCATCCTCGTCTGACTCCACTGGCTTCCCATCACACAGAGGATGCAGTTCAAGATCCTGGCCCTCACCTTCAAAGCCCTCCATGGTCTTGCTAGCACCTACCTCCGTGACATCCTAACCCCCTACCATTCTGCTCACTCTCTCCACTCAGCGGGCTCCAGCCTGCTTCATGTCCCTCACCCCACTTTTGGCAGGTGGGCCTTCTGCCACTCTGCCCCCATACTCTGCAATTCCATCGCACAGTTCCTCTGCCACGACCCTTCCCTTGCCACCTTCAAGACGCATCTGAAGACCCTACTCTTGACTGTGCATTTGATCTCCCTGCTTCCCCCCCCCCTCCACCCTCCCTGACACCGACCCCCAGCTCGGGTCTAAAAGTCTGTCTGTTCAGCACCTTGGGACATCCTCCTGACGTGAAAGGTGCTATACAAATGTAATTGTGTTGCTGTATTTGAAAAGGAAGGAATTTCTCCTTGTGGCTGAACTAAAATTCCCCCAGAGAAAATTGGTCACTGTGAGGCCATTTGTAGTACAATGGTTGATGGGATATCTACAAACACATTGTATTGTGCAAATTGACTGCCGACTTTGCCTGCAAAATACACAGTCACTATATTTTACAGTAAATCCTGTGAAGCACTTTGAGATGTCTCGACAAGAGATGTTCCTAGAAAGCCTGTGCCTCCTCTTTGATTGCTCCTTCTTCATATGCAGATAATTCCCACCATTAGAACAGATTCACAACCTGATATAATAACTGTCATGCACCAGTGATGCTGTTCTGACTCATTGACTGTCAGACTTCAACTCTTCACCTCATGGAACCTGTTCAGAGTATTGGTGTTTTGTTGAACTCTCATTTGATATGAGGCTTATCACATCATGAAGACATATCAAAGCACTCCACAGGATTTTACTGCAAAATGTAGTGACTGTGTATTTTGCAGGCAAAGTCGTCAGTCAATTTGCACAATGCAATGTTACACAAACAGCCATGAAGTGAATGATCAATTTTATCTTGGGGTTGGACGGTCAGGACACCAGGCAAACCTACCAAGTTGTTAATACTGAGGGAATCCACACAATGCATTGCTGAAGGCTTTCTAGTCATGACACCCACTGATCTATGTGAGCACAGAAGTGTGGACATCTGTAAAGTTTGGAATCCACTCCATCAAACATGTCTGAAATTGTTTTCTTACAGAGCATTTGGATATGCCATGGCACCATCTTGGAATGTAATTGATCTCTACACTTCCATTATGTGTAGCAGAAGTGGAGTCCTGTAGCTCAGTGGTTAGAGCACTCGCTTTGCAAGTGAGAGACCTGGATTCGATTCCCAACGGGGTGAAACCTTGGGCGAGTTTCCTTACTCCACACGCCCGATAATAATCCCTCAAAAAAAACAATAATAAATTGTCATTTCAATCCAGGACTGTTTGTGGGACACTGCTGTGTGCAATTGGCTGCCACATTTCACCCACAAATATACAGTCAATTCACTTTACAGTATATTCTGTGAAGCGCTTTGGGACGTCTAGAAGACGTGAAAAGCGTTATATCAAATGCAAGGATTATTATTATAAGAGTTTTTTTCAATATTCTTCACAGCTCCATTTTCAACAGATGCCACCGATTTACATCTATACCCAAATTATATGAAGCAAAATTTGTGACTGTTTGTGGGACACTGCTGTGCACAATTGGTTGCTGCATTTCACCCGCAAAATATACAGTCAATTCACTTTACAATATATTCTGTGAAGCATTTGAGTCATCTCAAAGACGTGATAAGGTGCTAAATCAAATGCAAGGATTGTTATTATTATAGGTGTGTAGACAACCTCAAACCCACCCAACAGCAACTGGTCCCTCACCATAATCTATCACTGATATTTCTTCCTCATCAGCACTCACTGAGATTACATCAAATATCAGCAACTTGTTGCTAGTGTGTCACAGGAATCAGTATTAGGATTGCTGTGGTATTTTTTTCTTGCAAATAAATTGAATGTTGCAATCATGTCAAAGGCAACCAAATTTGTAGTGGCAAATCAATTGTTTTTTCAGTGAGTTAACACATGCACAATGGACTGAATGGCTTCTTTCTGTATCAATACTCTTTACCAGGGGTAATAATCCCTTTAAAAAAATGAGGTCACTCAATCCATGGCTGTTTGTGGGTCACTGCTGTGTGCAATTGGCTGCCTGGTTTCACGCACAAAATATACAGTCAATTCACTTTACAGTATATTCTGTGAAGCTCTTTGAGATGTATAAATCTGATGTAAATTGTAGCATTAGTTTCACATTTGTTTTGTTATAATTTTGTGAATTAATGTGATAATGAAACCTCAGAAATTGCATTAAGAAGTTTTATTAATGGGTTTTGATCATGAATTGTATTTTAATTTAATTATTTTAATTTCTCTTTCCCTTTCACTATCCAGGAGCAGAACTGTTCAGCAAATCTGTGAGAATCACTTTCACAGCACTTGGCATCTGCTTGACATTTGCCATAGGCTATGCTATTTTACCTCTTATCGCCTATTTTGTCCGAGAATGGAAACTATTAATACTGGCATTGTTTCTGCCAGAACTTCTGTTTTTCCCTCTGTGGTGGTAAGTTAATATTTCCATTTAATATTTGCCTCCTTATTCACAGTTTTTTTTGTTATTAACAGAGAAAACTATTCCCTCTGCAGGTAAATGATTCGTCCCCTCAAAGTTGGAGCATTTAGGAGGAACTACTTTATGCACAGGGTAGTGAGAATGCAGAACTCACTGCCTGAAGCAAACAGTACAGGTGCAATTTAGAGAAAGCTAGATATACACAGGAGGGAGAAGGGAATAGAAGGGATGGAAAGGCATAATGAATGGGTGGAGACTGATGTAGAGTCCAGCTTGGCTCGTTAGGCCAAATGGCCTGTTTCCATCCTGTAAAGTCTATGTAAATAAAACTAATAACTACAGAAGCAAATAGTTTAAAGAACTTCAAGATGAACAGATAAAAAGAAATGATGAAAAGGTGAAAGAAGGAACTGAATTCAACTAAAAAGGATTCAGCGTTTTTGGACCTACTCTTCCAGGTTTGATAATTGTTCAATTGAGAAAAGTAACTGCAGAACATGTCATTACCATTACTGTAGCATGTTGAAATGTTATATGAAACACATAGGTGCTATAAAATACAATTATTTTTAGCGGCACCATAGAAATTGCAAGGCTCCACTGATTTTAATACATTTGTGTAAATTGTAAAACACCAGATTGCTAAAATCAGTGACTGAAATTCTGTTAATTTTTCCGAAACTCTTGAACTTGCTGTCTGAATCCTTCGACCTTCTCCCCTCTTTGCCAATCTTCAGATCGCACCTGAAGACTTTCATCTTAGACCGTGCCTAAGATCATCTCCCCTTTCTCCCTGGCTCAGTGTTGATCTACACCACTATTAAGTACTCCAAGAAGCTACCCCGTGTGAAGGGCACTATCTAAATGCAACTTGTTAATTTAAAGAAATTCAGAAGCCTTTCTACACAATTGTCAATTTCAGTATTTCATTAATCAATTCAGTCTTCTGCCGTGTTTATTGAGAAATCTTTCTTAAGCTACATGCACATTTTTGCAGGTTTATACCTGAGTCTCCCAGGTGGCTGCTATCTCAAGGCCGAGTGGAAGAAGCAGAAGCCATTGTGAAAGCTGCTGCTAAGAAAAATGGCATTAAACATGTTGGGGAGATATTTCAGCGTAGCGATAACATGGTGATTATTCTTTATTGTTATATCTGGTGATTATCCTTTATTGTTTCTGTCTTATGTTGTGAGACAGGGTTTTGTTATAAGACACATCCTTCCTCGGATCTCTTCTCCCTCTGCACTTCTATCCACAGCAATCCTGATGCAGCCATAAAGCTGCTAAACGATCGCCTCTCTGCAACCCTCACTCCTTTGCCCCCTGGAATCTAGTTCTGTCTCCAAATCTACCCACTTCCTCTGGTGTAAGAGTTACCTCCACCTCATCAAAACTAAAACCTGGTCACTTGAGTGCAGATGGCACAAATCCGGCCTCACAATCCATCACCAGCTATGGTTCGAGGTTCTGCACAACTACTACCTCTCCCCCTTGCAGGCCAAAACTGCCTTTTACTCCAAAACCATTTTGGAGGCCAAAAATAACCCAACAGCACTGTTCTCCACTATTTCAATGAAGAGACACCACTGAATAAATGGTGATTTTCCTTAACTGTTTTTATCTCATGTTGGTAATTTAAATCAAAATCTGGAATAATTTACATATTTTAAGAATAATTGTCTTTTATGCTATATTTCTCTATAAGCAGTGTACACATGGAGTAAAGAGTGCCACCAATTTTAATAACTAGAATCTTTTGCAAAAGGTTATGCTGCCAAAGTAAATAATCTCTAAGATAATTGAAAGGTCTGGACCTTCTATTCCGGAACTTCTGAATCCAATGAGCATAACTTTCATGTGAATTTGCAGCCCTTAATTTTGAAACCATTTTCTGTAAATTTCTTTTAAAAACTTACAGAAAATTGTTTTCAAAGTTAAAACTGGATTAAAAGTTCAATTTGCCAATTTGCAATCCATCTGGGGTATCCTCCTAATGTGAAAGGCGATATATAAATGTAAATTTCAATTATATTTTAATTTGTAAATTCTGCACACTCTGGAATGCTAAGTTAATTGAGTAAATCAAAACCAAGGTTGAATTTCTACCCACTTCTCCTCCACCATCTTTGTGGCATCCACAGAGATTCAACCAATTAAGATTTTAGTGTTCTAACTGCACTGAAAGAAACAAGGATCAACAATAAGAGATCAAATGTTATTTATATGGGTCCCAGCTTTCACTCATGTTTTATATTATTTTGTCATGCACACTGTTTCTGCTGAGATTTATTTGAAACAACTAGTCCCTGAGATATTGTAGGATATGCTACAGTTGATCAGGAACCTACACATACTTTCAATCATTTTTGCATAAAAGGTTGGATATAGTAAATAGTCTGCTTAATGTAGAGGTGGTTCTATTTACGAATTTTACATTATATGTAGAATATCATATCACTTGTTTATTTTACACTTTTTTAGGTTTTGAAATCCACGAATAAACTGAAAAGTAAACACAATTACGTGGATTTGGTTAGAACTTTCCACGTAAGGATAATCACAGTCATATCCCTCCTTATATGGTGAGTAGAGACTTTATCAGCAAAGAATTCTCATTAATATTAATATGTATATATTATATCATTAAGTCATTCATATTAACCTGTATATATGTTATCTGTATTGGTCTTTTGGTATTTAGTCTATTTTGTGTAAAGCAGATGTAGCATTAACTTCTTAACTGCTAACAAAGGAAATTCTGCTCCAATTAAATTGTCATTAAATTGTGTTCACAAGATCGTGAGAGAAATGTTAATGAAATATTTGTGCAGAAGAAGAAAAACATTGGTCCTGGAAACAAAGAGGATCTGATTTCAATATCTGTTGTCAAGCCATAGGAAAATATCCCCTCTCTCTCTGGATCATGTATTGCAAGGCAGAAAGCCCAACAGAAATTTCTGGGCTACTTCTCAAATTCTGTGAACAGGTGCCTCCCTTCATTGCACCTACCACAGATTTACAGAATGCACGTTGATGGCATTTGAAAGGTCAAAGCCACCAAACAGAACAACATGATAATATTGCATAAGTTTGAGTGATTTCGCCAGGCTTATTTCAAGGAGCAGGATGTTCTGTTCTCAATCTGATCACATGTTTGATCAGGAACCAGCAACATTCCTCCTCTCAAAAGTTGTTGATGATCA
This sequence comes from Callorhinchus milii, assembly GCF_018977255.1. Classification (NCBI taxonomy): domain Eukaryota; kingdom Metazoa; phylum Chordata; class Chondrichthyes; order Chimaeriformes; family Callorhinchidae; genus Callorhinchus; species Callorhinchus milii. The sequence goes on along the minus strand of NW_024704742.1, from coordinate 57,880,464 downwards.
AAATTGTTTTATGTCCCCTTAAGGTCAGTGTGAGATGTTTGTGCGATTGGTATTCAGTTTCACAGGTCATAAAACATAATAAATGAATTACATGAATGTAATGAAAGGCACCAAGCTCACCAATCACTTTCTGTAGTTGTCTCTTCACTCCACCAGTAATCTGTTTGCCTCAGGCCATTAAAGGTGGACTTCCTTTAGCATATTGGTTAGAGCACTCGCCTCCCAAGCGAGAGGACCTGGGTTTGATTCCTGCGCAGGGTGAAACATTTAGCAAGTTTCCTCACTCCACACGCTCTGTTTACCTATCAGTAAGTAGGAATCTGGTACAAAAACAGAGAGAGCTGGGAAAACTCAACAGGTCAGGCAGCATCTATGGAGAAAGGAAAGTGAGTCAACGTTTTGCGTCCACGACCCTTCGTCAGTTCAAGGGTCGTGCATCCAAAACGTTGACTCACTTTCCTTTCTCCAGTAGGAACCTGGTTGTTAGTCAATTGACAAATTGCTTTTCTGGGGATATTCGCCCACAAATATACAGTCAATTCACTTTACAATGTGTTCTGTGAAGCGCTTTGGGACGTCCTCCCGAAGTGAAAAGCGCTATATCAAATGCAAGGATTATTATTATTATTATTATTATTATTATTATAATAATCCATTCAAAAAAAGGTGGTCATTCAATCCACAACTGTTTGTGGTACACTGCTGTGCGCAATTAACTGCCATCTTTCACCCACAATATATAAAATCAATTCAGTTTACAGTATATTCTGTTGGGTGCTTTGAGACGTCTGGAAGATATGATAAGGCGCTATATCAAATGCAAGGATTATTATAAGATTATTATTTAACGTTAACTAGCAGATTCAGAATAATGCCAAAATGTAAGGATTGTTATTGTAGTTTGTGTGGCTGCCAGTATACACACATAACATCAACAACTACTTGCATTTGCATAGCGCCCTTCACTTAGGAAAAGGTCTTGGAGTGCTTCACCATGATGGGATTGGACACTGAGCAAGGGAAAAGGGGGAGAGGGAAATAAAAGATTAGCAGACGGACAAGTTGCAGTGACCTTATAAATAGGAGAATTGTGATCACGGTCTTAGAATACAATAAGTGGCTGTGAGTTATTGCTTAGAATTGTGTCAATCTTTAAAGCTTTTACAAAGTGGATTTGTATCTTTACAAAACCTTCTTATAAGAGGTCCTGAATTAAACAGTCAGTGTTACGTTGGCCTTGTGTGCAGCATTGGGCTTCAATCTCAAGGACTAGGACATCCTCCCGACATGAAAGATGCTATGTAACTGCAATTCGTTATTGTTGTGCAAGGTGGTTGGTGATGTTTAAGCTACAGACAGCTGTTTGAAACAATCGTAGCATTGCAAAGGTATTCCAACCATGCTGAAAGTGGATGTTCTCCAAAAGATGGATCACTAAACTCTAAAGTTTGGGACAACAGATGCTGGGATGTATTTGTCACGAGTGTAGCTTCATGATCACTTATATTTAGAACTTGTAGTCATCAGATCGATATGCAGAATTCTAAGAGATTCATGATAAAAATTCACACCTGCAACCAGCAGAATCAATGATAGTAATTCCACATGTATGCGGATGACACCCAACTCTACCTGTCCTCCTCTACCCTCAACTCCACGACTACCGATGTCCTGACAGCCTGCCTGTCTGACATCGAGTTCTGGACGAGAGACAACTTTCTTCAGCTCAACGTGCGTAAAACTGAGGCCCTCCTGATTGGCTCACGTCAGCGCCTCCGCACCTCAGGCGCTGAGAGAATCAGCATCCAAGGCTGCACTCTCCACCTCTCAAAGCCGGTCAGGAACCTCGGCATTCTGTTCGACCCTGAGCTGTCCTTTCTACCTCATATCCGCGCCACAACTGGCACCGCCTTCCATCACCTCCAAAACATCGCTGGACTACGGCACTATCTCACTCCTCAGGCTGCTGAAACTCTGGTCCACGCCTTTATTACCTCAAGGCTGGACTATGGCAACTCTCTCCTCGCCGGCCTTCCCGGCACCTCCCTCCACAAGCTGCAGGTCATCCAGAACTGCAGCTCATGTACTGTCCCGCACCAGGCTTCGTAATCACATCACTCCCACCCTCGCTCGCCTCCACTGGCTCCCCATCCTCCAGAGGATCGAATTCAAGATCCTCATCCTCACCTACAAGGCCATTCATGGCCTTGCTCCCTCCTACCTCTCTGACTTACTATGCCCCTATCTACCTGCCCGTGCCTTCAGCTCCCCTCTCAACTCTCTACCCCCTCCTCGCCCCTCCCTTCCCTCCCCTCACCCTGACGTTTCCCCCCTTCTCGCTCCCTCCCTTCCCTCCCCTCACCCTGATCATCTCCCTCCTGCTCGGGTCCTGACCCAACTGTCCAGTGCTTTGGGACGTCTTCCCAATGTGAAAGGCGCTCTATAAATGGAATCTTGTTGTTGTTGTTGTTGTAATTATTCTTGTATTTAGTATAGTACCGTAACGCATCATTGAAAAGTCTCAAAACTCTCATCAAGATTTTCGGTAATTATTGCATGTTTGTAGGCAAACATGGCAGCCAGTTTGCTCACAGATCTCCACAACAATCATGAAATGTATGACTTTTTATTTTCATTAAAATTTTCAAGACTGAGATGGATAGATGTTTGTTTGATAAGGGTATCAAGAGATATGGGGCAAGAGCGGGTAATTAAAGTTGAGGAACAGATCAGCCATGATCTTATAGAATGATGGAACGGACTCAAGGGGCTGAGTGGCCTGCTCCTGTTGCTACATTCCTATGTCTGGGAGATGGTTAATCAGAATACCAGGAGAACCTCTCTTTTTTGAATAGTGCCATGCGATCAATGGGATTTGAAAGGATAAACATGTTGTTGGCAGAATGGGATTCATCTGATACAGATTCGGATCCTATGAGCTTACATCCTAATAGTGGTCTTAGCTTTACAAGCATTGAGAACTTATCAGTGCCTCATATTAAATGGGGCTAAATGGTGATCATCACTGGTCTGCTGTGATCCAGTTTTGCTAACATTTACCAACATCAGATGATAATGAACTAACAGCAAATGTCAGCATTCATCCATGGGTGTGAATTCTTGTCAAATACACCTGTTAGCGAGGTATTCCTGGTTTTTCTAATAAAATAAAAACAATTGTGAAAGTAAAGAAAACTTGTTTTAATTGTGTTCTTACTGATACCATCACATGAGTAACAGAATTAACTGGTACAGTTGTACCAACTGGCAATGGTACAATATTGACATACTCATTAGATCACATCATTACCAGTAAGTCTTGCGAATAGTGTAATGTCATCAAGATGGAAGCATGCATAAGCAATCCGTAAATTAATATCTACTTAGTTTTGCGGAGTGAAATCTTAGGCATGTTTCCTTAATCCACACGTCGTTTTACCTAGCAGTAAATAGGATCCCAGTTGTTAGTCGATTGGCAGATCACTTTCGGGGGTAATAATCCCTTCAAAAAACTATTTTAAAAAAATTGGTCATTCAATCCATGACTGTTTGTGGGGCACTGCTGTGTGCAATTGGCTGCCTCATTTCGCCCACAAAATATACAGTCAATTCACTTACAATATACGCTGTGAAGTGCTTTGAGACATCTCAATGATGTGAAAAGGTGTTATATCAATTGTAAGGATTCTTTTTCTTCACTTTTTCATTAGCCATCTTCACTTGTGTTAATATATTCATATGATTTGAAAGCCATATGCGATACCTTCAAAACTGGAGTTAGTTAGGAATAATTTGTTTTCTCTAACTGTTATCTCTATGTAGTTGATAATAAATGTTATTCAGTATTACATTAAGAATAATGTATTTCTTTTTTGTTTTCTTACAGGGTGATTACTGCTATCAGTTATTATGGTTTAACGCTCAGTACTTCCAACATGTATGGAAACCCTTACATCAACTGTTTCATCTCTGCAGTTACTGATATGGTAGCATATATCATTTCATGGAGGTTGATGCTTCATGCACCTCGACGAATCTCCACAGCTTCTATGCTGCTGCTTGGTGGCAGTATTTTACTCCTGGTTCGATTTGTCCCAACAAGTAAGAGATTAAATTAAACAAGTTATTCTGTTTTTCTAATACAAAGACTCACTTTTAAATCTCACGTTAAGACTAACCACGATGACCGTGCTCCTCCCCCTCCCCCTTCTCCGTTACTCGGTGTCCAACCCCATCACTCTGCAGTGTTCCCGGATGCTATCTTTTAAATGCAAGTTGTTGTTTCCATTTACCTCCTGATAATACTTTTAATTTTCTTTTCACATTTTCTTAAAAAAATCTCTGGTCCAAGGAGCAAGCAAAGATTAATAATAGATATATTAGAGCTGCATGAACATTTTGATATCAAAGAATGTTTGGTATTATTTAACCTATCATGTTTGTGATAGCTTCCTGACTTGATCTATCTGCTCTAACCCCAGCCCCCAACTCTTTAGATCTACCTTTTAATATATTTTTCTTCTAATTTTAAATACTGTTATTTTAAATACCTGTGGAGTCCTGTAGCACATTCGTTAGAGTATTGATCTCAGAAGTGAGAGGACCTGGGTTCGATTCCTGGGCATGGCAAAACCTTAGGCAAGTTTCCTTAGTCTTTCGTCTCTATTTGCCTAGTAGCAAATAGGAACCTGGTTGTTGGAAAATCACTTTCGGGGGTAATAATTCCTTCAAAAGATAATAATACAAAGAATTTGGTCACTCAATCCATGACTGTTTGTGGGACACTGCTGTGTGCAATTGGCTGCCACATTTCTCCCACAAAATATACAGTTAGTCCACTTTACAGTATATGCTTTGGGACGTCTCAGCAATGCTATATCAAATGCAAGGATTATTATTTAAATTGAACAGTTATTCATGGCAAGGAATATCACATTCTAACAAGCCTCTATGAAAAAGATACATCTTCTTCACCCTGCTTTTTCTCTGGTGATAATTATCAATTAACAATTGTTTGTTACTGTCTCAGCGGACCTGTATCAATTCTTCAACTAATCATAATTCAACCACATTCTATGTATTATTTTGGTCAGCCGGATGTCTGACACATGTGGAAACACATGACCATGCTTAAGTGTGTCCAAACCAAAGTGAAAATTCCATGCATTCCATCTCACATAGATATTCCAGAGATAGATTGGGGAATTTTATGAATATATCAGAACCATGGAAATAAAATAAGTGTATCAGATCTTATCCTCCATGCACATGAATCAATCAGATGTAATAGCATCCAGTGTATTACAAAATATAACTATCATTTTCTCTGTGGGGTAGTATTATTGTGATAACTTCAGCTGGAACAGAATAACAACAACAAAATAACATTTGCATAGTGCCTTTCACGTTGGGATGATGTCCCAAGGTGCTGAAGCTACAATAATTATGCATTTCAATGATCTGATCCAGATATAAAGTTCTTTGAGAAGTCCTCCCAAGTTGAAAGGTGTTATATCAAATATGAGGATTATTATTAGATATGCTTTTGAAATGAGTCAAATGATAACAACGATAAATGAAAATGACCCCCAAAACGCACCTCAACAAACCAGAATTATTCTGACCCATTAATTTAAGCAGGTAGTTTTGTTTTTACAGTATATATTGTTTACAAGATGTAAAAGGGATGTTAGAAATCAGGAGACAAGGTCTAGCTTGATACTTTAGTTACACTAATTGATGACTTATCAATTGAATATTACTCTGTAGTACATGCTGATCAGCTAAGAAATTCATTGATTCTGATGGATTACTATAAATCAAAGTGACAATCAGTTTTCAAAGAGAAACCTTCATGCAGTTAATGTCACATTTTACCATAAGAATATCAGATAAGGCAAAAATGATAAAAATGAACCTTGCGAAGCTACAAGTCAAATTTAAAGATTTTGAACTATTACCTATTTCCACTGCCTTATAAGGAATGTATCAGTTTGACTTATGTATAACACTTCTTGAGGTATTGAGGTATTAAAACCAAAGCCCTGTCTCTATGTCTCATGTGCATGTTAAAGATTCCATGAGACTATTCAAAATGTTTTCCAGTGTCCTTGTAAACAATGCTCCAGATCAATTAATCATTCCACCTTACCACTGTGTGTGGGACTTTGCTGGTGCAAAAATGGCTGCTGCAATTATCTTACCATACAAAAGTACAACAGTCAGAAGCTAATCAGCATATTATTTTGTGTCAGTGTTTGCTCTTCAAATGAGGCGTCCATCCTAATCCCAATTCCCAGCTCTTTCCCTGTATCCTATAATTCTATTTCTGTTGACGTTCTTGTCTAATTCCTTTTTTAAATGCTTTATCCAACTCTGCTCGATCAACCAGTCGTGACAAATCATTCTGTTACCCTGACAAACCCCTGGGGGATAATTCATTTCTGAAAGTCTTCTTCTATTCCCCGAATCACAATCTTGAACAAATGCCCATTTGTCCCTAAATCTCCAGCGTAAAGAGTATTTCACAATGGCTTCTTTCAAACCTTTTTCATTACTTTAAACACCTCTATCATATCAATCCTCAACCTTTTCTCTACCAGCAGGAAGAATCCCTCTAACCTCTTAAACCTGTCCTTCTTGCTGTATCCTTTTATCTCCATTATCATCCTTGTGAACCTGTGGCTTAATTTTGACCATAATCTGTTATTTCAATACTTTATCTAAATAAAAAACCATGTATGACCTTATCCACATTTTTGTTATCTTGTTGAAGAATTCAGTCAATTAGTCAGGCATGATTTTCTTTTCACAAAACTATGCTGGGAATCCCTTATCAATTCTATCTTTTCTAAATGTTTCACAACAACATTCTCTATTATGATCCCAAGTAGCTTCCTGGAAATGGTGTGAGACTCACCAGACTTTGCACCTCCTCACCTCAGATGCTGAGAGCATCCCCATCCATGGTTGCACCCTCAACCTTGCTAAGCCAGTCTGGAACCCTGGCATTTTGCTTAACTCCCAACTATCTTTTCTACCCCACATCTGCACCATGACCCGCTCTGCCTTCCCCCACCTCCACAACATTTACTTCACTGTTCCTTTTTGTACTTGCCCTTTATCTGTCAGATGACTGTTGATCTCATTTTTGTCTCAATTTCCTTGATTATCCATGGAAATATTTTGCCTGTATCTTATGCAAATGTTTTTAAATATTTCTCACTTAAATATTTCTCGACAACCTACCATTTATATGGTATTTGTTCTATCCTATCTAGGTGTAGCAATTCTTTATTTAATTCACACAAAGTTGCTCTTTTCCAATTCATTACCTTAATGCTAAATTCCTCCTTTATTCTAGTCATTTTGACAGTGAACTTGATAGTCATTGATTCGGAAATATTCTCCTACCTTTAAGTTGCTCACCAACCCTAGCTCATTGCCCAGGACAAAATGAAACAATATATATTTTCGAGTGGGCATCTCAACATTTTGTTTTATACTCTAAAATTACCTTCCCCATCTCACCCACACTCATTTGTCAAATAATTAAAGTCGCTTAACAGTCTTGCCTTATTATTCCTGCTTCCTAAATTGCTTATAGATTTTTACTTCACTTTCCTTGTCCCAATGCAGGAGTCTATTTGCCTAATAATGTATTTGACAGTAATCACATCTTGTGGCAGAGAGGGCTCGCCTATAATGACTTGTCGCTAAGCTTCCTAGGGGCAGAGTCAGCTTCACAGCAGGCACATCTATTTGCCAAGGCCCCTCGCATAAGGGCCTGGATTAAGCAGTTGGTGCTGAGTAAGCCTGGTACACAGCATTGGACCTGAACTTGAGAACTTCAAGGTTGGTAAGAATGTCACAAACTGTCCTGTAAAGTCCCTCCCACTATGCTGAAGACAGATGTTCATCAGATAACTGATGAGGAAATTCTGAGTCTTTTGGCAACAGCTGCGGAAAAGTTTAATCTGGAGTCCAAGTTTGTGAACACACGTTTATACTTGCACTTGGAATCCACCTATGCACAGGTAGATATCTCTAAATGAATGCTATCATGAAAATCTGTAGCTGTTCAAAAGGGTAAGCAAACAAAAATGTTTTAAATGGTACATTAACCATTGAGGGCATTTTCTGTCCTTTTCTGAACTATCGAATACCTTTAGTATCTTAATAATACTATGAGACTGGAAAGTGATGATTTGTTCAATTTGTATCCAAGTTCTTCCTAATGAACATCATAATTAAAGAGAGGGAATTTCAGTCCAGTATAGTTGTCAGAGCAAAGACAAAGCTATAAATCTGCATTTATTGCTATAGTGTCTACATTTAGTGAAATGGCAAGTAAACTATTGTTTTTATACGTTTTTCTTCTGAATCACTCTTGTAATTTTATAAAATGTTTCCAATACAGTGGCAGATATTGCAAATTGCAGATAATTTATTTCATTTTGATTTCACAGGTCTTCATATTCTGACTTTGATCTTGGTGATGATTGGTAAATCTGGCATTGCAATAAGCTACGCTATAATCTACATTTTTACTGCTGAGCTATATCCAACCTTGGTGAGAAACATGGGGCTTGGGGCATGCTCTATGGCATCCCGGGGTGCCACCATTATCTCCCCATATCTTGTTTATCTTGGTAAGTGAGATTTTGACACTTTATTTGACTGTTTTATTCTGCTTCCAGTAATCACTTCTATTAAGAAACTTCTAACAATGTGGATAGGTAGAGTGTAAACGAAGAAGAGATGCTAATAATGGTAAATTGCCTAGTATGTTTTAATTTACAATTTATCTCATATAAATCTATTTATTTTGGATATTTGTTCTATTTGATTTGGATAAGAAGCTGAATTCTGAATCAGATTTATTTTCTATACTTTCACTAGTAATTTAAAAACAAGTTTTATTTTATGAATGATAAATTATGTCATTAGCAGCCAATTGACTTTCAATTTTGTTAGCATGAGATGATTGATTGTTTTATAATTTAATCTGCACCCTTTTGTATAGATTATATTGTTCCTTAATGTTAAAATACTGAGACAGGAATTATGTTACTGTCGTGTACATTTATGAATGATCCTCATAGTATTATCATGTTATTACAATGTCTCTGTTTTCAGTGTTCAAGTTTCTATCCATTCATGCCTCTCATGAATAAAAAGTGTTGTCTTTTCACAAGAGCAGTTCGGATGAAGAAGGCATTTTGGCCCATTTGTCCTTCCAGAATATCCACCCTATTATTTTCCCATTATTGCATCAAGCTTCTGCTCAAATGAACCCAATGTTCCAGCCTCAACCACCCTTCCTGATATTTTGTTCCGGTGGTGGTTACCCTCTGCAAAGAGATATTTGCAGGTGTCCTAAAATTGCCCATCACATCCTGGAACCTGTGGCTTCTTTCCTGCTGTTTTGGCAATTCTGATAGAATTGTTCCGAGTTGGAAGGTGATAGATGTACTTTGGGAGAAAATGGTGGGTGTTGTTTACCTGAAATGTTAGCAGTTTTACAAGCAGAAAATTGGATTTTGTGCATTATATTGTAGTATTTTCGCAGATGGGAATAAGATAGTGTTCAACACTTGGCACTATTGGGTCCCAATCAAGCCAATTTTATGATCCAGTTAAATTAATATGGTCTGACTTTTGCTGTATTTTATAGCAAAAGTCAATGCTTTTATTATCCTTAATATCTGTATTATCATTAGCACTTAGATTTTAAATCATAAACCTGTATCACTGGCGGTTATATTTCAATTACTTTAATTCATTGTGTCCATTATAAAATGAATGTTTAAGCCTTACTGCAGCATTATGATTTATCATAAAATAGCAGTTATTTTAGCATGTATTGCAGATTTGTCCATTACGTATTACAATTTAACACTTGGTATATATTCTATATTTAGTACTGAAGTGCAATTTATTATTGTTGAATTGTGGGGTTTGGGCGGGGGTGTACAGAGGGATACTGAATATGTTGCTGTATATGGGATTGTGCTGTAAACTGACTCCTGATTATACACCCCGCATATTTCAGTGAGGAGCAATAATTTGTAATATTGTGGTGGATTTAGTCTGGTGTCATCCAAGAATCCCAGGTTCAATCCAGTAGAACTGAATTTTGATCGCCCACAAAACACACAGTCACTACACTTTACAGTATATTCGATGAAGCCCTTTGAGACGTCTCCACAACGTGATAAGGCACTATATCAAATGCAAGGATTCTTTTTATTATTATTATTATTATTATTATAGCAATAGCCATATTTAAAGTGAAAGGGGCAGAACAAATGTATATTTTCAATTGTATTGTACACTATGCACATTACTTTCCAAGATAATGTCCTAACCCACAAATGGTCGTATCGTTGTTGTCGACCAAATTGTAGTCAAGGGAACTGACCATCTCTCTTTCTCTCTGTTTCCTAAATTCCTCTCACTCTCTCTCAGGGTCTATACCTGTGCATGTTATCTTTCTCTATCCCCCTCCCACCCTCCCCTCCCTCCCTTATTGTTTCTATTCTGGATCTTTTAGTCTCATTACACTCTTTCCAGGAGCTTTAGAATGGGCTGTGCTCCCTGTTTCTTTGGTTAAACTTAGTCTGTGATCTTATCGCCCTCTTTGCTAGGTCTGACTGACTTGCTTTAAAAATACAGGATGTTATAGGTCAGTTAGTCAGATGTTTGTAAAATAATAGAGAGAATAGGGAATTACATGACTAAGCACTTGGAAAAACATGAATTACTTAAAGCAAATCAGCAAAAAATTCTGAAAGGTAGGTTGTGCTAGACAAATCTTATAGAATTATTTGAAAAATAAAAGAGAGAATAGAAAATTCAGTCAATGTGTTTGATTGTTTTTGGTCAGCCAGGTGTCTGACACATGCAGAAACCCATCACCATGTTTAAGAGAGTATCCAAAGCAACCTAAGATTTCTATATGTTCCACCTAACATGAAAATTTCAGAGATGTTTATTGGAAAGGATTGTGCACTCTCCCCCTGGAGGCACAAACCCTGCTTATCTATTTCAGGCACAGGTTGGCAAGAACCAAGGCGTGGGGACCCGAAAGTGTGCGTTAAGACTCCTTGTGCAGTCTATCCAGCTAAAATGCCATAGCTTACTTTTGAGAGCACTGCCCGGTAAGCTTTCCTACTGCTTGTCCAGCTAGGACCATCCTATCCATGAGAGCTTTGTCTTGTAGGATTTTCGGGACCTGAGTGGGATGACTCGCTGCCCCAGTGACTGTCTGCCCTTTCAAATCCTGCCGATGAGCAAGTATCATGCTATGCTGTCATCAGCAGTGTCCTGGAATACTGCGGAGCTGCCTGGCTCAGGAATTGCACTACCAAAACCGCCACAGAACGTGGGCTTGATTCTGACATTCCATTGCCAAACATATCACATTAGAGACAGTTTAGGTACAAGCAGACCCCATTTCCACCCCCCACCCACCACACCCCCCCACCAACCCCACCAACTCTCCTCCCAAGGAGGATAGTCTTTGGCCATTTGACAACTAACAAACATAGGTTTGAGCCCTCACTAGATGGATCACAGGTATCAGGAACTCCCTGTGAGCTTCCTGGTGGACAACATAGTTCAGCATAATAAGTGAGAAAGCACTGCATCAATTCCTGCCCACAGCTCGTACACAAATCTCTTCCCATTGAGCGATGGTTCCACCAGTTGGAGGTGCGGAACTTTAGCAGCAGCTGCTTATCCCTCTGCAAACCAAGGTTTGTGGTTGATACAGATTTTCAATACATAATTGATAAAGTACTGTTATGGCACATGGATTAAGGAAAATATGACCACATGGTTAGAGACAGGTGTGTAGAGCAGAAAGCAAAGAGTAGTGGTAAAAGGAAGTTTCTTGGCCTTGGATGTTGTAGTGAGTGGTGTTCAACAGGGTTCTTTCTTATGTATACATAAATTATCTGGATTTAGGACTTAAGGGAACAATATTGAAATTTGTTGATGGACAAAATTGAAGGGAATGGAAAAATTGTGATGAGGAATGTAAAGACTGCAGAAAGACAGAATGCTAGTAGGATGGGCAAGTACGTGGCAGATATAGTTCAATTTTGAAAAATGTGAAGAGTTTTGGGGGCTCAGTCAGGTGTCTGACACCTGCAGAAACCCATCATCATTCTTAAACCTACAGTAGTGCAATTTAATCATAAGAAATGCAAGTACATCTTAAGCAATGAGATTTTAAATTGGTAGTGGAGCAGAGACCTTGGTGTGCAAAAGATTATAAAGGCTCAATAGATTATTTTCACTGGTAGGCAAATTCATGACTAGCGATTTTAGATTTTTAAATTTTAAATTAACACAAAATAATTAATTGGGAAATAAGACAACATTTATATACATAGCATGGTTGGTGGCAAAATCTATCAACTAATTTCGAGAAGAAAATACATAGATGCTTGAAAAAGATGACTAAGATATATAGTAGAAAACAGGATAGATGGCCTTAGATGTTTCATGGGGGGAAAAAGAGATTTGGTGGACTGAATGGTTTGTTTCTCTGCTGTAACATTCTATGATTCCATCCCTCTTGTCCAGGGCTAAATGGCTCGCTGGGACTCAGTCAGATCCAGTGGCATGCTCTTCTCTAATCCTGCAGCTGCTAAAACTATCTGTGAGGACCAGATACAAGAAGCAATACTGCTATATGTCAAAGGAGAGAATTAGCTGAAGGTACCAATTCTACCTGAGGTAGGATGGGAGGGGGTGGTGGGGGGGGAAGTGGGGGCAGTGCTCTAATATCCTTCAATGGCAGAAGACAGATATACATATCTATTCCCCACTGTTAATGTTTACTCCAGTTAAAACCTGCCGAAGGTCTTGGAATACATGTTTAGGGATATTATGAAAATCTTTTCATTGTGGCCTTCTTCTCAATAATGCAAATGTGAGGCCTGAACATATTTAAATCCAGAGAAAAAAAATATTAAGAAGGGGAAACAATACAGAAATAATTCAAAATTCAAGAGGTTCAAGCAAACAAAAATATTATATATTTATATTACCAGTATTTTTGAGATTTGCATGTGGTTTAATGCAGACGCAAATTATTACCATTGCTGAACTAAAGATATCAATTTATCAGATTTGGGGGGGAAGGATTCCATTACATTCCTTCCTCAGCACCCCGAGCTTGGGTGCTGAGGAAGGACTGGCAAGTATCTTGGAACATTCTCCCAATGTGAAAAACGCTGTATAAGTGTAAATTTATATTGCATTATTATATTTAATTAGTCTGCCATATGAGGCTATTTGAGAGCTTTAATGCCACCAGCGTTTATTGTAGTAGGTTTTATTCACAGCAGTTTATCAAACTTTTTTTTTCATGAGTTAGCCCTTGCTATAACTTTCCTTGCTATAACTGCAGCCATTATTCTCTCAAAGGGGGACCAGGAAAAGCAGAAAATGTGATCAGACAGAAGGAGAAGATTAGGGCGAAAGCTATATTCATGTTAAAGGTATATGAATCAACAATAAATATTTTGGCAATAACGGAGTGGGTGTTCAGAAGGAGGTTTCAACCAACGAAGGATGTAATCAAAGAGAGGTGGCAAATGGTACCTTCATATTTGGAGAATGTCTCAGTAGGTCAAACTATTCTGCTTGAGGCTGTAGAAATTACAGCAGCCATTAATCTTTTTGTTCCAGTATCTTTCCAGGCACCTTCAGGAGATTACAATGGAATTGGCCAAGGCATCATGTCCATCTGCATTCAGGAGAAGGGTTGGCAGGTTAATTCTTATTTCTAAAAATGGAAAGTAACAGTTCGCCACATAGAAAATATTTTGTTGCATTTCCTGGAGCCCAGAATGTGGTGAAATGTACCTTTGAAGTGGTGTGGTACTGTCAGTCAAACCAACAGTGTACACCAATCAAAACGGCCTCTGTTGGTGTTAGCCTGGCTGAATTAGTAGCACTCTCACCTCTCAGTCAGAGGTTGTGGATTCAAGCCCTATATTGGGACTTTCAGCTCACAGTCCAGGCTGACATTCCAGCATTGCATTGTCAAAGGTGCCAACCTTTGGATAAGACACAAAATTGAGGTCCTGTCTGTCTGTTCAGGTGGACACTAATGATCCCATGGCATTATACAAAAAGATACGGGAGTTTCTCCCGGTTCCTGGAGAACAATCCTCCAAATTAAGTTGGTCTATCACTTTATGCGTACTTGTGGAACCTTGCTGTGCTGCACTGCTAGCATACAAGCACACAGTTAATACAAATGAACGCAATTATTTGTGAAGCGCTTTGAGATTTGTCGACTTCCTAAGTACTGTACTATAATATGAAAAAAAGATTGTTACAATATTATAATCAAAAAATATGCTCAGGTGTCTCCCCATTCTTCATCTCACCTTCTTCCACACCTCTCTTCCTCCCTTACCATAACCCCTACCCTTCACAACTTTGTCCCTGCTTGCCTCTCATCTCTTTCTATCTTTTGCAATGAAACCTATCACCTTCTTCCTTGACCTCATTCCCACTGAACTCCTCATCTCCAAACTACCCACTCTTGTCTCCTTGCTTGCTGATGTCATCTACCATTTCCTATCCTTTAACATAGTGCCCTCCTTTAAAACTCCAATCATCACCCCTACTCCTCTCAAAAAACCTTGCTTGGCCCCTTCGAAACTCTAAATATTTCCTCATCCCTACACTGCCTTTCTTCTCCAAGTCATCGGAAGGTGTTGCCTCCCAGCTATACTGCCACCCTTTCCCACTATTATCTGTATCACTCCAATCAATCTGGTTTCCATCCTATTCATAGTATTGAGGCAGCCCAGTCAATGTCAACAATGACATCCTCTCAGTTTGTGTCCATGCTCCTTGTCCTTGATTTTTTTGTAGCCTTCAATATTTTTGATGACTCCATCTTTCTCCATCATCTTTCCTCCCAGGTCAACCTCCAGAACACCATACTTTTCTAGTTCTAATTATGTCTGTTTTATTGATTTCATGTTATATCTTTTGATGGCTTTTCCTCTTGCCTTTCACAGCCCTACACTGTCACTTGTGATGTTCCTCAGGGCTCTATTCTTGGTTCTCTTCCTCATTTATATGCTCTCCTTGGTGACATAATCTGCATGCATTTATGGGGACAATACCAAACTCTATCTCTCTGTTTTCAATCTTGACTGCAGGACCACTGGTGTCCTGACAGCCAGTCTGTCAAACACCAAGCCCTGGATGAGGTTCTATTTCTTTCAACTGTCCATAAAACCATATAAGTTGAGATGGATGTAGAGCTAAAGGTAAGAATGCTCTTACATGAGCATTCTTATCTCTAGCTCACCTTCTCCCGCTGCTCACTCAAGCTTATGGAGCCATTGAACATTCTCAACCTTTAAGCTTTTCACTCAGTCCTTGACCAAGTTTCTTTACCTCCATATCTTAAAAATCATTTGCCTCCATCCCTACCTCATCCCAAGCACTGTTGATTCCTTATTCAGGACTTAGTCACCTTCAGCCTTGATTTCTCCAATTAACTCCTTGCTCAACTTCCCAGTTCAACCCTCCACAAGTTACAAATTATTCAAAACTCTGCAGTCCATATCCTTTCCTTTACCAGCCTCAGTGAGCCCATCATCCTATTTTAACTGGGTTGTACTGGCTCCCTACTGTCTAGCCCATTCCTTCTGCTCTGCCACCTGCTTCATATCCTCCACCCCCAGCATCCCACCATGGATGAGGTTACAGCCTCCTTGTTTCCCCTCTCTGAAACTCTTTCCCTAAATTTCTGCACCTTTCATCCTACCTCTTTGCTTTCAAAACCTTATTAAAACCCACCTCTTTGGGTGCACCTCAGATCATCTCCCTCTGACCTTCCTTCCCCCATTTTCCCATCTTTGAGAAGTGCCATGAGACATTTAATCTGTAAAAAAATGCTCTATAGGAGTAAGTTGTATTATTTCTTCAATATGGTGATGTGTGATATCTAATAAGTAATCATCAGTGTTACTGTAAATTCCAGAAATCATGAGTCTTCCACATTCATTTAAGTTGCAAATCCCATACCCAGTTCATTACCAAGACTACGTTCTTGTACAATGCTTGCACATGTCCCTACTTTACATCCTCTGCTGCTGAAACCCTACTCAAGCCTTCATCATGTATCTTTAGGATATATCTTTCACCAGCCTCCCTGGATCCTTTGTTCAGAAGCTTCAATGGATCCAGAACTTTGCAGCCCACGATCTCTCCTGCACAAATCTCTGTAGATGTATTACCCTAATCGTTGCCAAATGTCATTGTCTCCCGATAACACCATGATATTGTCCTACCAGTCTTTCCAGCACTAGATTCCAGCCCATAACCTCCACTGTTCTGAGAATGGTCTATTGGTCACTCCCATCTTTCTTCACTCCACCATTGGTGTCCAAGCCTTTTCCAGAATGCCCCTATACTTTCAAACTCTTTTCCAAAACCACTTTAACTTGCTTTCTCACTCCCTACATTCAAAAGCATTCATAAATACATATAAATACATATAAATCCATCCCTTTGATCAACATTTTTAAAACTCATATTTTACTGCTCAATTGTCCACCATTACATTTTCCAAAATATCCTGGGACATTATTTTACCTAAAATGTGCTACATAAATGCAATTTCTTGGTGGTGTTTTTTCAACTTTAGCCAGTCATGCAATGCTTTGCAATATGATCATATCAAGGTTTGTAAATCCTTTGTGGTGTACATTACTGCATAATTTCTAACCTTGTTATTCAGAGGGTCATCTACCATGACAAGAATGGCCTATTCTCTAGGCTGTGGATGAGGAGAAATTCCAACAGCCTGCAGTGGTATCCCAGCATTGGCAAGCAATGTTCTCAACAACCACTTTCCATCCTTATGGTACTTCTCTTTTAGCTGAATTTAGGTAGTCTTTTGCTGTAAACTCAAATCCACAGGGAACTGGGTTGAGATTGCCTCATATTTTGTGTGTAGGACCCTCATAGCCACCAGAGAACAAATGTTTGTCTCTTCAATCTGGGCTGGATTTGAGCCAAGATCTCAGAGGTGACAGAAATGTGCTAATCTCAGTTAGTTCATATTTTATATATTCTAAATACTACTTTAGAGTAGTGCTTCCCTCCACAAGCTGTAGATCATCCAGAACAATGCAGCTCATGCCCTCTCCCGCACCAGGCTCTGTGATCCCATGATACCCACCCTTGCCCGGCTCCACTGGCTCCACTTTCCTCAGACAATCAAGTTAAAAATTCTCCTCCTCACCTTCAAGGCCCTCTAAGGCCTTGCCCTCTCCTACCTCTCCAACCTACTAACTCCTTGTCAACCTGTCCGCTCCCTCTGCTCAGCAGGCTCCAGCCTGCTCCATGTTCCCCGCCTGGCCCATCCCACCATCAGCGGTCGGGCCTTCAGCCTCCGTGAACCCCACCCTCTGGAACTCCATCCTACATTCCCTTCACCTCGCTCCCTCCCTTGTCTCCTTCAAGGGATGCCTCAAGACCCTCCTCTTTGACTGTGCCTTCGGCCACCCTCCTACCCTCTCTGCCCTCCACCCTCTGTGATCCCAACACTGTTGGTAGCCCCCCCCACCCCATCAGCTCGGGTCGTAATCCCTGACTGTTCAGTGCCTTGAGAAGTTCTCCTGAAGTGTTATTTTGTATTGTATTGTACTTTGTCAAGCAATGTTATATAATTATTATTCACAGGGTCATTTCGGCCACAAAATACACAATCAATCCGCTTTATAGTATATTCTGTGAATTGCTTTGAGACATCTCAATAACGTGCTAAGGTGCTATATCAAAAGCAAGGATTATTATTGTTATTATTATAATCATGAGGGTATTTGGATCCTTCAATTCACAGAATATTTGAAATTGAAATATAATGGTTGTAGGATTAAAATATGGTTCTGCCTTTTAGCAGCCAAACCTACTTAATATCCTGTAGTATTTTGTTTCTTTAACACAGAAAAGTGAATCTTGTCTAACAAGAGCCCGTTATCAACTCTCAAGGAGCAATAACAACTCCCATTGTACATGTGGCATCCTAATGAGCCACCCAGAAGAAGAAAATCTCAAGTTTCGTCCCTGTCAGTGCTGAGTTAGTCAATCTAAGATCAGGCAATGAGGAGAGCGCTGCAGGTGGCCTCAGCACTTTTCAGATTAGGAAGGGGCAAACAAATTCAGACAGGGTTCCTCCTCCTGATCATTATCCAATGACCTTGTCCAGAAATGTATATCTGCGGATATCAGGTGAGGACAGGATTGGTTTTGGCTGTAATGGTCTCCCTCAGTCCAAGAGCTTCCCAAAATTCACTGTCCAACTGGCAGATGTCAAATTGCCACAAGAATGATGTACCAGAGAGCTGCCTGTGGAACTATACCTGAACATTAATTGCTGCATTGAGGAAAAGTGCGTGTGGTGTGGGGGTGGAGAGTATTTAGAAATATTCATCATAACATTATAACTGCATTAAAGTAAAAATATTTGGAATGAGCAAACCAGGATTAGTTTGAATATTCCATTTTGGATTTAAAGCTGTTAAACTTGGCTTCGTCATTATCAAATTAATTTTGACTCAGGTTTGCAGAATAGCAAATCCTTGTAGCATGGAAGCACTATCATGTTCAGTTACAACAAACATAATCTGATTTGCTCAGATTCCTGCCTTGAATTTGTGCTTGTCATTAAAAAATAATCTTCTAGAGAAGATGCTAGGGTCTGAAACAATTCTCCCCATCTTTTAAATTAAACTAACATTATAAGAATATACAAACATATCCTTCAAATTTATAAGATTCAGTGTGATCAGATATTTATTTGTAATGTAATGAATGCAAATTATCTGATGAGTGATTTAAGTAGTATTAATGTGTTTGAAAAGCTTATATTCTTAGTCTTATTACAATTCCCATTTCCCATTTCATGTTAGAATGGGAGAATCTTGAAGTGAATGAAGCACTTAATTTGAATTATTATTAACTGAAATTATTATAGTAACCATAATAACATTCAAAGTTGAGTCCATTTGACAAAAACAATCTTGCTTTATTTTAGGTTAGTTTTGAGCACTTATCAATCCTAAGAAAATTGATGAAAGCATTGTAAAAGCAAATCTTTAATTAGTAATAAAGATCTAAAAATATGTAATGGGATTGAAAGAGTGTTTACATCACAGACAGAGACTATTCATATCATCATGTCTGAGCAGGTTACTCCACTGGAGGGTAAATATAACAGCATAATCCTATTCATTGACTTTTGGCCCATACTGTTCAATATAATTTTTCTTCAAGTATTTATTCAATTACATATTAAATGTTGTTATGGACTCAGCTTGAACAATATTTTTTGGTATAAAGTATTTTGTATTCTAACAACCCTGTGTAACCTTCTCTTTTTCCTTCTGGTGATAGTTGTCAATTTATGCCATGTTGTTATTGACTCGTCAATCAATAGAAATAGTCTTTATGAGTTTAGAATAATAATTTAAATTGTTCATAATTATGAAAACATTTATTAGATTCTAACTTGCATTCCAACAAAAACAATCCTAAATAACTATAATCCTGTGTCCCTGGTATCATCCTAGTGAATCTCTGATGTCCTATCTATAACAGAGTGCTCAAAATTGTCACAATACTCCAACTCCAGCCTCACTAATACTTTGTAAATTTGTAACATTGGCTTTTTTCTTTTGTATTCAATGCAAATGTCCTTGCCTTAACCACCCTTTCTAATCACCCTCCGGGGAAATATTTTTTTTCTGAAATTGCCCTTTGCAACTTTAAACTTCTGTCCTCTTGTTCAGCTGTATTGGTGCATCTGAAACTATTGTTCTGGCTTCACGTTTTCAATCCCATTTAAAATCCTGTGATCTGCAAATGTAATTACCTTACACTGTCACTCTGAATCCAGGTCAAGAACCAGGGTGGGCCCCAGTACAGACCCATGAGACACACACTTCATACTTCTTCCCATTTGATCTAGCTCCCCTAATATCTATAATCTATGTCTTTTCCTTGAATCCCAGAGATCTCAATTCATAAAAGAATCTTTTCTGTAGTACTTTGTCAAATGCTTTTCAAAGTCCAGATACACTACATCATATGGCTTCTCACAGTCATTTTGGGTTGTCACTGCTTAAAAAGGTCTATGTATTTGGTGAGACAGATCTACTCCTTCTGAACCTATACTGTCTGTCAGTCATTCCTTTTTTTTACACAAGTCATATTTGTTTCTTTCTGATGATTGTCTCCATCATTGTCTCCAATTATTGAGGTCAATCTAATGTTGTCAGGTTCTGTTAATACTACCCAAATCTTCTGCCTGGCCCCATCCATTCCCAGGGATATGTTGGTTTTCAGTCCCTTGAGCTGATCTATAACCTCAGCATAGAACCTCCTGTCAAAGTCCTGGAGCTCACACAATGTCTGCTCAATTTTAGGGATGCGCTTCATGATAAAAAAAAATCTCCAGGAAGTAGTTGTTTAATGTGTTTGCTATTTCCCGTTCAGTCTCTTATTCAACGGTTCCTGTTATAAATAATTTTTTTTTAACCATAGAGTCCCTTGCATATCTACACTCCTAGGCCTCTTTAGTATTCCACTCCATTCAGGTTGTTCCCATTAAGGTTATATTTCCTTTCCTTTCTTTTCTTTACAAGATGTACTACTTCATATTTCTGAAATAAATTCTATTTCCTACTTATCTACTCACTCTGAATATGTCATCTATATTCTTCTGCTTTCCACTTCACAATTTCCCACACCCTTTAATTTGGTATTATCAATCAGTAAATTTAGATAGATTCCCTATGCTAAAGTGATTCCCTGTGCAAGAAGACTTGGGCATAATAAATGTATCTAAAATATATGTCTGAAATGGTACATAAGAGAGGCACTAGGACAGATCACCACTGACTACATCTCACCAATTGAAAAGCATCCTCTTACCCTTCTCTGGTTCCTGAATTTCAGACACTTCTCTGTTAGAATTTAGAGCTCCAAAGGGTTCACGTAGATTTATTCATTCAGTATTAATAGAATTTTTTTTGTAGAATACTAGTATACTGGGAGAAAGCTGCATTCCCACTAGGTCAATGCAGGACTCAAAAAATGAATATGGAGAATTCTGATGTTATAAATAAGGTGAAAATATTCCATTATATTCAGTGAGGGATGGAGAAGATCCTAGGATTGAAGGAATGGGATGTGGAAATTTACGGTTGAGAAAAGGGAAAATAAATCCTAACGTTGAATCTTCCTAAATTCAGGAAGCATTGCAGAGCAAAGGGTTCTGGACTGATCCTGAGCAGAGCTGCTTTTCTTCTGTGTGCTTTTTCAAAATTATATATTAATGGAAGCTTTTGTTGTGGGAATGCAGGGTGGGAGGGGAGATAAGGTGGGATAATTTCAATATTATTGAAACATTTGTACCGTGATTTAATGACAATGTTAATTTGATGGGCTCAACAATAGCCTTTGTTTGTACTATTATAACTTGTAGATTAATATGCATTTATAATCCTTTAATTAATCAATTTAAATTATGACTATTAGAATATTTGCATATATTACCTCAATTAATCCTAAAATCAATTTGCAGTTGAAGATTAAACAATACCTTTGTAATACCTAATAACTAAATATTATAATGCCAAAATAATATTAATTTTAATTAAATATAACATACACATGTTTTTTACTTTCATGATTCCGGTATTGTAAATGAGTTTAACAATCCAAGTTATTAGGTTTAAAATGTGATATACAGTATTTTATCTAAGCTTCTACCTCATCTTGCTCATTGTCCAAGATCCTGAGCACAGGTAATACTCTTCTATTGTAGAGCAATTTGTTTGTAAGATTATCTGCTGCATGAATCCAAATACTGTCTATTCTTAAACATATGAACTATTATTGAAACAATTTTAGCTAACAAACCTAAGTAGCATGAGTAAGAAATATGTTCACAATATACAGAACCTCATTAACGTGCTGTTTTCAGATTCAGGCAGCAGATTATTACAGTTTTGAATTAGTTATAATTATGTTGCTTTCTATCTTTTAGGAACGTATAACAAGGATCTGCCTTTTATGTTAATGGGCGGCTTGTCAATAATGGCTGGATTTTTCTGCTTCATTTTGCCTGAAACATATGGCCAGCGTTTTCCAGACACAATTCAGCAAGCACAACCAGTCAAATGGTAAGTAATTGAACAGGGAAGCGTATCAATGTGGGTTGATGGCTTGAGAGCTTTTTCCATTTCAGACCTGAAAACATATCCTGGTTGTTTCCCAAAACCTGAAATATTTATAACCCAGAATAATATTGATTCTATAAACTCAGGGATACTCACAATTCCCAAACTATCAATATATATTTCATTGCTATAGCACACTTAATACATAGAATTACAAGAAAGATACAGCAAAGTAACAGGTCATTCTGTCCATTTAGGCTGTGCTGGTGACAACTTATGTTGTTTAACAAGCCATTGAAATATTGGAATCTTTAGCTCAGAGGGCAACAACATAGATTAAGAAAGGTATTTTGCCTTGCATCTTGTTTATTTTCCCTTTTTCAAAGTAAATATTGATTTGTCCAGGGAAGAAACAGAGAAAGACTGAAAGATTAAATCCAGAACTTAAAAGACAAGAGGTGAAAACACCATTGAAAAGATCTTTAGGCTGGTTTGAAGGCCGGGGTGGGGTAATGAAAGAAGCAACTTGATTGAGAAGAGTCATATTCACAAATCTGTCTTAGATTTCTTTTTTATCAGCCAGGTGACTGATATATGTGAAAACTCATCACTCTGCTTATAAGTATCCAAAAATAGCTGGAGAATTCCACATATATATTGTGTAATATACTGATTGTCGGATATAACCATGCTCAATATACATTCATCTACAATTACACAGCCACAACAATTTACAGAAACTTTGTGAAGCATTTTAAGACATTTTGGTGCTATATCAAATGCAAGGATATTTAATATGATATGATGACTATGATAGAATGTGTTCTGACAATGTAACTTTCTTCTTTAAGTTGCTGGCCCTTTTCCCTAATGTGCCGTCAGAGGCCTCCTTCCTCCTTCGAGATATCTGCATCCCAGCAGAGACAATCTCAGAATGGCAACACTTTCTTGCATTCCCTCACAGCTGTCCAATGTACTGATGACATTACTGCCTAGTCCATCAAGTAAGTTCTCATTTCTCATTATTCCCTTTCCCCTTTTGTGCCTCTTGAAATGCTGAATGTCATTCCTGCAAAATTTAACATTTTCAGTCTCAGAATCAAACAATGTCAGGTGGGACATCTTGAAATGTGAAGTAAATCTCCCTTACTCTTTATATATATTAATGATTTGTATTCGCTGACGTAATGTAAATTAGTTCATTTTGCAGATGACACTAAATTGGGGGAAATGTGGAATCAGAGGAGGCAGCAAATGTCTTGGAAAGAGAGCTTGACAGGATGTACACATGGGCTGATAACTCCCAAATGAAGATTACTACAGATAAACACAAGGTGCTACATTTAGGAAGTAAGAATAGGAAACTTTTGTACTCCAAGGACAGGATAGAACTTGCGAAGGGGGAAGCTGGAAGTGATCTAGTGGTGTTGTTTGACTCCTCGCACACCATGTCAAAACAGTATAAACAAAGTAAATTGGCTTATTGATAAATCATTTGTGTTCAGTTGTCTGAGACATTACACTGAAACTATATAGTGCTCTAGTAAAGCTGCACCTGGCTAGACTGTACAGTTCTGGTCACTGTGACATAAGGAATGGGCTCATCAAGAGCCCTAAGAGCAATGCAGAAGATAGCAGCAAGGATGATCCACAATGTTAGAGGAATGATCTATAAGAAACAATTGGATAAACCAGGGTTTTTCAGTCTTGTATCAGATGGGATTTTATAGAGATGTATAAAATTTAAAATGTATGGTAAAAGTAAACTAAGAACAAAACTTTAGGATTCACCATGACAGTGAAACAAGAGAACATAGGTTTAGAGTTGCAATGAGCAATTTCAGGATAGATATCAGTTTTCATTTACCCAGATGGCAATTAATGACTGGAACAGGTTACCGGCAAAGGTGGTTGAGACAGGTACATTGAACTGAGTTTAAAAGAAGATTAAGGGTGGGTGGGTAGGGTGGGTATTTGAGAAGTATGAGATCAGATGGGCTGAAGGGTCTTGTTCAACCAAATATTCTGATGAATAGATGTTCAATCCAAGCACAGACATTTTCCGTTTCCCACTGATCTCCAAGGCTTTCTATCTCTAATGGACATGCTCAGCTAAGACTTGCCATTCTGGATAATGTTCCCATGAGATACAACATCAATTTTATCCCCAATATTATATACAATAATTTCCATTTATTTTGGTCTCCTAATGGTAATTTTTTATTTTATCAGATAACCCGTACTCTAACAAATGTTTAAAGACTTTAAAGAGGCATATACCTTCAGGGAAATATCTATGCCATTACTTTCCATGCAGTGAAGTAATATCAATAAAAGCATATTATGAGCCAGGTGTCAGCCTGGCTAGTTGGTAGGACTCTTGCCTCTGAATCAGAACATTGTGAGATCAAGCACCAACAATCCCCAAATAAAATTGATCATTCTCTTCGTGTCTGTTTGTGGGACATTGCCTTGTGCAAATGGCTACTATGTTCACCTACAAATACACAGTCAGTAAAGCCAGTCACTCCCCTGAGTCTCAGGGAAAGTATAGATTACATTACTAGTCAGGAACAGGACAGGGTGACTGACAGTCAGGAAGGTAAGGGGACCCCAGAGAGATTGGCGGAGAAGCCCCAGGCTTTAACCTTGTCCAACAGGTACGGGATACTTGCAACCTGTGTGGACAAGGAAGCCTGTGAGGAAGATGGGCAAACTAACTCCCAACATCTCTATACAGGAGGCCACAAAAGTGGGGGGTGAAAGATGGAATTCAGTTGTAATTGGGGACGAGACAGTCAGGAGGACAGACACACTTCTCTGCAGCTGCAACCAGGAGATACAAAGGATCTGTTGCTTTCCTGGGGCCAGGGTGAAGGAAATCTCTTCAAAGCTGGAGAAGAATTTGAGGCAGAAGGAGGAAGATCCAAGTGTGGTAATCTACATTGGCACCAACGATATAGGTAGTACTAGTAGGGACGACTTAAGGGGTGAGTTCAACGAATTGGGAATTAAATTAAAAAATAGAACTTCCAAGGTAATAATATTGGGATTACTGCCTGAGCCATGTGCAAATTGGTACAGGCACAAACAAATTAAAGAATTAAATGCGTGGCTGAAAAAGTGGTGCGGAGGGCAGGGGTTTCATTTTATGGGCCACTGGCACCAGTATTGGGGGAAAAGGGAGTTATTTCATAGAGATGGACTCCACCTAAACCGGGCTGGGACCAATGACCTGGAAGAATGAATAAATAGTGAGGTAGGCAGAGCTTTAAACTACTAAGGGGTGAGGGGTGGAGAGGGAAGGCTACAGTTAAAGTCTGAAGTAAACCAGCAAAACTAAGAAAGATGAAGGTGGTAAAGCAGAATAATGAGGGAGATAAGCAGAGTGTGTCTAGGAGGGACAAGAAGCTCAGAAAAGAAAATAGAGCATTAGCGAGTAGGGCAAATAGTAAGAAGTCAAAATTAAAGGCGCTGTATACGAATGCACGAAGCATTCGTAATAAGATAGACAAATTAATGGCAAAAATAGAAATAAATGGATATGATCTAGTAGCCATTACTGAGCCGTGGTTACAGGGAGATCAAGGGTGGGAGCTAAATATTCTGGGGTATTCGTCATATAGGAAAGTGAGGCAATGTGGAAAACAAGGTGGGAGGGTAGCCCCGTTAATAAATGATGGGATAAAAACAGTAAAGAGGAAAGATTTTAAATCAGAAAATCAGGACGTAGCTATGAAATAACAAGGGGTAGAAAACACTAGTGTGAGTAGTTTATAAACCCCCGAATAACAGTCACAGTATTGCACAGAGTATTAAGCAGGAAATTATTGGAGCATGTAGAAAAGGAAATGCACTAATAGTGGGTGATTTTAATTTTCATATAGATTGGGAAAACCAAATTGGCAAAAGTAAGTTACAGGAGGAGCTTATAGAATGCATTAGAGATAGTTTTCTCTATCAGTATGATGAGGAACCAACCAGGGAACAGGCGATCCTAGATCTTGTTTTGTGTAATGAAATAGGGCTAATGAGCAATCTGGAAGTCAAGGCTCCTCTGGGGCAGAGTGACCATAACATGATGGAATTTAACATTAAGTTAGAGAGTGATGTAGTTAAGTCTGAAGCAAAGGTCTTAAATTTAAATAGAGTCAACTTTGCAGGTATCAGAGAAGATTTAGCTAAAATACACTGGGGAATTAGATTAAAGGATATGACAGTAGACCAGTAATGGCAAACCTTTAGAGATATAGTACATAATTTCCAGCGATCACATATTCCCTTGTGGAATAAAAATACCATGGGAAAAATGGTTCAACCATGGCTAACTAGAGCAGTTAGGGAAGGTATAAAATTAAAAGAAGGGTCCTATAGTACAAAGCAGTAAACCCGAGGATTGGGAGGGCTTCAGAGACCAACAAAGAAAAACTAGAAAATGATTAGGAGGGAGAAAATGGATTATGAGGGCAAACTAGCTAGGAACATAAAGACAGACTGTAAGAGTTTTTACAAATACATAAAGAGGAAGAGACTAGCAAAAGTGAATGTGAGTACATTACAGGCAGAGACAGGAGGAATTATAATGGGGGATAAAGATATGGCAGAGTCATGAAACAAATACTTTGCTTTACATTAGAAGACATGGAAAACTTATCAAAAATAGAGGGGAACTAAGAAGCTAATGTTAGTGAGCAACTTAGGGAAATTAGAATCAGTAAAGAATTAGTACGAGGGAAACTGTTGGGATTGAAAAATTACAAATCCACTGGACCTGATGGCCTACATCGTAGGCTTTTAAAGGAGGTGGCTGCTAAGATAGTGGATGGCTTTTTTTGATCTTCCAAAATTCTCTGGATTCTGGAACAGTTTCCATTGATTGGAAGATCGCAAACATAACACCACTATTTAAGAAGGGTGGGAGAGAGAAGATGGGGATCTATAGACCAGTCAGTCTAACATCGGTGGTAGGGAAAATTCTAGAATCCTTAATTAGGGACGTCGTGGGGTACTTAGAGGACCATAACACGATTAAGCAGAGCCAACATGGCTTTACAAAAGGGAAGTCATGTTTGGCAAATCTTTCAGAGTTCCTTGAGGATGTAACTAGCAGGTTAGATAGGGGGGAACCAGTAGATGTGGTATATTTAGATTTTCAGAAGGCATTCGACAAGGTGCCACATATAAGGTGCTATACAAGATTAGGGCCCATGGAACTAAAGGCAATATATTAGCATGGATCAAAGAGTGGCTAACGGGAAGAAAGCAGAGAGTAGGGATAAATGGGTCCTCAGATTGGCGGGATGTGACTAGTCGAGTGCCACAAGGATCAGTGCTTGGGCCTTAACTATTTACAATCTATATCAATGATCTGGACGAGGACATAGAACTTAAAATATCTAAATTCACGGATGATACTAAGCTAGGTGGGAGAGTAAGCTCTGAGGATGACACAAAAAGATTGCAAAGAGATATAGATAGGCTAGGTGAGTAGACAGGAAGGTGGCAGATGGAATATAATGTGGGGAATTGTGAAGTTATTTACCTAGGTAGTAAAAGCAGAAAAGCAGATTATTTTCTAGAAGGGGAGAGATTAGATAGTGTTAGTGTTCAGAGGGATTTGTGTATCCTTGTACACCAGTCACAAAAAGTTAGTATGCAGGTACAGCAAGCAACTAGGAAGGCTAATGGCATGTTGGCGTTTATTGCAAAAGGGTTAGGATACAAGAGTACAGAAGTTTTGCTGCAACTGTATAGGGCCTTGGTGAGACCGCACCTAGAATATTGTGTGCAGTTTTGGTCTCCTTATTTAAGAAAGGACATACTCGCCTTAGAGGGGGTGCAGTGTAGATTCACTAGATTAGTTCCTGGGATGAGGGGGTTGACCTATGAAGATAGGTTGAGTAAACTAGGCCTATGTTCTCTAGAATATAGAAGAATTAGGGGTGATCATATAGAAACATATAAGGTTCTTATGGGGCTTGACAGAGTAGACAGTGTGAGACTGTTTCCCCTGGTTGGAGAATCTAGAACTAGGGGTCACAGTCTTAAGATTTAGAGACAGCCTTTTTGAACAGAGTTGAGGAAACACTCCTTCACTCAGAGGGTAGTGAATTTATGGAATTCTCTACCCCAGAAGGCTGTAGATGCTCAGTTCTTGAACATATTCAAGACTGAGATTGATAGATTTCTAAAGGACAGGGGGATTAAGGGTCATGGGGATAAGTCGGGCAGATGGAGTTAGGTTAGAAGATCAGCCATGATTTTATTGAATGGCGGGGCAGGCTCGAGGGGGTGAATGGCCTACTCCTGCTCCTAATTCCTATGTGTCCTATATAAACTTTACACTGAATCCTGTGAGGTACCTTGAGACATCCTCCTGAAATGAAAGGTACTATTACAAATACAAGGATCATTATTATTATAATCTCCATTATATTTCACATCTAATTAATTTCACTATTTTCACCCTCCAAAGTTTTTGTGTGAAGTTAATGTAGTCCTCAGTGGCTGTGCAAAAATAGAGTTGCCTATGAAGAGTAAGAGCCATTGCACAAGAAATAGCAATCACCCAAAAAATATCAGCTATACAGTAGTAACATGGTGATACAGTATTTAATTCCAATAGATCTTTCATTGTGTGCTAATAGGTTTTCATCATAGCATACCGGATTTAATTGGATTTGTTGTATTTTATAGGCTTCTGATTTTGCAGATGGAAATGGACATTATCACTGTGTACAGGCAACTATGAGAAGCTGAAAAGGAACAATGTTTGAACTTCAAGTTGTTTTCTGGAATGTTAAAAAATGCTAACAAAGTGAATTGCTAAATCATACAATAAAGTGAAAGCAAAAAGCCTTAAAATCTCACTGAACATACAATAATTTTTTTGGTCAGCCAGGTGACACATGCAGAAACCCATCACCATGCTTATCGGTATTCCATGCATCCCACCTTCACATAGAAATTACAGAAATAGATTGTTGGACTGGAATGCTCACTCTCTCCCTGGAAGGATACATTCTGCTTAACTAATTCAAGAAAGTATTAGATGCAGGTTGGCAAGAGTGAAGGTTTGGGGACCCCAGAGTGTCCGTTAGGGTCCTGCTGGAGTCTAACCAGCTAAAACCGCATAGTCCGCATAATACTGCGGACCCGTCTGTCTCAGGAACCTCCTATTGATATTGCTGTCCAGCAAGCTTGTCCGCTGCTTGTCCAGGTAGGACCACTCTACCCATTAGCACTTTGGCTTGCAGGATTAACAGGAGCCGAGTGCGATGATTCAGTGCCCCAGTGACTGGTCTGCCCTTCCATTTCCCTCCAATAAGCCAGGCTGGCTGTGCTATCATCAGCAGTGCTCTGGAATACCGCAGACCCGTCTGACTCAGGAACCAGACTAATGAGACCACCACAGAGGGCTGGCGTGATGCCGACATTCCATTACCAAATGTGTCACTTTGGAGACAGTTCAGCTCCAAGGAGACCCCACTTACTTCCCCCCTCCACCACCCCTCCCAAAGTGGATAGTCACTAGTTAGTTATTTGACATCCCATCCAACAAGCACAGATTTGATCCCTCATTAGGTGGATACCAAGTACCAGGAACTCCCTGCAAACTTCCTGGTGGGCAACACAGCTCAGCATGAAATGCGTGAGAGCATTGCCACCATCTTCCTGTCTGTAGTTTGGGCACGTCCCTTCCCATTGAGCAATGTTTCCAGCAGTTGGAGGTACAGAGGTTAAGCAGCAGCTGTTGGCTGCTTTGCCGGCCAATCAAGGTGGATTCCAGGTGCTGGTCATACTAACGTATGTTCATGAACTCGGACTCCAGATAATGCCTTCCAGCAGCTGTTGCCCCAAGCCTCATGGACAATGCTGTTCTCATCAGCTATATAGCAGGGGTCTGCTTCTGGCATAGTGGGAGGACCCTTACAGGACAGCCACCTTGATGTTCTTGAGGTCCAAGTGAAATGTTGTGTAACAGGTTTATTCAGCACCAGTTTAAATCAGGTCCTCATGTAAGTGGCCTTGGCAAATAGATGTGACCGCTGTGAAGCTGCCTCTGTCTCCAGGGTGATTAGCAACAGGTCAGTCTAGGTTGGAAACCCTCCCACCCTGTAGCCACTTCCCATGTTTGCCACAGATCCACCACACTTTTTGATCCTGGAGTTTGCAGATGGATTGGAGGAAACCTCGTCACTGCATCCCCAGAAGCTCAGATCCATAAAGGAGGATTGTTTGCACATAGGTCTTGTATGCCGCAAGCTTGACCTACATTGGGACCTTGCTGTCCTTGAAGAGGGATGAGAATGACCAGAGTGCTCTTCACTGCTTCTCAGCGCAATCCTTCAGGACAGTGTCCAGGCAAAAGTTGGTGTCCACCACGACCCCAAGGTACCAATAAGAGTCAACAATTGAGACTGATGCTCTTAAGGCTAAGGGGAAACCCACTTACATTGGTTTATTGACTTCCACAAGGCTTTCAACTTAGTGCCACATGAGGCCCACATGATGAAACATACAATATTCAATTGAAAATCAATCATGGCTTGAAATTACATAAATGTGTTTCATATGTCATGTAACAATATGCCTCATTTCAAAAAGGCAATGTATAAGGAATCCATTTTTTCATCAATGTTCAATCGCATATACAATTTCCACTTCAAAGTATTACAATTGCAGTTCGCAATTCATGTTGAAACTTGTGTTGCTGTCTTGCAGCCTTACAGGTTATTTTGGTTCATTTCCTCAAACTAATTAGCTAGTTTTACGTCATGATATATTTTTTGTACACTCTGAAGAGATAGATACAAATGCAACATCAAAAGAGTGGCAGTAATTTGCTCTGGATAATTGGGAAAATGGTCAAAATTCATCTGTTTTTCATAAAGGATTGTTTTCCAGGACTAAGTATATTGCCCTTTGTGACAACCACACCGATTTCAGCTTGCCTAATGGGAGCAGAAGTGGAAACATAGGTTTGACTTTATTTTAAAAGTCTTGAGTAAGGGCAGAGATTAGAAGATTTTTATTCCATGAATTATTGGTTGTATGAAACAAATAGTTGGTGCCTCAGAGAGTCACTCCTTCAAGACTAAATTGGATAATTATCTACTTCAGAAGAGTATTGGTGGATATTGAAATTGGTGCGGACAGAAGTATTTCAAGGGCTAGATTTTACAAAAAAGCATTGGGCGAGTTGAAAGGAACAATTCCACTGACACAGAGAGTGGTTCTTCATCTGCTAGCTATTATTAAAGGTTTCTTAATTTGCACAAAAAATGTTCTAGAATAGCTGCAAATCTTATTTAATCTTACCCACTTCTCTCTCACCACCACGATAACCCGTATAAAGTCCACTACCTGCTCCCTCGAACCCATCCTTAACCCTCTGCTTACCTCCCAGCTCCATCTCCTTGCCTATCTACTATCTGATCTCATCAACACCTCCCTGTCAACTGGCACCATTCCCACCCCCCTAAAAACAGCTGTCATCATTCCATCCTAAAAAAAATCTTCCCTGTCTCATTAACAACTGCCCCATTTCCAACCAAGCTCCTTGAAAAAGTTGTTGCTTTACTCCTTCCTCTCCTGCCACTCCCTCTACGAATCCCTGCCCACAGAATGGAAACAGCCCTGGTCAACGTGACAAATGACATCCTGTCCATTTGTGACTAGGGCTCCCTCTGTCTCCTCGACCTCTCTGCTGCCTTTCACACTGAGGACCACTCTATCCTCCTCCACCACCTCTCCTCTCACCTTAACCTTTAAGATTCTGTCCTTGAATGATTCAGATCCTATCTCTCACACCAACTCCACTTTGTCTCCACAAATGGCTTCTCCTTTAGCCACTGTAAAGTCTCGTGCAGTGTTCCTCAGGGCTCTGTCCTTGGTTCTCTCCTCTTCAACCTGTACATGCTCCCTCGGTGACATCATCCGCAGATATGGAGTCAACTTCCACATGTACACGGATGACACCCAACTCTATCTCTCTGCCTCCACCCTCGACCCCAAGACCACTGATGTCCTGACAAACTGTCAGTCAAACATCAAGTCCTGCATGAGATCCAACTTTCTACAGTTGAATGTCAGCAAGACTGAAGCCCTCCTGATTGACTCAGGCCAGCGCCTCCGCACCTCAGACACTGGCATCATCAGCATTCAAGGATGCACACTCCACCTCACCAAACCAGTCAGGAACCTGGGCATCTTGTTCGACTCCCAACTGTCTTTTCTCCCCCACATCAGTGCCATGACCCACTCCACCTTCCCCCACCTCCACTACATTGCCTGACTCCGCCACTGGCTCACCCCTCAGGCCACCGAAACCCTCATATATGTCTTCATTACAACCAAGCTTGACTATCCCAATGCCCTGCTTGTCGGCCTTCCCAACTCTTCCCTCCACAAGCTGCAGATCACCCAGAACTCTGCAGCTTGTGTCATCTCCTGCACCAGGCTTCGTGACTCCATCACACCCACGCTCGCCCGGCTCCACTTACTCCTGATTCCTCAGGGGATCAGGATCAAAATTTTCATCCTCACCCTCAAAGCTCTACATGTCCTTGCCCCTTCCTTCCTCTCCGACTTGCTAACCCCTTATTAACCGTCCACTCTCTCCACTCAGCAGGTTCTGATCTGCTCCATGTCCTCCGCCTGGCCCGCCCCACCATCAGCGGTAGGGCCTTCTGCCTCTCGGCCCCCACCCTCTTCTTTTCCACATTCCTTTTGCCTCGCTCCCTCCCTTGCTTTCTTGAAGGTATGCCTCAAGACCCTCCTCTTCAACCGTGTCTTCGCCACCCTCTTACCCTCCTTGCCCTCCACCCTCCCTGATCCCAACCCCTGCTCGGGTCCTAATCCCTGACAGTTCAGTAGGATGTCTTCCCAATGTGAAAGGCTTTACAAATGTAATTTTGGATTGTATTTTGTATTGCATTATTCAGAGAAGCTGTAAAAATAGCTTTGTAGGATTTAGAATTATAACTTAATTCAAGAACATTCCAAACTATTGCATGATTTCTAATTCTAAGATGATGGGTGAACCAGGCGATATTTCACTAACAAAGTGAAAGTGAGAATTATTGCATCAAATCTGTTTTGCAATGTATTTTATTTCCATTTATCTTTTAAGAATGGTAGTGCGACAACCCCTTCTTCTGACACCCACATATTGGCTTCATACTATTTGTTTTTGTGGAGTCCTGTAGCTCTGCGGTTAGAGCGCTCACCTTGCAAGCGAGAGACCTGGGTTTGATTCCTGGCAGGGCAAAACCATGGCCAAAACCTTACTCCACATGCTTGATAATAATCCCTCAAAAAAAACAATTAATAAATTGGTCACTTCATTGCAGGACTGTTTGTGGGACACTGCTGTGCACAATTGGCTGCCGTTTTTTGCTCACAAATATAGAGTCAAGTCACTTTACAGTATATTCTGTGAAGCGCTTTGAGATGTACAAAAGATGTGAAAAGCGCTATATCAAATGCAAGAATTATTTATTTATTTATTTTTTAAAAAAAAAAAAAAATTTACCAGCCTGTGGGAAGCCAGTTGACTCTGTTTTTTAATTCTGGAAGCAGAATTTGAATTTTAGAGATACTCCTTGAATGAGTCAAATGTAATGTGCGATGGAGTTCCAAAAGGTGGGCCAGAAAGGTCTGACCGCCGATGGTGGGGCAAGCCAGGTAGTGGACGTGGAGCAGGCAATAGCCTGCTAAGCGAAGGGAGTGGACAGGTTGATATGGGGTCAGTAAGTTGGAGAGGTAGGGAGGGGCAAAGCCATGGAGAGCCGTGAAGGCAAGGACGAGGATTTTGAACTCTATCCTTGGGGAATGAGGAGCCAATGGAACCAGGCGAGGGAGGGTGTTATGGGGTCATGGAGCCTGGTACAGGAGAGGACATAAGCTGAAGAGTTGTGGATGATTTGCAGCTTGTAGAAGGAGGAGTTGGGACGGCTGAAAAGCAGGGAGTTGGTGTAGTCAAGCCCAGATGTGATAAATGCATGGATAAGGGTTTCAGTGGCCTGAAGGGTGAAGCAATGGCAAAACTGAGTGATGTTGTGGAGGTAGGCAGAGGGGGTCGTGGCATGGGTGTGGGGAAGAAAGGATAATTGAAAGTCAAACAAGACGCCAATGTTCCGGACTGGCTTAGTGAGGTGTAGTGTGCAACTATGGATGGTGATGCTGTCAGTGCCTGATGTGTGGAGGAGCTGACGGGAGCCAATCAGAAGGGCCTCAGTCTTGTTTACATTCAATGGTGAAAAGTTAGCTGTCATCCAGGACTTGATGTCTGTCAGATATTCTGTCAGGACAGCACCGGTCCTAGAGTCAAGGGTGGAGGCAAAGAGGTGTCATCCGTTGACCCCATGTCTGCGGATGATGTCACCAAGAAGGAGCATATAGATATTGAAGAGGAAAGGACCAAGAACAGAGCCCTGAGGAACACTTCACAAGACCGTGTGGGGGCTTTAAAGGAGAAGCCGTTTGTGGAGATGAAGTGGAAGTGGTGTGAGAGGTACAATCTGAACCATTGAAGGTTGAAGTGAGAGGAGAGGCAGTGGAGGAGGATAGAGTGATCAACGGTGTCAAAGGCAGCAGAGAGGTCAAGGAGGACAAAGAGGTAGAGGGAGCCCTCGTCGCAAATGGACAAAATGTAATTTGTCACTTTGACAAAAGCTGTTTCTGTGCTGTGCACAGCATGAAAACCTGATTGGAGGGGTTCGTGAAAGGATTGGCGGGAGAGGTAGGAGCAAAGCTGGGAAGCAACAACTCGAAATGTAAACATGTTATTTCTGTTGTCTTTTACCTTTAAAACCTGAATTTAAATTTAGCACAGGCTGATCAGGTTAATGTTTCCTTTCTTTAGGGGAATGTAAGATCAGCGAATTTAGTTTGGAAAGTGTGAGTCAGTTTCACGTTTGACTTGAGGGCCACGACATCTTAGTTTGAGGCCCAATGGTAGCTTTACAATTTGGATGTGACAAAAATTGTTCAATTGTCAAACCACAAAATAATTTGCCTATTTCATAATTATGAATACAATTGGTAATCTCGAGTCAAGGGTGGAGACAGAGAGGTATAGTTGGGTATCATCCGCATACATGTGGAAGTTGACCTCATTACCAATTTACCACATAATTATGAAACAGATATATTTCCATTGCTGAACTTCAATACAATCTCATCAGCCTAGATTGTATGCTCAAATTCTGATGTGAAGCTTGAGAGCACAACTTTCTGTCCCTGAAATAAGATTGCAACCAAAATGACATCTGGTTTTATTTCAGAAGCATGAAAATCCACCCTGTTTTATTTCTAGAACCACTCTCTTAAAATTTAAGATTGTGAAAAAGTTCAGACTTCATTTAGAAGCCTGTTTGTGGGCTGTTGCTGTGCTCAAAATTGCCTGCAGGGTTCAGCCATAATAAAAATCAGTCACTGCACTTTACAGTACAGTACATTACAGTACAGTTTGAAGCACTTTGGGACATACTTCTGACGTGAAAGGCACTATACTAAATGTAAGTATTATTATTATCCTTTCCCTTATTCCTTAATCATAGATGTCTTTAGATATCAGTTGTCTGGAGAGGGTACAACAACTGCAGACCAATTGATTTATGAGGTCAGCAACCTGACTTGTGAAGAGATACCAGCATTACTGACACAATAGAATATGGGGTGATCTTATTGAAGATTCTTAATGCTATTGGATAAAATGAAGTCAAATAACCTATTTGATATGGTTAAGAATTTCACACAATCTAGTGCTTGAGTGGGTGTGTGGTGTGCACGTGAGTGTGTGTGTGCAGGGGGAGGAGGAGACAAAGCGAGAAAGAGGTTAAACCAGAATAATTTTACAGAGGGTGGAACAAGTAAGTATGTGTGGAATGTACTGTAAAGTGAATTGATTGTATATTTTGTGGGTGAAACGTGGCAGCCAATTGCGCACAGCAGTGACCCACAAACAGTTGTGGATTGAGTGACCAAAATTTCTCTTTTAAGGGATTATTACCCTCGGAAAAGCGATCTGCCAGTTGACTAATAATCGGGTTCCTACTTACTGCTGGGTAAGCAGAGGCATGTGGAGTAAGGAAACTTGACCAACGTCTTGCTCTGCCTGGGAATCAAGTCAAGGTCTTCTCGCTTGGGAGGCGAGAGGCTTTAACCACGAAGGTACAGGACTCCATCATGTTGTCCCACCCTAAAGTTCTTAATCTTCCAAAACACATGGCTGAGTGTGATTACAATGCAAGCATTATGGATAGGATTTCTGGTAGGTTATGAGGATTATATCAGGCGGCAGGTAACTACTACAGTATCAAGACAGACTGGGTAGGTTAGGCATTTATTTCAGTAGAGAAGAA
Source organism: Callorhinchus milii (assembly GCF_018977255.1). Lineage (NCBI taxonomy): Eukaryota > Metazoa > Chordata > Chondrichthyes > Chimaeriformes > Callorhinchidae > Callorhinchus > Callorhinchus milii. The sequence continues at coordinate 57,843,860 of NW_024704742.1, read as the reverse complement.
ATGTTTAAGTGGGGACTTAATCGAAGTGTTTAAAATTATAAACTGGTTTGATAAGGTTAACATAAATGAGGTGTTTCCACTGCTGGGGCATCTCTAACCAAGGGACACAAATATAAGATCACAACTAGGGGATGTACGAGAGAATTTATGAGGAATTACTTCATGCAGAGGATAGTGAAATTGTGGAATTTGCCTGAAGCAATGATTGAATCAGATAGTATACAATCACTCAAGAGGAACAGTGAGGGAGAATGGAATAGAAGGGTGTGGGAGGGAGGGAGAAATGGTTGGTGGCTCATGTGAAATGCATTTATTGATTGGGCCAAGTAGCCTGTGTCCAAGCTGTACATTCTTTGTAAATCATTGTAATTCCATACTATAGAGCAGAGCAGGTTCAAATGTTTATTGACATTTTAAATGAAGGATTACTAAATATAGGTTGCACAATGTTTTCTAATGCCAAACATATGAGAGTGGTATGAACATGTCTGTGCAGATTTCACAATGAAATGTGAGCTTGTATTTAAGTCATGAGAAAAGTGCAACTGCACTTTTCCCATGGGATCTAATTTAAATGCCAGGACACGCAGTGTGCTACGCCCCACTACACACCTGTACACAAAGTGTGCTAGTCGACAGGCCTCTCGCACTGTTTGCTCGATGTTGTTGCTGAGGGTGGAGCAGCTCCGGTCGCACATGTGTGGGACAGGGAATGTTGGGATTGCAGAAGCGTCGCAAGCAGAAAACCGGCTCTGCCCAGCTCACGCAGCCTAAACTGAGTTCCTGGAACCAATTCTTGGTAATTGCTGTACTATTCAAATTGATATTTTTAGCATTTTAAACACAACCACATGTTCAGGAAACATATGCCTATAGTTTTAATCCAGGTTGTTTCCTAAAATGCATCTCTCAATTGCACCAATCAAGCCTCCGCAATTCTCTGCAATATTTATCAAACATCTCTGTGATTTTGCGCAAAAGTTGTCCAATGTCCTGCAATTTGGGGCAAATATTTCTGCCCTTTTCTATTGGCCCAGGTCATACGTCATGTACTTCATGGTTAACACAGAACCGCTTTGAGATATTTTGCCATTAAAAGGCACTATATAAAATTGGTCATCTTCACACATATCTTGAAATCCATGGCTCACAGTTAAAAAGTTGTAAAGCATTAGTTATCTTGCAGATTTGAAAATCACATAGTGGGCAGGAGTAAAAGAAGAGTGGTGTGCAATTGCTTCCCCTCCCCCCAATGTATTTTGAATTCTATTGTGGAGTTCTGAGCTCCTACACTTTACAAAGATGGGAGCAGACAGTGTAAAATGTAAGTTAATCCGGAGTGTATTCTGTAGTTGATACATGTGGATGCTGAAGTTTTAAGTACTCCCAGACACCACTCGCATGAAGGGTCATATATAAATGCAAGTAGTTATTGTAGACAACAGATAACTCAGATTCCATAGAATGGTGGAACAAGCTCAAGGAGCTAAATGGCCTACTCCTGTTCCTATGTTGTTCACTTTGGCTGATCCTGAGTCCAGTTCCTGAGCCAGCCGAGTCCTCAGTAGATGACAGCACAACCAGCCTGGCTCATCTGCAGGACTTGGCAGGGCAGACCAGTCAATGGAGGCAGGGCCACTTCCCATTCAGTTCCTGTTAGCCCTGCAAGCCAAAGCCCTAATGGGTAGGATGGACCTAGCTGGACAAGTAGTGGAAATTTTGCCAGCTAGGTGCTTTTAATGGTAAGCCATGTGGTTTTAGCTGGTTAGACTCCATTAGTAACACTCTGGGGTCCCCATGCCTTGTCTCTTGCCAATGTGCTCCTAATACTTTCTTGAATTAGGTTTCTGTATGTGTCAAACACCTGGCTCACCAAAAAAACAATAACATGAAAATAAAACTTTGATGAGATACATTTGTCTGTCTGAGTGTATGTGAATGGATATATAAGTGACAAGTTCAAATGTTTTACACAACTGAAGATTGAGCATGATGATATTTGAGAATGAAGGAAAAATTACAAAAGCAGATCAAAGAAAAGAATAGATAGCACTTATTGTGACTCTAAGTGTGCACTGTGAAGTATTGAACCAGTAGAGATTGTCCTTCCCACTGCATATGGTTTCAGCAATTAGACTGTCAGCAGTCCTTGCAGTTGTTTAAAAATTGGGCGGAAACATTTTGGGCAAAACAGGGACCAATCAAGTCTCTATAAATCTTAGGGGAGTGTACAGCTTTAGAAATAAGTGCCTTGTAGTTTTCAGATTCTTTTCCAGATATCGAATGAACTCACACAGCCACATTGCAAACACAGATCTGGTTGGTCTATTGACTCATACACTAGGTACAGGTATTACTGTGTGATACGAAGACTCATTTTCAAATTGATCTTCAAACTTCCTAATATTGTGCTTCATATAATTTATTTGTTCTCACCGAAGCAAGAACTACAACACTTTGAACTGAATTTATCAGAATACTGGATGAAACTTTTTTTTGTTTCCAAAGAGCACACATTGGAAAGTTAAGCATTGAGTGTACAAGAAAGGTTATAATTTGGTAAATGGAAAAGAATATGCAAGATTATGGTGAAGCAACTGATTTTCTGGGAGAGTGGGGACCCTTCCAGAAAACTGTTTTCCTTTTGTTAAGTGTGACCATCATCCCAAATGGTTATGTGGGTCTGTCCATGGTGTTTCTGGCAGACATCCCTCAGCATCACTGCCGTCTGCCTAACTCTCTGAACGGAACCACTGGAGAAGCCAATCTGAGTTCACTGCTGCCTGTAGAGGAGGTGGATGGTGAGATGATCTACAGTCAATGTAGAAGATACAAAACTCCTGTAACAGACGGTTTAAATGACACAACACGTGAGACTGAGCCCTGTGTGGATGGCTGGGAGTACAGCACTGACAGGTACATCTCTACTATTGTCTCTCAGGTAAGAATTGTGAATGTTATTATCAACTTGGAGATTCAGGAAAAATATTTACTCAGTGCAAGTCAGAGGTCAGTAAATATCTGTCAGTAAATATTGGCGGATTAGGCAATCGGGGTCTGCTTGGAGCTGAGCTGGGTCTACTTGAGAATAAAGTATCAAAATCAATACATTCCCCTGTCTTGGCAGTCTTCAGTACTCCAAGCACAGTTTATGACAAACCAGCCTGGCTGGTTTATCAGCAAGAATTGGAGAGACAGACAAACCATAAGGGGCATAAATTCTTAGCCACTTAGCTCTTGTTAACCCTGTAAGACAAAGTCATCATAGTTGCATGTGCAGGAATGGGAAATTTACAGTGTTTGTAATCTTACTTCAGGAACAGTGTTGACCATGGTGATGGGATTACGCATGTATCAGTCAACAACAACAAATTATATTTCTATAGCACCTTTCGCATCGGGAGGACATACCAAGGCGCTGGACAGTCAAGGATTTGATAGAATCATAGAATGCTACAGCACAGAAGGGGGCCATTTGGTCCATCATGGCTGTGCCAGCTTTTTGAAAGAGCTATCCAATCAGTCCAAACCTCCAAACCCTAGCAATTATTTATTTTCAAGTACATATCCAATTCCCTTTTGAAAGTTTATTATTGAATCTACTTCCACCACCCTTTCAGGCAATGCATTCAGATCATAACAACTCGCTGCGTAAAAATAAAATCTACTCATCACCTTTCTGGTTCTTTTGTCAATTATCTTAAATCTGTCTCCTCTAGTTACCGATCCATCTGCCAGTGGAAATTGTTTCCTCTTATGTACTCTATCAAAACTCCTGATAATTCTGAATACCTCTATCAAATCTCCCCGTAACCTTCTATGCTCTAAGGAGAACAATCCCAACTTCTTTTGTCTCTCCACATAACTGAAGTCCCTCATCCCTGGTACCTTTCTGTAAATCTCCTCTGGACCCTCTCCAAGGCCTTGATATCCTTCCGAAAGGTTGGTGCCCAGAATTGGATACAGTACTCCATTTTTGAGGCCTCGCCAGTGATTTATAAATGTGTAGCATTACTTCCTTGCTTTTGTATTCTGTGCTTCTATTTATAATGCCAAGGATCCAATATGTTTTTTTTAACAGCTGTATCCACTTGTCCTGCCACCTTCAAAGATTTGTATAAATTAACCCCCAGGTCTCTCTGTTCCTGCACCCCTTTAAATTCTACCATTTAGTTGTATAATTGTACCATTGGACTTGAGTTGGGGGTTGGGATCAGGAGGGGTGGAGGGCAGGGCGGCTAGGGGTAGGAGAGTGATCAAATGCACGGCTGAAGAAGCGGGTCTTGAGAAGGCCTTGAAGGAGGTAAAGGAGGGAACAAGGTGAAGGAATGGAAAGATGGAATTCCAAAGACTCGAGGCAGATTGGCTGAAGGTCTGACTGCCGATGGTGGGGTGGGCCAGATGGAGGACATGGAGCATTCTGGAGGCTGCTGAGTGGAGGGAGTGGACAGGTTGATATGGGGTTAGCAGTTCACAGAGGTAGGAAGTGACAAGGCAGTGGAGTGCCTTTGAAGGCGAGGATGGGGATTTTGAATTCTATCCTCTGAGGATTTGTAGGCGAGTGAGGGGATCAGTGACAAGAAGTAGAGGAAGTGGTCTTGGTTAGGATCCGAATTTGGGGGGCTAGGATATCTGACGATCGAATGCCTAGATTATGTACAAGTCTTAGAGAAAGGCCGAGGAACTTGAGGAGGTCAGATCCACAGGACAGAAGACATTGACGGGAGTCAAGGATTATGGCTTCCGACTTGTCGATGTTCAGCTGCAGGAAGTTTGCATTCATCCACACCTTGATGTCTGACAGACAAGCTGACAGAATATCAGCGGACCTGGAGTTGCAGCTGGTTGAGGAGAAATAGATTTGGGTGTCATTCGCAAACATGTGGACGTTTAACTCATGTCTGTCGATGACATTGCCAAGAGGGTGCATATAGATGAGAAAGAGAAGGGGGCCAAAAATGAAGCCCTGGGGTGACTGAGAGGAGCGAGAGGAGAAAATGTTTGTGGAGACAAAGTGATGGTGGTTAATTAAGTAGGACTTAATCCAGGCAAGCGTGTAAATCAGAGAGATTCGGAAGAGACTACCAAAATATTGGTGCATTTTTTACAAGCAATTTTATTTATTATTTATTATATTCAGCCAACAAACACAAAGATAACCTACACAAAGATTAAAGTGGTAGTTTTACAGAGAACAACAACAACAACAAGATTCCACTTATAGAGCGCCTTTCACATCGGGAGGACGTCCCAAGACACTGTACAGTTGGGTCAGGACCCGAGCAGGGGGGAAATGGTCAGGGTGAGGGGAGGGAAGGGAGGGAGCGAGGAGGGGGTAGAGAGTCAAGAGGGGAGCTGAAGGCCCGGTCAAAGAGAAAGGTCTTGAGAACGGCTTTCAAGGAAGAAAGGGAGGAGGCGGCGAAGGCACTGGGGGATGGAGTTCCAGAGCTTAGGGGATGAGAGGCTGAAGGCCCGACCACCGATGGTAGGGCGGTTGGGGCGGGGGATGTGGAGCAGACTGGAGCCAGAGGAACAGAGGGTACGGGCAGGTAGGTAGGGGGATAGTAGGTCAGAGAGGAAGGAGGGAGCGAGGCCGTGAATGGCCTTGTAGGTGAGGATGAGGATCTTGAATTCGATCCTCTGGGGGATGGGGAGCCAGTGGAGGCGAGCGAGGGTGGGAGTGATGTGGTCGCGAAGCCTGGTGCGGGACAGTACACGAGCTGCAGAGTTCTGAATGACCTGCAGCTTGTGGAGGGAGGTGCCGGGAAGGCCGGCGAGGAGAGAGTTCCCATAGTCCAGCCTTGAGGTGATAAAGGCGTGGACCAGAGTTTCAGCAGCGTGAGGGGTGAGGTAGTGCCGTAGTCTGGCGATATTCCGGAGGTGATGGAAGGCGGTGCCAGTTGTGGCGCGGATATGGGGGAGAAAGGACAGCTCAGGGTCGAACAGAACCCGAGGTTCCTGACTGGCTTTGAGAGGTGGAGAGTGCAGCCTTGGATGCTGATGCTGTCAGCGCCTGAGGTGCGGAGGCGCTGACGTGAGCCAATCAGGAGGGCCTCAGTTTTTCGCACGTTGAGCTGAAGAAAGTTGTCTCTCGTCCAGGACTCGATGTCGGACAGGCAGCTGTCAGGACATCGGTGGTCGTGGAGTTGAGGGTAGAGGAGGAAAGGTAGAGTGGGGTGTCATCCGCATACATGTGGAAGTTAACCCCATGTCTGCGGATGATGTCACCAAGGGGGAGCATAGAGAGGGTGAAGAGGAGGGGACCGAGGACAGAGCCCTGAGGGACACCGCACGAGACAGTGCGGGGGATGGAGGAAAAGCCATTCGTGGAAACAAAGTAAAGACGGTGGGAGAGGTACGACCTAAACCACTCAAGGACAGGGACTTGAAGGTTGAGGTGGGAAGACAAGCGGTGGAGGAGGATAGCATGGTCGACCGTATCGAATGCTGCCGATAGGTCGAGGAGGACGAGGAGGCAGAGGGAGCCCTGGTCACAGATGGTCAGGATGTCATTGGTGACCTTGACCAGGGCAGTTTCTGTGCTATGGGCAGCACGGAAACCCGACTGAAGGGGTTCGAATAATGAATGGGTGGAGAGGAAAGAGCGCAGCTGGGAGGCGACAACTCGTTCCAGGACCTTGGACAGGAAGGGGAGGTTGGAGATGGGCCGGTAGCTTGATAGCTGCGACGCATCAAGGGAGGGTTTTTTCAAGGTGGGAGTGATGGTGGCAGTTTTTAAGGGAATGGGAACAGAGCCAGAGGAGAGGGACAGGTTGACGATGTCTGTGATATGTGGGGCAAGGAGGTGGAGCTGGGAGATAAGGAGTGGAGTGGGGATGGGGTCAAGGGAGGAAGTGGTGGGTTTCAGGGATAGGATGTGTTTGGTGACAGAGGGTGGGGAAACAGCTACGAAAGTGTGTAGGGAAGGATGGGTAGGAGTCGGAGTGTGGGAGGGAGGGGGTGGGGGGGTGGGTGGATGTTGGAGGGGAAGTGACCGCGGAGCGAATTCCCTTGATTTTGGATTCAAGGAAATCCAGCATCTCCTCGCAGTGAAGGTTGGAGGAGATGACCTGCGCGGGGTGGCGGGGGGGACGGAGGATTCGGGATGTGGTAGAAAACAGTAGCCTGGGGTTGTTCTTCGCCTCCAGGATTATCCTGGAGTAGAAGGATGATTTGGCCGAGGCTAGAGTGGAGCGGTAGATTTTGAGGAGGTCCAGCCAGATTTGTCAGTGGACCGTTAGGCCAGATTTGACGCAGGTCCGTTCAGCGGCCCGCACCTGGCTTTTCAGTGAGCAAAGGTTGGTGGTGAACCAGGGGGAGGAGCGAGAGTAGGAGACAGTACGGGAGGTGATGGTGGCAAGAGCATCGAGTGTGGAGGAGAGGGTGTTGTGGAGGAGGGTGAGAGGAGAAGAGGGTTCAGTGAGGGTTGAAGGCCAGAGGGATAGAAGTTCAGAGGACTCCAAGGCAGCAGTTAGGGATTGTGGGGGTAACTTCTTCCAGGGGCGGTAGAAGATGGTGGTGGGTCTGGTGGAGGTTGGGAGGGGGGTGGAGATGATGAAGGAGATGAAGTGGTGGTCGGAGAAGGCCTTGTCGATGATAGTGACATCCGAGACACTGAGGCCCCGGGTGATCACGAAGTCGAGTGGGTGGCCGTGACTGTGAGTGGGGGAGTTGATGTGGAGGGAGAGTTGAGCGAGGAGAGCAGGGAAGAGAAGTCTGAGGAGATGGAGCAGGAGGGGATGAAGTGCAGCTTGAAGTCACCCAGGTTGATGAGGTGATCAGAGCAGAGGCAGAGAGATGTAAGACGTGTCAAAATATCGGAGATGAAGGTGGGAGAGGTTTTAGGGGGCCAGTAGAGGAGGAGGATTTTGAGCGAGAGGAAGGAGGGGTGGGAGAGGGTGAGGTGCTTGAAAGAGGGGAAAGAGCCAGAGAAATAGGAGGATAGGGCAAATGGTGTCCTTGAGATAAGGGCTACACCACCGCCACAGCGGTTGGAGAAAACAGTAGCATCCGGTTCTTCTGGAAAGCGAGTTGTCCCTGTTCATTCCTTTACTTGCCTCATTTTAACTCTCTTGTGCTAAGCGCACAGGTCTTATATCTCAATTCTTAATCTGTTTTACCCATATATGGTTAAGGCATGACCCAATAGACAAAGTTCAAGCACTAGACATTTTACATCATCCATGCCTATTTGTAACTAAATTCTAATCAACTCTGACTACAACAACAACAACATTGGATTTATGTAGTACCCTCCATGCCGGAAGGCATCTCAGAGCGCTTCACAGTAACGAATCCCGCGGCCAAGCCAATGGGAGGGGGAGGAAGGTGATCAAAGACTCGGTCGAAAGGAAAGGTCTTCAGTAGGGACCTAAAAGTAGGAAGAGAGGGAATAATCGCATTTGGTGTTTTTTACTTTGATTGTTTTCTCATATTGCCTCTGCTTATCTTAACACTCTCTTTCAATGCTGAATTGCTGCTAGTTTATTTAATCTAATGTTATTTAAATATCTGCAGAATAACACAAGATCACAGCTCAGCCAGATAAGAAACCAGTCGGAAAGATTGAGGTTGACAAGATCAGTCCCAAGGAATCCAAGCAGTTTCAAGAATTTTCAGGGGCAGACCAGTTAACTCTGCAAGCCAAAGTTCTAACTGATAGGGTAATCCTAGCTAGACAAACAGCAGGAAGCAGAGTGTATCCTTCAAAGAAGAGAGCGCGCTTTCCACACAAGACGCAGGGAAATTTGCATGTGTAGGTGGCATACATATGTGAAACACAATTTTTAGGGGTTCTAAACCCCCCAAATAAAAGTTTGTCCAGGTACCTATATTTCCACCCAATCTTTGCTTTCCAAATTAAGGTAGACAAATCACGAAAAAGCAAGTAGAAAATTAATTGAACTTTCAGTCGCAACTATATTTAAATGCTGCGACTTGCTACCCTGCGTGAAAAGCACTATATAAATGCAAGTTGTTGTTGCTATCAGAGTTTTCATTCTTTGAGGAACAGAGAAAAATTTAAAAAATCTGTAGAGACGTTGAATGTATGTGTGAACATTGCTTGCAAGATTTGCAGGACTTTGTGGCTTGCAGTGCTTGAAGACACCAAGATGTGCATGCCCCCATGCCCCCCCTACCCCCCCCCCCCACTATATGTTGCACATCATTTGATGACTGAAGTGATAACTTCATGTTTAATAAGTAGTTTTTCAATCTGTAGCCTAACAAAGAAACAATAATACCTGCTGCAGGCAGCACCTATTTTAGATTCCATTGTTATAATAATCCTTGCATTTGATAAAGCCTCTTCATTTCAAAGGATGTCTCGAGAATCACAGTGCAGTGCTATGGAGTCCCATAACCTAGTGTTCAAGGGGCAAGAGGACCCTGGTTTGATTCCCATGCTTGGCGAAACCATGGGCAAGTTTCCTTACAGCACATGCCTCTGTTTACCAAGCAGTTAGTAGGACACTGATTGTGAGTCAATTGCGGATTGCTTTCCAGGGATAATAATCCATCCTCCAAAAAACGTTTGGTCACTCATCCATGTACACAGTCTGGGCACCTCACTTTAGAAAGAGGTTAGGGCATTGGAGAGGGTGCAAAGGAAGTTTACCAGGATAGGACTTCAGTTATGAGGAGAGGTTAGCGAAACTGGGATTATTCTCCCTAGACCAGAGAAAATTTAGAGGGGATTTAATAGAGGTTTTCAAGATCATGAGAGGATTTGATAGGTTGAACCGAGAAAAACTGTTTCCACAGGCATGTGGGTCAGTAAATAATAAATTGGTCATTTTCAATCCAAGACTGTTTGTGGGACACTGCTGTGTGCAAATGGCTACCGTGTTTCGCCCACAAATATACAGTCAATTCACTTTACAGCATATTCTGTGAAGCGCTTTGCGATGTCTAGAAGATATGAAAAGCGCTATATCAAATGCAAGGATTATTATATTATAGTAACCCAAGGACACCAATTTAAGATAGTTGTTAAAAGAAACAGAGGGGAGGTTAGGAAATATTTTTTCACCCAGCGAGTTGTTCGGATCTGGAATCCATTACCTGAAATGGTAGTGGAAACCGATTCAATAACAACTTTTAAGAGAGAAGTAGATGGGTATTTGGGGAGAACAGGATTGCAGGGCTATGGAGAGAAAGCGATCCAGTGGGATTGAGTTGGATTGCTCCTTTAGGAGCCGGTGCAGACACAATGGGCTGAATGGCTTCTTTCTGTGCTGTATGATTCTATGATTCTATGATCTCACTATGCATTATATTCCCTGAAACGCTTTGAGATGGCTCAACAATAGGGCGCTACACCAAATGCTAGGATTATCGTCAGCTTTGCCTTGGAGCACTGTGGACCCACCCGAACTAACAATGTAGTGTCCAAAGGATGCCACAAAACATAGGCTTGATTCCAAAGTTCCATTGCCAATTATAATGGAGTCATTTCCCACTTACGTGCCTCATCTCCACCCCAGAGGTTAATCACCAGTTAGTCAGACATTCAAAAAGGTTAGGTGAAAACATTCATTGTCAAATTACATTTTTTAACCTACCATAATTAGCTAGATAATTATTTGGGAAGGACAAGTTTTCAGCGCTATGGGGAGAGGAGTTAATTTTGACAGTTCTTTTCAAAGGGCTGGCACAAACATGATGGACTGAATTTCCTGTTTTGTGCTGCATAATTCTATGATTCTATGATAGGTATTTTGCAATGTTGTAAAGCTTGTCTCTCAGTGCTCAGATTAGTTAGATTTTTGGTTCCCACCATCAAAAACAAGAACAACAACTTGCACTTACATAGCACCCTCCATGCAGGGTAGCATCTCAGAGCACTAAACAGTGGCGAAGCCTGACTCTGAGTTGGGCGGGAGGTTGCCATAATGATAATAATAATAATAATCCTTGCATTTGATATAGAAGTTTTCATGTCTTCTCGATGTCTCAAAGCACTTCACAGAATAGACTGTAAAGTGAATTGATCATATATTTGTGGGCGAAACGCGGCAGCCAATTGCGCATAGCAGTGTCCCACAAACAGTCGTGGATTAAAAATGACCAATTTATTATTGTTTTGATTTTTGAAGGGATTATTATTAGGCATGTGGAGTAAGGAAACTTGCCCAAGCTTTCGCCCTGCCTGGAATTGAACCCAGGTGACTCACTTGCAAGGTGAGTGCTCTAACCACTGAGCTGCAGGACTCCACAAAGCAGTCGAACAGGAAAGTTTTTAGGCAGGACTTGAAAGAAAGGAGAGAGGGGGCAAGGCGGAGGTATTGAGGGGGAGTGTTCCAGAGTTTGGGGTTACAGTGGCTGAAAGCACAACCTCAAATGATGGGGCGGAGGGTGTGATAGACAAGCAGGAGGCTGGTACCAGTGGAGTGGAGGTGCCAGATGGTGGATTGGAGAGTGAGGAGGTTGGAGAGGTAGAGAGGTGCCAGGGAATGAATGGATTTGTACATGAGAGTGAGGATCTTGAAGTTAATCCATTCAGTGATGGGGAGCCAGAACTAGTGAGATATGGGTACCTAGTTTGGTCCAGGTCAGTGTGCGAGCAGCAGAGTTTTGAATGAGCTGGATCTTGTGAACAGTGGAGCTGGGGAGACAGGCGAGAAGTGGGTTGGAGTAATTCAAGCAGGAGGTGACAAATGCATGCACAAGGGTTTCGGTAGCATTTGGGGGTAAGTTACGGTCAGAGGCAGGCAATGTGGCGGAGTTTGAAGAAAACAGTCCTGTTTAGGGACTGGATGTGGAGGAGGAAGGACAGCTGGGCGTTGAACTGGACGTTTAGTCTGCACATTGGTTCGGTGAGTCTGAGGGAGAGCCCAGGGAGGTTGAGGAGTTTAGATCCATAGGAGTGAAGATGCTGACAGGAACCAAGGAGAATGGCTTCCATCTTGTCCATATCGAGCTGCAGGAAGTTTACACTCATTCAGGCCTTGATATCTGCCAGACAAGCTGATAGAACATTAGCAGACCTGGAGTTGGTACTGAAGGAGGCAAAATAGATTGGTGTGTCATCCGCATACAAGTGGAAGTTTACCCCATGTCTGCGGATGACATCACCCAGAGGGACCATATAGAAAAGGAAAAGAAGAGGTCCAAGAATGGAGCCCTGGGATACTCCCCAGGTGACCAAGTGGGGGCGGGAGGAGAAACCACTTGCTGAAATGAATGGAGTTGGTTAAGTAGGACTCGAACCATGCAAGTGCGGTCCCACTAAGCTGGATGAGGGTGGAGAGGCGGTGGAGGAGGATGGCGTGGTCGTCTGTGTCGAACACGGCAAAGACATCCAGGAGGACAAGGAGGCAGAGGGAATCCTGGTCAGAGATAGAGAAAATGTAATTTGTGACTTTGACAAGCGCTGTCTCTATGCTGTGGGCAGGGCAAAAACCAGACTGGAGGGGCTCGAGGAGAGAGAGGTGTGACCGAAGTTGACCGGCAACAATGTGTTCCAAGACTTTGGCAAGGAAGTGTAGGTTGGAGATGGGACAGTAGTGTGCAAGATTAGAGGGATCGAGGGTGCGTTCTATGAGGACAGGTTTGATGACAACGGTTTTCAGGGGGAGTGGAATGGAACCTGAGGAGAGAGAGACTGATTGACCATGTCGGCCAGCAGGGGGGAGAGAAGTGGGAGTTGAGTGACCAGCAGCTGGGTGGCAAAGGGGTCAAGGTAGCAGGTGGTCAACTTCATCTGGGTGATTGTGGTTGAGAGGGAGGAGGGAGAAATGGGGGCAAAGGAGTTTAAGGAAGGTGGAGTGGCAGGAGCCATGGTGGAGGAGGAAGGTGGTGTGGATGGTCTGGGTGGGGTGGAAGTGAACAGGATGGGGGAGGACGATGCAGCCAAGCGTATGTTTTCAATTTTTGAGGCAAATAAATCGAGAACCCATTCTCACTTGGCGTTTGATGTGAGGATAGAGGGGGCTTGAGGGGCTGCACAGAGGAGGTGATGGACGGTGGAAAATAGCATTATTGGATTGTTGTTTGCCTCCAGGATGACTTTGGAATAAAATTCAGCTTGATCTGTGAAAGGGAGAGGGCGTAGGTGTGGAGGTGCTCGAGCCACAGCTGGTGGTAAATCGTGAGGCTGGATTTCTGCCTTCTGCACTCGAGCATCTGGGTTTGTGTTTTGAGTGAGCAGAGTGACTGTTATACCAGGAGGAATATGTGGGTTTGGAAACAACACTGCATTTTAGGGGAGCCAGGAATTGAAGGTTGTGGAGAGACAGTCATTGAGCAGCTTGATGGCTGCATCAGGATCGCTGCGGGTGGAGGGTTAGAGAGAGAGGAGGTCCAAGGAAGAGAAGGGATTTGTGAGGGACTCAGGGGGAAGCTTTTTCCAAGGGCAGAAAAAAATGGTGGAGGGTTTGGAAGAGGGGAGGGGGATATTGGAGGAAGGGGAGATGAGGAAGTGTCCGAGATGGCCTTGTCCGTGATTGACAGGTCGGAAATGTCAAGGCCATGTGTGATGATGAGGTCAAGGGAGAGGCCACATTGATGGGTCGGCGAGTCGATGTAGCGGGTGAGGTTTAGGAAGGAGAGAAGGACATTGAAATCCGAGGAGGTGCTGCAAGAGGAGTTTAGGTGGAGGTTGAAATCACCCATTATGAGCAGGTGTTCAGCGCAGAGGGACAGGGATGAGAGGAGATATTGGTGAGGAAGGAGCCAGGAGGTTTGGGGGGTGGTAATCTAGAGGGATTTTGAGGGAGAGAGAGGAGGGATGGTAGAGGGTGAGGTGCTCAAAGGAGGAGAAACAGCCAGAGAAATAGTGAGAAGCTTGGGAGATGAGATTCACCCTGCCACCTCGTTGGTTGGGGCGGGGTGGGTGATGAAAGGTGTAGCCAGGAGAGGAGACTTCAACAAGGGGAATGGGGTCACTGGGGGCAAGCCAGGTTTCTGTAAGCTCAGAAATATCAATGTGCTCAGGTATAGAGAGGTTTTGAGGTCGTGAGGGAAATGATCATGGAATTTGAGGAGCAGACAGTGTTGGGGAGAGTTTGCCTTTCGAAGGTGGTTGCTGCGAAGAGATTAAACGATGGGACAGTTGAGATGGCTGCTCTGGGACAACCAATGCTGGGAGCCATGAGGGGTTGGATGGAGGATGCCCAGGCTAGAGCAGAGGGAGGTAATGGTGGGGTCTAGGAGAGAGAAGGTGAGGAGGGAGGTGGGAGAGAAGGACAGAGTGGGATAACAGAATATGGGGGTTGGGAGCAGGAACATTTTCAGGGGGCGAGCGGTTTGGATCAGGGCAGCAGCCAAAACGTGCATGCAAAGACCAGGAGCGCGCGATCAGCGGGGCAGCATCAGCCTACAGGCTGCGGGAGTCAGTGCGGGACAGGACAGGAGGGATGGCGGTCATGGCTTAGGTGCCAGAGATGGGAGGGAAGGGAGGACAAGGTAGCAGAAGGATAGTAGAATATACACTATACTTACCCCACTCTGGCAGATTTGAAAATGGCACCCGGAATTGACATCCAGCAGCGAGATTCGGCTGTTTTTCAGGTGCGGGATTTTGAAATGGCATCTCCGTGCCTGAAGAAGCTGAACCTGAACTTTTGCCTCGCCGGTCGCTCACCATCACTAGTTCAACCACCCATGGCCTCAGCTGTCTCTCGCGTCTGTTATACAGGCGGGAGATTTGAAATTTCTCACCCTGCAGGTGCCCGCCCGCAGCCAACCCCACCTGGCTTTCATCAACCCAAACCTTCGACCCTTGCTCCTCGCGTCTCCTGCTCGGTTTCCCGTGGTTTCCCGAGGTCCCACCTCTCGCTGATTCGCGACCATGGACTATAATCAGCTTGTTTAATTTTCATGCCAAAGTGAATTGCTTAGTTTTTTCTGCATTAACGTTCATTTGCTATTTATTTGCCGACAATGGCAATGCTGGCCACGAAAACAAAAGAAACTCTCTTCTCTTTTCAAATAGAGTAAATGGGATTGTTAACATCTGAACAGGCAGACAGGACCTCAGTTTAATGTCTCATCTACAACCACATCTTCAACAATGCAACAATCCCCCAGCACTGCATATGCAATGCCAATCAAGATTTTAAAATCAAAGTCCTGATGTTGGGCTCAAACCCACCACCTTCTAATTCAAAGTTGAGAGTGCTACCAACTGATGTGGGTTGACACACAAACAGTGAGAAGCTTCCTCTGTCTTCCATACTGGAATGACTGTTTTTTTGGCTTACATTCCTTTAAAGCATATTTTATAACAATGGGAAGAGTATTTCTGGGGAGAAACTCAATTTTATGTTGCATTTCAGACTTTTACAAATTCTAAAGTACATTCTTAATTTTTATGTTATTATCCTCTAAACTTTTTTAACAACCCAAAGAAAACCAACTTCGAAGGTAAGGCAGAACTCAATGAATCACTGGACTCTGGAAACTCTAAAATGCTGCATAAATAGAACAAACCTAGTGGCAAGGAGTGAGCTCACATCACCTTAAAGAAAAGCAGAGGCGGGTGCTACAAGCATTTCAATGAAATTGTGAGGGAATGATGAGAAGGGAGGTCTGTCAAGCAAAAAGTCACTGACATATTAATTGTTTTGATGACAATGGAACTTGTTATTTCACCAGATTATAATCCCTTTATACTCATTGATGGCAATGTACAAAACATAATTGTAATTGTTGAGTAGCCTAACCCACTGTCACGCCTGTTGCAATAACATAACATAACACGTAGGAGCAGGAAAGGTCATTCGGCCCTTCGAGCCTGCCCTGCCATTCAATCATGGCTGATCTTCCAATCTAACTCCAGCTAATAACCTAACCCTGCCTTATCCTCATATCCCTTAATCCCTTTTGCAATAGGAAATCTATCTATCTCAGTCTTGAACATGTTCAAGGACTGAGCGTCAACAGCCCTTTGGGGTAGTCAGTTCCATACATTCACCACCCTTTGAGTGAAGAAGTTCTTCCTCAACTCAGTGCGAAAGGCTGGCCTCTGATTTTAAGGTTGTGATCCCTGGTTTTAGTTTCTCCAACCAAGAGAAACAATCTCCCACTATCTACTCTATCATGCCCTTTGATGATCTTATAGGTTTCTATAAGATCCCCTCTAATTCTTCTATATTCTAGAGAATATAGGCCCAAATTGGTCAGCCTATCCTCGTAACTCATCCCCTTCATCCCTGGTACTAACCCAGTAAATCTATGCTGCATCCCCTCCAAAGCAAGTACATCCTTCTTTAAATAAGGAGACCAAAACTGCACACAGTATTCCAGGTGTGGTCTCACCAGGGCCCTATACAGTTGCAGTAAGACTTCCTTACTCTTATACTCTAATCCTTTCATAATGAATGCTAACATACCAGTTCGCCTTCCTAATTGCTGCTGCACCGCAGACTAACTTTCTGTGATTGGTGTACAAGGACACCCAAGTCCCTCTGGACGCTAACACATTCCAATCTCTCCCCTTCTAAAAATAACCCGCTCTACTGCTTTTGCTACCTAGGTGGATGACTTTGCACTTCCCTACATTATACTTCATCTGCCACCTACCTGCCCAATCACCTAACCTATCTATGTCTCGATGCATTTTTTTACTGTCATCCTCTGTGTTGACACTTCCTCCTAGTTTTGTGTCATCCGCAAATTTAGACATATTAACTTCAATGTGCTCATCTAGATCGTTGATGTAGATGGTAAATAGCTGAGGCCCAAGGACTGATCCTTGTGGCACTCCACTAGTCACATCCCACCAATCTGGAAAGGACCCGTTTATACCTACTCTTTGTTTCCTACCCGTTAACCATTCCCCAATCCACGTTACTATGCTCCTCCATCGGCCCTTATCTTTTGGAATAACCTTTTATGCGGCACCTTATCGAATGCCTTCTGGAAGTCCAAATAGACCACATCCACTGATACACCCTTATCTAGTTTACTGGAAATATCCTAAAAATACTCTATGAGATTTGTCAAACATGACTTCCCTTTTGTAAAGCCATGTTGACTTGGCCTAATTATATTGTGCTCCCCTGAATACTGCACTACCACATCCTTAATCAATAATTCTAAAATTTTTCCGATCACTGATGTGAGACTAACTGGCCTATAGTTCCTCATCTTTTCCTTTCCACCTTTTTTAAATAGTGGTGTGACATTTGCAATCTTCCAATCCATGGGGACTGTTCCAGAATCCAAGGAATTTTGGAAGATCAGACACAAGGCCTCCACTATCTCATAAGCTACCAATTTTAAAACCCTGGGATGCAAGCCATCCGGACCAGAGGATTTGTCACTTTTTAGTGCTAACAGTTTCCCTAACACCAATTCTCTACTAATGAAAATTTCCTTAAGTTGCTCACTATACTTATCCCCTTGGAATATCTCTATTGTTGGCAGACTTGTTGTGTCTTCTTTACAGAATTTACGGACAGTTACAGAGAGTGAACTCAGTTTTGATTTGAGCTCAGTGACGGCTGGAATGTTAGACAAACGTGGCAGGAAAGTTTAAAGGAACAATAAATGAATTAAAGTAACATAAAATAATTAGCTATGAACCTGGACCTCATTAAATATTGTCTCTTCTCCCTCCATTGCTGTAAAAATTCTTGCCAGATATGTAACGTGCTCTGCAGTTTGTTTTCTTGCTTTTTATCTGCTTTCGAATTCACAATTCAAAAATCACAAATTTAGCAACTGGAACTCAGAATTAATGCATGGAGTGCAGTTTGCAGATACAGATATCACAAAATAGATCTTATTGTGAAACAAAAGTCAAAATAAAGGTAAGGCAAGGTGAAATCTCACGGTTTATACCTCCTCCACCGACCCAACTTCCCCCTAAAACTCTCTGAAACCGTATGCAACCTAGGCGTCAGGTTCGACCCCCAATTATTATTCTTCCCTCACATCCAGTCCCTCACCAGTACCGCTTTCTTCCACCTCCGACGCATCGCCCGTCTCCACCAATACCTCTCCCAAAAGACAGCTGAAACTCTGGTCCATGCCTTTGTCACTTCTCGGCTGGACTACTCCAATGCCCTCCTCGCTGGTCTCCCATCCACTACCATCCATAAAATCCAACTCATTCAGAACTCTGCCGCCCGCATTCTCACTCACATGAAACTCCGTTCCCCGATCACCCCAGTCCTTGCCAGACTGCACTGGATGCCTATCCCTGAGAGGATCGATTTCAAGATCCTCACCCTTGTATTCAGGTCCCTGCACTCCTCTGCACCCCCCTACCTCTTTGATCTCTCTCCCTCAGCACAGTACCCGTTGCCTTCGTTCCTCTGGGTCTGGCCTCCTCCTTATCCCCCAAGTCCTCCACTCCACCCTCGGTGGCCGTGCCTTCAGCCACTATGCCCCGAGGCTCTGGAACTGCCTTCCTCACTCCCTTCTTCTTGCTCCCACTCTTCCCATTTTCAGGTCTCTGCTAAAGACCTTTCTTTTCGACCGC
Organism: Callorhinchus milii; assembly: GCF_018977255.1. NCBI lineage: Eukaryota > Metazoa > Chordata > Chondrichthyes > Chimaeriformes > Callorhinchidae > Callorhinchus > Callorhinchus milii. The sequence goes on along the minus strand of NW_024704742.1, from coordinate 57,825,427 downwards.
ATCTTCGGTCACCTTCTCACCCCTCGCCCTTGGCTCGGTCCCAGGATCCAAAACTGTAAAGCACTCTGAGATGCCGTCCGGGGTGGAGGGCGCTATATAAATCCAAGTTGTTGTTGTAGAATCATAGAATCATACAACAACAACAACAACAAGATTCCACTTATAGAGCGCCTTTCACGTCGGGAGGACATCACTAGGCGCTGGACAGTTGGGTCAGGACCCGAGCAGGGGGGAAATGATCAGGGTGAGGGGAGGGAAGGGAGGAGCGAGGAGGGGGTAGAGAGACGAGAGGGTAGCTGAAGGCACGGTCAAAGAGAAAGGTCTTCAGACCAGCCTTGAAGGAGGAAAGGGAAGAGGTGGCGAAGGCACTGGGGGTTGGAGTTCCAAAGCCTAGGGGCTGAGAGGCTGAAGGCCCGGCTACCGATGGTAGGGCGGTTGGGGCGGGGGATTTGGAGCAGACCGGAGCCAGAGGAACGGAGGGCACGGGCACGTAGGTAGGGGGATAGTAGGTCGGAGCGGTAGGAGGGAGCAAGGCCATGAATGGCCTTGTAGGTGAGGATGAGGATCTTGAAATCGATCCTCTGGGGGATGGGGAGCCAGTGGAGGCGAGCAAGGGTAGGAGTGATGTGGTCGCGAAGCCTGGTGCGGGACAGTACACGAGCTGCAGAGTTCTGAATGACCTGCAGCTTGTGGAGGGAGGTGCCGGGAAGGCCGGCGAGGAGAGAGTTCCCATGGTCCAGCCTTGAGGTGATAAGGGCGTGGACCAGAGTTTCAGCCGCGTGAGGGGTGAGGTAGTGCCGTAGTCTGGCGACATTCCGGAGGTGATGGAAGGCGGTGCCAGTTGTGGCGCGGATATGAGGGAAAAAGGACAGCTCAGGGTCGAACAGAACCCCGAGGTTCCTGACCGGCTTTGAGAGGTGGAGAGTGCAGCCTTGGATGCTGATGCTGTCAGCTCCTGAGGTGCGGAGGCGCTGACGTGAGCCAATCAGGAGGGCCTCAGTTTTGCGTACGTTGAGCTGAAGAAAGTTGTCTCTCGTCCAGGACTCGATGTCGGACAGGCAGCTGTCAGGACATCGGTGGTCGTGGAGTTGAGGGTAGAGGAGGAAAGGTAGAGTTGGGTGTCATCCGCATACACGTGGAAGTTGACCCCATGTCTGCGGATGATGTCACCAAAGGGGAGCATATAGAGGGTGAAGAGGAAGGGACCGAGGACAGAGCCTTGAGGGACACCGCATGAGTGCGAGGGTGGAGGAAAAACCATTCGTGGAAACAAAGTGAAGATGGTGGGAGAGGTACGACTAAACCACTCAAGGGCAGGGTCTTGAAGGTTGAGGTGGGAGGGCAAGCGGTGGAGGAGGATAGCATGGTCGACCGTATTGAATGCTGCCGATAGGTCGAGGAGGACGAGGAGCCAGAGGAGAGGGACAGGTTGACGATGTCTGTGATATGTGGGGCAAGGAGGTGGAGCTGGGAGATAAGGAGTGGAGTGGGGATGGGGTCAAGGGAAGAAGTGGTGGGTTTCAGGGATAGGATGAGTTTGGTGACAGAGGGTGGGGAAACAGGTACGAAAGTGTGTAGGGGAGGATGGGTAGGAGTCGGAGTGTGGAAGGGAGGGGTTGGGGGGTGGGTGGATGTTGGAGGGGAAGTGACCGCGGAGCGAATTCCCTTGATCTTGGATTCAAGGAAATCCAGCATCTCCTCGTAGTGAAGTTTGGAGGAGATGACCTGCGCGGGGTGGCGGGGGGGACGGAGGATTCGGGATGTGGTAGAAAACAGTAGCCTGGGGTTGTTCTTCGCCTCCAGGATTATCCTGGAGTAGAAGAATGATTTGGCCGAGGCTAGAGTGGAGCGGTAAATTTTGAGGAGTTCCAGCCAGATTTGTCGGTGGACCGTTAGGCCAGATTTGACGCAGGTCCGTTCAGCGGCCCGCACCTGGCTCTTCAGTGAGCGGAGGTGGGTGGTGAACCAGGGGGAGGAGCGAGAGTAGGAGACAGTACGGGAGGTGATGGGGGCAAGAGTGTCATGTGTGGAGGAGAGGGTGTTGTGGAGGAGAGTGAGAGCAGAAGAGGGGTCATTGAGGGTTGAAGGCCAGAGGGAGAGGAGTTCAGAGGACTCCAAGGCAGCGGTTAGGGATTTTGGGGGTAACTTCTTCCAGGGGCGGTAGAAGATGGTGGTGGGTCTGGTGGAGGTGGGGAAGGGGATGGATATGGTGAAGAAGATGAAGTGATGATCGGAGACGGCCTTGTCGTTGATAGTGACATCCGAGACACTGAGGCCCCGGGTGATCACCAAATCGAGTGGGTGGCCGTGACTGTGAGTGGCAGAGTTGCTGTGGAGGGAGAGGTTGAGCGAGGAGAGCAGGGAGGAGAAGTCCGAGGAGATGGAGCAGGAGGGGGTGAAGTGCAGGTTGAAGTCACCTAGGATGATGAGGCGATCAGAGCAGAGGCAGAGAGATGTAAGTAGTGTAGAAATATCGAAGATGAAGGTGGGAGAGGTTTTACGGGGCCGGTAGAGGAGGAAGATTTTGAGTGAGAGGAAGGAGGGGTGGGAGAGAGTGAGGTGCTCAAAAGAGAGGAAAGAGCCAGTGTTGTAGGGGGATAGGGCAAGTGGTGTCGTTGAGATAAGGGCTACACCACCGCCACGGTGGTTGGGGCGAGGGATGTGGTGGGATGTGTAGCCGGGTGGTGTGGTCTCTGTGAGGGGGATGGTGTCGCCTGGGGTGAGCCAGGTTTCCGTTAAGGCCATGATGTTAACGCTCTCATCAAGGATGAGATCGTTGATGACCAGGGCCTTGTTACAGAGGGAGCGGACGTTTTGTAGTCCGATGTGGAGGGAGCGATTGACAGAAGGGTGTGTGGGGAGAGAGGTGCGTCCAGGTTGTGATGCAGGGGTGGGGGGAATGGGGATGAGGGAGGAGAGGTTGGCTCCCCGGGTGTGTGTCCGGGGTGGGTGGCGAGTGTGGTGGGGAATGGGGCAGTCGGTGTGGCTGCTGCTGGACAGCCAATGCCGAGTGCCACGGTGAGCCCGGCGGAGGATTCCCAGCCTGGAACAGAGGGAGGTTGTGGGAGGGTCAAGTGAGGATAGAAGGCAAGGGGGATGGAGAGAGAGGAGGACAGAGCGGGAGAGATGGAGAGAGGGAAGGGTTTGAGAGGAGAGAGTGGGGGGAGGGAGGGAGGGGGTGACGGGGCTCGGGTCAGAGCAGCAGCCATAATGTGCATGCGGGGACCGGGAGTGAGCGGTCAGGTGGATGGCATTAGCCCATAGGCTGGGCTGGGGCAGCCAACCCAACAGGACCATGGTGGTCTCTGATGCGAGCTCCGGGGGGGCGCAGAGGGGTTTTTTTTCAGTCAGAATAGCAGCCGTTCACCACAACTCTCTGCTTTCTGTCTCCCAGCCAGTTCTGGATCAATGCTGCCACTGTCCCTTTTATACCATGGGCTTCTATCTTTCTTACAAGTCTTTCATGTGGCACTTTGTCAAACGCCTTTTGAAAGTCCATGTAAACTACATCAACTGCACTACCTTTATCCACCCTCTCCGTTACCTCATCGAAAAATTCTATTAGATTTGTTAGACAAAATCTGCCTTTAAGAAATCTGTGCTGGCTGTCCCTAATTAACCCATATTCTTCTAAGTGAAGATTTATTCTGTCCCGGATTATAGTCTCCAGGAGTTTACCCACTACTTATGTTAGGCTGTCTGGTCTGTATCTCCCAGGTTTGTCCTTCTGTCGCTTTTTGTACAGGGGAGTCACATTGGCCACTCTCCAGTCCTCTGGCACCACTCCTGGTGTCCAACAAAGATTGAAAAATTGTAGCCAAAGCCTCCGCTATTTGTACCCTTGCCTCCCATAGTAACCTTGGTTGCATCCCGTCCGGACCGGGCGACTTATCTACCTTCAGCGCAGTCAACCTTTTCAGCATTTCCTCTCTGTTTATACTTATCCTATCCATTTCCTCTACCCTCTCCTCCGATACTGCGGCATTTGGTGCATCCACTTGTTTTGTGAAGACAGATGCAAAGTACTCATTCAGTACATCAGCCATGCCCTCTGCCTCCACAATAAGATTTCCCCCTTGGTCCTTAATTGGCCCCACCCTATCTTTGACTAGCCTTTTTTTCTTGATATATTTGTAAAATATTTTAGAATTCCCTTTAATGTTACCCGCTACCCTTTTTTCGTACAATCTTTCCTTTTCCAAATCTCTTCTGCACTTCCAAAATTCTATTTGGTTGTCTTCTGTATCTTGGGTTTGAGATTTGTTACTGATTTTTAACAGAACTAATTATCAACTAGATGTTAAAAGTGCCAGAGCATTTATAAAAAATTGTTTGCTTTTCTTGCAGTGGGACCTGGTCTGTAATGATGACTGGAAAATACCAGTGCCCATATCCTTGCGTTTCTTTGGGAATCTATGTGGATCACTATTGGCAGGACATTTATCAGACAGGTATAGCTATAGTTATTGTATTGAGAACATGTTACGATACAATACAATTCACATTTAGGTAGTGCCTTTCACACTCGGAGGACATCACAAAGGGCTTGACAATGCTGGATGGGCTTCTAAGGTAAAGGGTAGGAACTAAGGGGAAGTGGGGTGGGGAAAATGACTAAAAGCGCAATCAAGGAGGTACATTTTGAGATGTGCCTTGAATGAGCAGAGGTCGGGAAGGAGCGAGTTTGAGGGACTCCAGGATAGATTCCCAGAGGGAGAGGGCAGAATGGCTGAAATCCCACAGTTGGCATAGTAAAACCTGGGCATGATAAAGGCTGGGTAAATGCAAGAAGCAAAATTTGGGAATGTGGATGAAGCCAATTGTTATATTTGGTCACATGGGATGTGTTTTACACAGTGCAACTCCTGGCTTGTTAAATTGAAAGGAAGCGTTAATTCCTTAGATTCTGATGAGTGTGGGTTATTCTCACATGATCATTTAATCAGAAGCTTTTTTTAAGTTCAAGCCATCTGCAGTAGTGAGCCCTTCTATAGTGCATTATTGGGCCACCAAATTACTGGAATGAAACCATGAAGCATTTATGTTAAGTCAACAGAAGCAAAAGCAGCTTTCCCAATGGTCTAATTGGTAAATATACCATGTAGTCCAGCACTAACCTTTGCAGACTAGAAGGTTGCAGCTTCAAATTCTGGGTGGTACTAACTAAGCTGATCTCATCTGAAGTAACAATTGACCCAAAAAACCTTCGGCTAATGGGAAAAAGTCAAGTAACGATTTACTATTTTGATCATTGTCCAGTGATCCTGACTGGAAAGTGCACATTTCCAGATATTGTTTGAGGACAGTTTCAGCCTCAGCTATAAGACTAATGAATGGAAAAGTAGATTACTTCCATTCAATTCCATTCAAAAAAACCTTGCATTTAAAATGTCCTTATGACCTTATCGCATCAAAACATCACAAAGCACTTTGGTTTTCTGTAAAATGTAGTGATTGTGTATTTGTAGGTAAATGGAGCAGTCAATTTGTACACAGAAATGTCCCATAAACAGCCATGACCAATTTTATCTGTGGGATTGTTGGCCAGGACCAAAGGAGAAACACCCTGCTCTTTTCAAATAGTATCATGAAGTCTTGAAAGTCTCCCATTACTGCATTATGACAGCCTGGCCCAGATGGTATACTGTTTTAGTGTCCTACTATTGAAAGGACATCACAATAACAACAGCAGCAGCAGCAACAAATTAGATTGTAAAGCTCCTTTCAAGTTAGGAGGATGTCCCAATGCACTGGACAGTCAGGGATTTGGACCCGAGCAGGAGTTTGGGATTAGGGGTTTGGGATCAGGGGTGGTGGAAGGGAGGGGAGGGGTAAGAGGGTGGCCAAAGACGCAGTCGAAGAAGAGGGTCTTCAGACATGCTTTGAGGGAGGCAAGGGAAGGAGCAAGACAAAGGGACTGAGGGATGGAGTTCCAAACGGTGGGGCAGAGAAACTGAAAGCCCAAAGGCTGAAAGGGAGATGGGTTGGGTGGGGATATGGAACAGGCCAGAGCCTGTTGAATGTAGAGAGTGAACAGTTTAACATGGGGTTAGCAGATCACAGTGGCAGGAAGGAGCAAGGACATGGAGGGCATTGAAAGTGAGGACAAGGATTTTGAACACTATCCTCTGGGGAATGGGGAACCAGTGGAGCCAGGTGAGGGTGTGAGTGATAGGGTCATGGAGCCTGGTGCGAGGGAGGACCCAAGCGACAGAGTTCTGGATGATCTGCAGCTTGTGGAGGGAAGAGCTGGGAAGTCCGACAAGCAGGGAGTTGGCATAATCAAGCCTAGATGTGATGAATGCATGGATGAGGGTTTCGGTGGCCTGAGGGGAGATGCAGTGGCGGAGCTGGGTGATGTTGCGGAGGTGAGGGAAGCAGAATGGGTCATGGCATGGATGTGGGATAGAAAGCACAGTAGATGGTTAAACAAGACACTGAGGTTCCGGATTGGCTCAGTAAGATGGATTGTGTATCCATGGATGGTGTTGCTGCCAGTGCCTGATGTGTGGAGGCACTGATGGGAGCCAATGAAAAGGGCCTTGGTCTTGTTGACATTCAACTGGAGAAAGTTAGTTCTCATCCAGGACTTGATATCTGGCAGACATTCCATCAAGCCAGCAGTGGTCCTGGAATTGAAGGTGGAGCCCTAGAGATCAAGTTGGGTGTCAACCAACATGTGGAAGTTGACCCATGTCTGCGGATGATTTCATCAAGAGAGTGCATGTAGATATTGAAGAGGAGAAGACCAAGGACAGAGTCCTGAAGAATGCCACACAAGATGGTGCAGGGGCTAGAGGAGAAACCATATGTGGAGATGAAATGGAGACGGTGTGAGAGGTAGTATCTAAACCAGTCAAGGGCAGAGCTGTGAAAGTTGAAGTGAAAGGAAAGGCAGTGGTCAAGGAAGATGAGTAGACAGAGGGAGCCTTGGTCACAGATTTAATTTGTCACTTTGACCGAGGCTGTTTGTGTGCTGTGGGCGGCACAGAAATCTGATTGGAGGTGTTCATTTAGGGAGTGGCGGGAGAGGAAGGAGTGAAGCTGGGAAGCGACTTGTTCCAGGACCTTGGAAAGAAAAGGGAGGGTGAAGATGGGGTAGTAATTGGCGAGCAGGGATGGGTCCAGGGAAGGATTTTTGAGCATAGGAGTGATGACAGTTGTTTTTAAGGTGGTGGGAATGGTGCCAGTGGACCGAGAGAGGTTGATAATGTCCATGAGTAGAGGGGCAAGTAGGTGGAGCTGGGAGGTAAGGAGAGGGGTAGGGATGGGGTCAAGGGAACAGGTGGTCAGTTTCATGTGGGTTATAATGGTGTTGAGAGGAGTGGGAGACAGGTTTGAAGGTGTGGAAGAAAGAATGGGTAGGGGCTGGAGTGTGAGGGGGAGATGGGAGGGGATAGCAGTTGGAAAGGCAGAGTCGGCTGAGCGGATCCCCTCGATTTTGTTCTTGAGAAAGTTCAGCATCTCCTCACGGTTGGAGTTGGAGGAGAGGATGGGCGAGGCGTGAGAGGGTGGGCGGAGGAGCCGGTTCGTGGTAGAGAAGAGGAGCCTGGGGTTATCCTTGGCCTCCAAAATTATCTTGGAGTAGAAGGACAATTTAGCATAGACGAGTGTGAAGCTGTATGTCACAGGCTTGGCAGAGGCACAATAGATTCACTTGGGAATAAAAGTTATAGTTTGCTTGGAAATAATTGAAAATTGAAACTTTTTTTGGTGAAACAGATAAGTTTAATAGAGGAATCTAATAGAATATGTCTATTATTATGAATGGTTTTAAATAGGGAGAAAATATTTTCACCTATTAATGAACCAGTAGCAAGAGGGCATACATTCTAAATTAACATCAGAAGGAAATGGGGAGGTTAGATTTCTTTATACATATAAGGTTGCTAGAACATTAAATTACTGTAGTTATTGGGTAATTCTGAAGTTAAATATCAATGTGCTGTACAGATGTACCACTGATGAACAATGAGGAGCACAATTGAAATTAAAGCTATCTGAAGTTTAAATTATCTCAAATATTATCTGATGGTGACTGAAAGGCTTACTGCTTTGCTTTGATGTTTTATAGGTATGGAAGAAAAATCGTTCTCTTTGGAGGCATTGCAATACAGACAATCTTAAGTTTAAGCCAAGCAGCCGTACAGAGCTGGGAGATGTTTTGTGTATTGTGTTTTTTAATTGGGGTTGGAGATGTCTCAAATTATACAACCTCTTTTGTTTTAGGTAAGTTTTTAAGTTTGGACTTCATGTTTGTAAATGTAGCTGTAGAGCTGAAACAAAACCTGAGACAAAAGCTGAGGTAAACTGAGACATGTCTGTTATTCATTAGAATATCCACCACTGTGTGTATGTGCTGTGTGAAATTGGCTGCTGCATTTCGCCCACAATATACACAGTCACTGCACTTTACAGATTATTCTGTGAAGCGCTTTGTTATACTTTACAGTATATTCTTGATGACGTGAAATGGCACTATATCAAATGCAAGGTTTATTATTATTACAGAGGTGCAGTATTTGCAGACACATTGTGCTCTACTAACCGTATTTGTTGTTTCGGTTGCTTTTGTGTATAATATGCTTTGTTCCCATCGCTCCAGACTCTCTGACCCCTCTCCACTTCTCTACTCAGCTCTCCCACACCAGTAGGCTGACCTTGTCCTGCTGGCTCTATGAACAGATACTCCTAGTCTTGGCATGTCCGTTTTGGCTGCAACCCCTGACCTGAGCTGCCATCCCCATAAATACCCTGTCTTCTGTTCCCTATCCTCCATTACTCCGGTTAGCTTCTCCTCTCTTACCATCCTCCCCACCTCATCTTCCTTCTTGACCATCCCACAATCTCCCTCTGTTCTAGCCTTGGAATCCTCCGCCAGGCTCATCATGGCACACGCCATCAGCTGTCTAACAGCAGCCACCCTGACTGCCCATCCCACATGTTCACCGCAATCCTCTTGGAGTGAACCTCTCCTCTCTAATTCACCTTCCCACCCTTCCTGTCAATTCTTCTCCTCCATCTCCCCACTCATCTTATAAACTCTTCTTCTGTCTGTCCCTTGCGCATCGCCCTACAAAATGCCTGCTCCATCTCCAATAAAGCCCTTCATAACCTGATTGTCAACAAAAACATTGACATCCTCGCCTTCACTGAAAGCTGGATGACTCGGGTGATACCTTACACCTCACTGAGCCTACCCCACCCAGTTACATCTTCTATCATACCACCTGACTCAACCATCATGGCGATGCCATGGTTCTCATCTCCAGGACTTCTCTGAGCCTTCCCCCTGACTACTATGGATCCTTGCCCATCTTTGAGCACCTTACTCTTTACCATCCCACCAATCTTTCCTTTAAAATCCTCCTAGTTTATTGTTCACCCCCAAACCTTCCTCCACTTTCCTTTCTGATTGCTCCAACCTCCTAATTTCTCTCTGTCTCTGTTCTGAATGCCTCCTCAACTTGGGCAACTTCAACCTCCACTTCACCCCTACTTGCTCCACCTCTGCTTCATTCTCTTCCCTCCTCTCCTTTCACAACCTCTTACTCCACATCAACTCCACCACTCATACCCATGGTCATTCCCTTGACCTTATCCCTCCCCCTCTACTTACTTGCTAGCTCCATTTCCTTGCCCCCTACAGATAGACATTGTGAACCTCAATCTGTGGGTGGCTTATCAGAAATATAAAAATCCTTGAACTTGACATAGCAACTTTTACTTGCAGAGGACGTCTCAAAGCGCTTCATAGATTTTACTGTAAAGTATACTATTTGTGAGCGAACTGGCTGAAGATCCCAACATTCACAAGGGTTGATCCACCTCGCTTGTAAATTAACTTATTTTCCTCTCATTTCCAGGAGTGGAGTTGTTTACCAAATCTGTGAGAACCGCTTACACCTCAATTGGAATCTGCTTTTTTTTTGCCTTGGGGTATGCCATTCTGCCTCTGATCGCATATTTCGTCCGAGATTGGCGAATGTTAATATTGGCTTTGTTCCTGCCAGAACTTCTGTGTTTTCCTTTGTGGTGGTGAGTTATCATTTTCATTTATTGTTTCTTTACTTATTAATATTCAGTTAATGATGGAGGAAAATGCTTTATCTTTCATTCCCAACAGAAAAAGTATGTGTACAGGATATGCGTGTGTACAGGAAATGCGTGTGTACAGTGTGTGTGTACATGGTTTGTGTGTACAGGGTGTGTTTGTGTATATGGCATGTGTGTACATGGTTGAGAATTAAGTTGATTCAAAATAAATGTGAGAGCATGGATAAAATTCTTCATAACATTAAAATTGACTATAAAACGTATTCTATACTCCAATAGGCTGGAATGTAATATTGCATTGATGCCCCAAATTCTTCAATAGTGAATGGCCTGAATGTAAAGGTGTTTCATTTCAATAAGACATGTTTGGCATTATCTTAGCAGACTAATTAAGCATTCAAATAGGTCCATGGACGTTAACCCAAGTTTTGAGTGTTGAGTTTCCATTCAAAGTTGAAGCTCTCGGTTAAAGAGTGTGTGTTCAAAAAAAACCCTACAGATGCTTATGTCGTCAGTATTGGAGCAGCATGAGAAACAACAAAAGCCTGTATTTATATACAGTAAACTGGTGATAACTTGTCACTCCAACGGAAAAAGGCTGAGACTTGTTATCCGGAGCAGGTAGTTAAGCATAGGTTTTCCTGGGCCATAAAGTGGGGCTGTGACTGGTGCAGGAGCTCAGTAGAAGTTGGGGACGCATGCTCAGATGTATTGCAAAGGGCTCCTATCCTATCGCCGAGGCCTTTGATCCATTAAACAGCTGTACTGTGGTTTGTGACATGATAGGGTGGGAGGCAGGGTAGGAGGCCATAGCACAGTTTTCAAGAGACCAAAAACCTCTGAAATACATCTGAGCATTCACGCCCAACCTCTGTTGGGCACCTTTCCAATCACAGGATAGGGCCGGAGGTCTCTACAATGCAAGATGCTTGCATATTTTATAAGACGAGCTACCCAATTAATTTAACATTGTAAGTACTTGCAAGAATTTCCAGAATGCGACTATTTACGTATTAAGCAAAGACAAGTAAAACAGAGTCCCTTATTAACATTTTACATGGGAAGCGGCCAGGATAATAAAAGTATGGCTATGTCATGGTTCAGTCATCTGTAGTTTACTGTAGTGCCCTTTATGTGGGGTAGCTCCTTGAAGAACTTAAACAACCTATTCCCCAGGAGGAGTCACTTTAGAAGGTGGTCTGGGTGAGGTGGAAGGGACCACCTCTTAGATATATGAATCTATCTTCAGTAACGATATCATAACATCAAAGGTGTTATTTGATCTAACACCTTATCACGTTGTTGAGATGCCCCAAAGCACTTCACAGAATGGTTTTGACTGTGGATTTATTAATATTGGGAAATAATGTTTTCTAACTAGGGAGATCCAGGCCAGAAAAAATATGATATTAAAAATACCTTAGAACAATCTCTAAAGACTACAGTTTCAAATTACAAGGTATTGTAACAGGTTAACAGTGGTGGTTAGAAAGTTGGGAGCCAGTCCTCTAGTCACTTGTCACCTAGTGGCCACTACGTGTAGTTCACAATGCCTGAATCAAATGATCTTTAGTTCGACACGATAAACAAGAAAGTACAGAGATGGGTACATGGATTCCTGCAAGCTTTGTGGTTAAAGCAGTCGCCCCGCAAGCAAGAGGACCTAGGTTAGATTCCAGGCAGGGTGAAATGCTGTGCAAATTTCCTTACTTCACAACCTCAGTTCACCGACCAGTAAATAGAAACCCGGTTGTTAGTCGATTGGCGGATCGCTTTTCCGGGGATAATAATTCCTTCAAAAAAAAAATTCTAATAATTTGGTCACTCAATCTATAACTGTTTGTGGGATACTGCTGAGCGCAATTGGCTGCTGCGTTTCGCCCACAAAATATACAGTCAACTCACGTTACAGTATATTCTGTAACGTGAGTTGACTGTATATTTTGTGGGCGAAACGCAGCAGCCAATTGCGCTCAGCTAAGATGAGACATCTTTGAGATGTCTCAAAAGCGTGATGAGGCGCTATATCAAACGCTAGGAGTATTATTATTATCGTTATTAATTTATACATTATTGCTGACTCGGTAGGACATATAAGTTGCAGCACACAAAAACATGAATGCATTAAGTACAATGTATTTGCACATAAATGGAGTTTATCCCAGAGTCTTGGCCAACAATAAAATTAGTCATTCACTCCAGAATTGTTTATGGGGCATTGCTATGTGCAAATTGCCTACCGTGTTCGCTCACAAAATACACAATCACACCACTTCATAGTACATTCTGTGCAGTGCTTCGAGACGTCTCAATGACGTAATAAGACACTATAGTATATCAAATGCAAGGATTATTATAATATGATAATATAATCCTCCCCCAACTCCAACAGCGAGGAGATGCTGGACATCCTCGAGACCAAAATTGAAGGGATGCACTCAGCTGCCTCTGCCCTTTCAACTGCTATTCCCTCCCCATATCCCCCTCACACTCCAACTCCTACCCACCCTCCCTCCACACTTTCGAACCTGTCTCCCTCTCCTCTCTCACCACCAATATGGTTTCACCACATGAAACCCACCACCTGCTCCGTCGACCTCATCCCTACCCCTCTCCTTACCTCACAGCTTCACCTCCTTGCCCATCTACTTACAGACCTCATCAACCTCTCCCCTATCCACTGGCACTGTTCCCACCCTCTTAAAAACAGCCATCATAATAATAATAGTACTTTTTTAAAAAAAGTCATGAACCCTATCCTTAAAAAACCTTCCCTGGACCTATCCCTGCTCTCAAATTACTGCCTTATCTCCAACCTCCCTTTCCTTTCCAAGGCCCTTGAACGAATTGTTGCTTCCCACGTTAGCAACTTCCTCTCCCACCATTCCCTATATGAGCCCCTCCAATCGGGTTTCTGTACTACCCACAGCAGTCTGTCTGTCTGTCTGTCTGTCTGTCTGTCTGTCTGTCTGTGACCACGACTCCCTCTGTCTCCTTGTCCTCCTCGACCTCTCTGCTGCCTTTGATACAGTTGACCACACTATCCTCCACTGCCTCTCCTCTCACCTCAACCTTCATGGTTCTGTCCTTGAATGGTTCAGATTCTACCTCTCACACCGTCTCCACTTTGTCTATACAAACAGTTTCTCCTCTAGCCCCTACACCATCTCCAGCCCCCGTCTCGTACAGTGTTCCTCAGGGCTCTGTTCTTGGTCCTCGCCTCTTCAACCTGTGCATGCTGCATCTTAGTGACATCATCCGCAGACATGGGGTCAACTTCCACATGTATGCAAATGACACTCATCTCTATCTCGCTGCCTCCACCTTCGCAGCTCTCCCACACAGGCTCCATAACTCCATTATGCCTACCCTCGCCTGGCTCCATTGGCTCCCCATCCCCCAGAGGACAGAGTCTTTGTCCTCGCCTTCAAATCTCTTCAATGCCTTGCTCCTTCCTACCTCTGCAACCAATATCAATCTGTCCGCTTCCTCCACTCAGTGGGCTCTGGCCTGTTCCATACCCCCTGCCTGGCCAACCCCACCTTCAAAGGTCAGGCCTTCAGCCTCTCCGCCCCTACCCTATGGATCTCCATCCCACATTCCCTTCACCTTGCTCATTCCCTTGCCTGTTCAAGGCAAGTCTCAAGACCCTCCTCTTTGATCGTGTCTTCGGCCATCCGCCTACCTTCCCTGCCCTCCACTCTCCTTGATCCCAAATTCCCCCGGGTTGGGTCCTAATCCCTGACTGTCCAGCGCCTTGGTACGTCTTCTCAACGTGAAAGGCGCTATTCAAATGTAATACTGTATTGTATAAACATTCACCCAAAATTGTCATTGTCTTTCGATCAATAATGAGGTGAAAAATTTCAAAAATTTGACATTCATTGTCATATTGATTACTGATGTTAATTATCACATCTCAGCCATTTCACTCTTGGGTATGTCACAGTCGATAACTTCTTAAGTTTAGTTGAACCAGTATTCTGTGAAGCAGCTCTGAGATCTAGCAATCAGTGGGGAGGTAATTTCAGCAACACCACTGACTACGTGTGCTGAAAACACTTTGGGTGCAACCAAGGTCACTATTTATTGATCGGGATATCACCAGGAACAAAATACCTGATAATTCTGGCATTGAATGTCATATTTTTCACCCTAATATTTTGAAATTTAGTAAGATTATGCAGAATTATGGAAATTTCTGAAATTTTTACGCCGTTCTTTTAAACAACTGAAGGAAATTGGCTTCAAAATAAACAACAACAAAAAATTGCATTAAATAACACCTTTCACATCGGGAGGAGGTCCCAAGGTGTAAAAACTGAATGTAATTATTATAATTATTATTGTTATTATTATAAAAACTGCATGTAAGAATTTCCCAAGATTCTGCACTGTTGTACTCATTACGACAATGGTCTTAAGGCTAAATTATGAGATTTTCATGAGAGGCCTCAGGATACCAATTTGTTTATTTTCTGGAATGATAAAGAAGATCAGAACCCATTTCAGCCAGTTGCCAATCTCAGTATTTCACTGATAAATTTTCTGCCGTGTTTATTAAGAAATCTTTCTTAAGCTGCATCCACATTTTTGCAGGTTTATACCTGAGTCTCCCAGGTGGCTGCTGTCTCAAGGTCGAGTGGAAGAAGCAGAAGCCATTGTGAAAGCTGCTGCTAAGAAAAATGGCATTAAACACGTTGGGGAGATATTTCAGCGTAGCGGTAACACTGAATATCTGGTGATTATTCTTTATTGTTTCTGTCTTATGTTGTAAGATAGATCTTTCCTCGAATCTCTTCTCCCACAGCGAGATTTTCACGCGCAGCTATCCTGATGCAGCCATTAAGCTGCTAACCTATCACCTCTGTGCAACTCCCTTGACACCTCAAAATCCACGTCTGTCTTCAAATCTGCCTACCCAATTCCCCTGGTATAACAGTCACCTCCGCTCCCTCAGAACTAAAACCCGGTCACTTGAGCACAGATGGCACGAATCCGGCCTCACAATCCACTGTTTGAGGTTCTCCACAACTACTACCTCTCCCCCTCGCAGGTCAAAACTGCCTTTTACTCCAAAACTATTTTGGAGGCCAAAAACAGCCCAACTGCACTGTTTTCCACCATCTCTCACCTCCTCTTGACACACCCGCAAGTTGCCTCCATCCTCAACTCTAAAGCCAAATGCAAAGAGGTCCTAGACTTCTTCATGTCAGAGATCAAAAACATCCACTTGGCTGCATCCTCCTACCCTACGTCCCTTTCCGCACCACCCAGACTGTCTACAGCATCCTATCCTTCCACCGCAACCCTACCACTCCCCACTCCCTACACTCCTTTGCCCTGATTACTCCCACCTCCCTCTCAATTACCATATCCCAGATAAAGCCCAACATCTGTTGCCTCAACCCCCTCTGCACCCAGTTGCTGGTCACCCAACACCCCCTCCTCTCCCTGCTGCTGTCTGATACAGGCAACCAGTCACTCTCCTCAGGTTCTGTACCTTTCCCCCTTCAACTCACTGTGATCACTCCCCTACTCAAAAAACCCACCCTTGACCCCTCCAAGCTCATAAATTACTGACCCATTTCCAACCTGCCCTTCTTTCCCAAACTATGAATCGCGTTGTTCCAAACCAAGTTTGCTTCCACCTCTCCCTCCACTCCAGTCTGGTTTCCGCTCTGCCCACAGTGCTTGTTAAGGTCACAAATGACATCCTCTTTCTCTTTGACCAGGGCTCCCTCTGACTCTTCAACTTCCTGGAACGCATTGGCGCAGACATCACAGTCGACCACGCCATTCTGATCCATTGACTCTCCTCCCTTATCCATGTCAGTGGGACAGCACTAGCCTGGTTCAAGTCCTACCTCAGAAACCGCCTTCATTTTATCTCCTCAGATGGTTTCTCCTCCAGCCCCTGCCCTGTCACCTGTGGTCTAGCCCAGGGCTCCATTCTTAGCCCATCCTCTTCCTCATCTATATACTCCTTCTTGGCAATGTCATCCACAGACATGGGATAAACTTCCATATATATGTGGATGACACACAAATCTATTTCCCCTCCAGCTGCGACTCCAGATTCGCAGATGTTCTGTTTGGTGGACATCGGGCACTGGATGAGCAAAAACTTCCTATGACTAAATGTTGACAAGACGGAAGCCATACTCTTTGGCTCCCACCAACGGCTTCTATCCTGTGGCTCTGACCTCATCAATCTCCCGGGGCTATCCCTCAGACTTACTGAACCAGTGTACAAACCTTGGCGTCAGGTTGAACCCAAAGCTGTCCTTCCTCCCCCACATCCAATCCCTAACCAAGACCACCTTCCTCCACCTCCATCACATTGCCCGCCTACGAATGTGCCTTACCGCAGAAACAGCCAAAGCACTCGTCAATGCGTTCATCACCTCCTGACTCGACTTCCCAAATGCCCTCTTTGCTGGTCTCCCCTGCACAGGATCCAACTGATCCAAAACTCCGTTGCCTGCATACTGACCCATACTCACCGATACCCGCATCACACCAGTGCCAGCCAAGCTCCATTGCCTCCTTTCATGCCCTGACACTTCCCTACCTCTCCAACCAGCTTACCGCCCAATCCACAACCCACTGCCTCTGCTGAACTGGCTCCAGCCTTCTGCATGTCCCTCGTGCCCTCCGTTCCAGTATCGGTGGTAACGCTCTCAGCCCACTACTCCCTGAAACTCTGAAACACTCTTCCTCTATACTTCTGCCTTGCCCCTTCCTTCCCCATACACCCTACAGTACCTCGTGAAATGCTTTCAAACATTTTGGTAATGTGAAAGGATGCAATATAAAATGTAACAATTGTTTTTATAACATGCAAAAAATGTCAAATGGTTGATCTTGTTGGTGCCACCATTCAAAGCCTTCTACTATTTCAGAAATTGTTTGCTGTATACATACATTGTTAATTTATATTTCTAAATTTTTTTATAGGTTGAGCAATCCCTGAATAAAGTAAAAAATACCAACGGTGTCTTGGATTTAGTTAGAAATTCCAAATTGAGGAACATCACAATCTTAAATTGTTGTATATGGTGAGTGAAGACTTTTGTCGGCTATTAACTCCCCAAATAATTAACATCTCAAATGATATGAATTGTTGGATATTTATGGTATTTAGTGTCAATTCAATTCCATAAAGTAATATGTGACCCTATGTATAGTCTTTGGGGTGTAAAGGTGCTTTAAACAGTTTTATAGAGCTTTAACTTTAACTGCTCAGCTGCTAATGCTGAAAACTGATTCACTTTCACAAGATCACAAGATTAATTTGGATAAAGAAGGCTCTCAACCCATCTGATCTCATCCTTACAGCAACACCCACACCACCAGCTTCCCATTACATCAGCAAATGTTTTTTCAATGAATCAGCATCCTGATCTGAACCACCTTTCCTGGCAACCTGTTCAAGGTGTAAATAAAAAAAATCCTAGTATCTATCTTTAAATTGTCCATTACAACGCTAAACCATTGTTCTCTTGTTCTACTGTCTTTATGAATCCTAAGTATTGTTCTGGGTTTATTTTTTGCAATCCCATTTACAATTGTATACACCTCTATAAGGTTCCCTCTGAGACTGAAGTGCCTTACCTTGGTCTCTATTCCCTTGACTTTAGAGGGGTGAGAGGTGATCTGCTTGAGGTTTTTAAAATAATAAAAGGATTTGATAGGGTAGCTACAGAGAAACTATTTCCTCTGGTGGAGGAATCCAGAACAAGGGGGCATAATCTTAAAATTAGAGCTAGGCCATTTAGGAGTCAAATTAGGAAGCAGTTTTTCATCCAAAGCGTAGTGGAAATCTGGAACTCTTCCACCAAAAGATTGTGGATGCTGGATCCATTCACATTTTCAAGATGAAGGTAAATAGATATTTGTTCAGTCAGGATATTAAGGGATATGGGGCAAGGGCGGGTAACTGGACTTGAGTTACAGATCATGATCTTATAAAATGGCGGAACAAGCTCGAGGGGCGGAATAGCCTACTCATTTTTCTATGTTTCTATGTGGTTAACAATAAATTACTTAACACCCAAAAGACATCTCCTCCAAGGAATAGAAACGCCTCTTATGTTTACCTCATATATGCAGACCTTTACATTTAACTATACCAAACTTCATTTGTTAGTGATCAGACCAGATGCTTTAAATTTCTCATGGATTGAACAGAAGGATACAAATACAAGGATTATTATTTAGCATTAACAGTATAATCTTAAAAATTAAAACCATTGCACATTTGGGGGGAAAAATTTAATTTATATTTAATTTGGAAGATATGATGAATTTAAAATACGTTATGACAATGGTCTTGAAGCTAAGATCTTGAGTCATTTCAGAACTCAGGTATATCCTTCCATACCTGGGCATAACAGGACACACAAAAGGAATAATGAGTATAAGAGATGAGAATAGAAGAGTTTAGGGGATTGTATGGAATATAAAATCTTGCACACAGACTATGTGGGCTGAGCGACCTGTTTCTGTGCCGTACCATTCTATGTAGTTCTATATGAAATGTAGACAGAAAACACAAACTGACAGCTATTGCCAGATAGAGCTATAGGCGGCAGGTGTAAATATTCTTTGGAGGTTGATTGGTCGGTCTCTTTCGAAGATGGCTGCCCCACCATCCTCACCGTGCAGACTCCCAGGTCCATTGGCCAATCAAAGATGAGGACGTCTCATTGAACAGTCAATTGCTGACAAGTTAAGAGAGGGGCAAGTGGGAGCCTGGGGGTGCCGTGGGTAGGGGCTGTGGTCCTCCTCAGGGCTTATCCCCCCTAGCCACCCACTGCCTATGAAAAGAGATTGTGGTGACCCAGGTCAAACTGAACTAAATAAGGGATATGGTTAGAATACAGCAGGATCACTCCAAAACCACTGAAAATGCCATTCTCTTTTCCACTCAGCTTCTCTGCTGCATCAAAGCATTAACAAAAGTACTATAAATAAACATATGTTTGGAGACTTCTCTTTCCATTTCTTCTAATAATGCATTCACTGAGCATGCATGGGGCACAAGTTAAACAATCCGTCTCAACATCAAGCCATGCTGCAAGGTTGAGTGAGAAAAAAAGGAAGCATACAACAATTTGCTTACATTGAAATAAAAGGAAATTAACCACAGTCTGAGACAATGAGGAGGACATAGGATCCAAGGTTTAGACTTGTTCTCAAGCCAAGGGAAAGCATCACATGCTTCTAGATTTTACACAGCAGAAAGTCCACCAATTAGTTTTGGGCTGCTTCTCAACCTCTGTAAATAGATGTGCCCTCTATCACACTCACTATACATACAGAAAAGTCAGGATAGAGGCATTCGCCAGAAGTATTGCTCATTCAATATCAGTGAAACTATGAACAAAATAAAACAGTATGGTATGCTGAAATATTTCCTGTTCCTCAATTAACAATAGATATAATTGAGGAACAGTTTATGTGATTTAAATGTGTCCTGAAAACCTATCCTTAATGACAGGTTTGGAACTGAACTCCCTCCCCCTCATCCACGTCTGGGACATCCATGATTGTGATATGTTTTGATATGTTCTTTTCGATATCAATGTACCTAATACCTCCACAATGAAAGGTTTGCAGAACTGGGTCCTTTCACACACGAGAGAAGACTGAGGGTGAACTTAATGAGGTGAACAAGATCTTGAATGAAATTGATGTAATGACAGGACAAAGTCTTCACAGACAACATTTAATTTGAAGCAGTGTTCAAACTGAAGAAAAAACACTTCAGATTGGGTATGAGAAGCACTTCTTTGCCCAGAGGACTTCTGGAACATGCCCCCATATGATAATGTTTGTGCGAAAGCATCCACTCATTCAAGAGAAATCTGGACAGATTTCTTAGGGAAGAGAGGAGCTACAGATGGACAGCCTTATCTGCTATGTGACATCAATAGCCATGCAGCAGGGTACAAGTGGATAATAAGCATTGCTCTCATGTTGGTGGTGGCTCCTCACTCTTTTCGGGTTTGCTTGACTGTCTTTGGGAGATAGGGAAGAGTTTTCCAGGTTAATAATTGGCTGTGTTTTTTTAGGGGGTTGGAGGTTTCGGAGTTCTCTAGGCCCGTCACCTCCCTTAGGAAGAGACCAAGTGGTTAGTACTGAGTAATGATGTGAAGTTGAATGTTGTGTTAAACACAGATTGTCCTCGGAGTGGACTTGAAGGGCCTTTTGGCCTTTCTTTTTTTTAAGCTGTTTCTTGCTTATATATCAGTAATAATGTTCTCCCAAGTTTCATGCTGAGTTGTGCTGCTCACAAGGTAGTTTGCTGAATTCCTGCTTTCCCCTTGTAAAGACTCAAATGTATGCTTATTGGATGGCAAGTGATCAACTAGGGACTATTCTCACAGGAGGAGGGTAAGAGGAGAAGCCTTGGGGCAGATAATCAAGGAAGCAAGGAAGTAAAGTACTTCCCAAAGCACTGCTTTTCATTTTACCATTTTACCAACTAATGCACAAAAAGGTCAAGGTACACATGTGAACGTCATGTGAATTTGAGTGTTCAGATCATATGCCCAATGACTATATTTTATTTACTAACCAAAAATTTAATTTTGTCACACCTGGATTCCCAATTTGCCACATGTGGTTAGCGGCTAATATATTGGACAACCCTGCTCTCAGGTGCCCAAAACTTGTCTTTCACCAACTTGCACCTAATATTTCCCGATTTATGTGAGCAGGGTACAATGTACAAGGAGAGTATGCAAGCATTCCAGACACAAAGAAAATTCTATGTGTAGATGGCATACATATGTGGAATACTTCATCTATTTTGAATATTCTTAAGCATGGTGATGGTTTTCTCATGTATCACATACCTGGCTGACCAAATAAAAATGCAATGATGACATACTCATTTCAAATTTGAGCTAATAGGTCCATCACGGCCATAAAAGCTTACTAATAGAGTTATGGCATCAAGTTGCTATTGAAATGATCTACTCAGCTTTATCATTATCCATCAACATTTTACACAATATATTTGCAGTGAATCCAGTATGTAGCTACTTTGAAACTTTGACAATTAAGACAAATTTATCTTTAACTGCTAACTCTATATAATTGACCTTAAATGTGATTAAATATTACTATAATAATAAATGTATTTTTGTTCTGTTTTTTTCTAGGATGATTACAGCCATCAGTTACTATGGCTTAACGCTCAACACTTCTAACCTGCATGGAAACCCTTACATTAACTGTTTCATCTCTGCATTTACTGATATGATAGCATATATCATTTCATGGAGGTTGATGCTTATTGCACCTAGACGAATCTCCACAGCTTCTATGCTGTTCATTGGTGGTACTGTTCTGCTCTTGGTTCAAATTGTTCCACCAAGTAAGAGTTTAAGCAGATGATTCTGCTTCATTTTCAATGGAAATTATAACCAGCAATTCTCTTCCTCAGAATGATCTTTCAGTGATTTTTTAAATTGCTTTTTAATTATAATCCATATATTTGATACAGGGTCCCTTCAATTTTTTTAAAAAATAATAATTTGATCACTCAATCCATGACTGTTTGTGGGACACTGCTGTGCGCAATTGGCTGCCTCATTTCACCCACAAAATATACAGTCAATTCACTTTACAGTATATTCTGTGAAGCATTTTGAAACATCTAGAAGACGTAATAAGGTGCTGTATCAAATGCAAAGATTATCATTATTATTATTATTAATATCCTCCTCGATCACTCTCCTCTACAATTCCCTCTCCATCACTCACAATGCCTGCCCCTTCACCTTCCGAATCACCTCTTACTCACGCAATTCACCCTGGTACATCAGCCACCTCTAGTCCCTCAAGGCACATGTGCATGCCACTAAACTCACCTTGCTCAAATCTAATTTAACAATCCATCGGCAGATCAGGCTGGACTGCAGCAAAATTTACCACTCCACCCTTGCCTCCACTAAATCATCCTTCTACTCCAAGATGATCTTGGAGGCAAAGGACAACCCCAGTCTCCTCTTCTTCACCACGAACATGCTCCTTTGCCCACCATCTCATGCCTCGCCCATCTTCTCCTCCAACTCCAACTGGGAGAGATGCTGGACTTCCTCGAAACCAAAATCGAGGGGATCTGCTCAACCACTTCTGCCCTTCCAAATGCTATCCTATCCCCACCTCCCTCTTACACTCTAGCTCCTACCCATCCCTCCCTCGACATCTTTGAACCTGTCTCCCCCTCCTCTTTCATCAACATTAGAACCCTTACGAAACCCACCACCTGCTCCAACAACCCCATCCCTACTCCTCTCCTTACGGATCATCTCCACCTCCTAGCCTCTATATTCAATTACATAATCAACCTCTCCCTGAATGTTTTTAAACATTCCTGAACATTCAAAGCTGCAATGTTGCAAGTTGTCATTGGGGACAGATGACCTATTCTACAATATCCTGATAGTCTATGCCCCTCTCCCTCCCCCACTCCAAAGCACCTGGCTACCACCTCACAAATATCTTATCACTCCTCATATCCCTCTGTCTCTGTACTGAGGGTTATCTCAAACTTGTCCTTCATCATCAAAGACTTTCCTCTTCAACTGTAGGTAGGGGCACTTCCTCTCTCTCCGACTCAGTGATCTGAGATGTTACCCATTGTTGTTGTTGAATCAGCATGTATTAGATATTGAAATTAATCTATTTAATCTGTATTTACAGGTTTTCATATTCTGTCCATGATCTTGGTGATGATTGGTAAATCTGGCATCTCAGTAAGCTACGCTTTAATCTACATTTTTGCTGCTGAGCTATATCCAACCGTGGTGAGGAACACAGGGCTTGGAGCATCGTGTATGGCATCCAGAGCTGCTACGATTTTTGCCCCATATTTTGTTTATATTGGTAACTGAAACTTTGACACTTCATTTCACTGTTGTAATCATAATAATAATAATAATCATCCTTACATTTAATATAGTACCTTATCACCTCATCAAAACGTCTCAAAGCGCTTTCCAGGATTCTGCTGTAAAATATAGTGGCTATGTATTCATAGATGAACATGCAAGCCAATTTGTTCACAAACTGCCCACTCTTTTCAAATAGTGCCATGGGATGTTTACTATACCCCATCACTGTGTGTCAGCTGCTAAGTTGGTAGCACTCTTGCATCTGAGTCAGAAGGTTGTGTGTTCAAGGCCATGTCAAGGCTTAGAACTCACACAGTCTAACTCTAATGCAGTTCTCGGGTGTGCTTTGCTGTTGGAGGTACGATCCTTTAAATGAAACATTAAACCAAGGTTCCGTCTGCTTGTTCATGAGGACATTAAAGATCCAAAGGTACCATTTTGAAAGAGAAAGGAGTTTCTCTCACTGTCCTGGGCAACAATCCTCCAGATAAAATTGTGATGTTGTCATTCCCTTTACGGCAAATTGGCTGCTGCCTTTGCCTACAAAATGCAAAGTGACTTCTTTTAAGTAAATTTTAAGAAGATTTGAGACATCCTCCTAACATAAAAAGGTGCTTTATGAAAGCTTCTATATCAAATTCAAGGGCTATTTTATTATTTCCTCTAAGTACTATAGTATAGGCTGCTCCTCTGTGGTTGTTCCCAGAAAGTTGCCAAATAAATGAATTTCATTGGGACACTGCTGTACACAAATCGTACCTACAAAATACAGTGTCACTACACTTTACAGTATATCCTGTGAAGTGCTTTGATAGATCCTCCTGCCAAATGTAAAGATTATTATTAGAGTGTCAGTCCAGACCATGAGTTCAAATCCTGACATGGGGCTTGAACCCACAACCTTAAAAATAATAAAATAATAATCTTTGCATTTGATATAGCTGTAAGATCCATAAAGCAGATTATTGTAACTTCCATTTACAACAACAAAATTACATTTGTATAGCACCTTTCACATTGTGAAGACGACCCAAGGCGCTGGACGGTCAGTGTTCGGACTCGAGTTGGGGGGGGGTCAGGATTAGGGATGGTGGAGGGCAGTGGGAGAAGGAGGGTGATCAAAAGCACAGTTGAAGAGGAGGATCTTGAGATGGGTCTTGAAAGAGGCAAGTAGGGGAACAGGTGGAGAAACTGCGGGATGGAGTTCTAGAACTTGGAGCCAGAGTGGGTAAAGGCCTGCGCGCCAATAGTATGGCAGGTGAGGCGGGGGACATGAAGCAGGCCAGAGCTCGCTGAGCAGTGGGAGCGGGCAGGTTGGTAGGGGATTACCAGGTCGCAGATGTAGGGGGAGCAAGGCCATGGAGGGCTTTGAAGGTGAGGACCAGGATCTTGAACTGTATCCTCTGTGTGATGGGAAGCCAGTGGAGTCGGGCGAGGATAGGGGTGATAAGGTCACGGAGCCTAGTATGGGAGAGGACATGGGCTGCAGAATTCTGGATGATCTGCAGCCTATGGAAGAAGCAGTTGGGAAGGCTGACAAGCAGGAATTTGCATAGTCAAGCCTGGGTGTTATGAATGCGTGTATGAGGGTTTTGGCAGTCTGAGTGTAAGATAATGGCGGAGCTGGGCGATGTTGTGGAGGTGGGGGGAGGCAGAGCAGGTCATGGCACGGATGTTGGGTAGAAAGGATAGTTGATGGTCAAACAAGATGCCAAGGTTCCAGACTGGCTAAGTGAGGTGGAGTGTGCATCCTTGAATGCCTGAGGTGTAGAGGCACTGACTGGAGCCAATCAGGAGAGCCTCAGTCTTGTTGATATAGAAAGTTAGCTCTCATCCAGGACTTGATGTCTGATAGACATTCTGTCAGCACAGCAGTGGTCCTGGAGTTGAGGGCGGAGGCAGACAGGAGGGCCTCGGTCTTGTTGACGTTCAACTGAAGAAAGTTAGCTCTCATCCAGGACTTGATGTAATCTTGTCCCTTTCTGCCTTTTAGGAATGCATAATAAATTTCTACCGCTCATATTAATGGGCATCTTGTCAATAATAGCAGGACTTTGCTGCTTAATCCTACCTGATACGCATCACCAAAAGTTTCCGGACACAATTGAGCAGACTCAGCCAGTCAATTGGTAAGTCATTGAAAGTATAGTGTGGGGTTGCATGCTAATGCCATTTCAAACCTGGAAAGATGTCCAATTTTGTACTCAGGTGGAGCTGAAGTATTTTTAATTCATATTTCTATTGATTCTAACACCCAACTTCTGGCTATCAGGGATACTCATAATCTTTTAAAATTATTTAAATATCTAATTTC
Source organism: Callorhinchus milii (assembly GCF_018977255.1). NCBI lineage: Eukaryota > Metazoa > Chordata > Chondrichthyes > Chimaeriformes > Callorhinchidae > Callorhinchus > Callorhinchus milii. The sequence continues at coordinate 57,800,146 of NW_024704742.1, read as the reverse complement.
GGTAGAGACCAAGCCGCACCCTCATTTTGGATTTCACCTGAGGCAGGCACTCCATTAAACTATTACATTACAAGATCGTCAGATTGGTTTGGATAAGGAATGCCCTTTGGCCTATCTGATCTTATCTCTCCAGAGTACCCACCCTCCCATGCTTCTATCAACGAATTAAGCAGTTTTTCAAATTAATCCAGTATCCTGGCTTTAACCATCTTTTCTGGCAATCTGTTCTAGTCATTAATTACTACAACAACAATTCACATTTATATATCGCCCTCCACGACGGGTAGCATCTCAGACCGCTTAACAATGGCGTAGAGAGGGGGGTAAGGCTATTATTATTATAAGACAGAAGCATTGAGGTAGAGTGTTCCAGAGTTTTGGGGTGTAGTGGTTGAAAGCCCAACCTCCAATGGTGGGTTGGAGGCTACGAGGGACTAGCAGGAGGCCGGTGCCAGTCGAGAGTCTACTAATACTGCAAGAAAATTGTGTTGCTGAATCACAGCTTTAAATGATCAGTGATAGCATGCTCCCATTGAACCAACTGCCTGTCCATCAAGCCATCCCACTCTCTCATTGGGGCATCCTGCTGACTATAATATATAATAATAATAATCCTTGCATTTGATATAGCGCTTTTCACGTCAGGAGGACGTCCCAAAGCGCTTCACAGAACACACTGTAAAGTGAATTGACTGTATATTTGTGGGCGAACGCGGCAGCCAATTGCGCACAGCAATGTCCCACAAACAGTCGTAGATTGAAAATGACCAATTTATTATTGTTTTTGGATTTGGAGGGATTATTATTAGGCGTGTGGAGTAAGGAAACTTGCCCAAGGTTTCGCCCTGTCTGGAATTGAACTCAGGTCTCTCGCTTGCAAAGCGAGTGCTCTAACCACTGAGCTACAGGACTCCACTAGTAGTCAGATGGTTCAATGGGAGCGCTGGCAGATTGATGGAAAGCAATAAAATGGCAATAGAATAGATATTTTCAGTATGGGGCTGTAACATTTATGTGATTCTAACATAATCCAATGGATTATCATGAAGAAATCAATTAATCTATTTTAAGAGGAAGCTATATATACACATGGGGAAGAAGGGAATTGAAGGATATGGGTGGAAGTAAGGAGGGGTGGAGACTCATGTGGAATATAAACACCAGTATGACATAGTTCAGCCAAATTGCCAGTTTCAGTGCTTTAAATGTGATGTAAATCTACGTAAACTCTTATGATAATGTAATTTTGTTTCTTTAAGCTTCTGGCCATTTATCTTAATGTGTCGTCAGAAGTCCCCTACCACATCTGAATCCAAGGAAAGGCAAAGTGAAAATGGCAATATTGTTTTGCAGTCTTCCGCAGCTGTCCCATGTGTTGAGGACATCCCCAGCTAGTCCACATATCCAAGTAAGTTCTCATTCCTTTTATTCCTGGAGTTCAGTGGTTAGAGCATTCAGCTCGCAAGTGAGAAATCTGGGTTTGATTCCTGGTAGCGCGATATGTTGGGCAAGTTTCCACACGCCTCTGATTACCCAGCAGTAAGTAGTAACCTGGTTGTTAGTTGATTGGCAGATTGCTTTTCCGGGAGTAATATTTCCTTCAAAAACATATAATAAATTGGTCACATCAATCCACAACTGTTTGCAATTTATCTCCTGCGTTTTGCTCACAAAATATACAGTCAATTCACTTTACAGTATATTCTGTGAAGCGCTTTGGGAGATCTCAAAGACGTAATAAAGCGCTATATTAAATGCATTATTAGATTCCCTTCCCTTTCTTCAGCTCATAGAGATGGGAAACGTCATTGCTGGGAAATTGAATGAAATATCATCAGGACAATGCAGAAACTAAAGCATTCGTTCGGATAGATATGGGTAAGCTGGCGATATCTAGAACACCGCTATTTGTTGTATTAGACAATAAAATGGTGATGTTTCATTTAAATTCTATTAGCTTTTACAGCCTGCTAATAGATTATCATCATAACAAGAAGTCCCGTAGCGTAGTGGTAGGCTCACTTGTTGGCAAGCGAAAGGACCCGGATTTGATTCCCGGGTGGACAAAACCCAAGGAATGGTCTGTGTGTCATCCTGGCACAGTGGTAGCACTCTTCCCTCTGAGTCAGAAGGTCAGGACGTGGAATAACATAGTCTAAGATGTCAAATCACATTCAGTTGGATTTATTGTATTTTGTTGTTTTGTTTTGTGCGGATCCCTGAGTGTCCAGAGCTTTGGGAAGTCCTCCTGATGGACATCCCCTTTATTTAAGAAGGGAGAGAGAAACCAGGAAACTACAGACCTGTCAGCTTAACGTCAGTTGTAGGGAAAATGCTGGAATCCATCATCAGGGACAGAGTAACTGAACACTTGGACAGGTATGAGCTAGTCAAAGAGAGTCAGCATGGGTTTGTGAAGGGTAGGTCATGTCTGACTAATCTAGTTGAACTTTTTGAGGAGGTCATTAAAATGGTGGCTAAGAGAGTGTCTGTTGATGTCGTTTATATGGACTTTCAGAAGGCATTTGATAAGGTTCCACACAAAAGATTATTAGCAAAAATGGAAGCACATAGAGTCGGAGGTAACCTTGTGACGTGGCTTGGAAATTGTTTGGGAGGCAGGAAACAGAAAGTAGGGATAAAAGAAATGTTCTCTGATTGGCGGGACATGACAAGTGGTGTTCCCCAGGGGTCTGTACTGGGACCCCAACTGTTCGCCATATATATAAATGACTTGGATGAAGGAATCGAAAATTTTATATTCAAGTTTGCAGACGACATTAAGCCAGGAGGCTCAATAAGTTGTGTAGATGGGAGTAGGAGGTTACAAAGTGGCTAAGACAGTTTAAGTGAGTGGGCAAAGCTGTGGTAGATGGAGTTCAATGTAGAGAAGTGTGAGGTCATCCACTATGGACCAGAAAAAGATAAAGCAGAATATTTTCTTAATGGGAAAAATTAAGAACTGTGGAGGAGCAAAGAGGTTTGGGTGTCCATATCCACAAATCACTAAAAATTAGTTCCCAGGTGCAAAAAGTAATCAAATGAAATGTTGTCCGTTATCTCAAGGGGCCTCGAATACAAAGGGGAAGAAATGATGCTTCAGCTGTATAGAGCATTAGTCAGACCCTATCTGTAGTACTGCGTTCAGTTTTGAGCACCACACCTCAGAAAAGATATATTGGCCCTGGAGTGGGTGCAGCGCAGATTCACCAGAATGTTACCAGGCCTAAAAGGATTAAGTTACGAGGAAAGGCTGCATAAATTTTGATTGTATTCCCTTGAGTTTAGAAGGTTAAGGGGTAATTTGATTGAGGTATTTAAAATGATAAGGGGATTTGATAGGGTAGATACAGAGAAGCTATTTCCTCTGGTGGACGAATCCAAAACAAGGGGACACAGTCTTAAAATTAGAACCAGCCATTTAAGAGTGAAATCAGGAAGCATTTTTTCACTCAAAGAGTGGTAGAAATCTGGAATTCTCTCCCCCAAAAGGCCGTGGATGCTGGATCCATCCACACTTTCAAGAGTGAAGTTGATAGATTTTTGGTAGGTCAGGATATCAAGGGATATGGGTTGAAAGCGGAAAATTGGAATTGAAAGGATTAGTTGAAGTACAGATCAGCCATTATCTAATTAAATGGAGGAACAGGTTCGAAGGGCTGAACGGCCTCCTCCTGTTCCTTTGTTGCAATGTGAAAGGCGCTATACAAATGTAATTTGTTGTTGTTTTTATCTTTTGTTTGTTACAGTTGGAAACGGAGATGAGAACTATCATCACCATCCCAGACAACTATGAGAAACTAAAAAGTAACAATTCTGAACTTCAAGTAGATGAACAACCTACAAATTCCTACAACTCAGTGTTGACAAGACGGAAGCCATACTCATTGGCTCCCGTCAACATCTTCTATCCTGCAGCTCTGATCTCCTCAGCCTATCCTTCAAGTAGATGTTCTGCAAAGTGTTAAGAAATGCGAACAAAGCAAGTGGCTTAACCATAAAATTCAAGTAAAAAGTTTTAAAATCTTAACTACATGTACAATAATATTCAACTGAAAACCAATCAACAACAACAGATTATGCTTGTATAGCATCTTTCACGTCGGAAAGATGTCCCATCTTTCAAATCACTACTTCAGACTATCTAGAATGTATTTAACAAAACGTGCAATGATATCCATAAAATATTAGAGATATATAAGGAATTTTGTTTCATAAATTGCACACAAATGGCAAAAAATGGTAAACTTCCATATGTATGCGGATGACACACAAATCTACTTCTCCTCCAGCTGCGACTCCAGGTCCGCCAATGTTGTCTCTGCTTGTCTGGTGGACATCAGGGCCTGAACGAGCAAAAACTTCCTACAACTCAATGTTGACAAGACCCAAGCCATACTCATTGACTCCCGTCAACATCTTCTATTCTGCAACTCTGACCTCCTTAGTCTCCCCGGCATATCCTTCAGACATACCGAACCACTGCACAACCTTGGCATCAGGTTCGACACACAGCTGTGCTTCCTTTCTCACATCCAGTCCCTGACCAGGATCGCCATCTTCCACCTCCACCACATTGCCTGTCTCCGACCGTACCATACCCTGGATGCAGCCGGAACACTTGTCCGTGCATTCATCACCCCCTGACTCAATTTCCCAAATGCCCTCTTTGCTGGTCTCCCCTGCTCCACCATGCACAGGATCCAACTGATCCAAGACTCCGTTGCCTGCATACTGACCCATACTCACCGATACCCGCATCACACCAGTCCCAGCCAAGCTCCATTGCCTCCCTATTGCCAAATGGATTGATTTCAAGATTCTCATACTCGTTTCAAAATCCTTTCATGCCCTGACACCTCCCTACCTCTCCAACCAGCTTACCGCCCAACCCACAACCCGCTGCCTCTGCTCAACTGGCTCCAGCCTTCTGCATGTAACTTCCGTGCCCTCCATTCCACCATTCGTGGCCACACTTCCAGCCACTACGCCCTGAAACTCTGGAACATTCTTCCTCTATTCCTCTGCCTTGCCCCTTCCTTCCCCATCTTCAGATCATGCTTGAAGACCTTATTATTCGACCATGCCTACTTCACCTCCCCTCTCCCCAGCTCGGAGTCATGCTCCACCACTGTCAATGCTCTGGGATGCAACCCTGCGTGAGCGGTGCCTCATAAATGCATGTCGTTGATGAAAATCAAATAATCAAATATGTACAAAAGAATAAATATTTGCTGTCGGAAACTATAATTCAAAAGTTGAAACATTGTGAAAAAGATATTTAGATTGTTTGTGACTGACACAAAACTTCCACTTTAACTGTGAGAGCAGAATTATAGGCAAAGCTTTAAAAAGAATTAAAAACACTTCAAACAAGAGTAGAAATTAGCATTTTTATAAAGAATAAAGGGTTAGTGGATACTTGATCAATGAATTCCCTCAAAATAGAATAGAATTGTGATCCTAATAGCATTGCAGAATAATAATAATAATAATAATAATCCTTGCATTTGATATAGCGCTTTTCACGTCGGGAGGACGTCCCAAAGCGCTTCACAGAACACACTGTTAAGTCAATTGACTGTATATTTGTGGGCGAACGCGGCAGTCAATTGCACACAGCAATGTCCTAAAAACAGTCATAGATTGAAAATGACCAATTTATTATTGTTTTTGGTTTTGGAGGGATTATTATTAGGCTCTGTGTGGAGTAAGGAAACTTGCCCAAGGTTTCGCCCTCTGCCTGGAATTGAACTCAGGTCTCTCACTTGCAAAGCGAGTGCTCTAACTACTGAGCTACAGGACTCCACAATATCTGAATTCATGCAGAAAAATGTGAACAATTATTTCAAGGTATTTTATTTTATAAGGCATGTTGGTCTGCTGCAGCTGGACTTGGAAGTTCAATGGAATGTTGCCCATGGATGTAATGCAATGAATGAATATTGTGGTGATGGTATGAATGAATATTGTGAAGGTTTTTTTTACTTAATTAATTTGGGTTTTCAAGGAATATAACTATAAAGTGTTTCTGGGAGATAGAGTTGGTTGGATGAGAGTTATAATTGGGTAGGTTTGGTTGCATGTAAAAGGAGTTAGCTTGTGGCAAATGTCTTTTTTTCCATTCAATACTTAATATTTTAAGTGTCAGTTTGTTTCAAATGGTTGCAATCTCACCTCTGATTCAGAATTCAAATTCAAACCGAATGTTGTGATGAAGGGTTATGGACTAAGGACTAATGTTAATTAAGATCCTCATCCTCACCTCGAATTCAAGATCGTCATCCTCACCTACAAGGCCATTCACGGCCTTGCTCCCTCCTACCTCTCCGACCGACTATCCCCCTACCTACCTGCCCGTACCCTCCGTTCCTCTGGCTCCGGTCTGCTCCACATCCCCCGCCCCAACCGCCCTACCATCGGTGGCCGGGCCTTCAGCCTCTCAGCCCCGAGGCTCTGGAAGTCCATCCCCCAGTGCCTTCGCCGCCTCCTCCCTTTCCTCCTTCAAGGCCGGTCTCAAGACCTTTCTCTTTGACCGTGCCTTCAGCTCCCCTCTCGACTCTCTACCCTCTCCTCGCTCCCTCCCTTCCCTCCCCTCACCCTGACCATTTCCCCCCTGCTCGGGTCCTGATCCAACTGTACAGCGCCTTGGGACGTCCTCCCGATGTGAAAGGCGCTCTATAAATGGAATCTTGTTGTTGTTGTTGTAGTCTATGCTGACACGAGTGCAGTACTGCATTGTTGGAGGTGACACCCTAAAGATGAGATGTTGAACCGATGTCCCATCTGCCTGTTCAGATGGACGTTAAAGATCCCATGACTTGTCTCGAAAAGAGAAAGGAGTTTCTCCCTATCTCCTAGCCAACAATCTCCCTAATAAAATTGATTATTTACTTCATGCTGTTTGTAGGGCATTGCTGTGTGCATATTGACTGCATCATTCACCTATAAATATGCAGACACTACACGTCACAACAAATTCTTGTGAAGTGCTTTGAGACGCTTTGAGGATGTGATAAGCAGTTATATCAAATACAGATATACGTATGTTCTCAACAACAAGAAATCCTACAATATTATCCTTTGGTGAATATTAATTTTCATTACATTTAGTTTTTTTGCATTCATAATTCATGTTACATTACATTCTATTTCAATCTGAATTAAATTCAAGTTAAGAATTAAAGTTTGCATAGAATTTTGACAAATTCTTAAATTCAAGCTTAATTTTTTAAGATGGTTTTATTGTAGAAAACTGACTTCCAAATTAAGACTGATTTATTTTGTATTGCAAAATTTTACACAATAGATTGGTCCCTAGGGCTAAATCTTTGAGAAAGGCAAACTGAGCCTCAATTGTTTGAATTAAGGCACATTGGAGAATAATTTATTATTAATAATAATAAACCTTGCATTTGATATAGCGCCTTATTACATCACCAAGGCGTCTCAAGATGCTTCAAAGGATATGCTGTAAAGTGGACTGACTGTGTATTTTGTTGCAAAACATATAAAATAGTTTATTATTTTCATTATTATAACTTGAACAATGATTTTTTTAATAATTCAACTTAAGAATGAAGAATAAAATAATTTGATCTTCCTTTTGAATTCAGATAATATGAACACAATATCAACAACAAAATTACATGTGTAAATTGCCTTTCACATTGGGAGGACAACACAAAGCGTTGAACAGTTGGAGATCAGGACCCAAGCGTGGGGGCACAAGGTTGGGGTGAGGGTGGGCAGAGAGGTTAGGAGTGCAGCTGAAGGCATGGTTGAAAAGGATGATCTTGAAGGAGGCAAGGGAGGGAGCAAGGCAAAGGGATTGTGGGATGGAGTTCCAAAAAGTGGGGGAAGAAAGGCTGAAAGCCCATCCGCCGATGGTAGGGCGGGTCAGGTGGGAGACATGGAGCAGGTCGGAGCCTGAAGAATGGAGGGAGTGGACAGGTTGATAGGGGTTCAGCAGGTCAGAGAAGTAGGAGGGGCAAGGCTGTGGAAGGCCTTGAAAGTGAGGACGAGGATTTTGAACTCTATCCTCTGAGGGAAGTGGAGCCGGGGGAAGGTGGGGATGATAGGATCACGGAGCCTGGTGCAGGAGAGGACACAAACTGCAGAGTTCTGGATGATCTGCAGCTTTTGGAGGGAAGAGTTGGAGAGGCCGACAAGGAGGGAGTTTCCGTAGTGGAGCCTTGAGGTGATGAATGCATGTTTTGGCGGCCTGAGGGTTGAGGCAGTGACAGAGTCGAGATGGGGGAAGGCAGAGAGGATCATGGCATGGATATGGGGGAGAAAGGACAGTTGAGCATCAAACAAGATGTCCAGGTTCCTAACTGGTTGGTGAGGTGCAGTGCGCATCTGTGGATGCTGATGCTGCCAGTGCCTGAGGCGCTAGAGCGAGCCAATCAGGAGGGCCTCGATCTTGCTGAGGTATGATCCTGAAGTAGAGTTACTGGAATGTTATTCTGCGTCTGACTATGTTTGTCACAGAGTATTTTACCATAAAGTGCAATTGAAAAAAGATAATAAATATTAGAGAAGGTTAACGTTAATAATTATTTTATAAATTGCTAGTCGTCCAAGAGAAATGACATGCTACAGTGGGTTCAACACAAAATTCGAGTTTGAACTTAAACCTGACTGGTTAAATGAAAAAAACAAAAGGCAAAATTAAATGAAAATTTATTTTCTTCAGAAATTGTGTGGATCACAAGTGAACTGAGTTTGGTCAATGTGAATCCAATAACTGGCTATTTTGAATCCATTAAATGATTGACAGAAAGGCAATGACGGCTGCCCTGTTGAGGTTAATGCACAAAGTACCACCTTAACTCAGGAAAATTATAAAAATATTATTTTTACTTGTTTAATATTAATGTATACTGCAAGATTTTTAAACTAATTGCATGTTTTTCAATTGAAAATGTAAATATTGTTTAAAGAAAATAAATACTGGTGCTCTCAATTACATAACAGTCTTGTACTTCTTTGAAATTGATTCAATATACTCAGCTGCTGAAAGACATTGTACGGTTCAAGATGATTAATTACTACAATGCAACTAACTTCTTATGTTGACTCATAATGGTTGTAGACATAGTGCTCAAGACCATAGGTCAGCAATAAGATAACTGCTGGGACTACATGTTTTCTATTTTTTAGAAAAATTGTCGGTAAACCTACAGACTTTAGAGATTGAATAGGTCTGGATTTCAAGAAATAAAACACATTTTCTCTCCCAATGTCAGCAAATTTACCAACCTGTGAACTTTGCTAAACTAAGAAAATCATGGATGTATCATCAATGGAGACAAATAGTAAAATGTAATTGCTGACCTATTTATGTTGCTCATGAACTGTTCTTCTCTGTATTGTAATGTTGTATCAAAAACAGATACAAACTTAAGGTCGATTGCTATACCCTACAAATATCTACAATTTTGTTGCAGGAAAATAAATAGATTTCTCTCACAAATTTGAAGAAATCTTTCTAAAGCACCTTGAGACATTTCAACTGACAAGGCACTACCCCAAATGCACATAATATTTATTATTGTACAATGAGCTATTTAATAGTGTTTGTGAGACCTGGCTATGCACAAAGTCGATGCAGAGTTTATTTGAAACACAAATCACAATTGGTACTGCAAAGTGCTTTCAGATATTTCAATCTATAAATATGCAATTTATTTCTCTTTCTATCGGACTAACTTTTGAGTTTCCTACAATCGCATTTAATAAGCTTGAATATAAGAGAGAAGATTAAACAAAATCAAGAATATTTGTTTGATGATTTCCACCTTGGGTTTTAGAAGTTTGCAGATGATAGGATGAAGGTAATAGTGAGGGAATTATAGAATCATTACGATTGCAACACAGAAGGAAGCCATTCGTACCATTGAGTTTGTATTGGTTCCAACTTAGTCACTGAAGCCAACCAATCCCATTCTTCTGCTATTTCCCCATACACATTTGCATTTTTTTTCTCCGTATTTATTCAATCTCTTTTGATTGTTCTTGTTTCGAAGACTGAGAGAAGTAAGAGGTTCAGCTTGATATTTAAGGCTATCAGGGAATAATTTTCAGTTAGATATCAGGACATGTCCACAGCCAAATTGCAGTGAGCTTGAAATCTGTGGATGTTTTGATGGAGCTAAAACAGTATATTTTACGACAGGTTCAATACGCCACTCTAATGGACTTTTGGAGTCACAACAGTTAGCTGCTGAATGGAGGCTGGGACTTCCCATAGGCAAGAGACAGAAGAGAAATGAAGCTGCTATCATACACATCTAATACAATATAATACAAAATTACATTTGTATAGGACCTTTACGTAGGGAGGACATCAGGGATTTGGACCCGAGCAGAGAATTGGGATAAGGGTGGATGGAGGATAGGAAAGTGGCCGAAGACACGGTCGAAGAGGAGGGTCTTGAGATGCGCCTTGAAGGAGGCAAGGGAGGGAGCGAAGCAAAGGGAATGTGGGATGGAGTTCCAAAGGGTGAGAGCAGAGAGGCTGAAGGCCCGACCGCCGATGGTGGAGCAGGCCCGGCGGGGGACGTGAGGAGGCCGGAGCCTGCTGACCGGAGGAAGCGGACAGGTTGATTTGGGTTAGCAAGTTGCAGAGGTAGGAAGAAGCAAGGCAGTGGAGGGCCTTGGAGGCGAGGACGAGGAGCACGTAGCATGGTGGGGTCATGGAGAGGACATGAGCTATAGAGTTCTGGATGATCTACAGCTTGTGGAGGAGCGGCAGTCTACAGTCGGGGAGCGGCAGCAGGACAGCGCGGGGAGGAGCCTGGGCCTACTGACCCAGGTACTTAAACTCGACGCCGGAGCGAGTGCAGCCAGTCGGGGAGCGGCAGCAGGACAGCGCGGGGAGGAGCCTGGGCCTACTGACCCAGGTACTTAAACTCGACGCCGGAGCGAGTGCAGCTAGGCAGCGAGGGGAGGGAGGTGTGGGGGCGGAGCGGGGGAACTGCGACGTCATAGATTAGTTTTCAGGTGAGTGCGCGCGCACAAAAAAAAAAAAAAAAAAAACCTCTGCGCCCCCCCCCCCCCCAGGGCTCACATCAGAGCCCACTATGGTCCTGTTGGGTTCGATGCCCCAATCTGCGGGATAATGCCATCCACCTGACCGCTCGCTCCCGGTCCCCGCGTGCGCACTATGGCTGCCGCTTTGACCCGAGCCCCCTCACCCCCTCCCTCCCTCCCCCCTCCTCTCTCCCCCCAAACCCTCCCCCCTCTGCATCTCTCCCGCTCTCTCCTCCTCTCTCTCCGTCCCTCTCGTCTTCTATCCCCACTTGACCCTCCCACAACCTCCCTCTGCTCCAGCCTGGGAATCCTCCGCCGGGCTCACCGTGGCACTCGGCGTTGGCTGTCCAGCAGCAGCCACACCGACTGCCCCATTCCCCACCACTCTCGCCAGCCACCCCGGACACAGACCCGGGGAGTCAACCTCTCCTCCCTCATCCCCATCTCCCCCACCCCTGCCTCACAACCTGGACCCCCCTCCCCTCCCACACACCCTTCTGTCAACCGCTCCCTCCACATCGGACTGCAAAATGTCCGCTCCCTCTGCAACAAGGCCCTGGTCATCAACGATCTCATCCTTGATGAGAACGTTGATATCATGGCCTTGACAGAAACGTGGCTCACCCCAGGCGACACCTTCCCCCTCACGGAGGCCACGCCACCCGGCTACACCTCCCACCACATCCCCCGCCCCAACCGCCGTGGCGGTGGTGTTGCCCTTATCTCAAGGACACCACTTGCCCTATCCCCCTACTCCACTGGCTCTTTCCCCTCCTTCGAGCACCTCACCCTCTCCCACCCCTCATTCCTCTCCCTTAAAATCCTCCTCCTCTACCGGCCCCCTAAAACCTCTCCCACCTTCATCTCTGACATTTCAACACTCCTCACATCTCTTTGCCTCTGCTCTGATCGCCTCATCATCCTGGGCGACTTTAACCTACACTTCACCCCCTCCTGCTCCATCTCCACAGACTTCTCTTCCCTGCTCTCCTCACTCAACCTTTCCCTACACATAAACTCCCCCACTCACAGTCACGGCCACCCACTCGATTTGGTGATCACCCGGGGCCTCAGTGTCTCGGATGTCACTATTACCGACAAGGCCATCTCCGACCACTACTTCATCTCCTTCACCACCTCCACCCCCCTCCCCACCTCCACCAGACCCACCACCATCTTCTACCGCCCTTGGAAGAAGTTACCCCCACAATCCCTAACCGATGCCTTGGAGTCCTCTGAACTCCTCTCCCTCTGGCCTTCAACCCTCACCGACCCCTCTTCTCCTCTCTCCCTCCTCCACAATATCCTCTCCTCCACACTCGATACTCTTGCCCCCATCACTTCCCGCACTGTCTCCTACTCCCGCTCCTCCCCCTGGTACACCACCCACCTCCGCTCACTGAAATGCCAGGTGCGGGCTGCTGAGCGCACCTTTGTCAAATCCGGCTTAACGGTCCACCGACAAATCTGGCTGGACCTCCTCAAAATTTACCGCTCCACTCTAGCCTCGGCCAAGTCGTCCTTCTACTCCAGGATAATCCTGGAGGCGAAGAACAACCCCAGGCTACTGTTTTCCACCACATCCCGACTCCTCCGTCCCCCCCGCCACCCCGCGCAGGTCATCTCCTCCAACCTTCACTGCGAGGAGATGCTGGATTTCCTTGAATCCAAGATCAAGGGAATCCGCTCCGCGGTCACTTCCCCTCCAACTTCCACCCACCACCCACCCCTTCCCTCCCACACTCCGACTCCTACCCATCCTCCCCTACACACCTTCGTACCCGTTTCCCCACCCTCTGTCACTGAACTCATCCTATCCCTAAAACCAACCACCTGCTCCCTTGACCCCATCCCCACTCCACTCCTTATCTCCCAGCTCCATTTTCTTGCCCCACACATCACTGACATCATAAACCTGTCCCTCTCCTCTGGCTCTGTCCCCATTCCATTAAAAACTGCCATCATCACGCCCACCCTGAAAAAACCCTCCCTTGATGCGTCGCAGCTATCAAGCTACCGGCCCATCTCCAACCTCCCCTTTCTCTCCAAGGTCTTGGAAAGAGTTGTCGCCTCCCAACTGCGCTCTTTCCTCTCCACCCATTCTCTTTTTGAACCCCTTCAGTCAGGTTTCCGTGCTGCTCATAGCACAGAAACTGCCCTGGTCAAGGTCACCAATGATATCCTGACCATCTGTGACCAGGGCTCCCTCTGTCTCCTCGTCCTCCTCGACCTATCGGCAGCATTCGATACGGTCGACCACGCTATCCTACTCCACCGCTTGTCCTCCCACCTCAACCTTCAAGGCACTGTCCTTGAATGGTTTAGCTCTTACCTTTCCACCGTCTTCACTTCGTCTCAACGAATGGCTTCTCCTCCACCCCCCGTACTGTCTCATGTGGTGTCCCTCAGGGCTCTGTCCTCGGTCCCCTCCTCTTCACCCTCTATATGCTCCCCCTTGGTGACATCATCCGCAAACATGGGGTTAACTTCCACATGTATGCGGATGACACCCAACTCTACCTTTCCTCCTCTACTCTCAACTCCACGACCACCGATGTCCTGACAGCCTGCCTGTCCGACATCGAGTCCTGGACGAGAGACAACTTTCTTCAGCTCAACGTGCGAAAAACCGAGGCCCTCCTGATTGGCTCACGTCAGCGCCTCCGCACCTCAGGCGCTGACACCATCAGCATCCAAGGCTGCACTCTCCACCTCTCAAAGCCAGTCAGGAACCTCGGCGTTTTGTTCGACCCTGAGCTGTCCTTTCTCCCTCACATCCGCACCACAACTGGCACCGCCTTCCATCACCTCCGGAATATCGCCAGATTACGGCACTACCTCACCCCTCACGCTGCTGAAACCCTGGTTCACGCCTTTGTCACCTCAAGGCTGGACTATGGGAACTCTCTCCTCGCCGGCCTTCCCGCCACCTCCCTCCACAAGCTGCAGGTCATTCAGAACTCTGCAGCTCGTGTACTGTCCCGCACCAGGCTTCGGGACCACATCACTCCCACCCTCGCTCGCCTCCACTGGCTCCCCATCCCCCAGAGGATTGATTTCAAGATCCTCATCCTCACCTACAAGGCCATTCACGGCCTTGCTCCCTCCTACCTCTCCAACCTACTATCCCCCTACCTACCTGCCCGTACCCTCCGTTCCTCTGGCTCCGGTCTGCTCCACGTCCCCCGCCCCAACCGCCCTACTATCGGTGGTCGGGCCTTCAGCCTCTCAGCCCCGAGGCTCTGGAACTCCATCCCCCAGTGCCTTCGCCTTGCTTCCTCCCTTTCCTCCTTCAAGGCCGGTCTCAAAACCTTTCTCTTTGACCGTGCCTTCAGCTCCCCTCTCGACTCTCTTCCTCCTCCTCGCTCCCTCCCTTCCCTCCCCTCACCCTGACCATTTCCCCCTCCTCTCTCCCTCCCTTCCCTCCCCTCACCCTGACCATTTCCCCCCTGCTCGGGTCATGACCCAACTGTGCAGCGCCTTGGGACGTCCTCCTGACGTGAAAGGCGCTCTATAAATGGAATCTTGTTGTTGTTGTTGTTGTTGGAGGGAAGAGTTAGGGAGGTTGACAAGGAGGGAATTTCTGTAGTCGAGCCTTGAGGTGACAAATGCGTGTGTGAGGGCTTAGGCTGCCTGAGGGTTGAGGCAGTGCCAGAGTTGGGCAACGTTGCGGAAGTGGGGGAAGGCAAAGCGGGTCATAGCACGGATTTGGGAGAGAAATGACAGTTGAGGGTCGAACAAGATGCCCAGATTCCTGACTGGCTTGGTGAGGTGGAGGGTGCATCCACGGATGCTGATGCTGTCAGTACCTGAGGTGTGGAAGCACTGACGGGAACCAATCAGGAGAGCCTTGGTCTTGAATGTCTTTTGAGATGTAGAAAGTTAGCCCTCATCCAGGACTTGATGTCTGACAGGACAACAGTAGTCCTGGAGTTGAGGGTGGAGGCAGAAAGATAGAGTTGGGTGTCATCCATATACATGTGGAAGTTGACCCCATGTCTGAAGATGATGTCACCAAGAGGGAGCATATAGATGTTGAAGAGGAGGGGACCAAGGACAGAGTCCTGAGGAATGCTGCATATGATGGTGAGGGGGCTAGAGGGGAAGCTGTTAGTGGAAACAAAGTGGAGATGGTGTGAGAGGTAGGATTCGAACCAGACAAGGGCAAGTCCATGAAAGTTGAGCTGAGAGGAGAGGTGGTGGAGGAGGGTAGAATGGTCGACAGTGTCGAAGGCAGCAGAGAGGTCTAGAAGGACAGGGAGGCAGAGAGCCCCAGTGATAGATGAACAGAATGTCTTTCATGACTTTGACCAAGGGACAGCGTGGAAATCTGATTGGTGGAGTTTATAAAGGGAGTGGCTGGAGAGAAAAGAGTGAACCTGGGATGCGACGAATAGTTCCAGGGCCTTGGAGAGGAAAGGGAAGTTGGAGATGGGGCAATAGTTGGAGAGTAGTAATGAGTTCAGGGAAGGTTTTTTGAGAATGCAGGTGATGACAGCTGTTTTAAGAGGGCTGGGAACAGTGTCAATGGCTAAGGGGAGATTAATGATTTGGTTAAAAGAGGGACCAGGAGGTGGAGCAGGGAGGTAAGGAGAGGGGTGGGGATGGGGTTGAAGGAGCAGATGGTGGGTTTTATTTTGAGATGATGGAGGTGAGGGAACAGGGGGAGACAGGGTCGAGGGCATGTAAGGATGGGTGGGTAAGAGCCAGGGTGTGAAGGGGAGGTGGGGAGGGGTTAGCCTAGAGACTTGGCATTAGTTTAGTGCAGGAAGAAGCTAAACCGATGGCTGAATGTTCTTTGAGTCTCTGCCAATGTCACTCTGAAAGTGCAGCCACCAATGGTGGAACAGAGGGCACGCAGGACAAGCAGGAGGCCAGAGACATTCAAAAGGAGAGTAAGCAAGTTGGAGGTAGGGAGGTGCCAGAGCATGAAGGGATTTGAAAACAAGTTTGAGGATCTTCAAATCGATCCGTTTGGTGATAGGGAGCCAGTGGAACTTGGCTAGAATGGTGTGATGGGGGGATGGAGTTTAGTGCATAGGAGTATGAGGGCGGGGGAGTTTTGGATTAACTGGATTTTGTGAATAATGGAGTTGGGGAGATCGGTGAAGAGGACATTTGAGAAGTTGAGGCAGAGGCTGATGAACACATGGATGAATGTTTTAGCTGTGTTTGGCGTATGTCAGTCTCAAAAGCTTCCACTGAGACTGACGAGGTGCCTTTTTTCGATGAGATATTAAACTAATATCTAATTTGCCTGTTCAGGTAAGAACCCCATGGCACTATTAATAAACAGGATTTATTGACCAATGATCCTCAGATAAAATTGGTGATTCACTTCATGGCTATTTGTGACACATTGCTAAACACATTGCATTATGCAGTAAATCCTTTGGATGATTTCGACATGATAAGGCGCTGTATCAAATGGAACGATTATTAATATTATTTTTATCAATGCTTTTTCAGCACCATTCCAATATAAAAACTATCCAGTCTTTTTTCATCATCCGCCTTTCTGCCCCCACTCTCTGGAGCTCCATCCCAGTGTCCCTCAGACTCTCCTCCAGCCTCACCTATTTCAAGGTCCATCTCATGACCTTCCTCTATGACAGTTCCTTTGGTCATCTTTCCTCTACCCACACCCACGGATTTGAGAATTTTCCGCGGGCAGCATAAGCAAGAGTTTTGTGTTTCTCTTCCAGAAAAATAATCTGTAAGAATCTTACAGAAATCCTGGCTTTTAAATTGGGTAACGGTATTACTTAATTTCACAATATTTTAGTTATAATGCAAACTTTAAATAGGCAATGTAAAAAATCATTAAATATTTAAAATAATAATACAGCCATTGCCGAGGTATCTGTCTCTGTGTCTCTCTCTGTATCTGTGTGTGTCTCTGTGTGTACCTCTTTCTGTCTGTATGTGCCTTTGTACTTGTCTCTCTCTTTCTCTTTCTGTGTATATTTCTGTATTGTAAGCAATCCCAGAATTCTTGGTTGTCTTAACTTGACCAAAGAAATTTGTTTAATTTGTTTACTTCATAAAGGCTCACTATATACACAAATGGATGAAGGCCAAGGGCAAATGGAAGAACAAGATTTTCTTCACCATGGAAGATAAAGTTTTCCTTGCTTTGCAGCTAGTGTCTACAACAACACATTGAACAGACTGGTATACGTGACCAAAAAGGTATTAAAAACCCAGAGAGCTGAATTTTTGGAACATAGAAGCAACGTGCCGCTAACCGCATCCAATCTCTAGGAAAGAGGGATATAACATGATCAACATGGATCGACTCAACAAGTTAACAAGTTGATTGCTCCATCAAAGCCACTGTATTAATAATAATAATCCTTGCATTTGAAATAGCGCCTTATCACGTCTTCGAGACGTCTCAAAGCCCTTCACAGAATACACTGTAAAGTTAATTGACTGGATATTTTATGGGCGAAACGCAGCAGCCAATTGTGCACAGCAGTGTCCCATAAACAGTCGTGGATTGAGTGACCAATTTATTATTTTTTTTGAAGGAATTATTACCCCCGGAAAAGTGATCCACCAATCGACTAACAACCAGGTTCCTACTTACTGCTAGATAAACAGAGGTGTGTGGAGAAAGGAAACTTGCCCAACATTTTGCCCTGCCGGGAATCAAATCCAGATTTCTCGCTTGCGAGGTGACTGCTCTAATAACTGAGCTACAGGTCTCAACAATTGATCCGATTAATTAATTTCAGTGAACTGCATTAACCTGTCATAAGCATTATTTTGATTGTATAAAATGTATAACCTTGATATCTATAATCTTGCTAACCTTTATTAAAATTTACTAATTATAGCAAATTGAGTGTTTGTGTCAGTTCATACTTCACTGCAGGGTCATAGATTTTAAGTAACCCTGCAGTATCTGTCTGTCTGCGTGTGTCTCTGTATCTCTCTCTCGCTTCTTATTTTTTCACACTTTAAATGGACGCAGAAGTAAAATAATAATCCTTGCATTTGATATAGCACTTTGTCATGCAATTACACTTGACTGACATCTTGAATACTGAATACAGCACTTTGTGCAGCTCTTTGAGACGTCTTAAAGATGTGATAAGCCGCTATATCAAATGCCAGAATTATTTTAGCAATAAGTTATAATCAATTGTATTGTGCAAAACTTACATACCTTCTATCATAGTTCAGTTCTTGTAAATTATAATTTGATAAACTTACATGAGAATATAGAATGCCAAACCAACCTGAAGCAGTCACAAAGTCTGACAGGAGTGTTGTTAACCTGAGACTATGAAAAAGTAGCTGCCAGAACGTTACAAAACAAAATGGAGGACTGAATTACAGGGTGTCAAGGAGGTATTAAGTTTGTAATGTGCACAACTCTCAAATTGTTTGCCACACTCATTACAAACTTGTCAATACCATGCTCAATAAGAATTTACTTTTGTTTCAATTCAACATTTCATTTATTCTCATTCCAGGACCTCTTCGAGATTTTGATAATTTTTTTTTACGTTGTATGGTTAATGGCCAACTTATGCAAGAGTCCAAGTGACACATTGAGTAATATAATAATAAATAGTACTTACATTGGATATTGCACTTTATCATGTTCTCGCGATGTCTCAAAGTGCTTCATAAGAATTACTGAAAAGTCCTGTAGTGCATTGATCGGAGTACTCATCTCACAAGCAATTTGAGGAGTAAAATGAAGAACATTACACAAAAAAACTGGCATGTTATCAGGTATTTCTCCCTGCAGTAAATTCATGATTCAATAGTTTCTATTGTTAATATCACTTCATCAATGAATCAACCATCTCAGTCTTGTTTTAATTTCCGCATACAAGTTTTACTTAATTAATTCCTCACATTCTCAGCCTTTGCATATTTTGCATTCTCCGCCTTCACAATATTTCACAAACGTTCTTCCATTCCAGATGCTCCCACTTCAATTTTTATTCTTTACCCATTTCTACAGCCCAGCCTAGAAATAAACCAGCTCATGCCTTTCTTTACTTGACCCCTTCAGTTTACTCCTTGATGTTAATCTGCTCCCCATGACTCAAAACACCCAGTAATAAAATTAAAAGGGTAATAATCTTTTCAAAAAATATTTTTTAAAATAATAATTTGGTCCCTCAATCCATGATACTACAATTGGCTGCCGCGTTTCACCCACAACATATACAATCAATTCACTTTACAGTATAATCAAACGGTTTCTTCTCCCGTCCCCACCCTGTGGCATACCACTGGGCTCCATCCTTGGATCCCTCCTCTTCCTCATCCACATGCTCCCTCTTAGGAATCTCATCCGTAGACATGAGGTAAAATTCCACAGATGACTAACAAATCTACTTCTCGTCCTCCAACTGGCACTCCAGGTCTACCGATGTTCTGTCGGCTTGTCTGGTAGACATCAGGGCCTGGATTAGTGCAAACATTTAGCACTAAATGTTGACAAGACGGAAGCTATACTCCTTGACTCCCGTCAACATTTTCAGTCCTGTGGATCAACCTCCTCGACCTATCCCTCAGACTCCCCGAACTGGTGCGTAACCTAGGCATCAGGTTTCACCCACAGCTGTCCTTTCTTCCCCACATCCGGTCCCTGACCAGGACCACCTTCCTCTACCTCTGCCACATTGTCCGCCTCCGATCGTACCTTATTCCAGATGCAGACACAAAACCTATCCACGTGTTTGTCACACCCCGCCTTGACTTTTCAATGGCTTCCTTGCAAGTCTCCCCAGTTCCACTATCCACAGAATCCAGCTGATCCAAAACTCCGCCACTCGCTTACTCACCCGTACTAAACTCCATACCTGCATCACACCAGTTCCAGCCAAGCTCAATTTTGGCTCCCTATTGCTGAATTGATTGATTTCAAGATCCTTACATTCGCTTTCAAATCCCTTCATACCCTTGTACCTCTCTACTTCTCCAACCTGCTTACTCCCCAACCCACTACCGCTGCCTCCGCTCGACTGGCTCTAGCCTCCTGCATATCCCTAGTGCCCTCTGTTCCACCACTGGTGACTGTGCTTTCAGCCACTATGCCACAAACTCTGGAACATTCTTTCTCTGTTCTTCCTACTTGTCCCTTCCTTCCTTCTCGCGCCTGAAACCTTCCTCTTCGACCGTGCCTACTATGCTCAGCCACTGTCAAGCACTCTGGGACGCTACCATGCTTGAGGGGTGCTGTATTCATGTTTCAAGTTTTTGTTGTTATATTCTGTGAAGCGCTGTGAGACGTCTCGAAGATGTGATCACGGGCTATTTCAAATGCAAGGATGATTGTTATTATTAGAAATAACTTCTGCTTTGTTCATCCTATTTAACTCTTGTTCTCAATTCTCTCCTCTTTCCCCAACTTACTCCTTGTTATCAATACATTTCTACCTGCAGATCAGGCAATTATATAATAATAAATAATCCTTGCATTTGATATAACCCTTTTCATGTCTTCTCGACGTCTCAAAGCTCTTCATAGGAGTCCTGTAGCTCAGTGGTTAGAGCACTCGCTTTGCAAGCGAGAGAGCTGAGTTCAATTCCAGGCAAGGCGAAACCTTGGGCAAGTTTCCTTACTCCACACAGAGCCTAATAATAATCCCTCCAAAACCAAAAACAATAATAAATTGGTCATTTTCAATCTACGACTTTTTGTGGGACATTGCTGTGCGCATTGGCTGCTGCGTTCGCCCACAAATATACAGTCAATTCACTTTACAGTGTGTTCTGTGAAGCGCTTTGGGATGTCCTCCCGACGTGAAAAGCCCTATATCAAATGCAAGGATTATTATTATTATTATTGATAGAATATGCTGTATTTGAATTGAATTGACCATATATTTGTGGGCGAAACGCGGCAGCCAATAGCGCACAGCAGTGTCCCACAAACAGTCTTGGATTGAAAATGACCAATTTATTATTGTTTTTGTTTTTGGAGGGATTATTATTAGGTGTGTGGAGTAATTCAGGCTGCATCTGAATCCTGCAAATGTGTAAGGACTTTATATCGAAGCAATTACAGTTAATGTCAGGGTATAACTGTGAATGGTGTTGTACCCTACTCTTTTTGATTTCATTTGGTCCTCCCACTTCCAGCAACTCATTCATACTGCCCAATGCAAACAATTTTTTTGGGGTCAACACATGCGGAAACCCATCACCATACTTAATAGTATCCAAACTAAACTGAGAATTCCATGCATCCCACCTACACGTGGAAATCCCAGAGATAGATTATTGGAACGGAATGCACTCTCTTTCCCTGGAGGGATGCATCCTGCTTACCTGACAGTGCTGACAGCATCACCACCCATGGTTGCACACTCCACCTTACTAAGCCTATCTGTAACCTTGGGGTCTTGTTTGACCCTCAACTATCCTTTCTACCCCATATCTGTGCCATGACCCGCTCTGCCTTCCCTCACCTCCACCCTCCCCAATCTGGACCCCCAGCTCAGCTCTGAAACTGTCTGTCTAGCGCCTTGAGACGTCCTCCAGATATGAAAGGCGCCATACAAATGTAATTTTGTTGTGGTTGTTACCTAATTCCAGAAAGTATTAGGTGTAGGTTGGCAAGAGTTAAGGCTTGGGGACCCCAGAGTGTGCATTGTGGTACTGCTGTAGTCTAACCAGTTAAAACTGCATAGCTTGCCATTGATATTGCTGTCTGGCTGCTTGTCCAGCTAGTGCCCAGTTACATGGTGGGTCTTGTCGCTCCTCTCTGTCATTTCCTCATTTATGGGGGACACGGACAGATTTACCACATGTGCAATGTGCAGTGTGCGCACATTTGCGGGACACTCTTTGGTGACAGGATGAGCACTCTGGGACTGTGCCCTGTGTGAGGGGCACTATATAAAGGAAAGTTGTTGTCTGTACATTGCGTACATCTTGTGAGGGTAGTTCCCAATTACATTCGAAAAACACCACATCATTGACCACGCCACACAGGGCACGCAACCAGCCCATGCGGTGCCAGGAACAGGCTGAGCACTTGGATTGAGGCAACCGCACAGCCCTGCAGCCTATCAGCAGCAGTGCCCAACTTAAGGAGAGCATACAACCTGTGTCCTGATCAATGAGGAGCTGACACTGGGGACAGTGAGAGACAACAACAACAACTGAGGAGCTGAGTGAGTGAGTGAGTGAGTGAGAGAGGGAATGAGTGAGAGAGAGGCACTGAGTGAGAGAGGGAATGAGTGAGAGAGGGAATGAGTGAGAGAGAGAGAGAGAGAGAGAGGCACTGAGTGGGAGAGGGAATGAGTGAGAGAGAGAGAGAGGGAATGAGAGAGAGAGAGGCACTGAGTGAGAGAGGGAATGAGTGAGAGAGGGAATGAGTGAGAGAGAGAGAGAGGCACTGAGTGAGAGAGGGAATGAGTGAGAGAGAGAGGGAATGAGAGAGAGAGAGGCACTGAGTGAGAGAGGGAATGAGTGAGAGAGGGAATGAGTGAGAGAGAGAGAGAGAGAGGCACTGAGTGAGAGAGGGAATGAGTGAGAGAGAGGCAGTGAGTGAGAGAGGGAATGAGTGAGAGAGAGAGAGGCACTGAGTGAGAGAGGGAATGAGTGAGAGAGGGAATGAGTGAGAGAGAGAAGCACTGAGTGAGAGAGGGAATGAGTGAGAGAGGGAATGAGTGAGAGAGAGAGGCACTGAGTGAGAGAGGGAATGAGTGAGAGAGAGAGGCACTGAGTGAGAGAGGGAATGAGTGAGTGAAATGGACAGAGAGACTCGAGTGATTGGTTGAGTGAGAGAAACTGCAGAGGGAGGGATTGAGGGAGTGTAATAATGATAATTAAGGGACCAGATGGCGGATAAAACAATCTTCTGCAACAAAACCAACTTTCTGTGTCTGCCACTTACCACTGTTTTCCTCATTGCATTGAGGCATTGTTAATAGGACCCAGAAAAGCGTGTTTTAATTCAGCATTTTGAATAACACTCAACAAAAGGCAAAATACTGCAGATGCTGGAAACAGGAAAAAGTGTTCACGAATAACACTTGCTTTTGTTAAGGTTGTGGGGCCACCGGTGTTAGTGGATTGTTTTGCAGTAGAATTTTGTTCCCGCTTGTCGCTTCAGGAATTTGTGTGTTGTCAGGATTATTATTTTTCTTGATTATTATTTGTTGATTGTTGTTTGTTCCATTTTATAAGGCAGAATCGATGACCAGTGCTTTGTGCAGCGCATGTTATAACCGTTATGGTCAACGTTCAGATTAGCAGCAAAATTCCTTTCCCAGTTGAGTCTTTAAAACTGAAAACAAAAACAGAAGTCGTTGGGAACACTCAGCAAGTCACTCCTGACCTGCTGAGTGTTCCCAGCCACTTCTGTTTGTGTTTACAGATTTTCAGCAGCTGCAGTTGTTTTGTTAACCTTTAAAACTGTCAGTTAGCCAACATGCTTTGCAGCTGTTAATTTTATTTGGAAGGCATTGCAATATACCACAACCCCTCCCCCCCACACACACACACTAGAAAAATATTTTGATCCTGTTTCAGTTAAAGTAAAAAGTTAAAACTTGATTACGAAACTGGTGCTCAGCTTTGGAGAAACGTGTTAAAGGGTGGTACAGGGCGGATAAGTAATGAAGCTTGCTAGTTTTAACAACTTTTAACAAAAAGTTATTTGGTTTTAATTCGTCAAATTACATTAGTACTTCAGTGGCTGATCGGTGGAGCCATCCTGTGTCTGACACTTTCTGGGATCAAGTGAGCAGGATGTACCATCCCAATAGTTTTGATGCTTTTGATTAACGTTGATACTTTTAAGCATGGTGTTTTAAAATGGGCTTCTGCATGTGTCAGAAATCAACTTTCAAATTCATCTTACACACAACGTCATTATACATGACCTGCCACTATATATATATGTGTGTATATGAGCTTCTTAATCGGGTATGAAGATTCATTCTCAAATTGTTTGAGTTTAAAAAGCTGTTTGGTTTTGAGGATAGAGTTCAAAATTCTCACCTTCAAAACCCTCCTTCCATGGCCTTGCTCCTCCCTACCTCTGTGACCTGGTAACTCCATGTAGACCTGTCCACTCCCTCCGCTCAGAGGGCTCTGCCCTGCTCCATGTCACCCGCCCGGTCTGCCCCACCGACAATATTCGGGTCTTCAATTGTTCTGCTTCCACTATTTGAAACAACATCCCACAGTCCCTTTGTCTCATCCTTCCGTTGCCTCTTTCAAGGCCACTCTCAAGACCCTCCCTCTTTCGACCATGCCTTTGGTCACCCTCCTACTCCTTGCCCTTCCCCCTATTCCAACCCACTGATTGGGTACAAATCCCTGACTGTCCCAGCGCCTTGGTACATCCTCCTGACATGAAAGGCTCTAGACAAATGTAATTTGTTGTTGTTTTTGTTTAAAAGGTGTTGAAAAAATTATGCTGTGTGTGATTTAGTCACTCTTCCTTGAAATAATGACTTAATTTTTTCCCTCAGTAGAATCTTTATGAAAATAAGCAGTTTTGGGCCCATTCTGCAGAACTACCAGATACAGAAGGGGGAAACAAAAAGTGAAAATGCAGGATTATGATGAAGCCACAGCTTTCCTTGGAGAATGGGGACCCTTCCAGAGAAGAATTTTCTTTTTCTTATGTGTCACTATCATCCCAAATGGCTACGTGACTCTATCTATGGTGTTTCTGGCAGACACCCCTCAGCACCACTGCCATCTGCCTGACTCTCTGAATGGAACCACTGGAGAAGCTAATCTGAGTTCACTGCTGCCTGTAGAGGAGGTGGATGGTGAGATGATCTACAGTCGATGTAGAAGATACAAAACTCCTGTAACAGATGATTTAAATGACACAACACGTGAGACTGAGCCCTGTGTGGATGGCTGGGAGTACAGCACTGACAGGTACATCTCTACTATTGTCACTCAGGTAGGAATTTTCAATCTTTTTGTATATTTATATATTTTTCCTTTTTTTGTTCATCTGGAGATGTAGGCGAAGCTGGCAAGACCTATGTGTATTGCCCATTGCTGTTTACCCTGACTGAGTGACCTGTTGCCCACAGCAGAGGTTGTTAAAAATCAACTATTCTTGACTGCAGTTGTGTGCAGACCAGACTGGGCCAAGATTACAGATTTCAAAAGTAGTTTTTTCTGACAGTGCTGTGGTCATTTTCCTGGTAGTTGGCTGAATATTTGCAATTTGAATTACACAAATGCTTGGAAAGGATTCAAACCCATGACCTTCAGGAGACTTGGCATCAAATAGTGATTTTGAAGAAGCTCTAGATAGTGGCTAGGAACTTAAAAAATATTGTAATTTTACATTGGTGCATTAAAGGTCATTGAAAGTAAACTACATGTATTACAAAACCTGAATGTTGATTTCAACATGTATCAGCATTTATCTAAATTTAACATTTTGTTTGTTTATGAGTCAAACATCACCAGTTGCTTCGCTCTGAGGCACTGTCCTGCATGAAGGACACAATACAAATACAACAACAACAACAAGATTCCATTTATAGAGCGCCTTTCACGTCGGGAGGACGTCCCAAGGCGCTGTACAGTTGGGTCAGGACCCGAGCAGGGGGTAAATGGTCAGGGTGAGGGGAGGGAAGGGAGGGAGCGAGGAGGGGGTAGAGAGTCGAGAGGGGAGCTGAAGGCACGGTCGAAGAGAAAGGTCTTGAGACCGGCCTTGAAGGAGGAAAGGGAGGAGGCGGCGAAGGCACTGGGGGATAGAGTTCCAGAGCCTCGGGGCTGAGAGGCTGAAGGCCCGGCCACCGATGGTAGGGCGGTTGGGGCGGGGGATGTGGAGCAGACCGGAGCCAGAGGAACGGAGGGTACGGGCAGGTAGGTAGGGGGATAGTAAGGTCGGAGAGGTAGGAGGGAGCGAGGCCGTGAATGGCCTTGTAGGTGAGGATGAGGATCTTGAATTCGATCCTCTGGGGGATGGGGAGCCAGTGGAGGCGAGCGAGGGTGGGAGTGATGTGGTCCTGGTGTGGGACAGTACACGAGCTGCAGAGTTCTGAATGACCTGCAGTGTGGAGGGAGGTGCCGGGAAGGCCGACGAGGAGAGAGTTCCCATAGTCCAGCCTTGAGGTGATAAAGGCGTGGACCAGAGTTTCAGCCGCGTGAGGGGTGAGGTAGTGCCGTAGTCTGGCAATGTTCCGGAGGTGATGGAAGGCGGTGCCAGTTGTGGCGCAGATATGAGGGAGAAAGGACAGCTCAGGGTCGAACAGAACCCTAAGGTTCCTGACGGCTTTGAGAGGTGGAGAGTGCAGCCTTGGATGCTGATGCTGTCAGCGCCAGAGGTGCAGAGGCACTGACGTGAGCCAATCAGGAGGGCCTCAGTTTTACGCACGTTGATACAGGCAGACCAGAGAGAGAAAAGTTGTGCCTGGGACCCAGATGATGTGGTAATGATCACAGAAGAGGGGGAGGGAGAATGTGTGGTGTTATGGTCTGAAATTATTGAAATCAATATCGAGTCCAGAGGGCTGTACGGTACCAAGCAGATAAATGAGGGGAGCTGAAGGCACGGTCAAAGAGAAAAATACAAATTGCTGTTGTTGTTGCTTCATTGATCACAGTTTCTGTGATCACTGTTTTATGATCCAAGTTTAGGATTGGCAGTCATTTGGGAACATAGCCTGGAGACTGAGTTAAAAATGCAGATCTTATTGATGTTGCCACAGTTGGTATATCTTATGTAGTTGTGGGCAAGCTGCTTTCCAAAAAATACTGTACTGGAGAGAATTCAAAGAACCAAAAGGAAGTTTCCAGAGGTTAGATGTCAGTTAGATGTAAAGGCTCACAGAGCTGAACTTGCTATCCTTAGAGAAAGGAAATTGGAGGAAGGGGACTTGATACAGATTTGGTGATGAGACATAGATTATATAAAAGTTGTAGGCTATTATTGAGTAGTGCGAAAGGACACAGGTTCGTGTACTTAGAAAAAACAAAGTCACAATGCAGAATCCGTTTTGAATCATAGATTAAAGATTGTTGTAAATCACGTCACCTGTGAGATGTGGATCCTTGTTTCTCAATCGCTCTTCGCTTGCACCACCTCACCAATGAAATAATTTTAAACCATATTCTTCACTTTTCCATTTAATGCTCCTTCCTCACTCCTTTTGTTCGACCATTGGTGGGCAAGCCTTCAGCTCTTGTCCTCTGGAATATTCTTCCAAAATCGTGTTGCGTTGCTATTTCTCTCCCAGCTTTTAAAATTCTCTTAAAAATGTATCCTGAAATTGCCCTTTTTAGCTCTGTACCTATGTCCTCTTGTTCTAAGGTAATGATACATGTCAAAGTATTGATCTATGGTATCTTTTCAATCCCATTTAAAATTCTGTACACCTCTACAGAAATCGCTAGAGTCAGGGTTTTTAAAAATGCATACCCTGGACGCATGGGTATGCAAACTTTCCTAAATGATCATGTGTAACACAGACCAATCAACAAGCATGTTTCATTTTAGTCCATCCGCCCAAGATCTATCAATCAGACAGTCAGATATATGAGACAACAAAGAACCTTGACTGACAAATCTTGGATTGTAAAAATAAATTGTATACATGGTAGTGTTGCACGATACATGCACGATTTTGCGTTAACTCGATCTCTGTTCAATGAGCTCCCCTATGAGTTGTCTTCTTTTAAGACTGAATAGCCCAGGTTTACCTAATAGATGATCATAGCTCACTCCTCTATATTATAGCTCATTCCTCTACCATTAAGGATCATCCTCGTTACTGTCTTCTGGCTTCTGTACTGACTCTAAGATCTGGGCAGCCCCCTTATGTGTGGTGACCAGAACTGTCTGCAGTATTCAAAGTACGGTCTGACAGAGCCCTGCACAGTCTGATTATGACATCTGGGGATCTAAACTCAACCGATTTAATCATATAGCCCAGAAACCTAAATACAATTTGTTGTTGTTTTTGTTGTCCTTTTTTGCCATGTTTATTGTTGCTTTACATTGTTTTGACATCGTGACCAACAAATCAACAAACACCCCTAGATCACTTTCAGCTTCCCACTTGGCAAGAAACAAATAATAATAATAATAATAATAATAATCCTTGCATTTGATATAGCGCTTTTTACGTCGGGAGGACGTCCCAAAGCGCTTCACAGAACACACTGTAAAGTGAATTGACTGTATATTTGTGGGCGAACGCGGCAGCCAATTGCGCACAGCAATGTCCCACAAACAGTCGTAGATTGAAAATGACCAATTTATTATTGTTTTTTGTTTTTGGAGGGATTATTATTAGTCGTGTGGAGTAAGGAAACTTGCCCAAGGTTTCGCCCTCTGCCTGGAATTGAACTCAGGTCTCTCGCTTGCAAAGCGAGTGCTCTAACCACTGAGCTACAGGACTCCACGAACAAAACAAGTTCAGTTGTTTTTGAGTACATTGAGTACTTGTGTTCCCTATTCTTGGATCGTATGTGTAGTACCTTGCATTTATTTGCAAATGCAGTCAGTGAATTGGTTTAATACAAGTTAATGCAACGTACTACACATAGGACCTCATTTGTCAGTTATCAGCCCATGTGCCCTTGATACCCAGTGACCACTTGTTCCTGATAATAGCTAACCTTATATATTATGTGCTATATTTTGGTGGGGTGAAGAGTACAGGGATATAAAGGATCCGCTGGCCTGTAAATTTATGTGAAGTAGAAAAAGAGCCTTTCCATGATAGTCAGGATCTGTGTCCTCATTCAATTCCAGAGACAATGAAAGCGTTTAAATGTGTGTCAGCCCGGCTCAGTTGTAGAAATCTCACTTCTTTGTCAGAATGTTGTGGGTTCAATCCCCATGCCAAGACTTGGAACTTGTATAGTCTAAGTTGACCCTTCAGTGTGTGCTGCATTATTCAAAATGGAGTCCTTCAGATGAAATGTTAAACTCTGAGGGATTTTAAATCTATCCATTGAGGTGGATCTTTTCTCCTCAAGCCCCTGGACCGTCTAGTGTGGTGTTCCTCAGGAATCTGTCCTTGGTCCCCTCCCCTTCAATATCTATATGCTCCTTCTTCTTGGTGACATTATCCACAGACATTGGGGTCGACTTCCACATGTATGCGGATGACACCCAACTCCACCTCTCTGCCTCCACCTTTGACCAGGACCACTGCTGTGCTGACAGAATGTCTGTCAGACATCAAGTTCTGGATGAGAACTAACTTTCTTCAGTTGTACATCAACAAGACCGAGGCTCTCCTGATTGGCTCCCGTCCTCACCTCAAGTGCTGACAGCATCACCATCCATGGTTGCACACTCCACCTTGCTAAACCACTCTGGAATCTTGGGGTTCTTGTTTGACCCTCAACTATCCTTTCTACCCCACATTTGCACATCTGCCTTCTCCCACCTCCGCAACATCACCCAGCTCTGACACTGTCTCACACCGCAGGCCGCCAAAACCCTCATACATGCCTTCATTACATTGAGGCTCGACTATGCAAACTCACTGTTTGTCGGCCTCCCCAACAACTCCCTTCACAGGCTGCAGATCATCCAGAACTCTGCAGCCCATTTCCTCTCCCGCACCAGGCACTGCGACCCTATCACCCCCATCCTCGCCCAACTCCACTAGCTTCCCATCGCACAGAGGATACAATTCAAGATCCTGGTCCTCACCTTCAAAGCCCTCCATGGTCTTGCTCTTCACTATCTCTCCGACTTCCTAATCCCCTAACACCCTGTTCGCTCCCTCCGCTCAGTGGGCTCCAGCCTGCTTCATGTCCCTGCCTTGCTCGCCCCACTATCAGCGGGCGGGCCTACCGCCACTCTGCACCCATCCTCTGGAACTCCATCCCACAGTCCCTCTGTCTCGCCCCTCCCTCGCCACCTTCAAGAACCACCTCAAGACCCTCCTTTTCAACCGTGCTTTCAATCTCCCTGCTTTCCCCCGCCCTCCCCCCTCCCCCACCCTGACCCTCAGCTCGGGTCCATATCTCTGTCTGTCCAGCACCTTGGGACATCCTCCCAACGTGAAAGGCGCTATACAAATGTAATTTTGTTGTTGTTTTTGTTGTTAAACATCCCATGGCACTATTTGGGCAAGTTGGGCAAGTTTCCTTACTCCACACACCTTGTTTACCTAGCAGTAAGTAGAAACTTACTGATAGGTAAATTAGCAGTAAGTGGATTGGCGGAACGCTTTTCGAGGGGTAATAATCCTTTTTAAAATAAAATAATAATTTGGTCACTCAATCCACACTGTTTGTAAGCCACTGCTGTGCGCAATTGCCTGACGTGTTTCACTTACAAAATATACAGTCAATTCATTTTGCAGTATATTCTGTGAAGCCCTTTGAGATGTCTCGGGAAGACATGATAAGGGCCTATATTAAATGCGAGAATTATTATTATTATTTGAAAAGAGGAGTTTCTCCCAGTGTCCTGGCCAACAAATGCAAATAAAAAAATCATCACTTCACTTCATGGCTGTTTGTGAGACATTGCTGTGCATAAATTGGCAGCCACATTCGACTATCACTGCATTTTGCAGCAAATCCTGTGAATCACTTGGAAATGTCTTCCTGACGTAAAAGGCAGTATATCATTTATTTCATTTTAGTTAATCAATTATCAAAGCAGATATGTGTTTGTTTGGATTCAATTACTTATATTTTTTTCCTTTGCAGTGGGATCTAGTCTGTGACAATAACTGGAAAGGACCATTTACCTCGTCTGTGTTTTTCCTAGGGGCTCTGTTTGGCTCAATAATCTCAGGACACGTTTCAGACAGGTGCAAGAGTAAACAAAGTACTTTAACTAGTCAGTTTACATCCTGCAGATCTAAACTCCTCAACCTCCCTGGGCTCTCCCTCAGACTCACTGAACCAGTGCGCAACCTAGGCATCCGGTTCGACCCCCAACTGTCCTTCCTCTGCCACGTCCGGTCCCTGACCAGGACCGATTTCTTCCACCTCTGCCACATTGTCCATCTACGACTGTACCTTACCCCAAATGCAGCCGAATCCCTCGTGCATGCGTTTGTCACCTCCCTCTTGGATTATTCCAACCCACTTCTCACCAGTTCTGGCCAGGCTCCACTGGCTCCCCATCACTGAACGGATCGACTTCAAGATCCTCACACTCGTGTTCAAATCTATTCACTCCCTGGCACCTCCCTACCTCTCTGACATCCTCACTCCGCAATCCACCAACCGGCGCCTCCACTCAACTGGCACCGGCCTCCTGCTCATCCCTCGCACCCCCACCCCGCCATCAAAGGTCACATTTTCAGCCACTACACACCAAAAATCTGGAACACTCTCCCACATTCCCTCCGTCTTGCCCCATTTCTCCCCTTTTTCAAGTCCCGCCTGAAAACTTTCCTCTTTGATCGTGCTTACGGCCACCTCCCCCCTGCTCCCCCGGCTCGGAGTCAAGCTCCGCCACTCTTAAGCGCATTGAGATGTTGCCCTGCGTGGAGGGTGCTACGTAAGTGCCAGTTGTTGTTAACCTAACATAACATATAGGAGCAGGAGTAGGCCATTCGGCCCTTCGAGTCTGCCCCGCCATTCAATCATGGCTGATCTTCTAATCTAACACCAGCTAATAACCTAACCCTGCCTTATCCCCATATCCCTTAATCCCTTTTGCAATAAGAAATATATCTGTTCAAGAACTGAGGGTCAACAGCCCTTTGGGGTAGTGAGTTCCATACATTCACAATCCTTTGAGTGAAGAAGTTCTTCCTCAACTCAGTGTGAAAGGGCTGGCCTCTGATTTTAAGGTTGTGACCCCTGGTTTTAGTTTCTCCAACCAGGGGAAACAATCTCTCACTATCTACTCTATCATGCCTTTTGATGATCTTTTAGGTTTCTATAAGATCCCCTCTAATTCTTCTATATTCTAGAGAATATAGGCCCAAATTGATCAGCCTACCCTCGTAACTCATCCCCTTCATCCCTGGTACTAACCCAGTAAATCTATGCTGCACCCCCTCCAAGGCAAGTACATCCTTCCTTAAATAGGGAGACCAAAACTGCACACAGTATTCTAGGTGTGGTCTCACCAGGGCCCTATGCAGTTGCAGCAAGACTTCCCTACTCTTATACTCTAATCCTTTCATAATGAATGCTAACATACCGTTCACCTTCCTAATTGCTGCTGCACCTGCAGACTAATCTCTCCCCTTCTAAAAAATAACCCACTCTACTGTTTTTTGCTACCTAGGTGGATGACTTCACACTTCCCTACATTATACTTCATCTGCCACCTACCTGCCCAATCATCTAACCTATCTATGTCTCGATGCATTTTTTTAATGTCATCCTCTGTGTTGACACTTCCTCCTAGTTTTGTGTCATCCGCAAATTTGGATATATTAACTTCAATGCCCTCATCTAAATCGTTGATGTAGATGGTAAATACCTGAGGCCCAAGGACTAATCCTTGTGGCACTCCACAAGTCACATCCCACCAATCTGAAAAGAACCCGTTTTTCCCTACTCTTTGTTTCCTACCCGTTAACCATTCCCCAATCCATGTTAATATGCTCCCCCTAATGTCATGGGCCCTTATCTTTTGGACTAACCTTTTATGCGGCACCTTATAGAATGCCTTCTGGAAGTCCAAATAGACCACATCCACTGATACACCCTTATCTAGTTTACTGGAAATACCCTAAAAAAAGTCTATGAAATTTGTCAAAAATGACTTCCCTTTTGTAAAGCCATGTTGACTTGGCCTAATTATATTGTGCTCCCCTGAATACTGCACTACCACATCCTTAATCAATGATTCTAAATTTTTCCGATCACTGATGTGAGACTAACTGGCCTATAGTTCCCCATCTTTTCCTTTCCACCTTTTTTAAATAGTGGTGTGACATTTGCAATCTTCCAATCCATGGGGACTGTTCCAGAATCCAAGGAACTTTGGAAGATCAGACACAAGGCCTCCACTATCTCATAAGCTATTAATGTTAAAACCCTGGAATGCAAGCCATCCGGACCAGAGGATTTGTCACTTTTTAGTGCTACGTTTTCCTAGCACCAATTCTCTGCTAATGAAAATTTCCCTAAGTTGCTCCCTGTACTTATCCCCTTGGTGCATCCCTATTGTTGGCAGACTTGTTCTGTCTTCTCGGGTGAAGACAGATGCAAAGTACCCATTTAGGGACTCTGCCATGTCCTTATCCCCCATTACAACTTCTCCCATCTCTGACTGAAGAGGACCTACATTTACCCTCACTAGCCTATTCCTGTTTATGTATTTGTAAAAACTTTTACAATCAGACTTAATGTTCCTAGCTAGCTTACCCTCATACTCCTTTTTCTCGCTCTAATGAGTTTTTTAGTTTTTTTTTAGTTTTTTTTTGCTTTTTTTTGTTGTTATTTAACACTGCCCTCTTCTGTAAGCAGCTCTGTTGATTAAATTTTGAAGTATACCTCACAAAACCTCCTGGGTTCAAATTCCCATTTGAAGCAGGATGGGCGCAACAATAAAAAAAATCAGTAACATGACAAAAATATACAGGACCTATTACGTGCGATTACAAAGACAAAATGGATATAAATATGTTAATTAGGAGTATGAAATGTTTCGCACTGAATCATGTCAATGACTGAAATATAGTGGAATCTTTTTGTTGTTCTACAGGTACGGAAGAAAAGTTGTTCTTTTTGGAGGTATTGCAATGCAGACAATCTTCAGTTTCATTCAAGTGGCCTGTACCAGCTGGGAGATGTTCTGTGTACTGTCCTTTTTTATTGGCATTGGTGATATCTCAAATTATATTGCGGCTTTTGTTCTTGGTGAGTTTGCTTTTATGGTTTCCCTCTATTTCTGTTTTGCATTCCTATTGTATCCATCTGACAGAATCGTAGACAATTTGCCTGGTTTGACTATTGATTCCATTCATAATAATATATATTTAACTCAGATTGCCTCAATATTTCCTCTTTCTCCAAAGAAAAAATAAAGCCAACCTTCTTAACAATTTCTCACAAGCTCAAAGACAATAATATCCTTCCTAAGAATAAGTGACACATAATAATCATCCTTGTATTTGGCATAAATAGAGCCTTTTCATGTCTGGAGCACGTCGGGAGAAACTCTCTTCTCATTTTGAATAGTGCCATTGGATCTTTAGTGTCCACCTGAACAGGTAGACAATTTAACAATTCATCCAAAACACAGCACCTCTAACAATGCAGCACACCACCAGCAATGCATTGGAGTGTCATCTTAGACTATTTAAATCCAAATCCTGATTTGGGACTTGAACCCACAACCTTCTAATTTGGAGGCAAGAGTGCTACCAACTTAGCTAGACTGACAAATGAATTTTGAAGTCGAAATACCAATTCTGACATTGTCTCAACTTTGAAGCTGCCTTTTCAAAAAAAAATTCAACAACTGCAGAAAACCTGTTCCCAAGTTATGAGTGAATTCAACAATTTGCCAAATTCTGCACTCTATGAAATGGTAAAGAATGGAGTAAATCTAGACCCAAAACAAACTTCTTCTTTCCCCCCAACAACCCCCATCGCCCCCCCTGCACCCCCCGACCCCGCCCATGTCTTATTTTCTCTATTTTCAAATCCCTTCACTCCCTGACACCTCTCTATTTCTCCTCACTCCTCACTCCCCAATTCACCACGTGGCTCCTCCACTTGATTGGCACAGGCCTCCTGCTTGTGCCTCATGCCCTCCGCTCCACGTTGGAGGTTGCACTTTCAGCCACTATGCCCTGAAACTCAGGAACACTCTCCCTCAATCCCTCTGCCTTGTCCCCTCTCTCCCCTTTTTCAAGTTCTGCCTGAAAACCTTCCTTTTCATGCTTACAGCCACCTCCACACCCCAACCCCCCCCCCCTCCCCCACCCACGGCTCGGATTCAGGCTCCGCCACTGTTAATGTGAGACGCTACCCTGAACACTATATAAGTGCAAGTTGTTGTTGGTACAATTTTTGGTATATTCCATGTTCAAAATATTAATTCTTTATGCATTTAGTACGTCTTAACTTCCTTCAGGATTTGTTTGTAGCTCTGAGCGCCTTTTCAGATAGACTGCTGTGATATTAGCACACTAGCGTATAAAGATTATTCTCTGCTCTTTGTCTTACTTGGGTTTGTGCTAAAATGTTTATGCATCCATATTGTATTTGAGTACACGTATAAAAAATAACTATCCTGCAAATCAGTCATTTTCACTGAGAGGTACATCTATCTTCTTACCACAACATGAAAGGCACTATATCAATGTAAGGATTATTATTCCAGTAAAACTCGCATAAGTCATATCAGTCTGGGCCATAACATTTAATATGACTTGCGTGAAGAATGAGTTACATGCAAACTTGTATAAGTCTGATTTTATACAATAAACATATAAACTGAATGGGACTCAGGTGCCTATACGATTTAGGATGTGCAATATATAAAGATAAGATTTATGTGAGTTTTTACCATATTATTATTGCTGTGTGCAATTGGCTGTCTCGTTTCTCCCACAAAATATACTATCACTGTATTTTGCAGTATATTCTGTGAAGTGCTTTGAGACGTCTCGAAGACATGATAAGGCGCTATATCAAATGCAACGATTATTATTATTATTCCTAACTAAGCTTTTGCTGGCCTTATTCACTGCAGTTTTCTAAAATAAAAGCAGTTCTTTTTCAGACCATGTGGTGGCACTGTCCTTCCAGTTTCTTCTCCGCTTTCCAATGAGTGGTACTCTGTCATAAATTAAAGTGGAGCCGTTCACCAGTTGTCGGTTTCTATTGTTTTTTTCCATTTTCTCTTTTGTAGATCTTAACACCGCTTTCTTATAATCTAATCCATTTATATGGAGCCTATAACATCTGGGGGGGAGGGGGGTGGGGGGCAGAGCATGCACAGGATGATGACCAGCCCTGGCTCATTACGATTATCTGTTTTTTCACTGTCCAGCCTGCCATTGGCAGGTGGGTTTTCAACCTTTCTGGGCTAGAGTTCATCTGACTCATTCCTTTCCTCGCCTTGTTCAAGATCCATCTCAAGATCTAACTTGACTGTGTTTTTGGTCATCTTTTCCTCTCCACCCCCATTGACTTCCACCCTTAGGGAAGGTGCCTAGCCAGCGCTGTTGAGGGCTTTGGAACATCCTCCCAATGTGAAAGGCAATATAATTGTAAATTTGCATTATATTGTAAATTACCAACGAGCATAACTGTAGTGGGGTTTTACTTAGAGTAAGGAAAATATTTTGAATGTTCTGTGAGCTCTGAAAGGTGCCTGTGTTGTAGTCCCTCTTCACAGCTTGTTGTCCTGAAAATGCACTTGTCAACCCTCACCAGTTTAAAACAACAGATTTTATTTATGAAAAGGAGGCTACCTCACAATCTTTAAGCAGAATAAACTCATTCACAAAAAAATACAGTATTAACAATGGAGATGTACTCGTCATGAGTCCTGTAGAGTATTGGAGTCCTGTAGTATTAGTTAGAGCACTTGCCTTGCAAGTCAGAGGACCTGGGTTCGATTCCTGGGCAGGGTGAAACCTTAGGCAAGTTTTCTTACTCCACACGCCTCTAGTTACCTAGCAGTAACTAGTAACCCGGTTGTTAGTCGATTGGTGGATTACTTTTCGATGGATAAAAATCTTTTTTTTTAAAAATTGTCCCACAAACACTCAATTCACAAATGTTTGTGGGACGTTGCTATTGGCTGCCACGTTTCACCCACTAATATAAACAGTCAATTCACTTTACAGTATATTCTCGAAGAGGTGATAAGGCACTATATCATATGCAAGGTTGTTATTGTTGTATTGGTTCATTATATGTAAATGATTTCATTCAATGACAAGTGTTTTTTATTGCTTCAACAGGTACTGAGGTGCTTATCAAGTCTGCGAGGATTGTTTACTCAACAATTGGTGTTGGCATATTCTATGCCATCGGCTACATTTGTCTGTCCCTATTTGCATATCTTATCCCAGATTGGAAGATGTTATTACTAGCTTTGACTGTCCCAGAAATTCTTGTTTTGCCTTTCTGGTGGTGAGTTTTGTTCTGATTATTCACTTATTATTTAGAAAAGGTAAAATCAATTATTACACATAGCTGTAGTAACTAACTATGAATTGTCCACATTACGTGGCAAATTACGATTTATACATAATATGCATTGGTAACTACATAGCACAGTGCTTGTCCACCAATGACCATCCGGCACATTTTGCTTCTATTCTGCAAAGGAATAGGATTATCGCTGGCCTATTAGACATGTCTCATTGGAGCCAGTTCATTCCAGCGCGCACCCCCCTCCCATTTACCTAAATTTTTCCGCATTGTAGATGAAACATTAAGCCAAAGTCCTGTCTTCCTGTTCAGGTTGATGATAAAGATCCTGTGACACTACTCAGAATAGTACCAGCCAACATTCCCCCAAATAAAATTGGTCATTCACTTGGGGTATTGCTGTGCGCAACTGGGCTGCCATGCT
Source organism: Callorhinchus milii (assembly GCF_018977255.1). Classification (NCBI taxonomy): domain Eukaryota; kingdom Metazoa; phylum Chordata; class Chondrichthyes; order Chimaeriformes; family Callorhinchidae; genus Callorhinchus; species Callorhinchus milii. Next base: position 57,762,663 of record NW_024704742.1, on the reverse strand, counting down.
TGCCTACAAATACAGTCACTATATACTCCATTTCACATTAAATTCTATGAAGCGCTCTGAGATATCTTCCTGACATGAAAGGCGCTGTACCAAATGCAAGGATTATTATTATTAATAATATGATTATTAAAGAACATAAGAATTGCTAGACGAGAAAAAAGATCCATCCAGGTTGCCTTCCACCTTCCTGGTGGTCGCATGCACATATGTCCCAAACTACCTATGTACTATATCCCATGATGTTATTTCCTAAAAGAAAACTATATAATCTTTATTTGAAGGAATCAACACTTCCTGCTTCAACCATCTCACTAAGGAGCCTGTTCCACAGGTTCACTATTCGCTCACTGAAATAGTCTTTGCATAGATTTGTTTTGTTCTGAATTTACCCTCCTTCAATCGCAGGCTATGTCCTCTGGTTTTGCTATTCTGGACAAGTTGAAACAGTCTGTCATTAGCTATATAGTCTAGCCCCTTTAGAATCTTCAACAACAAAATTACATTTGTATAGTGCCTTTCATGTCAGGAGGACGTACCAAGGTGCTGGACTGACACAGTTTCAGTCCCTAGCTGGGGGTCGGGATTAGGGAGGTGGAGGGTAGGGGGGGAAGCAGCGTGATCAAAAGCACGGTCGAAGAGGAGGATCTTGAGATGGGTCTTGAAGGGAAGGGGCAAGGCGGAAGGTCTGCGAGATGGAGTTCAAGAAGACTGCAATCATGTCTCTCAATCTTCTCTTTTCCAATGTGAACATGGCCAATTTACTTAGTTGCTCCTCATAGTCCAGTCCTTCCATTCCCTTAATCATTTTGGTTGCCCTCCTCTGAATCTTCTTGATTTCTCCAATATGCTTTTTGTACTGTGGCGACCAGAACTGTACACAGTAATCTAAATATGGTTTAACCAATGATTTATACAGTGGCATGAGCCGCTATGCCTTCCCGCACCTCCACATCATTGCCCAATTCTACCACAGCCTCAACCCTCAGGAATGCATTCGTCACCTCAAGGCTCGAGGAAACTCCCTCGTTGTCGGCTTCCCCAACTCTTCCCTCCACAAGCTACAGATCATCCAGAACTCTGCAGCTCATGTGCTCTCCTGCACCAGGCTCCGTGACCCCATCATCCCCACCCTCACCTGGCTCCACTGGCTCCCCATCCCTCAGAGGATGGAATTCAAAATCCTTGTCCTCATTTTCAAGGCTCTCCACGGCCTTGCCCCTTCCTATCTCTCTGACTGGTTGACCCCCTATCATCCTGTCTGCTCCCTCCGCTCAGCAGGCTCCGGCCTGCTCCATGTCTCCCGCCTGATCCACCCTACCATCTGCGGCTGGGCTTTCAGCATCTCTGCCCCTATTCTCTGGAACTCCATCACACAATCCCTTTGCCTTGCTCCCTCTCTTGCCTCCTTCAAGATACGACTCAAGATCCTGCTTTATGACCATGCTTTCAGCTGCCCTCCTGCATCTCTGCCCTCCCTCATCCCAACCCTGCCACCCATGCTCGGATCCTGCCTCCCACACTCGGACCTGATCTCTCCAGCATTTCAGCCCCTTGGGATGTCCTCCCGATGTGAAAGATGCTGATATAATTTTGTTGTTGTTTGTTACAAAATTGAACATCAGTGTTAGTGTCAATGTGGAACTCGTTGTTGAAGCTCTGGTTGAAGAAAATAATATCAATGTATTTAAGAGAAAACTTGATACTTAGATGAGGGAGAAGGGAACAGAGAAGTATAGATGAAAGAAATAGGAGAGACAGGGACTTTCTGAAGTATAAACATCAACACGGCAAGTTGGGCCAAATGTCCTGTATCACTCTATACTTGTGTCTTCCACAATTCAGAGAATGCCTAAACTAATAACCCTTACAGCAAATAAAACAGATTTTCATCGCATCAATGTGGGCTTGTTTGCAACTTAGTTCCACAGGTAAAAAGACAGTGTGAAACACAGTTCCTTTGTTGTATTTTTCACTACAGGTTTATACCCGAGTCTCCCAGGTGGCTGCTCTCCCAGGGTCAAGTGGAAGAAGTGGAGGCGATAGTGAAAGCTGCTGCTAAGCAAAATGACATTAAATGCACTGGGATGAGATTTGAGAATAATGATGGCGCAACCCACGGAGTAATTAATCATTTTCACCTTGAAAGCCTGGCATGGTCTTGCTACACCCTGCCTCTGTGACATACTATCATAACAACAACAACAAAATTACATTAATAGAGTGACTTTCACGTTGGGAGGAGGTCCCAAAGCGCTGAACAGTCAGGTGTCGGGGCCCGAGCATGGGGGAGGGGTGGTGTAGGGTGAGGGAAGGCAGAGAGGTGGGAGAGAGACCAAAGGCACGATTGAAAAGAAGGGTCTTGAGACCAGCCTTGAAGGAAGCAAGGGAGGAAGCGAGGTGAAGGGACTGTGGGATGAAGTTCCAGAGTGTGGGGGCAGAGAGGTTGAAAGTCCGGCCACCGATGGTAGGGCGGGTCGGGCGGGAGACATGGAGCAGGCCGGAGCCCGCTGAACGAAGGGAGTGGGCAGGTTGGTAGAGAGTCAGCAGGTCAGAGAGGTAGGAGGGGATAAGGCCATGGATGGCCTTAAAGGTGAGGACGAGGAACTTGGGCTCGATCCTCTGGGGGATGGGGAGCCAGTGGAGTCAGGCAAGGGTGGAAGTGATGGGGTCATGGAGCCTGGTGTGTGAGAGTACACGATCTACAGCTCGTGAAGGGAAGAGTTGGGAAGGCCGATGAGGAGGGAGTTCCCGTAATCAAGCCTTGATGTGACGAATGCGTGGGTGAGGGTTTAGGCAGCCTGAGGGGTGAGGCAGTGGCGGAGTCTGGCAATGTTGAGGAGGTGGTGGTAGGCAGTGCCGGTCATGGCGCGAATGTGAGGGAGAAAGGACAGTTCAGGGTCAAACAAGATACCCAGGTTCCTGACTGGCTTAGTGAGGTTGAGTGTACAGCCGTGGAGGCTGATGCTTCCAGCGCCTGAGGTGCAGAGGCGCTGGAGCAAGCCAATCAGGAGGGTCTCAGTCTTGCTGATGTTGAGTTGGAGAAAGTTGGCCCTTGTCCAGGACTTGCTGTCGGAGAGGCAGTCAGTCAGTCAGGATGCTAGTAGTCCTGGAGTTCAGGATGGAGGCAGAGAGGTAGAGTTGGGTGTCATCCGTATACATGTGGAAATTTACCCCATGTCTGCGGATGATGTTATCAAGGGTGAGCATGTAAGGGGAGGTGAAGAGGAGGGAACTGAGGACAAAGCCCTGAGGAACACTGCAGGAGACGGTGCGGGGGCTGGAGGAGAAGCCGTTAGCTGAAACGAAGTGGAGACGGTGTGAAAGGTAGGATCTGAACCAGTCAAGGACAGAACCTGTAAGTTAGAGGTGGGAGGAGAGGAGGTGGAGGAGGATTGAGTGATCCATGGTGTCAAAGGTATGCACTAACCTATCCATGTGCTCCTGTCATCCTCTGCATTCCTGCACTCAGTTTTGAGAACCAATTTGTGGAAAACATTTTCTCCTGTTTAGTAACAAGCAAATATTCCCCAAACGGAACTCTGAAAGCTGCCAAGCTATTTGCTGGGCTTAATCTCACCTTTGAGATTAGAGTCGGTGGGTGGGGGAGGGAGTGGAGAAGGACCCTTCCATTCAGTGCGATTAAATATTGAGTACATGGAACTAAATTGATACAATTGTGGAAATAGCAGAAGAATCTGACATATAAAGAGGTTGATGAAGTGGAAGGGGAATAGTTTGGACTGAGGTTGATAACTTGTCACAAATTTTAGCCTCAATTGTAATAGAATTGGGGGGGGAGAAAGTTCAGTTTTTCTGATATTTATACAAATATAATTACTCTCTGACTGTCAGTTGGGCTTTGCACAAATAAAGGCTCAAACTTTAAGTCCTCTGGCACTGTTCCAACCCATTAAAAAACGCTGTTATCACTCCCATTCTTAAAAAACCCTCCCTGGACCCATCTTTACTCCCAAACTACCGACCCACATTCAACCCCTTTCCTCTCCAAGAACTTGGAACGAATTGTTGCTTCTTAGCTTCGCTCCTTTCTCTCCCGCCATTCCTTTCACCAACCCCTCTGCCCACAGCACAGAAACAGCTTTGGTCAAAGTGGCAAATGACATTCTGCTCATCTGCAGCCATGGCTCCCTCTGTCTCCACGTCCTCCTTGACCTCTCTGCTGCCTTTGACACCATCGAGCACTCTATCTTCATCCACGCCTCTCCTCTCACCTCAATCTTCACTGCTCTGTCCTTGACTGGTTCAGATCGTACCTCTCACACCGCCTCCACTTCATCTCCACAAACAATTTCTCCTCTAGCCCTCGCACCGTCTCGTGCAGTGTTCCTCAGGGCTCTGTCCTTGGTTCCTTCCTGTTCAATATCTATATGCTCCCTCTTGGTGACATCATCTGCAGACATGGGGTCAACTTCCACATGGATGCAGATGACACCCAACTGTACCTCTCTGCCTCCACCTTTGACTCAAGGACTGACAGAATGTCTGTCGGAATTCAAGTCCTGAATGAGAACAAATTTTCTTCAGTTGAATGTCAACAAGACCGTGTCTCCCCTGATTGGCTCCCATTAGCGCCTCCTCACGTCAAGCGCTGACAGCATCAACATCCATGGTTGCACACTCCACCTTGCTATGTCAGTGAGGAGCGTTGGCGACTTGTTTGACCCATAACTATCCTTTTTACCCCACATGTGCACTATGATCCACTCTGCCAACCCCCACCTCCGCACATCGCTTGGCTCCGCCACTGTCTCACATCGCAGGGCTGCCGAAACCCTCATACATGCATTCATTACATCGAGGCTTGAACATGCAAACTCATTGCTTGTCGGTCTCCCCAACTCCTCCCTCCACAGGCTGCAGATCATCCAGAACTCTGCAGCCCGCATCCTCTCCCACACTAGGCTCTGCGACCCTATCACCCCAATCCTTGCCCGACTCCACTGACTTTCCATCACACAGAGAATACAGTTCAAGGTCTTGGTCGTCACCTTCAAAGCCCTCCATAGTCTTGCTCCCCCCCTACTGCGACATCCTAACCCCCTACCATCCTGCTCACTTCCTCCGTTCAGCGGACTCCAGCCTGTTTCATATCACCCACCTCTCTCGACCCACTATTGGCAGGCTAGCCTTCAGTCACTCTGCCCCCACCCTCTGGAACTCCATCCCACAGTCCCTCCCCTCGCCCCCTCCTTTGCCACCTTCAAGACCCATCTCAAGACCCTCCTTTTCAACTTTGCCTTCGATCACCCTGCTTCCCCCCTGCCCTCCACCCACCCCGACTCCCAGCTTGGGTTTGAAACTCTGTTGGTCCAAGACCTTGGGACGTACTCCCGACGTGCAAAGCACTATATAAATGTAATTTTGTTGTTGTTTTGTTCTACTCTAGATGTACTCATGAGGGAGGAGGGATTAGTAGGGTGAGGTGTGGGTGGAATATATGCACCAGCTTGGACTAGTTGGGCTGAATGGCTGCTTCTGTGTTGTACATTCTATCTAATTATGTACATTGTTGTCATTTTGGCATTGAATTGGTTTCTGTTTAATTTTTAACTCCAGAATCTTGCAACTAGACATACGGATATGCACAATTACTTGGATTTGATTAGAACGAACAACATAAGGAACATCACCGTGATATCTTTTTTATTATGGTGAGTCGCAACTTAGGCACAAAGAACTCCCAAACTATTTCACGCATCTTCCTATTGTTTAGTGCAATTTTTTGAGCAACATTAAAAACGTAATCTGTGTATGATCCAGAGTTAAACAAATCAATCCTGAAAAGCGATGCACAGCCTGTCAGACATCAAGGCCTGGATGAGTACCAACTTTCTGTAGCTTAACATGGAGAAGACAGAAGCCTTCTTCTTCGGCTCCTCATTTCTGCCTCTGACCTCCAACCTCCCTGACCTATAGCCAAACATAGCCAAAGAGTGCACAACCTCAGAATCCATTCAATCCTCAGCTGTCCTTCCTATTTACACTTAGTCCCTGACCAGGATTGCTTTCCTCCACCTCTGCCACATTGCCCCACATGCCTCGATTTCTCAAATGCACTCCTCGCTGGACAAATGACATTCTGTCCATCTGTGATCAGGGCTCCCTCTGCCTCCTCATCCTCCTTGACCACTCTGCTGCCTTCTATACTGTTGACAACTCTATCCTCATCCACCCCCTCTCCTCCCACAACAATCTTTCTGGTTCTGTCCCCTGAAACAAAAACAGAAGTCGCTGGGAACATTCAGCAGGTCAGGCAGCATCTATGGAGAAAGAAAAGTGAGTCAATGTCTCGGGTCCACGACCCTTTGTCAGAACTGGGGCATGTTGGGAGGGAGAGGCTTTTAAGGACTAATAGAGAAGGGGGAGGCAGTGCAAGGAAGACAAAAGAGAAAATGGGGTAAAGGACATGGGATGATGATTTCAAGAACTGTTAATGATGCAAAACAAAGAGGGGGATTGCAACAAAACGGGAAAAGAGGAGTTAATAATGCAAAACAAAGGAGGTTGGAGGGAACTGCAACAATACAAGAACAACAACAACAAGATTCTATTTATAGAGCGCCTTTCACGTCGGGGGGACGTCCCAAGGTGCTGTACAGTTGGGTCAGGACCCGAGCAGGGGGTAAATGGTCAGGGTGAGGGGAGGGAAGGGAGGGAGCGAGGAGGGGGTAGAGAGTCGAGAGGGGAGCTGAAGGCACGGTCAAAGAGAAAGGTCTTGAGACCGGCATTGAAGGAGGAAAGGGAAGAAGCAAAGCGAAGGCACTGGGGATAGAGTTCCAGAGCCTCGGGGCTGAGAGGCTGAAGGCCCGGCCACCAATGGTAGGGCGGTTGGGGCGGGGGATGTGGAGCAGACCGGAGCCAGAGGAACGGAGGGTATGGACAGGTATGTAGGGGGATAGTAGGTCGGAGAGGTAGGAGGGAGCAAGGCCGTGAATGGCCTTGTAGGTGAGGATGAGGATCTTGAATTCGATCCTCTGGGGGATGGGGAGCCAGTGGAGGCGAGCGAGGGTGGGAGTGATGTGGTCCCGAAGCCTGGTGCGGGACAGTACACAAGCTGCAGAGTTCTGAATGACCTGCATTGTGGAGGGAGGTGCCGGGAAGGCCGACGAGGAGAGAGTTCCCATAGTCCAGCCTTGAGGTGATAAAGGCGTGGACCAGAGTTTCAGCAGCGTGAGGGGTGAGGTAGTGCCGTAGTCTGGCGATGTTCTGGAGGTGATGGAAGGCGGTGCCCGTTGTGGTGCGGATATGAGGGAGAAAGGACAGCTCAGGGTCGAACACAACACTGAGGTTCCTGACGGCTTTGAGAGGTGGAGAGTGCAGCCTTGGATGCTGATGCTGTCAGCGCCAGAGGTGCAGAGGCACTGACGTGAGCCAATCAGGAGGGCCTCAGTTTTACGCACGTTGATTCAGGCAGACCAGAGAGAGAAAAGGTGTGCCTGGGACCCAGATGATGTGGTAATGGTCACAGAAGAGGGGGAGGGAGAATGTGTGGTGTTATGGTCTGAAATTATTGAAATCAATATCGAGTCCAGAGGGCTGTACGGTACCAAGCAGATAAATGAGGTGCTGTTCCTCAAGTTTGCACTGTGGCTCATTGGAACAACGTAGGAGACCATGGATGTAGAGGTCAGAGTGCGAGTGGGAGGGAAAGTTGAAGTGGCAAGAAACCGGAAGTTCAGGGTTGTGCTTCCGGACAGAACAGAGGTGTTCGGCAAATCGATCACCCAATCTGTATTTGGTCTCCCCAGTGTAGAGGAGACCAAATTGTGAGCAGCGAATGCAGTAAAATACTTTGGTGGTAGTACACGGAAATCGCTGTCTTACTTGATAACTGTGTTTGAGGCCTTGGATGGTGGTATGGGAGGAGGTGAAAGGACAGATATTGCATTTCCTGAGCTGGCATGGGAAGGTGCTGGGGGGAGGAGAGGAATTGTTGGTTGCGATGAAGGAATGAACCAGGGAGTCACGGAGGGAATAGTCCCTTCAGAATGCTGAGATGGGAGGGGAGGGAAAGATATGTTTGGTGGTTGGATCATGCTGGAGGTGCCGGAAATGGCAGAGAATTATTTGTTGGATGTTGAGGCTGGTGGGTGGAAAGTGAGAACTAAGGGGACTGCAACACAGTTCTGGGAAGAGGGGGAAGCCATGAGGGCAGAAATGCGGGAAATAGGGCAGAAACGGGAAAGGGATGAGAGCAGAGATGCGGGAAATAGGACAGAAACCATCAAGGGCCCTGCCTACTACAGTGGATGGGAATCCACGGTCGAGGAAAAAGGAGGACATTTCAGTTACTCTGGTGTGAAAGGTGGCCTCGTCAGCAGATGTGGCAGAGGCAGAGGAACTGGGAAAAGGGAATGGAGTCTTTACAGGAGGCGGGGTTAGAGAAGGTGTAGTCCAGGTAACTGTGGGAGTTGGAGGGCTTGTAAAAGATATCTGAAGATAATCTGTGCCCCGAGATGGAAATGGTGAACTCAAGGAAGGGAAGGGAAGAGTCAGAGCATGTGAATGTTATGGAGGGGTGGAAGGTGAAAGCGAAATTGGTGAATTTTTCCAGCTCACTGCGAGAGCAGGAAGCAGCCCCAACACAGTTGTCAATGTATCTGAGGAACAGGTCAGGGAGCGGACCTGAGTAGGCCCAGAACAAAGAGTGTTCCAGGTGGCCAATAAACAAGAAGGTGTAGCTGGGACCCCTGTGGGTTCCTATAGTGACACCTTTTACTTGTAGGAAGTGGTTGAAGGTGAATGTCAAATTCAGCCAGGTGGAGGAGGGTAGTGGTGGATGGAGACTGGTTGGGCCACTGTTCGAGGTTGAAGTGGAGGGCCTGCAGGTTTTGCTTGTGGGGGATGAAGGTGTAGAGGAATTGAACGGTCATTGTAAATAGAAGACGGTCAGGGCCAGGGAACTGGAAATTGTTGAAGTGGTGGAGGGCGTCAGAAGAGTCATGGATGTAGGTTGGTAGGACCCGGACAAGAGGAGCAAAAATGGAGTCCAGATATGAGGAGGATCAGTTTGGTGGGGCAGGAACAGGTTGACCCAATAGGTCCCCCCGTTTGTGGATCTTGGGGAGGAGGTAGAGATTGTCCATGCAGGGTTGTGGGGCTATGAGGTTGGAGGGTGGGAGGAAGCTCCCCAGAGGAGATGAGATCATTGACTGTCTCGGTGATGATGGCTTGGTGTTCAGTTGTTGGATCATCGTCCAGGGGGAGGTAGGAGGAGTTGTCAAGAGAGTTGGTGTTCAGCCTCTGCCAGGTAGAGGTCCTTTCGCCAGATGACGAAAGTGTCTTCCTTGTTAGCGGGTTTGTCAATGATGTCAGGATTAGTCCTGAGAGAGTGGAGTGCAGCACGTTCAGAAGGAGAAAGATTTGAGTGGGAGAGGGGAGTGGAGAAATGGACACGGCCGATGTCACGGCAGCAGTTCTCAATGAACAGGACCAGGGAGACCCTCCTGATTGGTTCCTGTTAGCAACTCCACACCTTACTAAGCCAGTCCGGAACCTTGGGCATCTTGTCTGACCCTCAACTATCCTTTCTACCCCAAATCCATGTCATAACCTGCTCTGCCTTCCCCCACCTCCACAACATCACCCGGCTCCATTACTGTCTCATACCGCAGGAGGCCAAAACCCTCATACATACATTCATAACATCCAGGCTTAACTTTGCAAACTCCCTACTTGTCGGCTTCCCCAGCTCCTCCCCCCATAGGCTGCAGATTATCCAGAAATCTGCAGCCCATGTCCTCTTCCACACCAGGTTCCGTGAGCCTATCACCCCAATCCTCCCCTGCTTCACGTCCCCCATCTCACTCGCCCCACCATTGGCAGGTGAGCCTTCAGCCACTCCGCCCCCACTCTATTGAACTCCATCCTGCTGTCCCTTCACTTCGCCCCCTCCCTTGCCTCCTTCAAGAACCATCTCAAGACCATTCTTTCCGACCGTGATTTTGATCACCCTCCTTCTTCCTCACCCTCCACTCTCCCCAATCCTGAACCCCAACTCGGATCTGAAACACTGGCTGTCACAGGACTTTGGGATGTCCTCCCGACGTGAAGGGCTCTAGACAAATGTAATGTTATTGTTGTTATTGTCCACCACCCACAAGGTGCAGTTGATAATAAAAGAAACTTATTTATTATCTTCAACTGCACACTCATCAATCCAATCCTCGCTAGGCTTCCCAGACTCTGAACAGATCATCGTCAGATCCTCACCTTCACATACAAATTGCTTTATGCCCCAATACCTCACGATCTCTCTGACCTGCTTGTACTCCACTCCTCAGCCTGCCTCCTTCGCTCAGCTAATACAAACCTGCTGCACGTCTCTGTCTCTCCATGCCACCAACGGTTGTCCGAGCCTTCAGCCACTATTCCCTTACTCTCTGGAACTCCAAGCCTCAATCCCTCTTCCTTGTTGCTCTTTATCTATCTTTAAATGCTGCTAAACAGCAACCTCTTTGATCATGTCTATGGTCAACCCTATTCTCCCTTGTTCAGCATCCAACCCTGCTACTATACAGCCCACTGAGACATTATTGTACGTGAAATGCAAGATTTTCAGATTTCAATCCTACATTAGCCAATGTGGTGGGATGGAGTGGGCCAAAGTTGGTGAAGTGCAAGGGGTGTGCAGAGTGGTTTTGCAAAAATTACCGGAGAGAGGGTGTGGCAAGGCCATGGAGGCATTTGATGATGAGATTGAGAATCTTAATTGATCACAGTAGGATAGGGAATCAGTGGATCTGGTTAGAGACTGACAAGCAGGCTATTGGAGGATTTGAATCAGGAAGTAACACAGTATAGTTGAGGGTTTTGGTTGTGTTGGAGGTGAGATAGCGATATAACTTACAAACTTTAACTTAACTTCATGAGTATGAACTATAGAGGAGTCTGTTGGAAATTTGAGCTGAACTTGAATACTAAGCTCTATCATTGCCATTAAGTCTCTCTACCAGTATAGTAACATCAGGATGAAAGCATTGGTAAACATTCTCCTTACCACCGAGATTCTCGTTTGTGTTTCTTCCTTTCATTAGTATATTTTTTATAATGACATTTTAAAGTATGTTTGAAATTAACACCAACTAAAAGTAATTAAAAAATGTCTTTAAATTGCTTGCCTTTTCTACAAGTGATTTTATTTTACTGAATGTTAAGAGTTTTGAACAATAGTATTTTTTTTTTGCAGGATGATTATAACCATTGGTTATTATGGGTTATCTTTCAACATGGCTAATTTACATGGAGACCCCTACATCAATTGCTTTATCAGTGCAGCCACTGAAATTGTGGTCTACGTGATGTGCTGGTGGTTTATGCACACAACACCTCGGCGGATTGTCACAGCTTCCATGCTCTTTCTTAGTGGTAGTGTTCTACTTTTGGTCCAATGTGTTCCTAAAAGTAAGAGTTTTTAAAAAAGTATGCTTCAATATTAAAGTTATTCAGGTTCCTTTAACAATTTTCATAAGAAAACTGAAACATTGCGGGCAAGCTGCATTGTCAGAGATGCTGTCCATCAGATGAGATGTCAATCCGATTTCCTGTTTGTTTGTTCAGGTGGACGACAGCAATCATGCGGCACTATTAAAAAAAAGACAAGGGTTACACTCGGTGTCCTGACCAACAATCCCGCAGATAAAATTGGTCATTTACTTCAATGCATGCTTGTGGAACATTGCTGTCTGCAAATTGGCTGCTGTGATTTCCTATAAATACACAACAAATTGCATTTGTAGAGTGCCTTTCACATCAGCAGGACATCCCAAGGCGCTGTATAATCAAGGGTTTGCACCTGACCTGGGGGTTGGAGTCAAGAGGTGTGGGGGTGGGAAGATGAATGAATGCGTGGCCAAAGAAGAAGCCCTTGAGACAGGCATTAAAGAGGTGAGGGAAGGAGCGAGGCAAAGGGGCTCCGGGATGGAGTTCCAGACGGTGGAGGCAGAAATAATGATAATAATCCTTGCATTTGATATAGCACTTTTCACGTCTTCTAGACGTCTCAAAGAGCTTCACAGAATATGCTGTAAAGTGAATTGACTGTATATTTGTGGGTGAAAGGCGGCAGCCAATTGCGCACAGCAGTGTCCCACAAACAGTCATGGATTGAATATGACCAATTTATTATTGTTTTGTTTTGGAGGGATTATTATTAATCCAAAAAAAAAGAAAGGTTGAAGAGCCAACTGGGGAAAAGTGGAGCAGGTATGGAGAGAAGCAGGCCAGTGCCACCTAACAGAAGGAATGGGTAGGTTAGTAGGTTTTGAAGGTCACAGAGGTAGGGATGGGGCAATATCATTGAGGTCTTGAAAAGTGAGGATGAGGATCTTGAACTTGATCCGCTGGGGGTTGGGGAATAAGTGGAGTTGGGTAAGGATATGAATAATAGGTTTGTGGAGCCTAGTGCAGGAGAGGACACAAGCTGCAGAGTTCTGAATGATCTGCAGCTTGTGGAGGGAAGAGATGGAAAGTCCGGTGAACAGAGGTGACATAGTCAAGCCTAGATGTGAGTACAGAGTCACTACTCGTTATAGAAGGTCTTGTGAAGCACTTTGTGAGACATCTTGATGTGATAAGGTGCTATATCAAATGAAAGAATTATTATTATTTAAATTTCAGCCCAGCTTAATTGTGCAACTGGAATCTGCCCATAGCATTTTCCCACAGAAAGATGAATTCAACTTTATTAAATCATGTTTTTTTAAAAGAAAAGTTGGGTTGCAATATTGACCTAGATGCAAAGATAGGAAAAATCGGAAAAGGTCCAAGACCCATCGGGGATGCTCACAGGAAAATTGGCACACAAACTGCACAGTCAATCCACTTTACAATATATTCTTGAAGTGCATTGAGACGTCTCAGCAAAATGATAAGATGCTATATGAAATGCAAAGATTATTATTATTATAGTTCCTCAATTCCATCGCCAACCCCAAATTCTAACAGCACCTCTTGTTGCTGGCAACCTCAGGGAAGGAGAAAAGCTAACATAAATTGTTAAATAATGTTCTGTATATACCCTCTACTAATTTTATTTTTATTCATTGGTGCATGTGCTGTTTACTGGTGAAAAATTATTCTCAAATAAATCACTTGCCTTATTGGAAGCTGACCTGGTATATTGAGATCCCCAGAGATAGAAATAACCTAACTGGGATTGTACACAGTGACTGATCTTAACATGGCTACAAAATCAGGATTAAATGTTTTGCTTCTCAAGAACCTTGATAGTTGAATGATTCAAAGTACCAAATAGTGCTGTGGAGAGGGACATAGATGTGAAAGGCAATATATAAATGCACATTTGTATTGTAAATTTGTATTGTTGTATTGTAGATTTACAATAAGCTTAACTGGGGAAAACTCAGGGCAGTATTTTTTATTTCTGGAATTTCAGTCATATACAAAACAGTATGTAACGGTACATAAATACAAATAATTTTGATAATACAAATAATCATTTGTCATTACAGATTACATTTTTAATCTTGATTTCACAGCTCTTCGTATTATGACCATAATATTTGTGATGATTGGCAAATCTGGGGTTACAGCTGCCTTCACTATAATCTATATTTATTCAGCTGAGCTCTATCCAACTGTGGTGAGAAACATGGGACTTGGAGCCTGCTCCATGGCATCCAGGATTGGCAGCATGATCGCCCCATACTTTGCTTATCTTGGTAAGGGTGATTTTGAAGCTTCATCCAACTGTTTTATAAATTTTATTTGCATTACATGGTATTTCCATTAAGAAGTTTGATTAAAACCTGAGTTGAAGCCAACTAATCAGATAGAAAATACAATGAAACAGGTTATTTATGCTTCTTTTACACTGGCCCCTGTGGCACAGACTGTGGCCCCTCCCCCAAAATGAAGGCTCAATTCATATTGAGCAGAAGAGATGTGGGTTTCATGGAAAGTGAGTCTCCTCTAGAGAACATCACATGGACTCTTATCTGTCTCTGATAGATCTGAGGGCAAAGGCAAGTTCTTACATTTTGGTAAGATGTACATGGGGTTCTCTGCAGGAGATGCACCTTGTATCCCATGGTACAATTCACCCTGCTGTTTTCCTTGGTGGGCATTTTTGAAACTCCATTGATGGTTAATTGCACAAATTTTGCTGAATTCATGTCTCAAAATAAAATATGTCTCAGTCCTGAACACTGAAACCAAATTTTTAATTATGTGAACCCCATGTTCAGTTTGAACACTGCAACACAACCTCTGAAATGAATTAAGACAAATAGGAGCGGCTCAGCACATGAGCAGGGAATGCTTTTTGTTGATACTCGGAGACATGTTTCACCTTAATGAGGACAAATTATGGGTGGGTGGATATTATAAGTATTGTATGTGCCAGACACCCAGCTGATCAAAAATGAAGTAATGTATTGTTTTGAATTTAGAATAATCGTATATAATGCTTGCATTCATTTATTTGTGAATAATGTATATCAGAAAGCAGATTTTCTGTATGTTGCATTTTGTTGTCTCTTTCTTACTTTTAGTAATGTATGATGAAGTGTTGCCCTTCATGCTGATGGGCACCCTGATGTTAACAGCTGGAATGTTTAGCTTAATGCTACCAGAAACCCGAGACCACCCTCTCCCGGAGATGATACAGCAAACACAGTCAATTAATTGGTATGTCTGTGGCATGAGGAATCCATACACGCTATATTCTGATATTGGGTTGGAAGCTTGAACTTGATAATTTTTCTGGCTTATATTCAGATGGTTCCAATTCCATAGGCGTTCCAAGTCTGACATTGGGCTTGAACCAGAGACAAGAGAGACTGACTGAGCTAGTCTGTAAAGAATGAAGTCCTACAGTAAAACCTGGTTTAAAACACTGATTATTTTTTGACACAATCGGCTGTAGGGCCCAACATTATGCTTAGCTAAAAATTCCAAAATTCTTTTTTAAACATTGAATTCCATTTTAATGGAAATGTTGGGCTCTGCTTCAACAAGAGTTTGGGTAGAGATGTCCATATTCCAAACATTCTTTTGTAAAAAACGTCTTTATTATCTCCCTTTTAATTCATTTTGTGACTATTTTAAATTTATGGCCTCTTGTTACTGCACCACTGACCAGAGCAAATAATCTATTACCATTTACCCTATAATAACCCTTCACAATCTTAGTCAACAATGGTTTAAGTACACTCCCACTCTTAGAAGTTCTGCACTACTTACACATCCTACTTTATATCATTCAGCAATTGACTTGGAACCCTCCGTAAAGGTTTTCGGAAGATTACAGACACTTTACCTTGTCTTGGTAACTAAATAACTAGAATCCCTCACACAGTGCACCAAAACATATTTTCAGAGGGGACATGCACTCAACAAAGGCCTGTCTAAAATAAGCCGTTGTAGGGGAAAAAAACAAAGTCAATATTTTTTAAAGTTGAATGTTATAATAGTTGGGAAGACTATGTGTTGAATCCCTCACACAGTGCATCTTTTGACTTGTATTTTGAAACCTGCAAACATATTTCATGGGAAAAAATTTAATCCTAAAAGTATTCCAGGTTAAGACCCAATTTAAGTAGTCCTCTGAACAGATAGCCCAGTATGTGGAAGTTGCACACACTGTTCCGTAACATTGCCCGACTCCGCCACTACCTCACCCCTCAGGCCGCTGAAACTCTTGTTCATGCCTTCATCACCTCCAGGCTCGACTATGCAAACATCCTGTTTGTCGGCCTTCCCAACTCCTCCCTTCACAGGCTGCAGATAATCCAGAACTCTGCAGCCCGTGTCCTCTCCCGCACCAAACTCCATGACCCCATCTCCCCCACTCTCACCCGATTCCATTGGCTCCCTATCCTTTAGAGGTCCAATTCAAGATTCTGGTCCTCAACTACAATCCCTCCATGGCCTCGTCCTATCCTACCTCTGCGACCTCCTAACCCCCTACCAACCCACTCGCTCCCTCCGCTCAGCCAGCTCCAGCCTGCTCCACATCCCCCGACCCACCATTGGCGGGAGAGCCTTCAGCCTCTCTGCCCCCAACCTCTGGAATTTCATCGCCCAATCACTCTGCCTCGCCCCCTCCTTAGCCTCCTTCAAGTTTTGCCTCAAGACCCTCCTCTTTGACCATGCCATCGGCCACACCACTTCCCCTCCCCTCCCTTCTCCCTCCCTGACCCCAGCTTAGGCTGAAATGTTGTACACTGTCCAGCACCTTGGGACGTCCTCCCGACGTGAAAGGCCCTATACAAATGTAACTTCTTTTTGTTGTTTTTGCTGTTGCAGCATTGGTTTAAAGCTTGCCATAAATTGGCTGAATTCCCAATTGGAGCCAGCATTCAAGAGGTCCATAATTACACCATTTTATCATAAAATATAAAATTTTCCAAAATAGTGGAAAATTATTGAATTCAGTCCTCATTTGGAAGAAGTCTGTTTATAAGAACTGCTGAAAACTAGCTTCCAAATTAAGATTGCAAGACCTTAAATTTTAAGTTAAAACAGTCTTATAGGCTAAGACTCAATTACATTTTGGCTGTTGGAGGCTTTGCTTGTCTTTGTCTCCCTGCATCTCCCTTTGCTGCTCCATTGAAACCTGGGAGCATCACAGAAGGCTTGCAGTGAATTAAGTTAGGTTAAAGAATGGCATGTGTCAGTGCTAAACTTGAAAAACAAACCAAATATAAGAATTATTTAAAAAAAAATTTAAAATTCAAGTCTTTAAGATGGATGTGTAAAGTGAATGGATTATTCCCTTGAGGTGACAGGAAATCCCACCCACCAAGTATCACCAATTTCCCAGCTGAGATTAGATAATTCAGAACAGATTTGAACTTTTGATAGTGCTCCACTGGTTGATGCCTTTATTCATCTGTCCATTTTAGGAGACCTATAGACGTTGTGTTCCAGTTTAGGGTGGCATTATCATAGAAAGCCTGTAACAAGAATGATGGATCAAAGACCAACATTAGCATTTAGCAGAGATGCAAGGTTTCATCAGTAAAATCACTTTTTACTGAGGAAAAATTCACATACGTAATAATACTAACATTCAACAACAACGACGACAAACTTACATTTGTGAAGCGCTTTTCACGGCGGCTGAAAGCATGGTCAAAAAGGAGGGTCTTGAGTCATACCTTGAAGGAGGCAAGAGAGGGAGCAAGGCGAAGTGACTGTGGATGGAGTTCCAATGAGTGGGGGCAGAAAAGCTGAAAGCCTGGCCGCCGATGGTAGGGCGGGTCGGGTGGGAGACATGGAGCAGGTCAGAGCCTGCTGAACGGAGGGAGCGGACAGGTTGATAGGGGGTCAGCAGGTCAGAGAGGTAGGAAGGGGCAAGGCCTTGGAGGGCCTTGAAAGTGAGGATGAAGATTTTGAATTCTATCCTCTGAGGGTCGGGGAGCCAGTGAAGCCAGTGGAGGGTGGGGGTGATGGGGTCACAAAGCCGGGCGCGGGAGAGGACACGAGCTGCAGAGTTCAGGATGATCTGCAGCTTGTGGAGGGAAGCGTGGGGAGGATTACAAGGAGTCGAGCCTTGAGGTGACGAATACGTGTTTGAGGGTATCGGCGGCCTAAGGAATGAGGCAGTGGCGGAGTCGGGCAAAGTTGTGGAGGTGGGGGAAGGCAGAGAAGGTCATAGCACAGATAGGGGGGAGAAAGGACAGTTGAGGGTTGAACAAGAGGCCTAGGTTCCTGACTGGTTTGGTGAAGTGGAGTGCGCATCTGTGGATGCTGATACTGCCAGTGCCTGAGGTGCTGAGGTGCAAGCACAAGCCAATCAGGAGGGCCTCAGTCTGGCTGACATTCAGCTATAGAAAGTTGGCTCTCATCCATGACTTGAGGTCAGGCGGATAGTCTGTCAGGATATCAATTGTCCTGGAATCGAGGGTGGAGGCAGAAAGATAGAGTTGGAAACATGTGGAAGTTGACCCCATGTCTGCGGATGATATCACCAAAGGGGAGCATGTGGAGTTCGAAGAGCAGGGGACCGAGGACAGAGCCCTGTATACTATTAATGCTGCTCAAAAGGGAAAACAAAAGCATTACCTGAGTAACAAATCTGCAGTTTGCAACCAGTTTCTTATTACTGTTGTGGGTTCAACATCTCAGGGATCTACAAAACTTATTCGTGGGTTGCCTTACATTTCATTTGCTGAAGATGTAAGGCAGTCAAGTTTCTCCTACAAAATACACAGCCAGTACACTTTACAGTATAGTCTGTGAAGCACTTTGAGACGTCTCAAAGACATGATAAGGCACTATATAAAATGCAAGTATTATTATAAGATAAGTGAGAAAAATATAACAAAATAAAGTATCACTGTCTCACTACACAATTAAATAGTTTCATATAGATTTTTTTAATAAAGTTGACACTGCAGTGTGGAAATAAGTAAATGCATGTTACTCAAAAACACCTTTTTAAAATCTTGCTTCTTTGTTTAAGCTGCTGGTTCTCTGCCAGGTTGTCAGGTCTTAGGCCTTCCACTATCCAGACAACTGTGCTCCAAAACAGCAACATTTTTTCACCTGCCTCTACAGCTGAACTACAACCAATAGCACCAGCATCTACCTTGGCATATGTAAGCACATCTCCTTCCTCTTTGTTCATTCTTTCCATCTATCAAGAAAGTACAATATGACCTGCTCCTGAATATTAGTAGTTCTTAAGACTGTGCCTTTAGCTGCTGTGTTTCTGTGACTGAGCCACTCAGGCGGGAGGGGAGTCAGGAGAGCGCGGGGGGGAGGGAAGTGACGGAGTGGCACGATTCACAAAGTGACATCGGCGTGACGTCATAGTTAAAAAACCAACAACAACAACAACGACGGCCTGGCAACCGCTGCCACTCCCATCCCAGCCATGACCACACAGCCTGCGGGCTGATGCCGTCCCGCTGATCGCTTGCTCCCGGTCTCTGCGTGCGCGTTTTGGCTCCCGAGCCTCCCTCTCCTACTCCACTCTAAAAGTCTCTCCTCCCACCCCTTCTATCCGCCACTCCCCTCTGTCCTTCCCACCGCCCTCACCACCTCTCTCTCCTTGACCCCATCACCACTTCTCTTTGCTCCATCCTGGGCATCCTCCGCCGGGCCCATCATGGCTCCCGGCACTGGCTGTCCCAGAGCAGCAACCCCACGTGTCCAATCATTCATTGCCTCCGCTCAAACCGCCTCCTTAAGGCAAACCCAAATTGCCCTCCCTCATACATACCCTCCCCAACTCTCCACTCACACCACTCTCTACAACCATCTCCTGTACATCCCAAAATCCTCTCCGTATCACTCTCTCCTCTCTCTCCTCCCTCCCCTCCCTCCAGCAAACTCACCCGTATTTCCCTCCAAAATGTCCATTCCCTCTCAAACAAATCCCTCACCATCCACGACCTCATCCTGGACGAGCACCTTGACATTCTTGGGCTCACCGAAACCTGGCTCTCCCCCAATGACCCCGTCCCCCTAGTGGAAGTCTCCCCTCCAGGCTACACCTTCCAAACCAACGTGGTGGCGGCGTGGCCCTCATTTCCAAAGCCTCTCTTAGTCTTACCCCCTACTCCTCTGGCTGCTTCCCCTCCTTCGAGCATCTCACCCCTCTCCTCCCATTGAAAATCCTCCTTGTGTACCGCCCCCATAAGCCCCCCGGCTCCTTCCACACAGACATCTCTACTCTCCTCTCTTTCTTGTCCCTCTGCTCCGAACGCCTGCTCAAAATGGGCGATTTCAACCTTCACCGAAACTCCCCTTGCACTATTTCTGCTGACTTCACTGCCCTCCTCTCCTCCCTATACCTCATCCTTCATATAAATTCACCTACCCACAACCATGATCATGCCTTTGACCTTGTTATCACCCATGGCCTCGACATTTCCGACCTCAGCATAGTGGACAAGGCCATCTCGGACCACTTCCTCATCTTCTTCTCCTCTCACATCCCTCTCTCCTCCACCAAGTCCTCAACCGTCCTCTACCACCCTTGGAAAAGGCTACCCCCTGAGACCCTCACAAAAGCCCTCACATCATCAAATATCCTATCCCTCTGGCCCTCCACCCGCAGAGATCCTGAATTAGCCATCCAGCTGCTCCATGATCACTTCTCCGCCTTCAACTCTCTCGTCTCCCTAAAACCCAGGACCATCTCCAAACGCACCCGATCCCCCTAATACAACAACCATATCCACCACCAAAAAAACAAACTCGGCTGCTTGCGCAGATGGCGAAAACCTGGCCTGACAGTTCACCACCAACTGTGGCTCAACCATCTCCACAGCTACCGTCATTCTTTGACATGGGCAAAAACGGCCTTCTACTCCAACATCATCTTGGAGGCTAAACACAACCCCAAAATCCTTTTTTCCACCACACACTACTTCCTCCGTGACCCCCTCAGACCTCCTCAATCTTCATATCAAATGCCAAGTGCGAGGAGGTCATGGACTTCTTTTCATCTAAAATACATAACATCCGCCAGGGAGCCTCATCCACCTGCCTCTTGTCACCCACCACCAAGCCCTCTCTGTCCCCCTCACCCTCTCCATCATTTGCTCCTACCACCACCCCCATCCTATATTTCTTCCTCCCCATCTCTCCCTCCTCCTTCTCACCCACCATCATCTCCATGAAAGCCACCACCTGCTACCTCGAACCCTTCCCACCAACTTGCTGGTTATCCAGCTCTCCCTTCTCTGCCCACTACTGGTTGACGTCATCAACCAGTCCCTCTTTCCTGTCCACTATGCCCCAAGGTTCTGGAACTCCCTTCCTCACTCCCTTCGTCTCGCTCCCTCTTTCCTATTTTCAGGTCTCTGCTGAAGACATTTCTTTTTGACCGCGCCTTTGGTTACCTTCCTCCCCTCCCCCTGGCTTGGCCCTGAGATGCCGTCTGGCGTAGAGGGCGCTATATAAATCCCAGTTGTTGTTGTTGTTGTTTCGCCCACAAAATACACACACTCCATTTTACAGTATATCCTGTGAAGCACTTTAAGAAGCCTCAACGACATGATAAGGTGCTGTGTCAAATGCAAGGATTATAATTATTATTATTGACCATCTTCCACCTTGCTTGGGCTCTACCTCTGTGTCTATAAAGGGTTTTGAAACATTCTGTGTGAAGGGCTGTTTGTAAATCAGTGGTGGCAACTTTTGGGTTGGGCAACAAAATAATCATAGAAATAAACAGCATAGATTTATGCCATAAATCAAGAAACATTTATTTTGTTGGCCAACCAAAGGGATTGGCGACCACTGATGTAAATGTACACTGTTGTTTATTCAGGATGCCACTCCTATGAGGCATGGGAGAGCATTACAAGGTAGGTCACCATCCACTCATTGATTGTGTCAGCCTGGCTCATCTAATAGCGCTCTCATCTCTGTGTCAGAAGGTTGTGGGATCAAACTCCATGTCAGGACTTGAAATACTAAAATAATAATAATAAAACTCATATAGTCTAAGATGAAATGCAATACAATGTTGAGGGTTGCTGGATTGTTGGAGATACGGTTCTTCAGATAAGATATTAATCTAAGGTCGCATTTGCCTGTTCGGGTGGATACTAAAGATTCCATGGTACTTATTCAATCGCCAGGTAAAAATAGGTCATTAATTTCATTGTTGATTTGATTTTTTTTTCGTTTCTGTATTAAATTAAGTTCTTTTATGCACTTATTTTTGTAGTATTGATCTGAATAGCAGCCTTCACTCTAACAGCAACCTTGACTTTGCCAATAGTACGAGAAAGTAAACAATGCAGTGCTTTTGCTTCAAAAGCATTCAGAGATATCCCTAAAGTGCTGGATTCTGCATGCTCCCCATGGGAGCTGCCAAAAGATAAACTAACACTAAAGCCAAAAGCAGTTTGCATCCTTGTCTGGCAGTGCAGTCCAGTAATTAATTATGTTGTTTGTCTCCTTTGCAGGATTGTACAGAACTTCCCTAACCATTGAGAAAGGTATGGCAGCCAAAAATTAAGCCCTAAATGACTACGTATAAACAACTATCCCTCCCAAAAAAATGTTGGTCACTCAATCTACGACTGCTTGTGGGACACTGCTATGTGTGATTGGCTGATAGGTTTCACCCACAAAATGTACAATTAATCATTTTACAGTATATTCTGTGAAGTGCTTTGAGAAGTCCTGATGACTTGATAAGGCCCTAAATCTAATGCAAGGATTATTATATAACCATGTAATCTTACATGTGCAATTGTTGCTTTTGCTGTTGTGAATCGACTAAACAATAAAAGTCAGAATGTTTCCACAGAATCCAGAGTCAGACACTGATGGAGAGTCAATTCTTCAAGCAGTTTTGAATGATAGATATGTCACAAAATGATGAAGGAAGAAGGTTGCATGTTGACAAGCATTTTGCCTAAGTCATTCAGACCCTGGTGTTTAAAAATATAAGAGAATGTGCAACACAAAAAAAACTTTCAATTCCACTCCAGAGGGTTGCACATTCAAATCTTAATCAGTCCTGAGTTGGCTGATCTTAGCCAGGAATACAGTTAGCCTCACTTTCGCTAGGTTAGTGAAGAGAGGATCAGCCTGGCTCTGGTTATCCAGAAACTCACGGGAAGCTGCACAGGTAAAGATACTCAACTGGAAGAGGGCTCATTTCAATTAGTTAAAAAGGGACCTAGACGAGGTGGACTGGAAAGAAAGACTCAGGAAAAACAACTAACGAGCAATGGGAAGCCTTTAAGGAGGAAATAATTTGGGGACAGAACAAATGCATTCCCACAAAGAGGAAAGGTAGGGCATCCAAAACTCCCTGGATGACTAAGGAAATTGGGATTAAAATAAAACACAAAAAGGATAAATGTCATGTCCAAAATACAGCAGATAATCAAATAGAATAAAGAAAGTACAGAGGAGAACTAAGAAAGGAAATAAGAGGGGCAAAGAGATTGTATGAGAAAAGCTTAGCGGGTAACATAAACATAAGGTATTTTATAAGCATGTGAATAATTAAAGGTTAATCAAAGGTAGGGAGGGGCCAATTAGGGACCAAAGAAGAGGTAGAGGGCATGGCTCACGTACTGAATGAGTACTTTGCATCTGTCTTCACAAAAGAAGAGGATGCAGCCACTGCACAGTATCAGAGGAGAAGGTAGAGAAATTGGATAGGATAAGAATAAACAGAGAGGAGGTACTAAAAAGTTTGTTGGTGCTCAAGGTAAGTAAGTCACCCAGTTCAGAAAGGATGCATCCTAGGTTACTGAGGGAAGTAAGGGTGGAAATAGTGGAGTATCTGGCCACAATCTTTTAATCCTTCTTGGACACCACAGAGGACTGGAGGGTTGCAAATATTACTATTAATATAGAAAAAGGGGCAGAAGGATAAACCCAGGAAGTACAGGCCAGTCAGCCTAATGTCAGTAGTTGAGAGACTTCTAGAGACTATAATCCATGACAGAATTAAAAATATGGAGTAATAAAGTTCAGCCAGCATGGATTTATTAAAGGCAAATCATTTCTAACAAACCTGATAGAGTTTTTTGATGAAGTAACGGAGAGGGTGGCTGAGGTAATGCAGTTGATGTAGTTTATATGGATTTTCAAAAGGCGTTTGATAAAGTGCCACATTAGAGACTTGAAAGCAACAACAACAACAAAATTACATTTATGGAGCACCTTTCATGTCGGGTGGATGTCCCAAGGCACTGGACAGTCAGGGTTCAGGACCCGAGGATGGGGGAGGGGTGGGGTAGTGGTAAGGGAAGGCAGAGAGGTGGGAAGCTGACAGAAAGCACAATCGAAGAGGAGTGTCTTGAGACAGGCCTTGAAGGAGGCAAGGGAGGAAGCGAGGCAAAGGGACCGTGGGATGGAGTTCCAGAGTGTGGGGCAAAGAGGTTGAAAGATCGGCTACCGATGGTAGGGCGGGTCAGGCAGGAGACATGGAGCAGGCCAGAGCCCTCTGAACGGAGGGAGCGGGCAGGTTGGTAGGGAGTCAGCAGGTCAGAGACGTAGGAGGGGGCAAGACCATGGATGGCCTTGAAAGTGAGGACTAGGATCTTGAATTCGATTCTCTGTCTCTGAATAGAGTCAAACAGCCTTCAATGTCGCCAATTTTAAGCAAAATAGAAGCTCACGGTATTAAATGGACAGTGGCAGCATGGATACAGAACTGACTGGGATACAGAAAACAGAGAGTGGTGGTGAACGGTTGTTTTTCTGATTGGAGGGATGTGTGCAGTGGTGTCCCCCAGGGGTCAGTATTGGGACCACTGCTGTTTTTGATCTATATAAATGACCCGGATTTGGGAATAGGGAGTACAATTTCCACGTTTGCAGATGATATTAAACTAGGAAGAGTAGTAAACAGTGAGGAGGATAGTAGTAGACTGCAAAAGAACATCGATAAACAGGTAAAATGGGCAGACACGTGGCAGATGACGTTTGATGTGGAGAAATGTGAAGTGATGCATTTTAGGAGGAAGAATAAAGAGACGCAATATAAGCTAGATGGTACAATTTTAAAACCAGTGAAAGAACAGAGAGACCTGGGGGTTCATATATCTTTGAAGGTGGCAACACATGTAGATGAAGCTGTTAAAAAAGCATACAGGTTACTAGGCTTTATAAGTAGGGGTATAGAATACAAAAGTCAGGAAGTTATGATGAACCTGGTTAGGCCTCAGCTAGAGACTGTGTTCAGTTCATCACACTTCAGGAAAGATGTCAAGGCTTTGGAGACCGTGGCAAAGGAGATTTACCAGGATAGTACCAGGAACGAGGGACTTCAGTTATAGAGAGAGATGAGAGAAGCTAGGATTATTCTCCTTGGAGCAGAGAAGGTTAAGAGGAGACTTGAAGGAGGCAAGGGAGGAAGCGAGGTGAAGGGACTGTGGGATGGAGTTCCAGAGTGTGGGGGCAGAGAGGTTGAAAACTCGGCTACTGATGGTAGGGCGGGTCGGGCGGGAGACATGGAGCAGGCCAGAGCCCGCTGAACGGAGGGAGCAGGCAGGTTGGTAGGGAGTCGCCAGGTCAAAATTATGAAGGGATTCAATAGGGTGAATGAGGAGAAACTATTTCCACTGGTGGGTGGGTCAGTAACCCGAGGGCACCGATTTAAAATAGTTGTTAAAAGAAACAGAGGGGAGTGAGGAGAATTTTTTTTGTTGGGTGAGAACCTGATCAGGCTCGGCTGTGACACTCTTCCTTATGGATGATTAATCTGTAGTATAGCTTGATGTGAACAGGAATGTTACATAACACCATGTGATTGCTTGCACAAAGGGCAACATATGCCTATATAACTTCGCAAACAGAAGGAAAAGGGAGTCAAAATACCTTCACATGGGGAGGAGAAAAATTGGCGATATTGCATTTAGCTGGAAGGCTGTTTGACTCTATTCTCTGCTCTTCATGTTAATAATAATCCTTGCATTTGATATTGCGCTTTTCACGTCTTCTTCACGTCTCAAAGCGCTTCACAGAATATACAGTAAAGTGAATTGACTGTATATTTGTGGGCGAACGCGGCAGCCAATTGCGCACAGCAGTGTCCCACAAACAGTCATGGATTGAAAATGACCAATTTATTATTTTTTTTTTGGAGGGATTATTATTGGGCGTGTGTGACTACACTACGGTGAGAGCAATATTTTGGAAGTATATATTTGTGAAGCTA
The DNA here is from genome assembly GCF_018977255.1 of Callorhinchus milii. Lineage (NCBI taxonomy): Eukaryota > Metazoa > Chordata > Chondrichthyes > Chimaeriformes > Callorhinchidae > Callorhinchus > Callorhinchus milii. The sequence continues at coordinate 57,737,030 of NW_024704742.1, read as the reverse complement.
TCTTTATATTATCAGCCAGTGGTATTATCCTGCTCAATAGTCTGCTTATCCAAATTCACCAAAAAAGCAGGTTAAGTTTAGTCATTGATCTTGTTGTTTTTGAGCTGTTGCTGGTATACACTTGCTACCCCTACATAAAAGAGGTACATTTCAAAGTAACATCCTGCCAAGTGCTCTGGGAAAAGCAGGCATAATAACATTCCTGCCCGCATCAAGCTTTACTCCAGATTATAACACAATGGGGGATTTCATCCCAGATCAACTGATGATGTGAACATAAACGTGTTTCATTTTTTTAATGTACTTTTTATGGTAACAATGAAACCATTACTTACCTAGTTGTGTCACATAATCCTGCAGGTGCTCTGACCCAAAGGGCAAATCTTTCATTGCCTATAGAGACACATAGCCTCAATTATGCATTCTGAGTAATCTATCTGTTCTGTAACATAGTTACTGTCAGTAGCAAATGGACATGTCAATATTTCCTACATAACTTCAAAGAATATTTGTCAGTTCATATTTGTTTTAGCATTCTTGATGTTCATCTCAAAGTTTTGAAAAGTGGGATTATGCTGTTCGTCAACAGTGAAAAGATGGATGTCTGTGAGCAGTCCAGCAAACAACCTATGATAAACTGCAACCTGTGAAATGATATGCCTCATTCAAGCATTCTTACCGAAAAAAAACTTTTTTTTTTAAGATTTATTCTTTTCTCTCTTTGTGTTTTACATGACTTTTCTTTTTCTTTCCATTCTCCCCTCCTCCCCTCATTAGATGCTTGGAGCCACATTTGTACTCCATGCCCCTGGCTCTCAGCCATATCAGATTTAAAGGGGAACTGCTATCATGACAAAGTGTTCAGCAAAGGTGATATTCTCCCTCATTTACATAGAATTTGGAGAGAAAAAACACTCTTAAATTGATCGTCACAGCTATTATACTTCCATTGGCAAAGTGTTTGACTCCTGAAAACTCAACTATATTGAAAGCTGTTGATTTGGAGACTGGTGACTATCTTTTTAAGTAGTCCCCCTTGAGTTTATAATCTGAGAACAAAGCGCATCTCGACACGGATTACTTTAGGAACAAAATGTCAGTTCCCATTCAGTGTGAAAATAGCTGGAGGGTAGAATCCATACTTGAATTAACTGTGTGATATGAACAGAATCCTTCTTTTTCGTATTCACTATATCAGAACCGATGAAAGCACTGTGCTATAAAAAGCCATTTGATTCATCAAGTGCACTCCTTTCAACAATATTCGTGCAATTATACTTGACCTGTTGTATATTATTTTAGATTTCTTCCCAATTTTCTTCCACATACCCATTTAACTCTCTCCAATTCACCAATGTCCTTTAGATGTAGACACCCAAAAAGACACATTGTGACGCTTTTCTGCATGAAAAACATGAACATGTGTGAAGTACATTGCTCTTGTTCCTACTGCAGTACCGGGAGTCCATTTTATCATCAGAACTGTGGTGGTTCTTCTGTTTTCTGTGGTGCACCTTTTTAGTAGCCTATCATGTATTGTTTCAATAATGGGAATGTCATACCTATAATGTAGAGTCTTGTAGCTCAGTGGTTCGAGCACTCGCCTTGCAAACGAGACACCTGGGTTCAATTCCAGGCAGGGCGAAACCTTGGGCAAATTTCCTTACTCCAAACACCTAATAATAATCCCTCCTAAACAAAACAATAATAAATTGGTCATTTTCAATCCACGACTGTTTGTGGGACACCGCTGTGCGCAATTAGCTGCCGCGTTTCTCCCACAAATATACAGTCAATTCACTTTACAGCATATTCTATGAAGGGCTAAGAGATGTCGAGAAGACGTAAAAAGCGCTATATTAAATGCAAGGATTATTATAATAATAATCATCCTTAAATTTGATTAAGCGCTTAATCACGTCTTTGAGGTGTCTCAAAACACTTCACAGAATACACTAAGGTGAATTGACTGTGTATTTTGTAGGCAAAAGGTGACAGCCAATTACACATAACAGTGCCCAACCAACAGTCGTGGATTGAGTGACCAAATTATTTTTTTTTTGGAAGGAATTATTATCCCCGGAAAAGTAATCCGCTAATCAATCGGGTTCCTACTTACTGCTAGGTAAACAAAGGCATGTGGAGTAAGGAAACTTGCCCAACGTTTCGCTCTTCCGGGAATCAAACCCAGGTCCTCTCACTTGTGAGGCATGTACTCTTACCACTGAGCTACAGGACTCCACCGTGAATCTAAGAAGCCTCTTGACTAACTACCGGGCAACCTTGTAATAGTGCCCTTTGATAGAACGTTGTCTCGCTTATTAGCCTGGGTCTAATGTGGACTCATGTGGACTTATCAGAACTGATTAGGTGCATATAGGTCCCTATTAGACTTGAATGGCTGGCTTCTAGTCCTAAAACTGACTGACTTCCTGGTTGTCACTTGGAGAAATCTGGTCATCCATCCAAGGAAGACACGTCACTGGATGAATTTCCTAACTGAAGAACACAAAGCTAATAATAATCTTTGAAATAGCACCTGTCAGCTAGTGTGGAGGATGTCTTAAAGCCCTTTACAGAATACACTGTAGAGTCCATTGACTTTGTATTATCGTGGGTGAGATAAAGAGGTAAAATACAGACCTCAGAGAACTGTGGCAGTACAGTGACCTTTTAATTATTAACTTTTCTGCCTAGATACTTCAGGCTATTTTTCAATAACATTTATTTATGTAATTGGGCCTATATCCTCCTTGCCATTCATCATAGCTACACCATTCATAAATTTCGATAAATTAAAAAGTCTGAGTCCATATCCTCACCCATATTAAACTTTGCACCTCCATCACCCCAGTCCTTGCCAGGTACCCTATTGCAGAACGGATTGATTACAAGATCCTCACACTCACATGGAGATCACTTCATGTCCTGACACATCCCTTTCCAACCTGCTTACACTCCTCTATCCGCCCCCTTCGCTCAGTTGGCTCTGACCCCCTACACGTCCCTCATCCCTTCTGCTCTAACATCGGCAACTATGCTTTCAGCCACTACACCCCAATATTGTGGATCTCTCTGCCTAAATCCCTCTGCCTTGCCCCCTCTTTGTCTGTCTTAAGATCACACCTGAAGAACTTCCTCTTTGACGGTCGCCAGAGAGGGGAGGAGGTCTAAGGTCACCTCCCCACGCTCGCTGGCTTGGTGTCAAGCTCCATCACTGCTAAGCACTCTGAGACGCTATCCCATGTGAAGGCCGCTATATACAATAAATGTTGTAAACTTTACAGTAAAGTACCTAATTTTATTTTCTGCAACAGAATTTTACTTGAAGCATTATCATTTCTACTTAAACATTTAAATAACCTAGTACAATGCATTAAAGAGAAGTCGTGCATGAGTATGGTATAAGTTTGAATGCAGAATACTAGCAACTACTAGCAGCATTGGCCTAGTTTCAGCAATTCAGCTAAAATGTAACTATTGTCACACAATTATTGAATACAAAAATTAGTAGTATAGCTGTGAATTAAAAATAAACTTGTATCTGTTTGGAAATCAACAAACTTATAAGTATGGATTTGTGATATTTAAAAAATGAGAGAGGGAAAGCTTTGTGTAATATTCACTTTAATGTAATATGCAGCTTGTGTGAGGTAATTTTTTTTGTTTACATTCTTCAAGAAGAATGACCATCCGTAAGACCAAGATTGGGTAACCCACTGCTGTATTGAGGGTTTCCACTTCACATTCTTCTGACCGTTATGCTGAACCAATCCTTAATAAAACTCATTCAATTCATTTTAACGCTATTCGGTGGAGTAGATGCAGAAAAATTTCAGCAACTTGAGGGCTGTAATCCTGTGCCATTGGTCTATATTTACAGTATTGTTGCCTTGCATGCATGACAGTGATTGCTATTGTGCTGAGTTGACAGCTCTGGATAGCATAACCGTGAAGGTTCTTTCACTATTGGCAAATTCCAAACCCGTCAAAAACATCACAAAGGATCTGCTTTCATGAGTGTTTGCTCTGTCCATACTTTTATCTTAGTTTGCTAAGGGCAGTTTTATTCATCTAACCTATCCAAATAATGGAAAATTTTAAAAATGCCTTTGCCTTCAGGTAAAATATTATGTGCATCAGTTTTAACAAACACAATTACTTTTTATGTGTTAGAATTAGTCAAATAAAAAAAATTATACGCAGGGCAGCCTCAGTGCTCGTGGTAAAAACATACCTTGGCTGTCCAGCCCCTTGGGACGTCTTCCTGATGTGAAATGCGGTATTTAATTCAATTTTTTATTATTGTTGTCTTTCTACAACATCCTCTACAACATACAAGTAGTAGAGTGTATATTTGGTTGCTGGATGAAGAGAGGTTAGGCTTGGCTGTGACATCCTCTACAGCTGAATGTCCTATTGACACTTCACAAAGACATACCAGATGAACATTGGATATTTGGGTGAGTTACTGGAGGGCAACTGCCCATGGAACTGCCTCCCAGTAAGAGGAGGCTAAGGACAAGGAGCAGAGAAGCACATGCGAGTGGAGATAAAAACAAATTGGACACATTAAATTTAGAACATTTATATTTTTAAAAAATCAGTGGTAAAATAATTATATTTAATAGTGTGCTTTACCTTCCCCAGTTGCTAAGAGCATAATAAATAATTAATTTTTCTGTATTTACATTTTTGTTCACAGAGATATAACCTGAAATCAGAGCAATGATCATTGAGACCAACAATGAGGCAGAACTGAAAAAGATCAACAATTGAACACCAGAGCATGGCGTCTATTTTGCATTCTTAGTGAAAATTGGAGCTAAGATTTGCAATAGTTGTAGGCACAGGAATGTATCCTTAAAAGCTAGAATAGTATATGTTTTGGGGGGAAAAAAATCACATAAAATAATCAAATTATTTTTGTCAATAGGGCTTCACAATGTTTATTAGCATGGCACAAGATAATAAGCCTCACCATAGACAGCTATGCAATAAGTGTTATATGATTCTCTAAATAATTGACTGATACAGATGTGTCCAAGCATATTCTGTGGATTTATTAGGTGCTGTTCCAGACTAATGGTGTCTCTTTCAAAGAGAAGCAATCAGCGAAGTTTGGACTCCACGCTACTTTTAGTATCAAATTACACACTGAACCACCATGATGGAACTCGGTAATAATTTAATGTCTATGCTGCAACTTCAAATGGGATTCAAATGGAAATGCCTTCAGGTAACTTAATGAAGTAAATCATGATGACTCAAGTGAAGTCCATCTGAAGATAGATGGTGTCTGAGTGAATTCCCATAAATTGAGGTGATGTACACTTGGGTTTTTCAATTATTGAACACGATTTGAAAAATAGTCATGTTTCAGATCCCACTACTATATTATATAAATATGTTTACATATAATCATATTTATCAGGAATATTGGCTTATTTGCATACATTATATATGATAAAGACTTGCCGTAAGAGGACAGGATTACAGGGCTATGGAGAGAAAGCGGGCCAGTGGAATTGAGTTGGATTGCTCTTTTAGGAGCCGGCGCAGATGCGATGGATCGAATGGCCTCTTTCTGTGCTGTATGATTCTATGAATAGTCACAAACTACTAAAAGGTATGGACTTGAGATCAAGAGGGAAGATAAACAAACAGTATGTATTTAGTTACTTCACACACCGATTGTGGAGGTGACTAGCCAGAGAAGCTGTGGTAGGTTTCAGAAAATTCAAGAGGGAATTAAATTGTTATTTGGAAAGAAATAATGTTAGTGTATGAATTACTGTTTACTTTGGAACCAGATAGATTGACTGACAGTATTTTGCAATCCTGTACATTGCTATTATATAATTGTTTAGAAATAGAGACGCACAAATGTACTTAATACAACATCAGATATTTCATCGTCTAAACATGCTTCTGGCTATAATCAAGACACCATTGCCATCATTGGCCTTGAATGACGAGATGGCTTACGTAGCAAGATAGTAAAAGAAATTGGTGGTATGGCTGAAAAATAAAGACCTCTTCCAACCATAATATATCTTGTATTGATGCTTAGATCTCCTGGTCAGCTTGTTATCAGAATTTGCCCAAAGGGATATAAATTTTTATTTTACAAATTCCTACTTAAGAGTGCTTAGATGTATTCTAGATCCGTTTCATTGGTTTTCAGGGCAAAACTGCTTTATCTTCATGTTAACATACGCAATTATTTCAAGCAAACTACATCTGCTAGTTGCTTATGAAAGGTAAAGCAATGAAACGGTTCCTGGTACAATAACCTTTCCAGTCAAAATATCTTGCATTGCATTTTTCTAGAAAGCTTGCTCTTCAGATGTAAATTCTAATAAAGTTGGAATTGTTTTTGTTTTTACTTTAATCGGATGCCGAAGCTTACATTCTTCTTGTGAAATGTATTTCTTTCACCCCTTCAACGTGAATATTTAAATGAATTCTTGCAATTGATATAGAGCCTTAACTTTTCATTGAAACGTCTCAAAGTGCTTCAAAGGATTTATTGTAGACAGTAGTGACTGCAAAGATGGCAGCCAATTGGCACACAACAATATCCTGTATTAGTCTGTCCGTATGAAATGTTTACTAATGTGAGCTTCATAATTTAAACATATCTAAATAATGTTTCAGTGACATTAATCTAATTATAACACAAATGAGAATCAGCCTTTCTAATTGAAATTTTGGTCAGTACTAATGTACTAATTGGTCATATGTTGTCTGCCAATTGTTTATTTAACTCCTGTGTACAATTGAATTTTAAACAATAGAAATCTTACGATAAGTTTTTTTATTGTTCATGGCACAAAAAACTAATAAATTAATAAAGTTCTTTGTGTTAATTTGCTCTTACAACAACAGCAACAACAAGATTCCATTTATTGAGCGCCTTTCACGTTGGGAGGACGTCCCAAGGCGCTGTACAGTTGGGTCAGGACCCGAGCAGGGGGGAAATGGTCAGGGTGAGGGGAGGGAAGGAGCGAGGAGGGGGTAGAGAGTCGAGAGGGGATCTGAAGGCACGGTCAAAGAGAAAGGTCTTGAGACTGGCCTTGAAGGAGGAAAGGGAGGAGGCGGCGAAGGCACTGGGGGATACAGTTCCAGAGCCTCGGGGCTGAGAGGCTGAAGGCCCGGCCACCGATGGTAGGGCGGTTGGGGCGGTGGATGTGGAGCAGATTGGAGCCAGAGGAACGGAGGTTACGGGCAGGTAGGTAGGGGGATAGTAGGTCGGAGAGGTAGGAGGGAGCAAGGCCGTGAATGGCCTTGTAGGTGAGGATGAGGATCTCGAATTCAATCCTCTGGGGGATGGGGAGCCGGTGGAGGCGAGCGAGGGTGGGAGTGATGTGGTCCTGGTGCGGGACAGTACACGAGCTGCAGAGTTCTGAATGACCTGCAGCTTGTGGAGGGAGGTGCCGGGAAGGCCGGCGAGGAGAGAGTTCCCATAGTCCAGCCTTGAGGTGATAAAGGCGTGAACCAGGGTTTCAGCCGCGTGAGGGGTGAGGTAGTGCCGTAGTCTGGCGATGTTCCGGAGGTGATGGAAGGTGGTGCCAGTTGTGGTGCGGATATGAGGGAGAAAGGACAGCTCAGGGTCGAACAGAACCCCGAGGTTCCTGACCGGCTTTGAGAGGTGGAGAGTGCAGCCTTGGATGCTGATGCTGTCAGCGCCTGAGGTGCAGAGGCGCTGACGTGAGCCAATCAGGAGGGCCTCAGTTTTGCGCACGTTGAGCTGGAGAAAGTTATCTCTCGTCCAGGACTCGATGTCGGACAGGCAGCTGTCAGGACATCGGTGGTCGTGGAGTTGAGGGTAGAGGAGGAAAGGTAGAGTTGGGTGTCATCCGCATACATGTGGAAGTTAACCCCATGTTTGCGGATGATGTCACCAGGGGGAGCATATAGAGGATGAAGAGGAGGGGACTGAGGACAGAGCCTTGAGGGACACCGCACGAGACAGTGCAGGGGCTGGAGGAAAAAACATTCGTGGAGACAAAGTGAAGACGGTGGGAGAGGTACGACCTAAACCACTCAAGGACAGGGCCTTGAAGGTTTAGGTGGGAGGACAAGCGGTGGAGGAGGATAGCATGGTCGACCGTATCTAATGCTGCCGATAGGTCGAGGAGGACGAGGAGGCAGAGGGAGCCCTGGTCACAGTTGGTCAGGATGTCATTGGTGACCTTGACCAGGGCAGTTTCTGTGCTATGGGCAGCACGGAAACCCGACTGAAGGGGTTCGAATAATGAATGGGTGAGAGGAAAGAGCGCAGCTGGGAGGCGACAACTCGTTCCAGGACCTTGGACAGGAAGGGGAGATTGGAGATGGGCCGGTAGCTTGATAGCTGCGACGCATCAAGGGATGGTTCTTTCAAGGTGGGAGTGATGGTGGCAGTTTTTAAGGGAACGGGAACAGACCCAGAGGAGAGGGACAGGTTGACCATGTCTGTGATATGTGGGGCAAGGACTCTGGGGACAAGGAGGAGGCCAGACCCGGTGGAACGAACGTTAACAGGCACTGTTGAGAGGAGAGAGGAGATCAGAGAGGTGGGGTGGGTGGGGGGGGGGGGGGGGTGCAGAGGAGTGGAGGGATTTGAAGACAAGAAGACAGCAATTGTCTTTGAAACAACAATTGTTGTTTGAAGACAACAATTTTTTTTAATATGTGGAGTCCTGTAGCTCAGTGGTTGAGCACTCGGCTTTGCAAGCGAGAGACCTGAGTTCAATTCCAGGCAGCGCGAAACCTTGGGCAAGTTTCCTTACTCCACACGCCTAATAATAATCCCTCCAAAACCCAAAAAAAAAACAATAATAAATTGGTCATTTTCAATCCACGACTGTTTGTGGGACATTGCTGTGCGCAATTGGCTGCCGCGTTCGCCCACAAATATACAGTCAATTCACTTTACAGTGTGTTCTGTGAAGCGCTTTGGGACGTCCTCCCGACGTGAAAAGCGCTATATCAAATGCAAGGATTATTATATTATTATTATAATATCGGTTTAAATTTTGTTACCTTGACTCAACACAGATATAGAATTGGGTCTGGCCTCCTCCTTGTCCCCAGAGTCCTACGCTCCATCCTTCGTGGCTGTGCTTTCAGACACTACACCCTGAGGCTCTGGAACTCACTCCCTTCGCCTCTCTCCCTCTCTTATTTTCAGGTCTCTGCTGAAGACCTTTCTTTTCGACCGCCCCTTTGGTCACTTTCCTCCCCCTAGCTCGGCCCCAGGATCCGTTACTGTGAAGCATTCTGAGACACTGTTCGGCGTGGAGGGCGCTATATAAATCCAAGTTGTTGTTGTAAATTCTCCACTTGGTATGATATTGGATCAGTTACCCTGAAACATTAACTAATTTTCCTTTCTCCAAGTATTAGGCCCTACCACACCCGCCATTCGCTCCTAGTCTCGGCATGCTCGCCACCGACCCGAGCTGCTTCTCCAAAATGCTCCCACCCCTGTCCTCTACCTTCCACTACTCCCGCTTGGTCCTCCTCTCCCACCGCCCTCCGACTCCTATCCCTGCTCGACCGTCCCACAGCCTCCCACTCCTCCAGTCTGCAAATCCTCCGTCGGGCCCACCGTGGCAGACGCCGCTGGTTGTCCAACAGCAGTCACTCTGACTGCCTGTCCCCCATTCTCGCCGCAAGGTTCATCGGTCCCTGACCATGGGGGCCAACCTCTCCTCCCTGATCCACGTCCCCACCCTCCCTGTTAGTTCCCCCCACCCCCCCAATGCCCCTCACCCCCCACTTTCGCCCTGTCCCCTCCACATCGGCTTATAAAATGTCCGCTCTCTCTCCAACAAAACACTCACCATCCAAGACATTGTCGACAAAAACACAGACATTCTCCCCCTCACTGAAACCTGGATCACTCCAGGAGACACCTTCCCCCTGATAGAGGCCACATCACCTGGTTACACCTTCCATCATACCCCACGACCTAACTGCCGTAGTGGTGTGGCTCTCATCTCCCGGTCCCCACTCAGCCTATACCCTTATTCGTCTGGAACCTTCCCCTCCTTTGAGCACCTTATCCTTTATCACCCCTCCACCCTTTCCCTCAAAATTCTCCTTATCTATCATCACCTCCAAGCCTTCCCCCACCTCCACCCCCGATATCTCCAGGCTTCTATCATCCCTCTCCCTCTGTTCTGACCGCCTCGTCATCCTAGGCGACTTCAACTTTCAATGCCTCCTGCTCTACCTCTGCTGACTTTTCCTCCCTTATCTCCTTCCTCAACCTCTCCCTGCACATCTACTCCACCACCAACGTTCACGGTCACCCCCTTGACCTGGTGATCACTCGGGGCCTCACCGTATCTCATCTCCCCATCGTCGGCAAAACGATCTAGGACCATCACTTCATCTCCCTTAACTCCTCAATCTCTCTCCCCACCAAAATCCAATCCACCTCCATCTCCAATCCGCACCTGGAAAAAAATCTCCCCTATCCCCTGGCTGCCTTGAAGTCATCTAAACTCCTTCCCCACTGGGCTTCCTCCCGCAATGACCTATCCTCCTCGGTCACTCTTCTCCACAGCTCCCTCTCCTCAACTCTCGATTCCCTTGCTTGCCTCTCTTCTCGAAACATCTCCTATTCGTGCAAGTCACCATGGTACACCAGCCTCCTCTGCTCCCTTAAAGCACTGATGTGTGCCGCTGAACGCACCCAGCTTAAATCGAACTTAATGGTCCATCAACAGATCTGGCTGGACCTTATCAAATCTTACTGCTCCATCCTCGCCTCCGCTAAATCGTTGTTCTACTCCAAGACAATCTTGGAGGCCAGGGACAACCCCAGGCTCCTCTTCTCCATCACCAACAGGCTCCTCCACCTACCCTCTCATGCCTCACCCATCCTCAACTCAAATACCAATTGCGAGGCGATGCTGGACTTCCTCTAATCCAAAATCGAGGGGATCCGCTCAGTTGCCTTTACCATTCCATCTGCTATGCCTTCCTCATCTCCCACTCCGGCCCCTAACAATTCCCTCCCTCCACACCTTTGACCCTGTCTCCCACTCCTCTCTCAACACCACTATAACTCACATGAAACCGACCACCTGTTCCCTCGATCCCATCCCTACCCATAACCTTACCTCCCAGCTCCACCTCCTTGCCCCTCTACTCAAAGACATCATAAATCTCTCCCTGTTCACTGGTACTGTTGCCACCCCACTAAAAACCACCATCATCATTCCTATCCTTAAAAAAAACTTTTTTCTCTACTCCTAAACTACTGCCCGTCTCGTACCTCTCTTTCCTCTCCAAGGTCCTGGAACGAGTTGTTGCTTCTCAAATTTGCTCCCTCTCCCGCCACTCCCTTCACGAACCCCTCCAATCAGGTTTCTGTGCCACCCACAGCACAAAAACAGCCCTGGTCAAAGTGACAAATGACATTCTGGCTATCTGTGACCAGGGCTTCCTCTGTCTCCATGTTCTCCCTGACCTCTCTGCTGCCTTCAACACCATCAACCACTCTATCCTCATCCACCGCCTCTCCTCTCACCTCAACCTTCATGGCTCTGTCCTTGACTGATTTAGATCGTACCTCTCATACCGTCTCCACTTCATCTCCAAAAAACGGCTTCTCCTCTAGCCACCACACCGTCTTGTGCAGCGTTCCTCAGGGATCTGTCTTTGGTCCCCTCCTCTTCAATATCTATATTCTCCTTCTTGGTGACATCACCCGCAGACATGTGGTCAACTTCCACATGTATGCGGATGACACCCAACTCTACCTCTCTGCCTCCACCCTAGACTCCAGGACTCCACTGCTGTTCTTGATGGACATCAAATCCTGGATGAGAGCTAGTTTTCTTCAGTTGAACATCAACAATACCGAGGTTCTCCTGATTGGATCCTGTCAGCACCTCCACATCACAGGTGCTGACAGCATCACCATAATAATAATAATAATAATCCTTGCATTTGATATAGCGCTTTTCACGTCGGGAGGACGTCCCAAAGCGCTTCACAGAATATACTGTAAAGTGAACTGACTGTATATTTGTGGGCGAACGCGGCAGCCAATTGCGCACAGCAATGTCCCACAAACAGTCGTGGATTGAAAATGACCAATTTATTATTGTTTTTGGTTTGGGGGGATTATTATTAGGCGTGTGGAGTAAGGAAACTTGCCCAAGGTTTCGCCCTGCCTGGAATTGAACTCAGGTCTCTCGCTTGCAAAGCGAGTGCTCTAACCACTGAGCTACACCTTACTAAGCCAGTCCGGAACCTTGGTGTCTTGTTTGACCCTCAATTATCCTTTCTACCCCACATCTGTGCCATGACCCGCTCTGCCTTCCCTCACCTCCACAACACTGCTCAGCTCCGAAACTGTCTCACACCGCAGGGCCGCCGAAACTCTCAAACATGCTTTCATTACATCGAGGCTTGACTATCCAAACTCATTGCTTGTCGGCCTCACCAACTCCTCCCTCCATAGGCTGCAGATCATCCAGAATTCTGCATCTCACGTCCTCTCCCGCACCAGACTCCATGACTATCACCCCCATCCTCGCCCGCCTCCAATGGCTTCCCAATACAGAAGATACAGTTCAAGATCCTGGTCCTCATCTTCAAAGCCTTCCACAGTCTTGCTCCCTGTTACCTCTGCGACCTCCTAACCCACTACCATCCTGCTCACTTCCTCCGCTCAGCGGGCTCTGCCCTGCTTCACGTCACTTGACCCCTATTGGCGGGCGGGCCTTCTGCCACTCTGGTCCCACCATCTGGAATGCCAATCCGCCATCCCTCTACATTGCCTCCTCCCTTGCCTCCTTCAAGACCCATCTCAAAACCCTCCTCTTCGACTGTGCTTTTGATCTACAACAACAACAACTTGCGCTTATATAGCATCCTCCATACAGGGTAGCGCGTAACAGTGGCAGAGCCTGACTCCGAGCCAGGGGGAAGGAGGAGGTGGCCATAAGCAAATTCGAACAGGAAATTTTTCAGGCAGGATTTAGAAGAGGGGCATGGGGCCAAGGCGGGGGATTGAGGGAGTGTGTTGCAGAGTTTTGGGGCATAGTGGCTGAAACCATGACCGCTGATGGTGGAGCGGAATGTGCGAGGGACGAGCAGGAGACCAGTGCTTTTGAGCGGAGGTGCCCTGTGATGGACTGGGGAATGAGGAGGTCGGAGAGGTAGGAAGGTGCCAGGGAGTGAATGGATTTGAACACAATCATTCTGCTTCCCCCCCCGTCTTCCACCTTCCCCAATCCCGACCCCCAGCTTGGTTCCGAAACTCTAACTGTCCAGCGCCTTGGGCCGTCCTTCCGATGTGAAAGGCGCTATACAAATGTAATTTTGTTGTTGTTGTTGTAGGCGCAGGTTGGCAAGAGCCAAGGCTTGGAGACCCCAGAGTGTGTATTGGGGTACTGCTGGAGACTAACGTAGCAGTTGCAGGATTCTACAATTCTGCAGGTAACTTCTGCTCAGTCTCACTCAGTACCCCAGACTTAGGAGGTAGGTGAAAACGGCATGTCCTGCCCTCTTGAATAGCTACCCTTGAAGCATGAATCTGAATGTAACTAACATGTATCAAGTTCGGCTTGGTTGTACTCATAACACATTGGTCGCCAACCAAATTCATTTTTCTTTATTTAATTTTTCTCCATCTATGGCCGTGCCTTGGAGTATCTCGGCTCGGTAGCTACTGGAAACTTGGCATGAACTTGTCTGGACTGGTGCAAGTGTTTTGGTGGGCCACTGCTTGAAAAACTTAATCACGATTGGCTGGTCAATAGGACATTTGCTATATGTAAATTGGCATTTGCTTATAAAATACATACACACTACGTTTTACAGTAAATCTTGTGAAGGGCCAGAGTTCCTCCTAATGTAGTCTACATCATTCTACTACAAGCACTGCACTGAACCAGTGATGATTGCTTTTACTGCTAGTTTGTGCAGTAAAGTTGGTTGGATTTGCATGAAGAAGAAAAGTAAAAACTTGCTAGAATTATAAACTTGCTATCCATTTGCAGCAAAACTCCCATATGTCAACCTACTAATAAGCAATAATTGATAGTCTGAAAAGTCCATCCTCATTCTTGTTCTCTTTAATCAAGGTAACTTATGGAATAAAGAAAACTACAAGAAAATTAATTTTTAATCTCTAAAAACAATAAAATATCTAGTAAGATAGGATAAGGTGAGCATCCGGGTAACAACAATTGTCAACACCACTATTGAGAAATCTTTCTTGAAAATGTTAGTATTTTTCGACAGCTGTCTGGATTCAGCTGCAATACACTCTTTTTTAAATAAAAGAATTATGAATTTGGAGAAAATTACTTTATTCTGGGAAAGTAATCAACACCAGAACTGCACTGCTTCTTCAGCAATACAGTATTTGGTAGTTGAGTTACTTGTTTCATATGCTGCGCCAATAATAATGACTAACAATTTGGAATTTTGCTGCTGACTGCATTTGTCTCTGAATACAATCAAAGCTCTGTGCAAGCTGGTTAACTTTTAACTTTCCTATTTGTTTATTGAAATTATCCCACTGCCTCATCAATAATAGGGTATAAGCTGTTTACTTGGGAACAGAGGGAATTACAAGTGCCTTGAATTGTTTAACTAGCAAGCAATGAATAAATCACTACTAATTCTGGAATCCTTCTCAAAAGGCTGGAAATTACATGTGCATTTGCATACTTTATACAACTTGAAAATTAGACTGCATTGTTAACCTCCTTGGGGCTACCCAAGAAGTTTAAGGCAGCATTCAGAGTGGATCTCACTCTGTGTATTTATACTGTGTGCATCCGGCTTAGTTGGAACCACTCTCACCCCTGAAGGTTCCAGAATTGGGTAATCAGGTTGCGTCCCTCCAGGGAGAAAGTGTTGTAAGAGTTTCAGATGGAGTCAACCAATACGGTTGTGTAATAATCCAAGGTTTATTAAGTAATATAAATAGCTTAATTTATTCCTAAAACTGAGACCATAGATGCAGTAGAATCAATATTGATTCCACTGGGAAGTGCGCTGACCCTTCACACAACTGCAATAATTCCAAAGTTACCTCTTTCATTTATGTCCCAATTTAGCTCATGTGACCCTTACAACCAAAAGTGGAATTGAAAGGTTGTTTTGTCCGATCAAATCCAAAGTTTGAATAGCCAATCGTATCCCCAGACTGGGTTCATCCAATCACATTTCCTTACTCAGGGTACCCCATAGGTTATCCAGGTTTAATCTTAGGAATTTGGGAGTTCCCTCTCCAAGCCTCCAATAATAAATGTGAAAATTTCTCGTCTCCAGTTAATTGTTTTAATTGACACCTTGAAGTCATAAAATCTTCTCCCAACCAGACCACCAAGAGTTCAAATTAATCAGGACAATGTCCTATCCAAGGGATATCACACATTACAGATAGACCTCAATCTTCCAAATAAGGAAAGGAACAACATATCAAATCCATATCATATCCATATCAAATGTGGCACAGAACCTAAAACCAGAAGACTTGGAAAGGAACTCTCCCTCGCATACCTTAAGATCAACCAAAATGTCTCTTATCAATTCTATTATACAAATTGAGATATTAAAATAATGATTTTAAGCCAAATTCTTACAGTGCGCATTCCATTGCAACAATCTACCTCTGGGATTTTCAAATGTAAGTGGGATGCATGGAACTCTCAACTTGGTTTGGATACTCTTAAGCACGGTGATGGGTTTCCTCACGGTGTCAGACACCCGGCTGACCCTCCCCAAAAATTAACGCACATGTTTGTGCTATTCTCTCACCAGCCACTCACCTGAGCCCACCCTCGCACGTCTGCCCTCTCTCACCTGCCAGTCACCTGAGGGTCTTTGCGTGCTCGCTCTCATCTGCCGCTCACCTGAATGCACATGCGGGTGTTTTGCTTTTGCCTGCCATTGACCTGAGCGCGCCTGCATTGCCTGCTATCCCACCTGAGTGCACGTGCTCGCTGTCTCACCTGAGCACACCTGTGCCCACCCGCGCATGCTCGCTGTCTCACCTGAGCACACCTGTGCCCACCCGCGCATGCTCACTGTCTCACCTGAGCACACCTGTGCCCACCCGCGCATGCTCGCTGGCTCACCTGAGCACACCTGTGCCCACCCGCGCATGCTCGCTGTCTCACCTGAGCACACCTGTGCCCACCCGCGCATGCTCGCTGTCTCACCTGAGCACACCTGTGCCCACCCGCGCATGCTCGCTGGCTCACCTGAGCACACCTGTGCCCACCCGCGCATGCTCGCTGGCTCACCTGAGCACACCTGTGCCCACCCGCGCATGCTCGCTGTCTCACCTGAGCACACCTGTGCCCACCCGCGCATGCTCGCTGTCTCACCTGAGCACACCTGAGCCCACCCGCGCATGCTCGCTGGCTCACCTGAGCACACCTGTGCCCACCCGCGCATGCTCGCTGGCTCACCTGAGCACAACTGTGCCCACCCGCGCATGCTCGCTGTCTCACCTGAGCACACCTGTGCCCACCCGCGCATGCTCGCTGGCTCACCTGAGCACACCTGTGCCCACCCGCGCATGCTCGCTGTCTCACCTGAGCACACCTGTGCCCACCCGCGCATGCTCGCTGGCTCACCTGAGCACACCTGTGCCCACCCGCGCATGCTCGCTGGCTCACCTGAGCACACCTGTGCCCACCCGCGCATGCTCGCTGTCTCACCTGAGCACACCTGTGCCCACCCGCGCATGCTCGCTGTCTCACCTGAGCACACCTGTGCCCACCCGCGCATGCTCGCTGTCTCACCTGAGCACACCTGTGCCCACCCGCGCATGCTCGCTGGCTCACCTGAGCACACCTGTGCCCACCCGCGCATGCTCGCTGTCTCACCTGAGCACACCTGTGCCCACCCGCGCATGCTCGCTGGCTCACCTGAGCACACCTGTGCCCACCCGCGCATGCTCGCTGTCTCACCTGAGCACACCTGTGCCCACCCGCGCATGCTCGCTGGCTCACCTGAGCACACCTGTGCCCACCCGCGCATGCTCGCTGTCTCACCTGAGCACACCTGTGCCCACCCGCGCATGCTCGCTGGCTCACCTGAGCACACCTGTGCCCACCCGCGCATGCTCGCTGGCTCACCTGAGCACACCTGTGCCCACCCGCGCATGCTCGCTGGCTCACCTGAGCACACCTGTGCCCACCCGCGCATGCTCGCTGTCTCACCTGAGCACACCTGTGCCCACCCGCGCATGCTCGCTGGCTCACCTGAGCACACCTGTGCCCACCCGCGCATGCTCGCTGTCTCACCTGAGCACACCTGTGCCCACCCGCGCATGCTCGCTGGCTCACCTGAGCACACCTGTGCCCACCCGCGCATGCTCGCTGTCTCACCTGAGCACACCTGTGCCCACCCGCGCATGCTCGCTGGCTCACCTGAGCACACCTGTGCCCACCCGCGCATGCTCGCTGTCTCACCTGAGCACACCTGTGCCCACCCGCGCATGCTCGCTGGCTCACCTGAGCACACCTGTGCCCACCCGCGCATGCTCGCTGTCTCACCTGAGCACACCTGTGCCCACCCGCGCATGCTCGCTGGCTCACCTGAGCACACCTGTGCCCACCTGCGCATGCTCGCTGGCTCACCTGAGCACACCTGTGCCCACCCGCGCATGCTCGCTGGCTCACCTGAGCACACCTGTGCCCACCCGCGCATGCTCGCTGGCTCACCTGAGCACACCTGTGCCCACCCGCGCATGCTCGCTGTCTCACCTGAGCACACCTGTGCCCACCCGCGCATGCTCGCTGGCTCACCTGAGCACACCTGTGTCCCGGGGCTGTGCCGCTGGTCAGCAGCGAGAGCTGCAGCCTGACCCGGGCTCAGTCTCCCCGTCAGGACGAGCGCAAAGCGGGTTGTGGAGGGAGGATGTGCAATTAGAGTCAGAAACTGGCTGTGAGGTTGCACCGTGAGGGTCAGGTCCACACAAGGCGGGGAGTGGGGTGTGGGGGGAGAGAGAGAGAGAGAGAGAGAGAGAGACTGTGATGAGGGTACAGCACCTGTGGAGGAGGTCGGCGCCGCTCTGCAATGTTATCATTTGCACCAGGAGATAGTTGCAAAATCCCTGCCCCAACCTCGACGCCGCGGAGCGAGGGGGAGGCGCTTAGCGAGTAACCCGGGGCCGGGGCCGGGGGTCGCATCCATCGCCAGTGAAGGGATTTTACCTGAGACCGAGACGCCGAGTGAACTTTCGGTGCGTATTGATCGCTTTGCGTTAATGCCGTTAGAGAATTCAATTGCACCGAAGCGGAGACACCGCTCTCCCACCGCTCGTGTGAATGCGTTTATCGGGTTGTGTTGCGGGGAATTAATTAATTAATTGATTGATTGATTGGTTGATTGGTTGATGCCGCGGGATTCACACTCCGGGACACTGACCGCACACGGAGTGCGGCCGCTCTGTGGCGCACAGCGGTCGGTGGCGTCTCTGCCGCAGAGCAGCGGAGCCCGAGCAATGCCGCAGAAGACGGACAAGTTTCTGCAGATCGCCCCCCACTCTCTGGCTGTCGTGCTGACCCGCACGGGTGCGGGTGCGGGTGCCACCGGGACGGCCGAGCGGCTCCGGCGCGGACAGCACTCGGGCCACGAGATCTTTGCGGACTTCAAAGCCGCAAACATGCAGCACTTCTGGAACAAGCGAGTGACGGACGCCATCTCCGAGGCTTTTTTCCTGGGCTGGATCGACGAGCACGTCCTCCTCATCCAGGGCAAGGAGGCGCACCTGGAAACCCTCAGGGAAGCGTGGACCAGGAGGTCGCTCAGAGCCCCCGAGAGCTTCGGCATCAAGTACCTCGGTCAGTCTGAGCCACGCGCACAGCCTCGCTCACCGCCCCGGACACTGCGACCACTGCCCCCCCCCTCCGGGGGTGGGTGGGGAGGGGTGGGGTTCCCCCCCGGGGGTGGGTGGGGAGGGGTGGGGTTCCCCTCCGGGGGTGGGTGGGGTTCCCCCCCGGGGGTGGGTGGGGAGGGGTGGGGTTCCCCCCGGGGTGGGTGGGGAGGGGTGGGGTTCCCCCCGGGGGTGGGTGGGGAGGGGTGGGGTTCCCCCCCGGGGGTGGGTGGGGAGGGGTTCCCCCCCCGGGGTGGGTGGGGAGGGGTGGGGTTCCCCCCCGGGGGTGGGTGGGGTTCCCCCCCGGGGGTGGGTGGGGAGGGGGGGTTCCCCCCCGGGGGTGGGTGGGGTTCCCCCCGGGGGTGGGTGGGGGTTCCCCCCGGGGGTGGGTGGGGAGGGGGGGGTTCCCCCCGGGGGTGGGTGGGGAGGGGTGGGGTTCCCCCCGGGGTGGGTGGGAGGGAGGGGTTCCCCCCCGGGGGTGGGTGGGGAGGGGGGGGGGTCCCCCCGGGCGGTCTGTGGCTGCAGTTTCCTTTGCGACTTGACCGGTGCGGGAGGTCGGTCGGTCGGTCCCGCGGTTTCGCTGCGATGTTGAGTCGCGGCGCCGACCGCAATATCCGCGCAATTTCAAAAAGCCGCTGAAGCTGTTTTCTCTCTCTCTCTCTCTCTCGGTTTTGCATTGAAACAGACTCGGGAATCTGGAATGGATGGGGTTGGGTCGCACACTGCAGTTACTCTCTCTCTCTCTCTCTCTCTGTGTGTGTGTGGGTGTGTGTGTGTTGGGTGTGTGTGTGTTGGGTGTGTGTGTTGGGTGTGTGTGTGTGTTGGGTGTGTGTGTTGGGTGTTGGGTGTGTGTGTTGGGTGTTGGGTGTGTGTGTTGGGTGTGTGTGTGTGTGTTGGGTGTGTGTGTGTGTGTTGGGTGTGTGTGTGTGTGTTGGTGTGTGTGTGTGTTGGGTGTGTGTGTGTGTTGGGTGTGTGTGTGTGTTGGGTGTGTGTGGTGGAGGCGTGTTGGGTGTGTGTGGTGGAGGCGTGTTGGGTGTGTGTGGTGGAGGCGTGTTGGGTGTGTGTGGGTGTTGGGTGGGTGTGTGTGTGTTGGGTGTGTGTGTGTTGGGTGTGTGTGTGTGTTGGGTGTGTGTGTGTGTTGGGTGTGTGTGTGTGTTGGGTGTGTGTGTGTGTGTTGGGTGTGTGTGTGTGTTGGGTGTGTGTGTGTGTTGGGTGTGTGTGTGTGTTGGGTGTGTGTGTGTGTTGGGTGTGTGTGTGTGTTGGGTGTGTGTGTGTGTTGGGTGTGTGTGTGTGTTGGGTGTGTGTGTGTTGGGTGTGTGTGTGTGTTGGGTGTGTGTGTGTGTTGGGTGTGTGTGTGTTGGGTGTGTTAACTCTGACTTTGGGAGGGTCGCTATTTTTCTTTTAATCCAAAAATTGTATTTCCACGTAGAAATGTGTTGTTGTTGTTGTCGTCTGCAATTTTAAGTTGCATTCACACACGCCCGCGGCCGCTGCTGTCCCCCCGCACCCCCCACCCCCCCCCCCCCCGTGTGTGTGTGCGCTGCGTTGCAACTAACTGTTCGGTTACAGGAGTGGCAAACGTTTAAGCCGGACTTGATGTTGGTTGGAAAGTCCAGTTACCTGGTGTGTGTGTGTGAGAGTGAGTGGGGGGGTGCACTATTAGCACAGTTATCGTTAAAACGTGGGAATATGCTTCGTGGTTAGAATACTGAATGCATATTCCCCAGACACATGTTTATGTGATTAAAATGCCCAGATGTGTGCAGTAGGAACAGCTGAGAACATTGATATTTGTAGATGCTGTACCTGAAGGCAAAGAACATGTACATGTTTTTGACAGGTGCTGATCGGTTGGGTTTGTTTCATGAACATTTCATTTTTGGTGTAGAGTTGCAGATCAAACAGTATTTACTGTATAAAGATCTGGAAACGTAGACTGGATTACAATAAAGGCAGATTATTGTTCAGCGCCTTGGGTCGTCCTCCCGACATGAAAGGCGCAATACAAATGTAATTTTGTTGTTGCTGTTCAGATATCTTGCAATCAGTAATATTAATCCTACTTTTACTACAGTATATCTCAGTTAGAGTTAAAATATGGGAATGTACTATGTGATTAGGTTATTGAATACATATTCCCCAGCATATACTTGCATAATGTCACAAATAGTAACAAGGTGGCCAATAAATAGTCTTAGCTTTATGTACTCCAAAAATTGTCTTAAATTGTAGAAGAAATACTGCATAAGGATCCAAATGGGATTAGACCGTGTGTTTTATAGACAAAAATACCAGTGCAAACTCGATAGGCCGGATGGTCTATCTGTGATGCAGCATTCTATATTCTAAATGACAAGCAGTTCATTGCGCTTGTAAGTGCATGTTTTATTTTAATGGAGATGATCGTGTGCTGTGTTATCAGCCCCAATGAAGAAGTAAATATAAATGTTAAATAATGTGTTTATTCAGATGGTGCTTTAAAATCCAGTCGCAAAAAAAATATTCATATTGAATTTGCAGTGGAAAAGCAGTGCTTGTTATATATAATAATAAGGAGAATCCTTGCATTTGGTAAATACTAACATCGTAAATTTGTAGGTTATGGTAAATTTTAAAATAGGCCTCAGATGTTTTAACTTTCTGTCTTAATGGTAGCACTCTCCCCTCTAAGTCCGAAGGTTGTGAGTTCAAGCTCATATTGGGACTTGGAATCACATAGTCTAAGATGACACTCCAATAGAGTGCTGGGATGTTGCTTTGCCAGAGGTGCTGCTCTTCAGATGAGAAATTAAACTGAGGTCCCATCTGCCTGTTCAGGTGGACATTAAAGATCCCATGGACAACAATCCCCTACGTAAAATTGGTCACTCACTCCATGGCTGTTTGTTGGGCATTGCTGTGCGCAAACTGACTAATAATAATAATAATAATAATAATAATCCTTGCATTTGATATAGCGCTTTTCACGTCGGGAGGACGTCTCAAAGCGCTTCACAGAACACACTGTAAAGTGAATTGACTGTATATTTGTGGGCGAACGCGGCAGCCAATTGCGCACAGCAATGTCCCACAAACAGTCATGGATTGAAAATGACCAATTTATTATTGTTTTTGTTTGGTTTTGGAGGGATTATTATTAGGCTCTGTGTGGAGTAAGGAAACTTGCCCAAGGTTTCGCCCTCTGCCTGGAATTGAATCCAGGTCTCTCACTTGCAAAGCGAGTGCTCTAACCACTGAGCTACAGGACTCCACTGAGCTACAGGACTGCCATGTTTCACCCACAAAATACAGTTGAACCACTTTACAGCGGGTCCTGTGAAATGCTTTGAGACGTTTCAATGATTTGAAAAGGCCCTATATCAAATGCAAGGATTATTATAATTTATGTAGTTGAGTTCTAAGCTGCCTTATCAAAATAAATTGAAGGATGAGTGCATCTTGTACTGTATAAATGCAAGCAGATATGCATGAGCCTCTTGCTTGCAGCTCGCACTAATTATTTATTGTACAAACCAATCAATTGGGAAACAACCATTGCTACCTGGGCACCATTACCTCACTGGAAGTGGTGCTAGGATGTTTGGTCTGTTTATAGCCAGGATTGATGAGAGCTTCCTGAAATCACAGTTTAACCTTTTTAAACCTTCATAAATAAGACTGATCAGCATCATGGTTCATTTGCAGGATGTCTCAAAATTTATGAACAGTTCATAAAATTATTCTAAAGGTATGCAGAAGAACTTGATTTTAACTGTTCTTTAAAACTATATGAAAATGTGATTTTCCAAACCAGCAAATATGTTGGGGATTTTCTTTTGGCAAATTATCAATAATAATTTTCAGTCGCTGCATTTATTGGGTTTTATTATATTGCCCACAATGAGTTTAACTTCATAATCAGTGTTGTGTCTCATCCTAGGAAAGATTGTAAGGGAAGTTTTGATCAGTTGTGAGGTTAGGTACTTTCAAGAAAAAGATATAATCTAAACCCTTACATATTTTACCACTAACACGCAAAATGACTTGTAAAGTACTGTACTTAAAACTCTGTCTCTATTTAATGTGGGTAGACATAATTTAGATAATAAAAATATGTGAGTAATTTTGGCCTCACATCAGTTGATTCTGTTTCCTTTGATCTTGTGAGGTATATTAGAAAAAAAGATCCTGAAACTAAAATTTAGACTATGTACATTATTGACCAGGGTTTACCACTTAAGCACAATATCACAAGATGATGAGAGGTTTCAACGAAGGAAGTTCTTCAGGCCACTTGGCTTCATCTTCCCAGAATATCAAACCTATTACAGCAACAAGCTGTTTCTTCAATAACTTCTGTGTTCAACCATGCTTCCTGGTAATGCATTTCACTTGTTGTTTACCTTCTATGTAAACCAATAATTCCTGGTGTCTGACCTAAAATTGCCCTTCAAATCTTGTTCTGCCACCTTGGCATATCAGGAAATATTGTTCTGGGTTTACTTTCAGAGTGTCAGCCTGCCTCAGTTGGTAGGACTCTTGCTACTCCCGATATCTGTGACCTCCTAAGCCCCCACCAACCTGTCTGCCCCCTCCACTCCGGCCTGCTTCATGTCCTCCGTCTTACCTGCCCCACCATTGGCAGGCAGGCTTTCAGCTTCTCTGCCCCCACTCTCTGAAACTCCATCCCAGAGGCCCCTTGCCTCCTTCAAGATCCGTCTCAAGAACTCCTCTTTGACCGTGCCTTTGGTCACCCTTCTATCCCTGCCCTCCGCCACTTCTGATCCCAACAGCTCGGGTGCGGATCCTTGACTGTCCAGAGCCTTGGTACGTCCTTCTGACATGAAAGGCATAATTCAAATGTAATTTGTTGTTGTTGAATCAGAAGGTTGTTGTTCAAGCTCCGCTATGGGTCTTTGAGCCTCATAGTCTCAAGACTGACATAGGCTGCCACTCCAGTGTAATGCAAGAGAGAGCTGGGCAGATGTAGTCCCTCTTATGTGATGTTAAACCGAGTCTTGTCCACCTGTGCAGGTGATTGTTAAAGATCCCATAGGACTATTCGAAAAGAGAAAGGAGTTTCTCCCAGTGTCTTAAGTAAAAATGATCAATCAATTCATGGCTGTTTATGAGGCATTGCTGTGTGAAAATTGATGGCCACGTTTGCCTTCAAATAGTCATTGTACTTTACAGTGAATCTTGTGAAACATTTTGAGATGTAGATTTGTGTGTCATCCGCATACATGTGGAAGTTTACCCCATGTCTGCGGATGACATCCCCAAGAGAGAGCAGGTAGATCAGGAAAAGAAGGATGGAACTTGGTTAAGTAGGACTTGAACCATGTGATTGCATACTATGAGGACAGCATACTAGGATGATACCAGGGCTGGCAGGTTACTGCTATCATTATAGAGTGAATACTTCAGGACTGTTTTTTGCTGAAGACTGGAAGGTTACGTGGTGACGTAATAGAGGTGTTTAAAATTAAAAAGGGGGATTGATAAAGTTTGAATAAAATAGGCGTTTTTCACTGGTTGTGGAGTCTAACCAGAGGACTCAAGGGTAAGATAGTGACTGGGGGATCTAAAAGAGAATTTAGAGGAATTATTGAGGGTAATAAGATTGTGGAACTCACTGCCGGAAACAGTTGATTCATATACCGTGGACCTTCACATGAGAGATAAGAGACTAGAAGGATTTGGGAATGAGTAAAGAATGGATGGAGACTTGTGGTAAATAAACACTGGCAAAAACTGGTTGGACTGAATGGCCTGTTTATGTGCTGTACCTTCTTTGTAAATCTCAAAGTGTTTCAGAAAGTGAGTGAGAGCGTTAGCATGGCGAGACATGGGAGATAGTTGGAAGGTAACCAAAGGTGTAGTCAGAAGTTTTCTTTTAAGGTTTGAAAGCAGAGAGAGAGGGTGTGAGGCAAACTTTGCGAATAACAGAACTCCAGATGTTTGGTGTGCAGAGATTCCTGTTCTAGAGATAACCCTTTGGAAAGAGATCATGAATGGATCTATATAATGAAGGAGGCCAGGACTGAATAGCGACGATATGGGGATGGGTGCATGTTCTCGAGATTTGATTGATGTATCTTAGATATTCAAGGACTGTCTATAGACTGGCATCCTCTAGAAGTGTAAGGGAGAGAGTGAAGTGCATAAAAATTGTGGTTCATAAGTGGATTATTTGATTTCTAGAGTGTACAATCTGACAACATACGCTAGGTAAAATTGCACCCAAAGCTAGACTTACCCTATTAACATTAACAGGGTCTGCAAAAATGAGCAAATTGTTGAATTCAGTTTTAACTGTTTTATGTGTTTTTTTTAAAACTAACTTACAAAAAAAAGCTTCAAAATTAGACTATTTGAGAATTAAGGGGAAGGAGCTGCTGTGGGCTAAGAATTGTTCTGCTCTACTGGCAATTTCACAAATTTGCCCTGTGCGATTATAAATAACTAATGCAATTTAAATATTTTATTTGCTGTTGATTTACAACAAAAAATGGAGCCCACACAGTGCCAGAATGCCGACCTTTGGATGAGACATCAAACCAAGGTCCCATCTGCCTGTTCAGGTGGATGTTAAAGATCCCATGGCACTGTTCGAAAATAGAAGGGAGTTTCTCCCAGTGTCCTGGCCAACAATCCTCAAAAATAAAATTGGTCACTCACTCCATGGCTGTTTTGGGGACACTGCTGTGCACAACTGGCTGCTGCGATTTTCCCACAAAATACAGTCAATCCACTTTACTTTATATCCTATGAAGCGCTTTGAGACATCTCAAAGACACAATAAGGTGTTATATCAAATGCAAGTATATGATTATTATAGAAACTAAACTGGCAGCAATGTCAACATTGCGATGTGCACTTCAAAGTGCCCTGAATCTCCCAATATGAGTCAATCTGTGAGGATTATAAACATGTTAGTATAAGCACTGGGTGTGGACAGCCAGACTTTTCATGCTGTGCATGGCAGGTACTGTTTAACTCCCCGTACATACAAACAAGGATGTGTGATAGTGTAGCGACTAAAGTTTGTTCTGTAACAATCCTCAAATTTAAGAGGAATGTACGCTGAGTATAACTTGTCTGGAACAAACGATAGTTACTTAATGCACTTCACTATAGACAGTCAACTAAATACCTCATCAAGAAGAGGGTGCAGCAGGAAACGCTCTTCATGCATTCCTTTGGAATGTGGCCAAATTGCAGTCAAGTGAAAATAAAGACCTGCACCTCACTGAGTGGGGGAAAAAATGCTTATTCTGATTGTAATTTAATAGTTTTTGTCATACTCACAGTATTTTCACAGTGCTAAGCAGATGGTAGTAGACTTGCTACATTGATTCTATTAATGAAGTCAATAAAGATATTCCTTTTCTTTATGTGAGTAATAATTTGTAAGCGTAATATTTATGAGAAAATTCTGCTTCTAGATTTGAAATTTAAAGGTGAACAAATGGCGACAACACAAATGTAATTGTAAAGAGTTAATTTAATCTTTTTTCCTTGAACAGACTGAAACTAGCCAGTCATTTCCATCCAAATCATGAAAATTCCTGAAATTCCAGGAATAAGAGTTTTAAATCTCCCTCAGAGATACCGTTGCAGGATCTTCTGCGACCTTTCACCTCAAAACCATTTGCTATCCTGCTGAGGAATGGCTTAGAATGGAGAACCAACCTTGCCAAGCTTTTTAGATTTCATTTGCCCCCTCCTTCCCCGTCTTCAGGTCGTGCCTACGGTCAGCTCCCTCTCGCCCTGGCTCAGCATCGTACTCTGCCACTGTTAAGCGGTCTGGGATGCTACCCTGAGTGAGGGGCAAGTTGTTGTTGCTGCGAGTGGTATTTTATGTCAGTTGTAAATCAATGTTGAAATAACCTTATAGCACTTTGGCACTTGCTGTGACTTTAAATTCAAATGCATTGTTTCTGTATTTTGTACTTTTCAGGCGATGTGTATAGACAAAATTGAAAGTGCTGAATTTAACGAGAAGGAATTCATTTTCTAAAATGCAACATAGAATGTGAAAGGCTGTTTTTACATAAAAAAAAAGTTCTATCATCAGTTTCATTTTGAAAATGCCATAATAATCATTGCATTCGATATTGTGGCTTATATTGTCAAAATATCTCAAAGTGCTGCACAAGATTTACTGTAAAGAGTAGTGACACCTCTAAATGCAATAAAACCATATAATTACTGTGGGAATTCTCAAAGGTGCTTTACCACTGAAGAGACCCACTTCGCTTGGGACACTGCTGTGCGCAATTGGCTGCCGCGTTTCATCCACAAATAGTCAGTTCACTTTACAGTATATTCTGTGAAGCGCTTTGAGACATCTGGAAGACATGAAAAGCACTATCAAATGCAAGGATTATTACTATTATTACAGGGTGACCAAAAAGTTGTGAAACCATTACAATGTCTGATAAGAAATGATATTTTTTTTAGATAAAGAGTAGATATCACAACTTTTTGGTCACCCTGTATGTTGCAAGCTAGTCAGCGTTTACACTCTAACACCCAATTACACAAGTAGAAAGTGTAATAGTGTGCAATGCTCTCACTTGGATTAGTTAGAATCTTACATTTTAGATGCCAGTTAACATTCAGATAAATTATATTCCATTGAGAATCAAAAATCTGTTCCTGATTCTTCTTTCCATGTACTCCCTATTCCCCATGCTATTGGAGTTTGCTGAATAACTAAACAAATTCAATAGCTCTCAGTCATCTTCCTGGTACAGTTTTTGACACATTGATAAGAAAATCTGCTACCTTAAACTCACCATATAGGGTATGAATAGCCTGTTAAAAGATGTTGAAACTTTTATTGTATGTTGTATGGATGACTCTCAGGGAAGGCTGCAGAATGAAAGGTTATAAGGTCCCCTTTTGTCAGGGGATTTTATCTTGGGTTACTTAAAATATGCTGATAGTGGAAAGCAGCTGACTTTTATGTGACGCATCAGAAAATCTTGTAGTAATGGAAGTTGATAAATGAATAAAAAATGTTCTTCAGTGCAAATTAATGTTCTCATATCTGTTGAAGGAGTTTGCCCAAATGCAACCAAAATAGACTGAGAAACAAACATTGATTTTAAAAAAATATTACTTTCAAGTATTCTACAGGTTTCTACGTGAATACTGATTTTTTTTAAAAAAGCTTATAATACAGTTTTCCTCCAGATTCTTGAGAATGCAAGGTCATCTGAAATCAGGTGCAATGGCAAATATGCCAGAGATCATGTGCTGGAGATTGTGCACCAGGCACTGCTCAGGTTTCAATGCCTTGGGACATCCTCCCGACGTGAAAGACGCTATACAAATGTACTCTTGTTGTTGTTGTAATGGAGTCAAGCAGCAGGCAGGTGGGAATGTGCAGCTGCACTTCCTTAGCTGATGCACTTCTAAGATGAAGGGTGGCATTGAGTGACAAGATTTTTTCCTGTTTTACGGTGTTAAATTGGACTAAAACCACTGTACAGGTCAATTCTCCACACACAAAAAGCCAGGGACTTGGGACAAACTCTGTTTGGTTAGTTGCTCATTTTAGCATTATTCATAACATTGTTTCTTCCACAAAAGTCATTCACTTGATCCCTAAGTGAAATTTCTCTTTCTCTACACACTAATCTCTGTTGCATGTCTACACTCTGACCCTACAGCAAGTTCATGATCCAGACAAACAATAAGTGCTTGTGCTACGAGAGATGTGTGTACTTTCCCCAAAGCTATCAAATTTCTTATAAGGCATTTATTCGCTTTATTGGATGACCTAGAACCAGTTACACTTAATGGCCTCAATGATCTCCTTTGCTTTTATTATTCTATATTTCAAGGTGGACACTAAAATAAATGCTAAGCATGTACAAACTTTTACCAACATGATTGGTATTTCCATAAGTTTATGTAACTGAACATGACTTCTTCCCTCCATCTCTGCTACATTGCGTGCCTCCAACCCTATCTCTCACAAATGTCACCGAAACCATCATCCACACCTTTGCAACCTCCTGCCTTGATTTCTCAAATGAATTCCTTGATGATCTCCTCGTTCCATCATCCACAAGGTCGAATAAATACAAGCCTGTATCTGATCTGCACAAAACTTCACATGCTTATCACCCCAATCCTCGTCAGGGTCCACTGTCTCCCGGTTTCCAAATGTATTGACTTTAAGATCCTCACTGTTTCATACAAATCCTTTCATGCCCTCGGCCCTTCCTACCTCCCTGACCTGCTCGTACCACACACCTCTGCCCTCCTTTTTTGCTAAGCTAACACAGAACGTCTACAGGTCCCCCGACCCCTCCCTGACACCATTGGTGACCGTGCCTTCAGCTATTATTATGCCGCTAATCTCTGGAATTCCTTGTCTCAATACCTTCACCTTGCCCTTCTTTATTTACCTTTAAATCACATTTGAAAATTTTTGAATGCTCCTATGGTCACCTCCCCTCCCTCTTTTTCCTTGCTTTAGGGGGCTCCAAGACGTTATGTTGCACGAAGGGCGCTTTATAATTGTGAATGCTGTTTAATTAATCTTTTATTACTTAACTGACTAATTATAATGGATTTTATTCAATGAGATGTTCTTTTCAGTACACTTTCATACATTTTCAAAGGTATGTGGAAATATAAGAATGTACATTCTTTCTATTCTGTTGCTATTTTAATGTTTAAATCCATGAGCTTTAGTGTTATCTAAAACCCCTGATAGTAACGACAGTATTGCTACAGTATTTGTCTTCCACTTAACATTCCATGCTGAACTGAAATATAGGTCATGTAATGAATTGTGCTGAAAGCAGATTACTAAAAAGGCCCGTTTTTTTAGTCTATTTCTATGCATTGTTGTTATTCACGTTTTCTGTGATTGTTGGTCATTTATGAGCATGTGCTATTTGGAGGAGGTTAATCTTTCTCTACGTGGCTTTCATAAACCTTTTCTTGTCTTACATGGATATAGCAATATATTCTGACAGAACATTTCCACGCATGCATATCACGTTTCACAGCAATAAAGCATTCTCAAGAAGACTCTGCCAACACTCCTATGCACCTTTTTGTAGTCTTGATGGTTGCCATAGTTACTTATAGGTCTGAGCAACACACATTATAATTAACCTGGACCTCTACAGTGATCCAGGGCATTGATTTTGTTATTATAAAATTAAATCTCTGGTTTGCATTCATTGTTTAATTTCCGTTGCTGTACTTGTCTGGATTGCAGTAAAGAGCAGAGCCTTTAAATCTAAAACTAGATTTGATGATCACTTTTCTTACTCTTATCACAGGTCTAGACAAAAGAGTGATGCCAATGTATGCTTTCAGTGAACTAGCTTCAGAAATGCTTGTTTCAAAGCCCCAAATTATATTCTATGGAGTGAAGCCTGAATGACGGGCATTGTAAAGGAAAATTCAGGGACGGTAGGAGATAGAAGTGGGTTGGGTGGCAGGGAGTGGGTGGAGGAGTTAAAGGAAATGAAATAATGATCCAAGACGGTGAGGCCACCGGTAATCACCAGGTCAAGGGGGTGACCATAGATCTGAGTGGTGGAGTTAATGTGGCAGGAGAAATTGTGAAAGGAGGAAGAGGTTAGCAGACGTGTAGGAAGAAGGGGCCTTGGCGAGGGGCATAGAGTCTTCCCACTCAAGTCTAATTAACCCTGAAAGTCAAACATTGAATAGGTAAGGTGATCGTGGCCACATGTGTGTGGATAACACCCAAACTAGTTTTCCTCCTCAAGATGCAACCCAGGTCCACTGTTCTGTCCGCTTGCTTGTCAGACATCAAGCCCTGGAGGAGCGACAACTTTTTGTAGCTGAATGTCGGCCCCTGTTGATATCTTCTCACCTATGGCTCTAACTTCCTTTACCTCCCTGGCCTATCCCTCAGACTCACCGTGCACAATCTATGCATCAGGTACGATCCCCATTTGTTCTACCCCACATCTGGTCTCTGACCAGGACAATTTTGCCTCCACCTCTGCCAGATCACCTACCTCTGACTGTACTTCACACCCACCAAAGCTGAAATTCTTACCCACATGTTTGTCATCTCACGCCTTGATTTTTTTTCCCCCAATGCCATCCACGCCGGTCTCCCCAGCTCCACCACTCATAAAATCCAAATGATTCAGAACTCTGCTACCCTTGTTCTCATCTCTACCAGCCTCCACAACATGACCCCAATCCTGCCATGCTTCACTGGCTCCCTATTGCAGAATAGATCGTTTTTAAGATCCTCACATTTCTGCACAAATCGCCTCTGGGGAGATGCCAGGCGGTGATTATACCCCAATCCTCTACGCACCCACTTCACTCAGCTGGCTCCAGTTTTCTGCACATCCTTCTTCCCCTCTGCTGCATTATCAGCGGCTTAGGCTCTGCTTTAATCTCTTCACTTTGCCCATCTTCAGAAAGCCACTGAAGACCTTCTTCTTCAACCATGTCTATGTGTTTTCTCTCTCCAACTCAGCGTCCAGCTCTGCCACTGTTAAGCACTCTGAGATGCTTCCCTATGTGAAGGGAATAAATATAAGTCGTTGTAATTGTACATGTTCTGTTCCTTGTTGGCAGCAATACAAGCTGTAAGAGTCTGAGTGAGTCATTATCCTGTCTTTAGCCACAGGCTAAGTTCAGTAGCAGGGTGTAAAACTGGTGCATTGAATTAAATTGTTTTGTCTATAATGTAGTAACAGCAGTTTTCCAAAGGATACGCCACAGGGAGCAGCTAGTTGTTTATGCAAGGAAAACTACCGAGTGATTTCTGGCCTCATCCTGGCACAGGTAAGGTGCTCATGGTGCAATTGCACTACATTCCCATCATTTTGCTGTTACTCAGAAATATCACAGACTGGATGTATATTCAAGAAATATTGTTAAGGACGTACTCACTGTTGGCATCTCTTCATGTCAGCAGCTGAAAGAATTCTAACAGCATTACAACAATTTGCATCAGTATGAGTGCCATGTGCTAGCTGACATGGTGGTGCTGAGAATTAGACAACTTAGAAGAAGAGATTGTGAGAATATGGTCAACTCTGGTACAAACTATTGATTAGGCCACAAGTGAAGTACTGAGTCCAGTTTTGGGCACATCACTTCATGAAAGATGTTGAGGGCTTAGAGGGGTGCAGAGGATGTTCATGAGATTGATTCTGGGGATGAATGGCTGAAGTTATGAGGAGAAATTGGGTCAATTTTCATTGGAGCAGTAAAAGTTAGGATGGACCGATAGAAGTGAACAAAATTATGAAGGGTTTTGACAGAGTAATTGGGGAGATATTATTTCCACTGATAGGTTAGTGAGTGACTTGGGGATGTAGTTATAAGATAGCCACAAGAACAGCAAAAGGCGTACTTGGGAGGAACTTTCCCACCCAGAGAGTGTGGGGATGTGAAATGCCCAATTGAGTAGAGTGATGGAGGCGGTGGATTCTATTATAGCTTTCAAGAGGGATGTAAACAGGACATGAAAGGTAGGTTTGAAAGGTGGTGGGGGTGGGATTGATCTCCTTGCTCTGTGAGTTCTTGCAGACTCAATGGGCCGAAGGGTCTTCTTCTGCACTGTAAGTTTCTGTGTTTCGAGATAGTCTCTCCCTTCAGGTAGAAGGCTGATTTTTTGGAGATATACTGGACTTAATTCAGTAGTTAAATGCTTCTGGCAACTGTCCAGAGAAAGAATTGATAAAGGTCTGAGCACCAGTCATTTGCTATGCTCTTGGCAGAATTAGAGCTAGGACAGCTATATATGAGATCAGGCAGGTGAAAATGTGCATTGCAGTGCTGAGGATGTGCTGCATTGTTTACACCTCTGTTTATCTAGCAGAAATTAGGAACCCGCTTGATAGTCGATTGGCGGATCGCTTTTCCAGGGGTAAAATCCCTTTCTTTTAAAAAAAATGAATAAGTTGGTCACTCAATCCACGACTGTTTATGGGAAACTGCTGTGTGCAATTGGCTGCCGTGCTTCACCCACAGAATTCACTTTACAGTGTATCCTGTGAAAAACTTTGAGACATCTCTAAGACGTGATAAGGCGCTGGATCAAATGCAAAGAATATCATTATTGTTGGAGGTGCTTTGGGAGTGGGAAGTTAAACCGAGATCCTGTCATCCTGCCTGCCTGTTCAGATGGACATTAAAGATCCCGTAGCAACTTGCAAGAAGTGATTGTTAGAATATGGTCAGCTCTGGTATAAATCATTGGTTAGGCTGCAACTGGAGTACTACATCCAGTTTGGGGCACATCACTTCAGGAAAGATGTTAAGGTCCTCGAATAAAATTGATGATTCACTTCATGGCTGTTTGTGGACACCAAATTGGCTGCCGAGTTCCCCCACAAAACAGTCTTGAGGGTAGTAATATTGGCTACTTTAGGCAGTCAATAAAACTGAAGCGAAGCAAACATAGTATTGTGACAATGATATTCATTTGACTGACATGGAAAACATGGCTGGTTGAGTGAACCTACCAGAATTCAAACTTCAATCCTTCTGATCTCAACTGAGTGTGTTATACACATCTCGGAAATAGTTTAAAACATTGAAACATTTATAAAGCTGATTGCTCCATTTATTTGAATGGTAAAGAGTTAAGAGATGGACAATGCAAACATAGTTGGTATGATTTTAGTTTCCTTTTCTGTCTGTCGGCTTTAAACCATGGATAATACAATACAGTCTGCAACACCACGTTCTGTATTTTCATAATTTAATCTAAATTCCAAGATTCCTGCCGGTAAGGTTTGTGGCAATGTAATACAAAATGTATTGATGTAATCTTATTTATAATCTCCACCGGATCATGGTGTATATGTTTTTTGGTATCCTGAAAGCAACATTCAGGGGGTGAGGGGAGAGAGAGATGCCTACAAAGAGTAAAATTCTGGAAAGAGCTTTGAGACATCACAACATGAAAAGTTGCATAATCAATGCAAGAATTATTATATTACACTGAGCCCATACTGGTGCAGCTACTCTACTAGAGTTAACTAATCCCAATTCCTTGCTCCATTCCCCCATACCCTTTTATATTGTTCCTCTTCTATTAATCATAAGTAGCTATTGAAGCTGTTTAAATGTTATGATCTCAGCTTCAAAACTACTTGTGTTAAAACATTCCATGTTCTAACAACCATATGAATGGAAAAACATTTCTTCTAACCTCCCCCTAAACTCTTCCAGTGATAACTCTGATCTTGTGCTCCCTGGTTATACATTTACCAACCATGAGAATAATCCTTCACTTTTAATCCTCTCAAGACCTTTCAGAATTTTGAAGAGCTCTATTTGATCCCTTGTTAATTTTTTCACAATATTCAGATACATGTTCACGCTCCACTGACCTATTTTTTTTAAAAAAAGTATGCTTTTTCTTATTTCAGTTTTATAAATGTTGAAGTTTTAGTGTTTTAATTTACTATACTAAATGTTTTGTTTATAGTTTTAACCAAAAAAATTAATGAAGAATAGAATTACAGGATAGAGGGTGGCTATTGATTCATCCGAGCCTTAACTGATTTTAGCTCATTCATTGGAGCTAACTATTACTTTAAATCCTAATTGCCTGCTCTTTCCCCATATCCTTTTATGTTCTTCCTTTTCAAATGTTTATCCAAAGCAATGAGAGAGTTCAACTACCTCAGTGCTGCCAAACTACCCACTGAGGTAGTGAAATACCCCTTTTGTGAATAAGACTAAAATATGCAGCAATGAAACACTGTGAATTGTTTGTTTTTGCTTCTGTTTTTATACAATAGCCTTCTGTGAAATAATTTAGTGTTTAAACAATCTCTAGGGCAACTAATGCATAGTGGCGGTGATGTATGATATTCAACTAATCTAAGTGAACAGAATGTTGTGGTTCTATTCTAGATTTATTAGTTTTTAAAAAGGATGCTTTCTTAATCTGAAGATTTATTGTTTTATATTTAAGTTGTGAGACACCATCTGTAATCATGTCTTCTCACAACTTTTTTATTACTAGCAGGATACTTGTAAAACATTTTTGTTGCCTAAAGGTTCTGTCTTACATATTCTAGTTGTATGCTTTGTAGTCCTGCTGCATTGCAAGCCTGGGCATCTATGAACCTTATAAAATGCCTTGTAGGTGCTGACAGACTACAGTGATGATAGAAAGGCTACAGTATATATTTCTGTTGCATGCTATAATTAAAAGAAAACCTCAGGGCAGCAAACTGCACTTATAAATAGGAAAATATCTCAAAGCGCCTTAAAGGGTGGACTGGGTAGCAGCATAGAAAATGGTGGTGGTGGTGGTGGGGAGTAAAAGAGTGATGGCCAAATGTGGAGTTGAAGAAGTATGTTTTTAGAATGGTTTTGAAAACCAAGGGAGAGTGCCAGAGAGTGGGTGAAAAGTGGCTGAAATATTGCCCACTGATGATGGGGCGAGGGAGAGCATGGTAGAGTTAGCAGAATGTGTATCGATCTCCCAGCAGAGTGAGCACACTGGTAACTCTGGGGGCCTGCAAATGACTGGCACAAATTGTTTTTGGTCAGCTGTGTGTCTGACACATGAAGAAACCTATCACCGTGCTTTAGAGTATCCAAACCAAGTTGTGATTTCCATGCGTTCCACCTACACATGGAAATTCCAGTAATAGATTGTTGGGATGGAATGCGCACTCTCTCCCTGGAGAGACGTATCCTGCTTACCTAATTCCAAGTATTAGGCGCAGATTGGCAAGAGCCAAAGCTCGGGGACTCCAGAGTGTCCGTTTGGGTACTGCTGCAGTCTAACCAGCTAAAATCACATGTTTGGTGAGCTTTCCCACTGCTTGTCCAAATTGGACCACTCTACCTGTTAGAGCTTTGGCTTGCAGGGTTAGCAGGAGCTGAGTGGAAAGAATCACTGCCTCTGATGACTTGTCTGCCTTTGAAGTCCTGCCGATGAGCCAGGCTGATTGGTTCGCTATCAGCAAAGCCCTGGAATACTGCAGACCCATCTGGCTCAGAAACTGGACTTCTGAGATCGCACATCACCTTCGAGCCAATTCAGCTCGATGGAGACCCGTTTGCCTACCTCGTTCTCTTACCACGGCTTCCAGACGAAAGACATGAAAGAAAGGTTTGAAGCGGTAAGGAAATATGGGAGGCCAGTGGCATTAAAAGAAAAGCTTGCTCTGAGAGACGATGCAGATTGGATGGGCCAAATGGTGCTGCAAATCCTATTCATTCTTAGCAAACTATTTACATACAACAACAACAACAACAAGATTCCATTTATAAAGCGCCTTTCACGTCAGGAGGACGTCCCAAGGCGCTGCACAGTTGGGTCATGACCCGAGCAGGGGGGAAATGGTCAGGGTGAGGGGAGGGAAGGGAGGGAGCGAGGAGGGGGAAGAGAGTCGAGAGGGGAGCTGAAGGCACGGTCAAAGAGAAAGGTTTTGAGACCGGCCTTGAAGGAGGAAAGGGAAGAAGCAAGGCGAAGGCACTGGGGGATGGAGTTCCAGAGCCTGGGGGCTGAGAGGCTGAAGGCCCGACCACTGATGGTAGGGCGGTTGGGGCGGGGGACGTGAAGCAGACCGGAGCCAGAGGAACGGAGGGTACGGGCAGGTAGGTAGGGGGTACAAGAGATGTAGTGGAAAATATGCAATTTGACAATGCTGTGAATTTTCATGCAGGAAGTCACAGGGTCATAATTCCAGGAGACTCTTGTCAAGGAAGCTAAAATTCAACATTTCACTTGATTTGGAGGAAGGAGTGTGAAATTTGAATATAATTGAAGGAAATGGCCAATATCTTGGGCAATATTTTGTCTGTGTTAAACACATCAAAACAAGCAGAAATTCAAAGCAAAGGAAATTGTACTGTGAGTTTCCACTTGGCTGTCATCCAAAACAATTTTGGTTTTCTTCCAAGGACATAGTACAGAGAATTGCAGAGGGACAATATTTGTCCTGACAGATATTTGCAAATTATAAAATATGTCAAAAAAAGAAAAATAAACAATTAAATAGTTTATATAACACAGCAAGTGTTTATTTTCCTTTTAAAAATAAATTGTTCACAGAAGTTGCTTAAAGACGGTTGAAATACTGTCAAAAATAGCTGTCGGATTTAGTAAATTCAGTTGAGGTTACTGTATGCTCCACATGATGGGCACTATATAAATGCATGTTGTTGTTGTTGTACTACACTATAGGTTTTGTTACATTATCAGGAGTCTTGTTTTTTGATGCTTTGTTCATCACATCTTTCACAAAAGCCAATTAATTTACTTCTGATGTTGTCGCCCTCAGTTGTAATCATACTTCAGTGGTCAGCAAGTGAAGTTTGGCAGATTTTGGGTGGGGGATTCTGAAAACTCAAGTCAGGGGTCAAAATGTCATTTTTTTTCTCTCTCTCCAGCTACAGCAACACAAACTTGTATTTATATAGCGCCCTTCACACGGGGTAGCGATCAGAGTATTTAACAGTGACTGAGATTTACGTTGAGCACGGTCGAAGCGAAAGGTCCTCAGATGTGATTGGAAGATGGGGAAAGATGGGGCAAGGCAGAGGAATGAGACAGAGTTCCAGAGTTTCGGGGCGTGGTGGCTGAAAGTGCAGCTGTCCACTGGTGGAGCAGATGCAATATAAAAGCAGCATACTGGAGTCTTGAAGCACTGGATGTGCACCTTTACACGCAGTGTGCAAGAGACCTATTAAATTAAATGTTTATATTTTCCTTTGATGACTAGATAAATCCAGGACTCCAAACTCCTGATCAGTCTTTTACCAGTATGTATTTGCGTTTGTCTACAAATACAGGGTTGCTACACTTTACAGCGAATCCTGTGAAGTGCTTTGAGACATCCTCCTGACATAAAAAACACTACGTGAAATGCAAGAATTATTATTTACCAAAGTGTTCTTTTATGTTTCTCCAATTTTTATCCGTTTCTCTATAGTCAAAGAGTAAACTCTACATCTTTTTTTAAAAAAGAGACATTACAGTAAATAATAAAAATAATAATCCTTGCATTTGATATAACGCCTTATCACGTCGTTGAGACGTCTCAAAGCGATTCACAGAATATAAAGTGAAACAATAATAAATTGGTCATTTTCAATCTACGACTGTTTGTGGGACATTGCTGTGCGCAATTGGCTGCCGCGTTCGCCCACAAATATACAGTCAATTCACTTTACA
The DNA here is from genome assembly GCF_018977255.1 of Callorhinchus milii. Lineage (NCBI taxonomy): Eukaryota > Metazoa > Chordata > Chondrichthyes > Chimaeriformes > Callorhinchidae > Callorhinchus > Callorhinchus milii. Next base: position 57,699,018 of record NW_024704742.1, on the reverse strand, counting down.
GTATATTCTGTGAAGCGCTTTGGGATGTCCTCCTGACGTGAAAAACGCTATATCAAATGCAAGGATTATTATTATTATTATTATAGTGACTGCATTTTGTGGCCAAAATATGGCAGCCAATTGCACACAGTAGTGTCCCACAAACGGTCATGGTTTGAGAGAGCAAATTATTATTTATTTATTTACTGTTTTGAAGGGATTATTATCCCTGGAAAGCGATCATCAATCGGCTAGCAATCAATTCCTACTTTCTGCTGGATAAAAAGAGGGCTGTGGAATAAGGAAACTTGCCTAAGATATTGCCCCACCTGGGAATCGAGTTGTGCAAGTCACTCACTGAATAGTAAACCAATGCTGCTCATTTCATAAGTTTAATGCATACCTACTGAAAATATTTAATTGTGGACCACGCGCAACTGCAGCTACTACTGATCGCAAGTGCTTTAATTTACCACAAGAGGTTTTACCTGGACCAGCAGTAAAGGAACTGTAAGAAGAGGTGGCTTTGTCATACTGAATATTTTCATCAATTTTAACTTCAATTTCAACCATAAGCTTGCTCTTTTGTGAAATAATACTTTTCTTTAGCTCATTGGAAATCTGACATAATTAAGGACTTGTATTTTTTTATGGAAATATATGTGGGAAAGCCCACAAATTTGATTTGTGTAATAATTTTTTTTGTTAATTATTGAGCATTATTTGACAAATATTCTAATCTCTTAAATAAATATTCTGAAGTTGGATATTTCAGGGAGGAAAGTTATCACAACTCCAATGAATCCTTGAAAGCTTACCAAGGCCTGTGGTAGAATGTGTGACCAATGCCACATCAAATAATTATCAGTGAAAATTATTACATTGATAAACTGGTTCAAACTGACATTAACTAAGTGGTGGGGGGGTACAGTCAAAGAGAGAGTTATAGACTGATTTTGTTTTGAAAGCAGGGGAAAAGGGTCTTCTAACACTAATGGATATGTATGACAATCATCCACGGACCAGTTTCAAGTATATCAGATTTGCAGGCCACAATTATTACCTTGTGTTACTACTTTAAAGGAGAACACAACAAAAAGTACAAAAAAAGGAAAGAAAAATAAATTCCCATTTATTGTTACCTATTCTTGTTAAATACAATGCAATAGTAATTATATAAAATGATCTATTCTATTTAAACAATAAGAATAGGTATCAATCATAAAATGTTAAATCTTTTTCATCAGAAACTGACCTTTAGTTAGAACAAATTCAACAAAAATTAAATTGAAATTCAGTATAATGCTGTTTTTGATTCACATGAATTATTGGATGAAGTAAAGAAATGTCAATGGAGCTAAAATTGTGGAAGAGAAATTGGGAAGTTATAGATCGGTAGAGTCCTGCACGCAAAGCAACTGTGAGGGTGCACCTTGTAATAAGAATGTTCAATTAAACAATCATTACAGTGCAAGAAAAATTTCAGGAAGCCTGCATGAAATTGTCTTATATTACACATATTGATTGGGAATCAATATGAATACATTTCAAATATTTTAAATATGAAATATCCCAATATGAAAGGGATTTAAATTTAAGGGATTTAAAATATAAAATATAGCAACACTAAAATAGATTGGCATGCTTATGAACTACTAATCTTTCTGGCTAAGATTGCCTACATGTGCTGTTTTCTAAATAAGATGAATAAAGTGAAAATGATCAGAAGGGTTAGACTGGGATTGAACGGTGTGTCATTCAAGTCTTTGTGTCTTATCTCAATAGCATTTTGTGTTTGACATGCTTGATTGCTTAAGGAAACGGGGTTAGTTTCCAGGATGTGCAAGGGAACATGTCTGATTTGTCTGCCTGCCATTATGTAAAACAATCTGGGTGAGCATATTGGTTGTGAGGTCTGAGATGGTCCATTGCTTATCTTTGCATGTCCCCCTCCATCCCCATCGTCAGGTCTTGCCTGAAGTTCTTCCTTTTCAACTGCGCCTATGGTCACCTTCCCCCTTCCCCTGGCTCAGCCTTGGGTTCCACCATTGTTATGCGCTTTGAGACGCCGCCTGCTATATAAGTGCAAGTTGTTGTTTTTTCTAAAACTGATAGGAAAATAACAGTCTCCTCTCAATTGATTACAAAATTTAATGTAGCAGAGTGTTTTATTCTCTTTTGTGCTCTTTATTGTTCGTGCAAATTGGAACATTTTTAAAATGGTCAAAATGAGAAATGTTGCACAATGTCTCAAAAACAAAGCCACCTATTGATCTATGAATGCCAAATTCCATCACATTCAGTGGCATGTACCATGGTTTGAAATTTAGGGTGCAGCTTCCTTAAATGGATTTTTGTTCAGATTAGCTGTAACCTCAAAAGCCATGGTCTCCACCTTCATGAAAACTGTATTTCATTTCCTCACTGCAGCTATTCTTGGGACCCTGAGTGACTTTACCAATATATATCCAGTTTATACTGTTGAATGACATCAGTCCTGGTAGTAAAAAGATTTGGATTTGGTTGAGAAGCTACAAATAACCATTCGACTCCTTAGATATCTTCTTTACACAAAGAGTGAGAAAATGTGGAAGCTGTGGTTGAAGCAGAAAGTATCAATGAATACAAGAGGAAACTTGATGCATACAGGAGGGAGAAGGGAATAGACGGTCATGGAAGAGAGATATTAATAATAATCCTTGCATTTGATATAGTGTCTCATCACGTCTTCGAGATGTCTCAAAGCGCTTCACAGAATATACTGTAAAGTGAATTGACTGTATAATTGTGGGTGAAACATGGCAGCCAATTCCGCACAGTAGTGTCCCACAAACAGTCATGGATTGAAGTGACCAATTTTTGTTTTGTTTTTCTTGAGAGATTATTATCAGGCAAGTGGAGTAAGGAACCTCGCCCAAGGTTTCACCCTGTGGGGAATCGAACCCAGGTCTCTTGCTTGCGAGGTGAGTGCTCTAACCACTGAGCTACAGGAGCTACATGTGTATAGTGGCTTTCATGTGGGGAAGACGTCCCAAGGCGCTGGACAATCAGTGTTTGGGGGTCGAGATCAGGAAGTGTGTAGGGCACAGAGGGAAGGATAGTGATCAAAGGCACAGTCGAAGAGGAGGATCTTGAGATGGATCTTGAAGGAGGCAAGGGAAGGGGCAAGCAGAGGGACTATGAGATGGAGTTCGAGGGTGAGTGGCAGAAAGCTCGCTCGCCATTGTTGGGGCTGGCAAGGCAGGGGATGTGAAGCAAGCCGGTGCCCACTGAGCGGAGGGAGTGGGCAGGTTGGTAGGGGGTTAGGAGGTCACAGAGGTAGGGGAGAGCAAGGCCATGAAGGGCTTTGAAGCTGAGGACCAGGATCTTGAATTGTTTCCTCTGTGTGATGAGAAGCCAGTGGAGTCAAGTGAGAATAGGGGTGATAGGGTCATGGAGCCTGTTGCGGGAGCGGACACGGGCTGCAGAGTTCTGGATGATCTGCAGCCTATGGCGGCAGTAGTTGGGCAGGCTGACAAGCAGGGAGTTTGCATAATCAAGCCTGGATTGTAGCCAAAGCCTCTGCTATTTGTACCCTTGCCTCCTATAGTAACCTTGGTTGCATCCCGACCGGGCGACTTATCTACCTTCAGCGCAGTCAACCTTTTCAGTACTTCCTTTCTGTGTATACTTATCCTATCCATTTCCTCTACCCTCTCCTCCGATACTGCGGCATTTGGTGCATCCACTTCTTTTGTGAAGACTGATGCAAAGTACTCATTCAGTACATCAGCCATGCCCTCTGCCTCCACAATAAGATTTCCGCCTGGGTCCTTAATTGGCCCCGCCCTACCTTTGACTAACTTTTTTTCTTGATATGTTTGTAAAATATTTTAGAATTCCCTTTAATGTTACCCACTAACCTTTTTTCGTATAATCTTTTTGCCCCTCTTATTTCCTTTTTCAAACCTCTTCTGCACTTCCTATATTCTATTTGGTTGTCTTCTGTGTCTTTGGTTTGACATTTGTCATACGCCTCCTTTTTCTGCTTCATTCTAGATACAATTACCTCCGTCATCCAGGGAGGTTTGGATGCCCTACTTTTCCCTTTTGTGGGAATGTATTTATTCTGTCCCCGAGCTATCTCATCCTTGAAGACTTCCCACAGCTCTTCAGTTGTTTTACCTGCCAATCTTTCTTTCCAGTCCACCTTGGCTAGGTCCCTTTTTAACTCACTGAAATTTGCCCTCCTCCAGTTGAGTATCTTCACCTTAGATGGTTCCTTGTCTATTTCCATATGCACTCTGAATCTAATGATGTTATGATCACTATTGCCCAGATGCTCTCCCACTGAAACCTGTTCCACTTGCCCTACTTCATTCCCCAGAACTAGATTGAGTACTGCTTCCTTCCTTGTTGGGCTGGAAGCATACTGATCAAGAAAGTTGTCCTGTATGCATTTTAGGAATCTTTCCCCCTCCTTGCCCTTTGCGCTGTTGTTTTGCCAGTCTATGTTGGGATAATTAAAGTCCCCTATTATCACAACACTATTGGTCTTGCATCTGTCTGAGATCTGCTTGCAGATCTGCTCATCTATTTCCTTCCCACTATTTGCTGGTCTATAGTATACCCCTACCAGCGTAACAGCTCCTTTTTTGTTCCTTAACTCTAACCAGATAAATTCCCTCCAGCACTTCGACCCTTTCCACGGCTATAACCGTATCCTTGATTAACATTGCCATTTATAAATCTGTGGAATCCTGTAGCTCAGTGGTTAGAGCACTCGCTTTGCAAGCAAGAGACCTGGGTTCGATTCCCGGCAGGGTGAAACCTTGGGCAAGTTTCCTTGCTCCACACGCCTGATAATAATCCCTCAAGAAAATAAAAAAATGATAAATTGGTCGCTTCAATCCACAACTGTTTGTGGGACACTGCTGTATGCAATTGGCTGCCACCCTCTAATATACAGTCAATTTACTTTACAGTCTATTCTGTGAAGTGCTTTGAGACATCTAGAAGACGTGAAAAGCACTATATCAAATGCAAGGATTATTATTGTTATGATAAAGCGCCTTTCACGTCAGGAGGACATCCCAAGGCACTGAAACATTGAAAGCAATTTTTTTTTTAAAAAATGCTCCACCATATAGTAGTGATGATGCCATTAATGTAATGGGGCTGCACTTCTGTCTTCTCAATTGCATCCTCCCAAATGTGTTCCCATAGCAGGTGATAAGCTGTTCCTGCTATGTTACAAACATGGGCCAAGGATAACATATGTTCAGTGTATATCACTCAGCCATTCCAAACTAACCATCCTTCTGTTTGCTCTTGTAACCCTGGAATGCTTGAAGTTGAGTTATAATTATTGGTTTAGGGATCTGAAACTAACACCAAGACATGCCCAGTGTGCAGGAAGGCACAAAACGTACCCATAGTGGTGATCTTATAGAGAACTAACATAGTGTCAGTCTCAGTCCAATGTGAGGCTGATGCTTCACTCCAGAAGTCATCAAATACCATGCAATGATGCTTTTCTTCATTGTGCATATATTTATCCCCACAAGCCTGACTTTTATGAATGACTGAAAGTACTTGATATGATGACTTATACAATCTACATATACAGCGCTTTTTATATCAGGAGGATGTCTCAAAGCACTTGACATTGCTGCCTGGGCATGTGAGCTGCGGATCAGAAATGATGGGAGAAAATGATCTGAAGCACGGTTAAAGAGATACATTTTATCTGTGCACTTTGGACACTTGGGACTCCTTCTGAAAGTGAAAGTTTATACAGGATAACACGCATCCAAAGAAGAAACTTGCACCTTTATAGCACCTTATTAAGTTGAATGTCTTGAAACATTTTATAGTAAATACTGTGAAATGTAGCGACTCTTTTTGGAGCAAAACATGAACACCATATTACGCACAGAAAGGGCTAAAAATGAGGTGAATGACCAATTAATTTAGAAAGTTGTTCTCAGAAGGCCTAGAGAAATTCCATTCTCTCTTCAAATAGTTTTTGTATCTTTAATGCCCACCTGAAGAACAGACAGATATGCCACATTCATCTATAAAACATAACATATAAAAAATTGTTGAAGGTGAAAATCAGAATTTAAAATGCTATCTGTAAATGTTACGCTTGTTCATTGGAATTTGCAGTAAGATTTTAAGTTTCCTTTCTCCACACGCCTAATAATAATCCCTAATAAACAATAAGAAATTGTTCACTTCAATCCACGACTGTTTGTGAGACACTGCTGTGTGCAATTGGCTGCTGTGTTTTGCCCACAAATATACAGTCAATTCACTTTACAGCATATTCTGTGAAGCGCTTTGAGACGTCTAGATGTGTAAAGCGCTATATCAAATGCAAGGATTATTATTATTGTAGATAGGACCTCAGTTTGTTTCATCCTTCAGATGCCACTTCTGGCAATGCAGTACTCCCATTACTGCACGGGAGTATCAGCCTAGTCTGCTAGTTCAAGGCCGAAACAACATAGACAAAAGTGTTATCAAATGAGTCATACTCAAATCACAAAAGTGAAATTGACCCAAAGCTGTTATAATACAATATAATTTGTATTTATGTAATGCCTTTGATCGTCTTTGTTATTCTGGGCTACCCAAGCCTTGGCTCTTGTCACCCTGTGCCTACTTATGTAAGCAGGATGCATCCCTCCAGGGAGAGTGTGCATTCCATTCCAACAATCTATCTCTGGGATTTCCATGTGTAGGTGGGATGCTCAGTTTGGTTTGGAAACCCTTAAGCATGATGATGGTTCCGCATGTGTCAGACATCCAGCTGACCCCCCAAAAAATAGTGCCTTTCATCTCAGGAGAACATCTCGAAGCACTATACACAGCTGGCTGGGCACCTGAGTTGTGGGGAAAGGGTAAAGGAGTTGACTAAAAGTGCGATCAAAGAGATAAGTATTGAGGTGGACTTTGAAAGTGAGGAGGGAGGGGATGAGTTGTAGGGAATCTCTGATCAAGTTTCAGAGAGTGAGGATAAATTGCTTTATGCAAAAAATTAATTCCATTGTGAGCAGTTCTTTGAGTTTTCAAAGGAGTGTGAGAGGCTGGCCAATTTCTTTGCAGTAATTGTACTGCAGCAGAAAATAGAAGCAGTAAATTGCAGTTCAGAAAACCACTTAATGCTCAAGATAAGACCTTTTTTTCTATAGGAAAGGGTGAGAACAAAGCAGCACTGTTGGCTAATGAAATATTTCAGTAAAATTAATCACCGGCACAGCAGTGAAGAATGTTTTCTGATCAGTAAACCTTAACCACCTTTAAGTTCTTAAATTCCTTACTGGCGATTGGGAACTTATGCACAATGATGTGGACTGGTGAGGGCAAGTTCTGTTTTTTGTCTCCTTGGGGAAAAAAAATGTGGGATATAAATTATCCCGACTGTACAAAAATGTCAGATATTACAGTTTAATAATGAGTTGCAAGAAGCTGCATGAAGTAGATTGCTGCGAGCAATAATGAAAACAATTAATGTCTGCTATAAATCTAATCCGCAGACAAAATGATTTACACAAGTCAAATGCTAATAGCCAAAATGTGTGATGTACAGGATAAGTGTGTTTATTATCCATAGATATTGTTTTTTTATTTAAATGAAAGCAGTATAAAGGCCGTACACAATATAGTTTCTTTAAAAGCATGGTTACAATCGGTAGATCATTAACAAAATGCATTCATTTGGAGTTTATGTAGTTCAGGGCAGAAATCCAGACGGCTCCTGCAAAATTAGTTCAAACAAACTCAAAACTATGGTTTTCCTTTAAAAGCTTGAATTTAATCCTGGCCCAGGGCCAAATTTCTTTCCTTTGTAGTCATTTTCTGTAAATCCTGGGCCCTTGACAGTGTTCAACCTTTGTCGATCCTTATTGATCAGTAAATTCCTAACGTAATTACCGATGGGCAGTAACTGAGCTCTGCAGTTACAGGATGATAGCTGCACTAATTAGGGTTGGCCCCATTGTGGTTATGGAAACTATGCAAATAATGGGCCACCATGAAAATATTTAACATTCACCAAAATCTTCAACCAGGAATTATATTTTGTAGCCTCTCTCTATCTCTCCTTTTGCCATTCTCACTCTCTCAATCTGTCTCTTGCTCTCTCTATCATTTTCTCTCTTTTCCTCCCCCCACCCATAACTCCGCCTCTGCATCTGTTAAAAAAATTACTTTGTGATTCATTTATTTGAATTACTGGATCACTGGATCACAGTCTGCTGAGGTCATTCACATGCTTGGGCCTTATCTGCATGTTCACAACTGTTTCTTTTAACTGGAATCGCAATTCCACATCAGAATCTGATGCAGATAAACTGACATGCAGATAGTTGGACAAAAAACAAAATACTGCAGATGCTAGAAATCTGAAACAAAAACAGAGAGAGCTGGGAAAACTCAGCAGGTCAGGCAGCATCTATGGAGAAACGAAAGTGAGTCAACGTTTCGGGTCCACGACCCTTCATCAGAAGGGTCGTTGACCCGAAATATTGACTCACTTTCTTTACTCCATAGATGCTGCCTGACCTGCTGAGTTTTCCCAGCGCTCTCAGTTTATGCAAATAGTTGGTATGTGAATATACTATGCACTCTTTTTGAACTTGAGCACATAGGGGAGGAAATTCCTTGCTTGGCTAATTGTAGCAACATGGAGACCAATTTGTAGTGTCTGTGTCAGTCTGGTTCAGTTGGTAGCACTCTTGCCTCTGAGTGAAAGGATGTGGATTCAAGCTCTATGCCAATCTAGGCTGACACCCAAGTCCATTCCTGGGAGTGCACTGCAATGTCTGCAATGCCATCCTTTGGATGAGATGCTAAACTAAGTTCCCATCTGCCTGTTCAAGTGGACATTAAAGATCTCAAGCCATTATTCTAAAAGAGAAGGGAATACCTCCTGGTGCCCTGGCGAATAATCCTGTAGTTAAAATTGGTGATTCAATTCATTCATTGCTGTTCGTGGAAAATTTATGTGCACAACTTGGCTGCTACATTCAACTACTAAATATACAGTCATTACATTTTCCTGTAAAGCATTTTGAGATGTCTGGGCAATGTGATAAGGTGTGATATCAAATGCAAGGATTATTATTGTTTTGATTTCTTTGATAAGGAATCTAAGTCACCTAAACGGGAGCTCTTTCTGATAATTAGAAGCAAATCACAATGACCTGTTTGAACTCACCTCCTACAGAATATTATTTCCGAACCGAAGATCCATGTGTTGACTAGAATACTAATGGCATTCCTTATTAATATGGCAAACCAAACCCCACTGTACTAAGACTCGGATTCTATCACTGCTAGTACCCATTGTCAATGTTGCTGCATTAAGAGATCTGAGGAGTTTCTCACCCTTATCTATTTACAGCCAACTATCGAAGATCATACTGGTAGGTACAGATAGATGATTAAATATCGCCTGCAACATGATGTATGATTTGCTGTGATATTGAGAATGATTTAAGTGAATGGAATGTTCTGGAAATGCAATGAATCTCTAACTTTCCAACCCCGAGAATCCAGTCTCTCTGCTACTATCCCTTTGGGGTAATGGATTTCACTACTAACAGAGGCTTAGCTTACCTTTAATACTCAGGATGTAACCCATTCAATAAACTACTGTAGTTGTATAGTGCCTTCAATCTCACTAAAGAGTGAGTTTGCCAGTATTGATATGAAACGGACTCTCAAATTAATGGAAGCAGAGCAGGAACAGAATACTGTAGGTATGTTACCTGCAGTACCATACCTTGGGCACTGATAGCATCACCCTTCATGGATGCATTCTATACCTCACGGAGCCAATACGAAACCTTGGTGTCCTGTTTGACCCTCAACTGTCCTTCATTCCCCACATCCATGCCACAACCCACTCCACCTTTCCCCACCTCTGCAACATTGCACTTCTCCACCACTGTCTCTCACTGCAGGCCACTGAGACCCTCATACACACATGGATTACCATTGATTATCTAGAACTCTGCAGCCCGTATCCTCTCCCACACCAGGTTCTACGACTTTATCACCTCCAACCTCGCCCAACTCCATTGGCCCCGCCATCACTCAGGGGATACAGTTCAAGATACTGATCCTCATTTTCAAAGCCTTCCACAGCCTTGCTCCCCCCTACATCTCTGACATCCTATCCACCTACCATCCTGTCCGCTCCCTCCACTCAGTAGGCTCCAGCCTGCTTCACATCCCCCGTCTTGCCCATCCCACCATTGGCGGGCGGGCCTTCAGCTTCTCTGCCCCCACTCTCTAGAACTCCATCTCACAGTTCATCCATCTCACCCCCTCCTTTGCCTCCATCAAGACCCGTCTCAAGACCCTGCTCTTTGATCGTGCCTTTCTTATTGCAAAAGGGATTAAGAGATATGGGGATAAGGCAGGGTTAGGTTATTAGCTGGAGTTAGATTCGAAGATCAGCCATGATTGAATGGCAGGGCAGGCTCGAAGGGCTGAATGGCCTACTCCTGCTCCTACATGTTATGTCACCCTCCTACCCCTCCCCTCCCCGCTATCCACCCCTCCTGATCCCAACCACCAGCTCGGGTTCAGATCCCTGATTGTCCAGGGCTTTGGGACGTCCTCCTGACGTGAAAGGCGCTATACAAATGTAATTTGTTGTTAATGCAGAAAGTTATTGTTCACATTTGACCATTGGAGATCTATTTTAAAGCTAAGTTTGCTACAATACTGAGAATTTAACTTTTTTTTGTGTAAGAGTGTAAACTGGGTGTCTGCTTGGCTTTGTTTATAGCACTTTCACTTCTTGGACAGGAAATTGTGAGTTCAAGCCCTATGTTTGGGTTTGAGTCTAGGTTAACACAGTAATGGGAGAACTCTGCACTGTCAGACATGTCTGTACTTGATGTTCTTTGCAGCTAAAATTCCCCATTCACGCCTTCATTGTCTCGAGCACAGGCTTCTCCAATGCTCTCCTAACTAACCTTCCTCCTCGAGCGTCAACTCATCTAAAACTCTACAGCCCACATTCTTTCCTGCACAGGCTCCACACACCTCATGACATTGCTCTCATCTCTGTCAGACTCTGTTGGTTCCAAGTAACCCCTTTGGGCTGACTTTCAAATATCTTAAATGTTTCAAATTTCAAACCCCATATAATCACTTTCTCTCCTTCAATTATGGCCTATTGCTTGATTCTCTCTCTCTCTCTCACTGGTCCACTACTGGTTTTCAGTGTTTTTGACCACTGCACCCCTGCACTCAGGAAAACCTCTTTGTCTTACTTTATTTTGCTCTGCCTTCAAAGCCCTCCAAAAACATACACTTAATCTTGTTATTGGTTTACATTCATAATTCACTCTGCTTAGTCTCTGTATCATATTTCAAGCACTTTGAGATGTTCATTCGATGTGAAAGGTACTTTATAAGGGCAATTTGTGACAGCTCCCCCAAATATCTGAAAGCAACATGATCCTCTTACAAGGTCAGATCTTGCCCTAGATCTTTCTCAGAAAACCTGAATCATCTCATGATCAATACCTGAGGTTGGCTTGTATATCCTGGTCAGCAGTATATCAGTGTATCACTGATCCTCAACATTTTTAAAACTTTTTCTCACCATTTACCAATTTAGGAAGTTTTTGCTGAAGAAAATCAACAACCATTCTATAGTCAAACTTTGTTGCTAGTCTAAGCTGCTACTATTTTTTATAATGGGATATCATTTGCAAAGTCAGGAATCATCTAAGAAAAACTTTTTAAAATTTTTTTTGCATTTGTTGAGACTTTTTTCTGATGTTCCACATCAGAAAGGTGTTTGTCACATCTGAGGTCTATTAAAATTTGGTCCTGGATTTTGTGCACAATAGCTGTCATTCCATCTATTTCTAATCTGTCTTTACTCTGCTTTGTTCTGAGTGTTTTGAAATAATTTATTCCTCTCACTTGGTGCTGACAGTGAGGTCTATGAACCTGCTTGTTCTTGTAGAAACTCCAGCAGTGAGGCACCAGCAGTTTACCAAATCAATGTTCTTTTAACCTTTGTAATTTTCTATAATAAAAGATTAAAAGGATTCCACTTGATTTTCTATTGCCTGTTCAATCGAGATGATAAATGTGATTATAACCAGTAATATAATCCTTGCATTTGATATAGCGCCTTATCACATCTTCAAGAACTCTTGAGGCACTTCAGAATAGAAGCTGTATATATGATTATAAGCTGTATACTAGCTTATAGTTGATTTTTTAAAGTTATTTTATTGTAATAAAGTGCTATACCAAATGCAAAGATTATTATTAGTTTATTACCAGTAATAATGATCATATCACCACCCCTCTCAGACCCATAGTTAGGTGTTCAGATGAATTTTGTACTTACTACAAGGGTTATCAAATGCCTGTAAAATAAGAGCAAGCAGAAATGTGCATTGAGAAAAGGCCATACATACCCCAGCCCTCAAAAAATGAATGCATGGATTGTGACCTAGAAGAAAACAATTTGGAGTTTTCCTTAATATGAATCTCAGTTAAGAAAGAAAAAGCTCAAGAGCACCTCTTCATCACCACATCTCCATTCTTCAAACCCGATACACAGGGCACATTGTTGTTCCCTCCCTAGCAGGGATGCCTGTAGCTCAGTGTTTAGAGCACTTGCCTTGCAAGCAAGAAACCTTGGTTCCATTCGCCCAGGCAAGGTGAAACGTTGCACAAGTTTCTTTACTCCACACGCCTCCTACTCAGTAAGTAGGAACCTGGTTGTTAATCGATTGACGGATCATTTTTCTGGGGATAATAATTCCTTCAAAAAAAATTGGTCACTCAATCTGTGACTGTTTGATGGACATAAAGCGATTTTTAAATCTCTATCAAATCAAAATCTCTCAATGCAATTCACAGGTAATTACTATCAAGTGAGGTAATTATTTTTGTAAACAAACACTAATAATAATTCTAATCCTTGGATTTGTTCTAGCATCTTTCACATCACAAGGACAACCCACAGATCTTCACAGGATATATTATAAAGAGGAATGACTGTGTTTTGTGGGCAAATGTGGCTGCCAGTTTTACATGCAACAATGTCCCACAAATAGTCATTGAGTGAGTGACCAATTTTATTTTGGGAGGATTGTTGGCCAAGACACTGGGTGAAATTCTTTTCAAATGAGATCTTTAATATCCACCTGAACAAGCAGATGGGATGTGGTTAACCTCTCATTTGAACCACAGTACCAAATTGAAATTTCCTGTGGTGGACGTCCAACTCACTGCACTGCCCACTCCATTTGTTCAGATGGCTTCAGTCTTCTCCATATCCATCGTCCCATCCGCTCTGTCAATAATGGTCATGCTTTCAACCACTATGCTCTGAAACTCTCTACCTCAGTTCCTCTGCCTTGCCCCCTCCTTGCCTTTCTTTGGATCAGATGTGAAGACTTTTCTCTTCAACTGTGCCTATGGTCATCTCCCCTCTCTCCTTGACTCAAGCTCTTCCACCGTTAACTCTTGAGATGCTACCCAGAGTGAGAGATGCTTTATAAGTGCAAGTTGTTATTGTTCATGGCTGTTTGTAGGATATTGCTGTGCGCAGATTAGCTGCTGGGTTTGCCTACAAATACACAATCACGACACTTTACAAGAACTACTGTGAAATGCTTTGAAACTTCTGAATGACACGATGAGGAGCTATATCGAATGCAAGTATTATTATTAACAATGCATTCTCTGCCACCCTGTGGCAAAATTATGGTATAGCATACACATAATAAGAACTTGCATTGATGTCACCTTACCACATTTTGCAGGTGTAGCTGCTGTCGTTTGTAGGCCTGTTTTAGCTGGTAACAATCTAGCCTCTGAGTCACAAGATTGTGGATTCAAGCTCCACATCAGGACTTGGAACCTGTATTGTATATATGTCATGTCTAAAATAGACAAGGTCCGCTTGGCTGCAACCTCTTCCTCTCCCTGTCCCCCATTCCTTCACCCAATGTCTTCTACAGCCCCACAGCTTCTGCTACTGTTTCTTCCATTGCTCTCCCATATTACTTTGCCCCTATTTCTCTTTTGTCCTCACAACCATCATCACCCAAATGAAACCTACCATCTAATGCTTGCTCCCCATTGGTGGACAGTACCTTTAATGTACGAAAATGCCTCTGCAGTCTAGAATAAAATAATAAATAAACTATCTTTACATTTAATTTAATTCCTTTCATGTCAGGAAGACATCTCAAATCACTTCATATGATATATTATTACTCCTATAAAGTCTTATGACTGTATTTTGTAAACAAATGCAACAGCTAATTTATGCACAGCAATATCCCACAAACAGACATACAGTAAGTGATCAATTTTATTTCAGGGATTGTTGACCAGAACGCCAGAAGAAATTCTGTTCACTTTTCGAATAACTACTTAGGATCGTTAACATCCACATAAACAGGCAGACAGGACCTTGGTTTTATTGTCTCATCTAAAGGACGGCAACTCCAACAATGCAGCACGTGTCAGCACTGCATTGGAGTGTCTGCTCAGACTGAGTTGAGTGGAAGGGAAGCACTGCATTACTGCATTGTTTGAGGTATTTACTTTGGATGAGATTTTAAACTGCTCAAATAATTCTCTACCCAGCAATCCTCTAGATAAAGTGAATTCATGGCTGCTTGTGGGATCTCCTATATGCAGATTGGCTGCTGAACTGTCTATAAATATCCAGTTCCTACATTTGATAGAAATGGCCTGTTAAGTACTTTGAGATGTTTTGGCATCATAGGTGCTATATCAAATGTAAGGGTTATTGTTATGTCTGGAGTCAATATTCCTAGATAACAACTGATTGCATTTACTGCAATTCAGACAGGTGGTAATTTCTGATGTTATTTATCACCAGTGATAATTAATAATAATATTATAATTGATACATCAGAAAAGGATATGGAGGAGGGAATATAAAAGTATGGGTGAGAGTAAATAGTGGGTGGAAACTTGTGAGGTGTATAAACATAAATTAATAATAATTTGGTCACTCAACCCACGACTGTTTGTGGGACACTGCTGTGCGCAAGTGGCTGCAGCGTTTCGCTCACAAAATATATCATCAATTCACTTTACAGTATATTCTGCAAAGCGCTTTGATTCATCTCGAATATGCTATATCAAATGCAAGGATTATTATTTTTCATGTAAACAAAATCTTTATTTTATCCTTTACATTATTGTGGGTTTGTTCAATACCCAGTTCAGCCAGTAGATGGCACAGTACACTCAAGTTTTGATCATTAATTTCAGTTTTATTTCCTGCTGTACTTGCTATCTGTCGCCCTAAGGCACCGTTAGGCAGATTCATAGTCTCCTCATCTACGCTTCCCTATGAAGAATAAATAGCAGACTTCAGCTGCTCTGCTGAGAGGAACAATAAAAGTCTGAGTGGATGAAAGAATACATCAACCATTGAAAAATTCCAATACCGATAAAATAATGATAAATATTTTATAAGAAAAGCTTTTCAATATTTATCTGTGTTACAATGGTATGTTCTGCTAAGAAATAGTGAAAATGTCCAGCGTATGCCAGACGCAGTCTATGGTGAGGCAACAGTCGATGTTTTGCCCACAAAATATGCAGTCACTGATAAAGCGCTAGATCAAAGGTAAGGATTATTATTATTTATTATTATGTGCTGCAATTGGATTTTGCACCCTGGGCATGTGAGGGGCAATCTAGGCTATCACTATCAAAACAATCAGCATCCACAGATGCACACTTCACCTCACCAAGCCAGTCAGGAACCTGGATCTTGTTCGACCCTCAACTGTCCGTTCTCCTCCATATCCATGCCATGTCCCATTCTGCCTTCCCTCACCTCCACAACATTGCCCGACTCCACCACTTCCTCTCCCCTTAAGCCACCAAATCTCTCATACATGCATTTGTCACCTCAAGGCTTGAGTACGGACACACCTTCCTTGGGGGCCTCCCCAACTCTTCCCCCCCCATCCAGAACTCTGCAGCTCACGTCCTCTCCTTCACCAGGCTCTGTGACCCCATCACCCCCACCCTCGCCCGACTCCACTGGCTCCGCATCCCTCAGCGGACAGAATACAAAATCCTTGTCCTCACTTTCAAGGCCCTCCACGACCTTGCCCCATCCTACCTCTCTGACCTGCTGACCCCCTATCAACTTGTCCATTCCCTCTGTTCAGCAGGTTCTGGCCTGCTCAATGTCTACCGCCAGATCCGCCCTACCATCGGCAGACGGGCTTTCAGCCTCTCTGCCTCCACCCTCTGGAACTCCATCCCACAATCCCTTCGCCTTGCTCCCTCTCATGCCTCCTTCAAGGCACGAATCGACCCTCCTTTTCGACCATGCCATCAGCCACCCTCCTACCTCTCTGCCCTCCCTCACCCCAACCCTGCTCCCCCCCCACCCCCATGCTCGGATCCTGATCCCCAACAGTTCAGCCCCTTGGGACGACCTCCCGAAGTGAAAGGTACTTTACAAATGTCATTTTGTTGTTGTTGTATACCATTCTCCTAGAGTGTTATTTTCTAACTTAGAGGACATTGGGACCTTCAGAAAACATTTCATAAAGCATTAGTGGAACATGTAAGCAATTCATGGAGAAACTCTGAAAGACCAGGAAACAGTTTCTTCTTTCAAAACAAGGGAATGTATTACCAGAAAATAGCATGTCACGATGGTAGATGTTAAAGATCCTGTGGCATTCTTCAAAAGGAGAGTAGGAATTTCTCCCAATTTCCATTACTACACAGTAATTCCATTTCACAATAAATCCTGTGAAGCACTTTGAGATGTCCTCCCGATGTGATAAGGCGCTGTACCAAATACAAGGTTTATTATTATTTATTATTACATTGTATTCAGAAACAATCAACTTCACTTACTGTGAATGAACAGCAGAACACTTTCAAACAAAAATCAGTCTCCTTTAGATCCACCTACATACAGAGCACTCCCAGAACAAAGGACACATAAATAATTTTTTTCTGCAATGCCCTATTTGAGACAGCTGCTAGAAGAAAAGTGCAAGCAGTTACACAACTATTTCTCCCCCTATGGCGAAACACCTGGCCTCTGTTTGCCATCTCCCTCTGGCAGCATGGCAGATATCAGAATCCACTGTGAGGAATTATGGATGTGAACCCATATCTTACTATTCCGTGCTTCTGTGGTTTACCTTTTCTGTGCGTCACCTTGCTGTGTCTTCGCAATTTTTCTTTAAATAAAACCCATGTTCCTTTAATGTTAGGTTTTCCTTGTACAATCTGTGAGAACTCTGCTAATACTTACAGAAATGCCTATTCAGCAAATAGGAGTTGTAATAACCATTAAATTACTCCTCCTTTGCTATTCTTATACAGCAGATTTGATATGCCTCTCGGGGACATGTCACTCACTCATCATTCTTTCAAATGTAGAGAGTGTTAAACACCTTTAGCTCATGTTCAATATGTAATGTTCTGTGTCAAATTATATTGTTAGCTGTTAGCCAAAAGTATCTTTGTTAGAAAAGGCCCATGAGGTGAAAAATTGTGTATTTAATGTGCAGGAAAGATCAAACCGATTGATCAACCAGCATGACAATTGTATCAACAATTTATTTTTAAATAAATTAATACTTTTTTGACAAAAGCAATTTTCCGACACATTTCTGCCTGTTTTCTCTTCTTTCCTTGAAGGGAGTGAGTTGTGGTGGGCCTGATGACTTCTGTTGCAATCTGGTACCTCACTCAAGTGGCCGCACATAAACTTTTGAGCTAAGAAAGTGAAAACCTAGGACCAAAAAAATTATTTCTTTTCAAGAAGCCCAAAGGACAAATTCCCAAATTACCGTTCCCAAATCACGACTAAATTCAAGAATTTTCAAAATTCTGAACAATCTGAAATGTTATGACTGCAGTCCTAAGGCTAAAACCATGTGAAATTTCAGGCCAGTCCATCCTGATAATCTAGTCAAATGTTGATGTCCAGACAAGCACACTTATAGCAGGAAATACTGAGTAATACGCAGAATGGAATTGAAAGGATTAGTTGAGGTACCAATCAGCCATGATCTAATTAAATGGCAGAACAGGCTCGAAGGGCTGAACTGCCTTCTCCTTTTCCTATGTTCCTATGAATGAACTCTGATGGATTTTCCCCTCCCTCATCTAAGAACACTTGGCCAATGTGGTATTGCTGCCTCCACCAAGAACAGATAAATTAGAGCAGGGTTTTCCCAACTCTCCCAGGGAGAAGGGGACCTGGAGCCTCAGTTTGAGAAATCCTGGCTTCAAGCACGGACCAGGAATTAAACAAGGGATAATTCTTGTCTGCACTGCCTCGTGCCGCACAGCAGTGCATTTTATTAGCCGGGCCATTTGGGAGCCGTAGCATCCCACTTCCTTAATCTAATTGAACATTGACTTGCTGTGGAATTTAAGAACTCAATAAATAACGAATTGTTGCGCATTAGAAAAATTTCCTGTGCCAAAGCTATAATTGCTTAATAAGGTCAATTATGGATTCCTGACTTTTTCTAAGATTACGTAAAATGTTATTTTTTTAAAAAATGGAACCTACTAAATTCAGCTATTTTACAAAAAGAAAGCTGTTCAACTAGATGGAAAAAGGTTATTGTGAAAAATGTCTTAGTACCTTTATTTGTCTTTTTGGGAGTATGCAACCTTCACATTTTGCTTCTGTTTTTCTTTGCACATCTCTTGCAATCAAAAGGACAGGCCACTTGTACATGCTGCCAATGCAACTCATTGAGTTCTCTGTAAGAAGAGATACAGGCGCAGAGGGAAAACTTATCGAGATGTGTAACATTTTAAATGGGATTGAAAATGTGAATAATAACCTTCAGATTTGGTAGCTCACCTTTCACATAGAAACAACAACAAAAACTTGGATTTATATAGCACCCTCCATGCCGGAAGGTGTCTCAGAGCGCTTTACAGTAACGGATCCCGGGTCCGAGCCAGGGGGAGGGGGTGGGAAGGTGACCAAAGGCGTGGTCGAAAAGAAAGGTCTTCAGCAGAGACCTGAAAATGGGAAGGGAGGGAGCGAGGCGAAGGGAGTGAGGAAGGCAGTTCCAGAGCCTCGGGGCATAGTGACTGAAGGCACGGCTGCCAAGGGCGGAGTGGAGGACTCAGGGGATGAGGAGGAGGCCAGGAACGGAGGCAATGGGTACTGTTTTGAGGAGAGAGGAGGTCAGAGAGGTAGGGGGGTGCAGAGGAGTACAGGGACTTGAATACAAGGGTGAGGATCTTGAAATCAACCCTCTCTGGGATAGGCAGCCAGTGCAGTCTGGCAAGAACTGGGGTGATCGGGGAACGGAGTTTGGTGCGGGTGAGAATGCAGGCGGCAGAGTTTTGAATGATTTGGATTTTATGGATGGTAGTGGATGAGAGACCAGCCGAGAGGTGACAAAGGCATGGACCAGGGTTTCAGCAGCTTTTGGGGAGAGGTATTGGTGGAGACGGGCGATGCGACAGAGGTGGAAGAAAGTGGTGCTAATGAGGGACCGGATGTGGGGGAGGAAGGATAATTGGGGGTCGAACCTAACGCCTAGGTTGTGTATGGGTTTAGAGAGTTTTAGGGGGAGGTTGGGTAGGTGGAGGAGGTGAGAGCCGTGAGATTTTAGACATTGACAAGAGCCAAGGATTATGGCTTCCGTCTTGTCAACGTTCAGCTGAAGGAAATTTGCGCTCATCCAGCCCTTGAGATCTGACAGGCAGGCTGACAGAACATCAGGGGACTGGGGGTCGCAAATAGAGTTGGGTGTCATCTGCATACATGTAGAAGTGTACCCCATGTCTGCGAATGACATCCCCAAGAGGAAGCATATAGATCAGAAAGAGGAGGGGGCCAAGGATAGATCCTTGGGGTACCCCGCAGGTGACCAGGTTAGAGCGGGAGGAGAAGCCGTTTGTGCAGATGTACTGCTGGCGATTTGTGAGGTAGGACTTGAACCAGGCGAGTGCGGTCCCACTGAGGTGGATGACAGAGGAAAGGTGGTGGAGGAGGATGGTGCGATCGACTGTCATGTGCCAAAGTACTTCACAGGATGTATTGTGAAGTGACGTGATTATTTTGTGGATGAATGCGGGAGCCAATTGCATACAGCAATGTAAACCCGGAACGATACATTAAGATGCATCAATAAAGTAGAGCGGGCATAGGTCTTGAGTTGCAAAGGACAATTCCACGACAGATGCGAGGAAGGTTTTCTTTACCCAGAGATTAATTAACAACTAGAACAAGTTGCCAGGAAAGGTGTTTGAGGTCAGGACCACTGAAACAATTTAAAAAGCAGCTTGATGCTGTGGTAGGAAGATGGTATGATGGGTTCATTGAGATAAAATGGGCTGAAGGGCTTTCTTCATCTAAACTGATCTTGTGATTGGCACAATCATTACTTTTGTCTTTGGAGGGCGCTGGCCACATTCCTGACATTAGAAAATTTATCAAAGAGAACATTGAACCTGGACCCCTTTCCTCTGTAAGTCCATACTTTGGTGATGTAGTGAATTTCCTTCTTTTCCCCTCCCCATCCAACCCAACCACCACTCTCCTTCCAACAAAGTATTTAAAACAAAAGCACTGCAGTGCCTTTATGATAATGATTTTAGTGTGTAAGTGAATATTTTTCATTCTGAATACTTGTGAAATGCAAGCAGCCTAGAGCAGCAAAATCCTGAGTTTTGAAGCTGCTGTGATTAAAACAAAGTTATTTGTTAGAAAAAAAGCTTTTCTATGAGCTAGCAGGCATGAGACTTGAGAAAACCAACCAGTAAGTCTGGACATGCTTAAATAACAGTGACATACCCTGGGGTAAATGTGCTGCAATTCCATGTAATGCTATGTCAAATCAGAATGCAGTTTAAAGTACATTTGCATTGAATCATTGTCAGGAATGATTAATTGATGGAACTTTGAATTAGATAGGAATTCAGCTTCATGCAAATTATTGTGTCAATATAGTTTAGTTTTAGATGACCAGATAATTGTAATTCGATGGTCTGATTTCAATTCTATGTTCGTCAGCTATTATGTTTTAATGCAATCGCTACATTAATATAGTAATGTAGCAATTCCCTAATCCCTTTCCAAGGATTATCTCAAAAATTGTCTCCAATCAAAATGCTGAAACTTAACTCAGCCCTTGATCACAAACGTCCTATCCCTACTCTCTTAGAAGGAAAATGAAAAATATTAACAATAATATGTTTTTCAAACTTTAGCCACTTGAGGTCTGGAATCTTCATGGCTTAATCCCAAAACCATTGTTTCAATTTAAGATCCTGCAAATTTAAAAAAAACTTAAATACAGTTTTAATTTAATAGGTGTTTGCCTGCAAATACAGTTACCATACTTCACAGTAAAAAAAATGTGTAAAGCTTTGACGTTTTGATGACAGCCTATTATCAAATGAAAAATTATTATATTTTGGAAGCTGATTTTCTGTAGAGGAACCAAGGTAAGTTTGAATTTTTGAGATAAATAACCTGAACAATTTTGCATTATTAGATTCAGAATCCACAGAAACATAGGAAAACAGAAGCAGGAGCAAGCCATTCGACATAACAATCTGATGCACCAGTTTAGTCGTTCTTGGCCGATCTTTTAATCCCAATGCTTCACCCTTTCACTATACCCCTTTATTCCTTTACTCCGCAAGTATTTGTCCATCTCGCCTTTTAAAAATTCCTATTGATTCAACTTCTACAGCTTTCTGTGGCTGAGCATTTCACAACTTCACAATTCTCTGTGTGAAGGAAGGCTTTCAGAGCTCAGTTCTAACTATTTGGATTTGATTTTAAGGATATGTACACCTGATAATGTATTTGTGGAGTCCTGTAGCTCAGTGGTTAGAGCACTCGCTTCGCAAGCGAGAGACCCGAGTTCAATTCCAGGCAGAGCGAAACCTTGGGCAAGTTTCCTTACTCCACACGCCTAATAATAATCCCTCCAAAAAAACAAAACAATAATAAAAATTGGTCATTTTCACTCTACAACTGTTTGTGGGACATTGCTGTGCGCAATTGGCTGCCACGTTAACCCACAAATATACAGTCAATTCACTTTACAGTGTGTTCTGTGAAGCGCTTTGGGACGTCCTCCCGACGTGAAAAGAGCTATATCAAATGCAAGAATTATTATTATTATTATCCCATACCAGAGTGAAGAGTCGTCTACTATCTAACCAGTCAATTCCTTTCATTATTTTAAAATACTTAATTCGAATCATCCCTTAACCTCCTGTGCTCCAAGGAATGTAACCCAGTCTCCCCAGTCTTTCAGCATAGCTAAGCCCTAACAGCCCGGTGAACAACAGTGAATTGTCACTGAACACCCTCCATGACTGGTCTACCCTTCATAAGATTGAGTGCCCACAATTGAACAGAGCAAGCAAATTTTTCCCACAGAAGTTGGTTGCCTGTTACCTTTGTTGGTGTAGATTTTACAATCTGTGGAAGGAGTGGGTTTCATGGGCTGAATGGCCTTTTCTCTTTCTGTGCTTTGTGCTACTTTCTAATGTTCATTTGATCAATGAGGAAGAAGTTAAATGGAATAAAAAGTACAACAGTCTGTAGTTGCTTTTCTTTTCTTGGCATTATGTACATGTTATGGTATATATTGTATAGCACTCTTGTGTGTAAACCTGTGTAAACCAGGGCTCCCTCTGCCTCCTCGTCCTCCTTGGCCTCTCTGCTGTCTTCGACATCATTGGTCACTCTATCCTCCTCCACCGCTTCTCACCTCAACCTTCACGGTTCTGTCCTTCAATGATTCAGATCGTACCTCTCACTCTGCCTCCACTTCATCTGAACAAACGGTTTATCCTCTAGCCCCCGCACCGTCTCGTGCAGCGTTCCTTAGGGCTCTGTCCTTGGTCCCCTCCAATATCAATATGCTCCCTCTTGGTGACATCATCCACAGACGTGGGGTCAACATCCACATGTATGCGGATGACACCCAACTCTACCTCTCTACCTCCACCCTTGACTCCAGAATGTCTGTCAGAGATCAAGTCCCAGATGAGAGCTAACTTTCTTCAGTTGAAGGTCAACCTCCTGATTGGCTCCCGTCAGCACTGCCACACCTCAGGTGCTGACAGCATCACCCATGCATGGATGCACACTCCACCTTACTAAGCCAGTCCGGAATCTTGTTTGACCCACATCCATACCATGACCCGCTCTGCCTTCCCCCACCTCCGCAACATCGCCCAGGTCCGCCACTGTCTCACATCACAGGCCGCCGAAACTCTTATATATTCATTCATAACATCCAGGCTTGAGTATGCAAACTCCATACTTGTCAGTCCCCCCAACAACTCCCTCCAAAGGCTGCAGGTTATTCAGAACTCTGCAGCCCATGTCCTCTCCCATATCAGGCTCCGTGACCCTATCACCCCCCATCCTCGCCCCACTCCATTGGCTTCCCATCACACAGAGTATACAGTTCAAGATCCTGGTCCTCACCTTCAAAGCTCTCCATGGTCTTGCTCCCCCCCTACCTCTGCGACCTCCTAACCCCCTACCGTCCTGCCTGCTCCCTCTGCTCAGTAGGCTCCGGCCTGCTTCACCTTTCCGCCTCGCCTGCCCCACCATTGGCGGGCATGCCTTTTGCCACTCTGCCCCCACCCTTTGGAACTCCACCCCAGTCCCTCCACCTCGCCCCCTTCCTTGCCTCCTTTAAGACCCATCTCAAGACCCTCCTCTTTGACCATGCTTTCAATCACCCTCCTCCACCACCCCCACCCCCGCCCTCCACCCTTCCCAATCCCCATCATCAGTGCCTTGGCACGTCCTCCCGATGTGAAAGTCACTATACAAATGTAATTTTGTTGTTGTTACAAACAAGTACATATGGATGAGGTTTACACGTAATTCCCTCACCAGCACCGCCTTCTACCACCTCCAACGCATTGCCCGTCTCCGCCAATACCTCTCCCCAAAACCCGTTGAAACCCTGGTCCATGCCTTTGTCACCTCTCGGCTGGACTACTGCAATGCCCTCCTCACCGGTCTCCCATCCACTATCATCCATAAAATCCAAATCATTCAAAATTCTGCAGCCCGCATTCTCACCCGCACGAAACTCCGCTCCCCGATCACCCCAGTCCTTGCCAGACTGCACTGGCTGCCTGTCCCAAAGAGGATCGATTTTAAGATCCTCACCCTTATATTCAAGTCCTGCACTCCTCTGCACCCCCCCCGATCTCTCTGACCTCTCTTCTCAAAACAAGTACCAGTTGCCTTCGTTCCTCCAGGTCTGGCCTCCTCCTCATCCCCCGAGTCCTCCGCTCCACCCTCGGCGGCCGTGCCTTCAGCCACTATGCCCCGAGGCTCTAGAACTGCCTTCCTCACTCTTCGTCTCGTTCCCTCTCTTCCTATTTTCAGGTCTCTGCTGAGGACCTTTCTTTTCGACCACGCCTTTGGTCACCTTCCTCCCCCTACCCCTGGGTCGGCCCTGGGATCCGTTACTGTGAAGCGCTCTAAAAACGCCGTTCGGCGTGGAGGGTGCTATATAAATTCAAATTGTTGTTATTGTTGTAATTTCTGACTAAAATAAATGTGCCAGAATTTGTTTCCATTGTATCACACCATTAATCCACAATTCATGAATCCATTAATTTGAAATGTTATTCAGCAAAAATGAAAGTACTGTATTTTGGAATTATTTTAAAGTCTATCTTGAAATTTTACAACAACAAGATTACATTTGTATAGCGCCTTTCACATCGGGAGGACGTCCCAAGGCGCTGAACAGAATATACAGAATTTACATGTTTTAACTTTTAATAAAATGTTGAGTAAACTAATTTGCGTATGATTAAAAGGCTTCATGTTCAAGTGCATGCTCCCAGTTCAAGTGCTAAATAAATATTCACAATCAACTGTAATAAAGTGACATTCACAAAAAAACCTTAACTCCGATCTTGACAATTTTAATAAAATATCCCTTGAGCCTTCTCTGCTTTAGGACAGATATTCCTGTCTTCTATAGCATATCCTTAGAACTAAGACACCTAATTCTGGCTATCAGTCTCGCTAACCTTATTATTATTTCACCCAGTCTCCTGACTGACAATCCCTTAAATAAAATTGTTCACTCACTTCATAGCTGTTTGTGCCCAAATTGGCTGTTGCATTCGCCCACAAAATACACAGTCACTGCAGTTAAAGTAAATCCTATGAAGGGCTTTGAGACGTCCTCCCAACATGAAAAGCTCTAAATGTATTATTAGAATATTATTTGTTATGCCATAGGATCTTTAACGTCCACCTGAACAGGTAGATGGCGCCTCAGTTTAACAACAACAACAACAACAAGATTCCATTTATAAAGCGCCTTTCACGTCAGGAGGACATCCCAAGGCGCTGCACAGTTGGGTCATGACCCGAGCAGGGGGGAAATGGTCAGGGTGAGGGGAGGGAAGGAGGGAGCGAGGAGGGGGAAATGGTCAGGGTGAGGGGAGGGAAGGGAGGGAGCGAGGAGGGGGAGAGAGTCGAGAGGGGAGCTGAAGGCACGGTCAAAGAGAAAGGTTTTGAGACCGGCCTTGAAGGAGGAAAGGGAGGAAGCAAGGCGAAGGCACTGGGGGATGGAGTTCCAGAGCCTGGGGGCTGAGAGGCTGAAGGCGCGACCACCGATGGTAGGGCGGTTGGGGCGGGGGATGTGGAGCAGACCAGAGCCAGAGGAACGGAGGGTACGGGCAGGTAGGTAGGGGGATAGTAGGTTGGAGAGGTAGGAGGGAGCAAGGCCGTGAATGGCCTTGTAGGTGAGGATGAGGATCTTGAAATCAATCCTCTGGGGGATTTAACACCTCATCTGAAGGACTCCACCTCCAATAATGTGAATATTTACATATGTATTTAATCTGTTATGAAGTATTTCAAAACTTGTGGCAGATGTTGAATATATGTGAATATTTACATATTTATAATCCTAAATATTTGAATTGTTGACTGAGCAGTTGAATTTGCAGCTTTTAATGTTCTTTGAATTTTACAATACACATCCTTATTTATCTGTGAATCACAGGCTTTGAAGGACTTTGACCGAACAGAGTAAGCTGACTTAATATTTTGGAAATGCTGAAGGTTGCTGAACTTTTTTTATTATTCCAAACATTTGTGTTATTAGACCACCCAAAATACAGAATGCAGGGCATTCGTTAAGAACTCTAGAATTTCATTTTAATTGCCCTTAAAAAGCTTTTCTGAAAATAAATTGTAGGTAACAGCATTACTTCAGTATAAACAGAATAATTTTACATCTTTGAAGTGGTTGTTCAAGAACTAATTAGAAAAATTCATTCAAAATTAGGCTTCTTAAAGCATGAAGCTTTAAACAGTTGTAATTCATCATCATTTCACCAGATGGTTTCTTCAAATATAATTTCGCTATGACAGAATAAATACAAATCGGGTAACATTATTCCATTCCAGTTGAGCAATTAAGTTATAATAATCATCATCCTTATATTTGGTATAGCGCCTTTCAAGTCAGGAGGATGTCCTAAAGCACTTCGCAGAATTTGCTGTAAAGTGGAGTGAATGTGTGTTTTGTGTATGTTGTTTGCAGGTTTATTTTTCAACATGGCAAATGTCTTCAGTGCTGCTCAAACCTTGAAGGCACCACAATAACATTTTAAATCCTGTGGTATTATTCAAAAAGTGGTCAACAAATTAAGGTTGGTCATTAACTTCATCGCTGTTTGTGGGACATTGGCTGTGTGTAAATTGGCTGCTATGTTCACATTCAAAACACACATTCACTCCACTTTGCAATACAGTGGAAGCCGGTTAAGCCTGGCACATTGGGGATGGCCATTTTGTCCGGTTTAAGAAGTGTCTGATGTTAGCCAAAATGTCATTCCTGCCGACGCAGTATAAAAATATGTAATAATGTTGTTTCACTTGAAGCAATGTTAACTAATCAGATCAAGTTAAAATACTCTCACGGAATTCAGTAAAATACATTTACCTTTGTTTGGCTGCAAATTATAGTTCAATACTTTCCCGCCCACCCGAGGAGCAGTGGCACCGCTTCCCTCCCATTGCTGTTCCCAATGGATGGGAAGGGAACCGATTAACAACAGCGTTGAGATGATTGACAGCCTGCAGCCACTTGTGAATGTTTGGGCTCCAGCCGCGCACAAGCTGCTCAGCTGTCAATCAATCGTGAGCTCCTTCCCTTATTCTTCCCTGTTGCTCCTCCCCCCTCACTGATTGACAGGCCAACTCCAGCCACTTGT
The DNA here is from genome assembly GCF_018977255.1 of Callorhinchus milii. Lineage (NCBI taxonomy): Eukaryota > Metazoa > Chordata > Chondrichthyes > Chimaeriformes > Callorhinchidae > Callorhinchus > Callorhinchus milii. The sequence continues at coordinate 57,671,766 of NW_024704742.1, read as the reverse complement.
GAATGGCTGGAGTCCGCTGTCAGTTGCAATTTGACTCCTCCCATCTACATCCAGGAGCTCAGAGCGTTCACCAGAGCGGCGTTTTCCCTGGAGTAACCGGCATATTTAAAACAGGCAAGAATACAAATGAATCGGAGCTGGGAGTTTTGTTCGATTTACCCGATGTCCAGTCTTAACCAGCATTTGGCAAAAGTGGATTCCTCTGTACATATTGTGAATCGCTTTGAGATGTCTTCCTGACATAATAGGAGCTATGGCAAATATCAGGATTATTTTCATAATTAAATTGCTATAATGAAAGACAGAGCTGCATAAAATTCCATCTACATATTTGCCTCCAAAAATTCAATTGCTGGACTTTACAGTGAATCCTTTGAGACGTCCTCCAATTATATCTAATGCAAGTATCATTAAACTGCGAGTACGTGTGCGAGGGAGAGAGTTCAAGCGCTCAGCAACGTTATCCTGCTTGAGGGGTGCTATTTAAATGCAAGTTGTTGTTGTTTAACATACAGTATGTTACCAACAGCTTACATTTATGTAGTGCCTTTTTATGAATAGCTTACCTAGAATACAGTTTTTGTCAAAGTTGCAGTCACTACACTCTATTAATATGTCTACTGTACAATCAAATTGGGCAGAGAAGTAACTTTTACATAAATAAATCCTCCTGAAAGGACAAAACAGTGTTTTTCATATTGGAAACATCAGCTATTCGGACAGCAGAAATTATATAATTATTCGGTGTTAAAATATAAAAATGTTCAACTGATTCTCTACTTTGATAATAAGTAATCAAATTAAAAAATAGCAAGGGGTAGTTCAGTTTGCTTTTCACACTATGGATGTAATGAGTCTTATACAGCATACGTGATGTACATGCATTTTATGCTAGTGCATATTTGTATGTTCAAAAGGCGGCATTTCCGCCTGTTCTACTCAAGCCCTACTCAAATGCTCATCGCTCTGTTTTTTTTAAAAGTATTCATTTGAAGAAAATACAGTTAAACTATGGAAGATTAGACTGAAGGGTTGGTTATACACTTTGTATTCCAAATGCTTTTTTTTCCATTCATGAATTTGTACTGTTTCTGAAAGATTTCCTCTTTGAACCTTAGGTGGTCTGAGAGCCATATGTGTCCAATCAATTGACACCAGAACATTTGGAAAGCTTGTTCTTGGGTCAAACATGTTGTTATGGCTGAGCTATTTGTGATAAGTGGATACTGTATAAAGAACTTTTGTTTCTCTTGACACAGCAACAGTCATATGATGCCTAGAATGGAAAATGAATGCCATACTAATGCAGTCTGTGGTTCCCAGGCATCTAAAGAAGCCACAACTCAAAAGGTCGTGGAGTCTTGTAGTGTATTGGTTAGAGCACTCGCCTCACAAGTGAACAGGTTTGATTCCTGAGCAGGGCGAAACTTTAGACAAGTTTACTTACTCCACACTCCTCTGTTTACTTAGCAGTAAGTAGGAACCAGATTGTTAGTTGATTGGCGGATCGCTTTCTGGGGTAATAATCCCTTCAAAAATAAATAAATAATTTGATCACTCAATCTACGACTGCAGATTACTTCTTCCAATATTTGGCCAATGAATGTTTGTTAACCCTCATTGCTGAATTAGGGTGTGCAAAATATCTCTTTGTGTGTTATATATTATACAGCATCAATCTGTGCTTTGATGGGCTTTTTGGGAAAGGAATCGGTGGGTGACTATAAAATAATAATAATTGCATTTGATATAGCGCCCTATCACGTCTTCGAGACGTCTCAAAGCTCTTTGCAGCATATACTATAAAGTGAATTGACTGTATAAGCTTATAGAACTTTACCTCAGTGAGTCAACATCTTCAGCAGTGGAAATGAGCAAATTGGAGGTGGTGAAAAGAACCGATTTCTGTGGTGTAGCTGTTCTCTTCAGACTCCATCAGTGTCATCAGCTGCTCCCTTCAGCTAAACCAGACAGTGAGCAACCTTGTTTGACCCTGAGCTGAGTTTCAAACCTTGCATTAGGTCCATGCTATCTTGAACCTCTGAAACATTGACAAATATTCCATTAGCTTACCCCTTGTCTGCTGAAAACTTTACCCATGCCTTTGATAGATTTTTCCAATGGTCATGTTCCTGGCTTCTCAAGCTCCAACTGGTACAGACTTTCACAGCCAAATTCTCTGCCATGACTCAGCATTACCATTCCCCCTCCTCCCCCTATTGTCACTAAGCTGTCTGAGCTAAGCGCTCCGAGACACTCTGCGTGGCGGGTGCTACACAAGTGCAAGTTGTTGTTGTAAGCTCTGTTGGCTCTAAGTACCTCAGAGAATCGGGTTTATGATACCTGTCCTGGTCTGAAATTGCTATTTTAGCAGAATAAGTGATTGGATCTGCTACAAAACATTATTTCCTTGCTAGTATTTACTGCAAAGGTCCTTTTAGCTTCCAGAACTACAGTATTTGGCATCAAGCCACATCACTGTAAAGCAGGCCAAGACTCTACCCATGTGAAGGGCGCAATATAACTGTAAGCTGTTGCTGTATTTTGGTGCAGTTAAATACATTTACATTCAATGGGAATTGGCTAACAGGAGCATTATGTAAATAATAAAATAAATCATTCCATTTGATATTGCGCCATTCATGTCAGGAGGATGTCTCAAAGTGTTTAACAGGATTTACTGGAAAGTGAAGTTTCTGAATTTTGTAGGCGAACGTGGCAACTACTTTGCGCACAGCAGTGTCTCACATCCAATTCTACCAGGATGATTGTTGGACAGAACAATTGACATGGTATGCAATGATCCTCAAACAGTTGTAATAAATCTGTCACAGCTTCTGCTATTGAACTGAGGTTGTTTTTGTACATTCAGGCATAGTTAATCAGGGTGCTCCGTTATGGAGATGTCATGGTGTGACAATAGTCTCTTTGTTTTCTTGACAACTTCAGCGAACCAGACACTGCATTAGTAATTTATATATTTTTTAAAAACACAGGAAATTTGAATGTTTTATTCATTTAAAACCTATGTGGGACTCAGCGTCTTTGCACAAAATATATTTGAAGTAGGATAACAACAACCACAAAATTACATTTATAGAGTACCTTTCACATCGGGAGGAGGTCCGAAGGCGCTAGACAGTGAGAGGTCAGGACCTGAACATGGGGTAGGGGTGAGGGAAGGCAGAGAGGGGGAGAGTGACCGAAGGCACAATCGAAGATAACATCCTGGTGTGATGCTTCATTCACAAGTTGCACGGATTAAAAAGAAAAGTGTAAACTGCAAACCCAGGTTATGTGATATTGAGAGTCTGCAAGTGCTCACTTTTCTCCTGAAGATATTGTAGTGTTTCAGCTGAAATTATAACTGTGACATAATAAATCATTTTTGTTTTAGCCAGCGTAGGCTATCTCCCCTGCCAAAGAATATTCCTTAAAGAAGAGGTTTTTAGCATTTCTTTCATGTACAGGTGTCAGAAATATGATATGAAATGTGTTAATTAACTCTTCTAGTTTTACCAGAGCCACCACAATCCTACGGAAGACCCAACTTCCCTCCGCTGATATTTTCATACCTGTTACAAGATTGAGGGCTGACACAGGGAATAATAATAATTATCCTTGCTTTTCTTATAGCACCTTATCAGTATAGTCGTCAAAACTTCTCAAAGTGTATCACACGATTTTACATGTCAGACAATTTCTGTGCAGCAATGTCCCACAAGCGGGCATGAGGTGAATTGTTGGCCAAGAAACTCAACCTAGATAGGTTCAAAGTCTCAATATAGGGGCTTGAAACCACAACTTTCTGATACAGAGTTTTTTTTTCAGTCAGTCGGGTGTCTCATGCGGAAACCCATCACCATGCTTAATAATAATAATAATAATAATCCTTGCATTTTGATATAGCGCTTTTCATGTCGGAGGACGTCCCAAAGCGCTTCACAGAACACACTGTAAAGTGAATTGACTGTATATGTGTGGGCAAACGTGGCAGCCAATTGCGCACAGCAATGTCCCACAAACAGTCGTAGATTGAAAATGACCAATTTATTATTGTTTTTTGTTTTTGGAGGGATTATTACTAGGCATGTGGAGTAAGGAAACTTGCCCAAGGTTTCGCCCTGCCTGGAATTGAACTCAGGTCTCTCTCTTGCAAAGCGAGTGCTCTAAACACTGAGCTACAGGACTCCACCAAACCAAGCTGAGCTTTCCATGCATTCCACCTGCACATGGAAATCCCAGAGATAGATTTTTGGAATGGAATCCGCACTCTTACCTAATTCTAGAAAGTATTAGGTGCAGGTTGGCAAGAGCCAAGGCTTGGGGACCCCAGAGTGTGTGTTGGGGTACTGGGTCTGACAAGCTAAAACCACATAGTTTGCCATTGATATCGCTGTCTGGCAAGCTCTCCCGCTGCTTGTGCAGCTAGGACCACCCTACCTGTTAGAGTTTTAGCTTAGTTTTAGTTTCTCTTTGACCGAGCCTTCAGCTCCCCTCTCGACTCTCTTCCCCCTCCTCGCTCCCTCCCTTCCCTCCCCTTACCCTGACCATTTCCCCCTCCTCGCTCCCTCCCTTCCCTCCCCTCACCCTGACCATTTCCCCCCTGCTCGGGTCATGACCCAACTGTGCAGCGCCTTGGGACGTCCTCCTGACGTGAAAGGCGCTTTATAAATGGAATCTTGTTGTTGTTGTTGTTGCAGGGTTAACAGGTGCTCAGTGGAATGACTCACTGATCCCAGTGACTGGTCTGCCTTTCCAGGTCCTGCCGATATGCCAGACTGGCTGTGCTGTCACTAGCAGTGCCCTGGAATACTGCAGACCTGCCTGGCTCAGGAACTGGACTACCGAGACCAGCACAGAGGGCTGGCTCTATTCCGACATTCCATTGCCAAGCATTTCAACTTAGAGCTAGTTCACTTCCAAGGAGACAGTGCTTACCTCCCCGACGCCCAAGGAGGATAGTCAGTATTTAGTCATTTGACATCCGACAAGCACAGGTTTGAGTCCTCACTAGGTGGATGGTAGGTTCAGAGGTGATAGTGCTGCCAACTGAGCCAGTATTGAAGAGTACCCCAGATATATCAAGAGAAATATTGGGTATATTTTATCTATGTCTCTTTCACGTATCATTTGCCTTCTGCCAAATGGTGCTTTTACCTCTCTTTTTTGGTGTACAAAAAAACGCTTTAACTGGATGCTGGTTAACCTTGGACGATGGGTAAATTGGACAAAACACTCGGCCCGATTCATTTGTATTCTTACCCGTTTTAAATATGCCAGTTAATTAGTACAACAATCCGATTAATCCGGAAAAAATGTCGTTCTGATCGACCCCGAATGTACTCAATTGCGATCACTAGCAATCCTTTCAGTCTCATTTATCTGCCTTTCCCCATATCACTGTAGCTTACGCCTTATTTGATATTTATCTTGTTTGATAATAGGGACTTTGCCTCAACCACTACTCTTGGCATGCATTCCATTTCTTACCCACTCAGTGAGTAAGAGCATGTCTCTGAACTTCCCTTCTCGTCGCATCTCATATGATGTACGATGGCATTATCACTGAATCTGTTTCTCCTCTCTCCATTTCAAGATTTACAGGCACTGATAAGTTCTGCTTACCTGCTTTCCACTGTATTTTCCTTTCCAATCTCTTGGTCTTGCTGTTAATTTTCTTAATAATAATCCTTGCATTGGATATAGAGACTTATCACGTCAAGATATCTCAAACCATTTCATAGGATATGCTGTAAACTGATGTGACTACGTGTATTTTGTGGTTTAACACCTAATCTGCAATAGTTGTCACATGGAAATTAGACTTCAGCAACCATCTAGAGTATAATAATGTGGAGTCCTGTAGCTCAGTGGTTAGAGCACTCGCTTTGCAAGTGAGAGACCTGAGTTCAATTCCAGGCAGAGGGCGAATCCTTGGGCAAGTTTCCTTACTCCACACAGAGCCTAATAATAATCCCTCCAAAACCAAAACAATAATAAATTGGTAATTTTCAATCTACGACTGTTTGTGGGACATTGCTGTGCGCAATTGGCTGCCGCATTCGCCCACAAATATACAGTCAATTCACTTTACAGTATATTCTGTGAAGCGCTTTGGGACGTCCTCCCGACGTGAAAAGCGCGATAATAATAATAATAATCCTTGCATTTGATATAGCGCTTTTCACGTCTTCTAGATGTCTCAAAGCGCTTCACAGAATATGCTGTAAAGTAAATTGACTGTATATTTGTGGGCGATGAAGAAGAATATTGCATGTTTTTATAACTATTTATCATGTCAACATCTGAATGCACTTTGCAAACGAGAAGAGTGGTTACTGTGTTTCTGTAAGCAAACGCGGCAGCTATTTGTTGATCATAAATCATAGGTACTAATTGAAAGCACAGTTGGATAAGATAAGCAATAGGACAGAAACATTAAAAGTAAAGAAAAGGAAATGAGACTTAATGTGTGCAAGTGGGTCAGAAGAAACGCCAGTCTTATCCTATTAGGATTAGCTGTTGTTTTTTTCCGGTTTGGCAGAGTTTTACCATGGTGGTTATTGTGAACAAATAGATCATGTCAGGAAACCTGAAAAGAAAATGAGAGAGGGAAAGAATGAACGTCTTTTTTAAAAAAAAATTAAAACCGATGAGGAACAGGAATCTGAAATAACCACAAAAATACAAAGCCCACAAATGAAAGTATAAAGAGGTCATTAAAAAAACAACAGAACACAATGGCAATCCTTATACCATATCTAAAACAGGAAAAACAGCTAATCCTAATCAGACTAGACTGTAAATTTCTTCTGACCCATTTGTGAACATTCCTGTTCCCACAATACTGCTTCCTTGCCCAACCTCATTGTTGTTTCTTTGTTGTGCTCCCAAACAAACTCGATCATTGATGGCACCTCACCAGCATTTTGTGATGTCTATTCACCCCAAACAAAAACATTGAAAACACTGCTTTGTGCATCAATCCAATTTTCATTTCAAAATCCACCACAGCAACAGGGCTAAAGTTTTACATTTATATTGCGCTTCACAAAACTAACTGGGAGCCTGAACTGGTGGATGGAGGGAGAAGAAAGGTGACTAAAAACGTAAATCAACTCTACTGATTGTTTTGGTTAAATGGTGGAGATACTGCTGTAATATCTCAAAGGTAGTGGTGACCGGTGATGAGCTTTTATATAAGGTTGTGGCTTTCTGGATGAGCATTGGCTCATATTATCACTGTACGGAGAACCATAGAAATTTACAGCACAGAAGAAGGCCACTCAGTCCAACGGGTCTGTGCTGGCCCTTTGAAGAGCAATCTTTTCAATCCCGTTATCTGCCCTTTCCCCAGAACCCCATAGCTTACTCCTTTTTTGATATTTATCTGGAATGATTATGAAAGTTTGTGGAGATTAGCTTTCATTGCAGCTCAGGTACAAGCCTTGAATGTCCAGCATCCTCCTCACGTGAAAGGCACTATTTAAATGGAATTTGTTGTTGTTGTTGATTCTGTCTCAACCACCACTCTTGGTAGGGCATTCCATATCTTAACCATTCAGTGAGTGAGAACATTTCTCCTAACCTCTCCAAGTTTGCTAACTATTTTAAATTGATACCCTCTCGTCGTGTCTCATAATGTGTATGATGGCATTGTAACTGAAGCTGCTCCACCTCTCTCCATTGCTGTAAATCCTCTGTTTTACCCCAATCTCTGGCAGCCGCCTGTATGGAATTGAAGCCATACGTAATTTCCCTGTATAGGAGCCAATTGCTAAAATAAACATTGAATATTTTTCCTTATAGGGCATGGTGGAGTTAAATGTTGCTTTTCGTTCCTTCAGGTATTGACATTCAAAGTAGTATTCGGGTCCAAAAGATCCCTTGAAATTATGAGTTCTGTTACCAACCCCCCCCACTCCCGCACCCCCCCGCCCACGAGGGATTCGAACATGGTGACCTGTCACATACGGAATGTGTTATGAAAGTAGTCAGATGAAGCAAATAAAAGTTAAATTACCGCACTGTGGTTGTAATAATTTCTATTAAAAGTAAAACTACGATGGGGTGGGGGATGTCTAAAGTAAAAAAAAATCTCAGCCGGGACAGCAAAAGTTGGCACACAGTACTTTTATGAAAGAGAAAAAGCTAGTGTTCTCTCGCTAGTGACCTCTGCTGGAAAATACACTTGTTTCTGTGCATGTTTGGTAAGATTGAATGAGACCTGAGTTCAATTCCAGGCAGGGCGAAACCTTGGGCAAGTTTCCTTACTCCACACGCCTAATAATAATCCCTCCAAAACCAAAAACAATAATAAAATTGGCATTTCAATCTACAACTGTTTGTGGGACATTGCTGTGCGCAATTGGCTGCCGCGTTCGCCCACAAATTTACAGTCAATTCACTTTACAGTGTGTTCTGTGAAGCGCTTTGGGACGTCCTTCCGACGTGAAAAGCGCTACATCAAATGCAAGGATTATTAAACTCGGATGTTGTTTGCCATCTCTTTCCCCCCCTCACACAGACTGTATCAATAACCTCCACTGTCTTGATGCACATAATAATAATAATAATAATAATCCTTGTATTTGATATAGCGTTTTTCACGTCTTCTCAACGTCTCAAAGCGCTTCACGGAATATACTGTAAAGTGAATTGACTGTATATTTGTGGGCAAAACGCAGCAGCCAATTGCACACAGCAGTGTCCCACAAACAGTCATGGATTGAAAATGACCAATTTTTTTTTTTTGGAGTGAATTAGTATTAGGCGTGTGGAGTAAGGAAACTTGCCCAAGGTTTCGCCCTGCCTGGAATTGAACTCAGATTTCTCGCTTGCAAGGCGAGTGACCTAACCACTGAGCTACAGACTCCATACTGTATGAAAATGACTAGTAGAGTAAGATATGGAAGGCTGACAACTGTCAGTCAGCAAAATTACCTAAAAAGTTTCCCACACATTATACAAACACAGAGCACAGTGTTGAACAATGAAATGAACAGTGTGTATCACTGGTGTTTCACTATTTTTTCATTATGTACCATGTGTTTCAACAATGTGAACAAAATACTGAAGATGCTGGAAATCTGAAACAAAAACAGAAGTCGCTGGGAGCACTCAGCAGGTCAGGCAGCATTTATGGAGAAAGGAAAGTGAGTCAATGTTTCGGGTCCACGACCCTTCGTCAGAACTGGGGTATGTTGGGAGGGAGAGGCTTTTAAGGACTAACAGAGAGGGGGGAGGCAGTTCAATGAAGACAAAAGAGAAAATGGGGTAGAGACAGGGGATGATGGGTTAAAGAGCTGTTAATGATGCAGAACAAAGGGGGGGATTGCAACAAAACAGGGAAAATGAGATGTCAGTAATGCAAAACAATGGGTGGGGGGGCGGAAATTGCAACAAAATAGGCAGACCAGCGAGAGAAAACGTGTTCGGGGCCCCGGTTGATGTGGTAATGATCACAGAAGAGGGGAGGGGGAAGGTGAGCTGTTATGGTCTGAAATTATTGAAATCAATATTGAGGCCTGAGAGCTGTAAAGTCCCAAGCAGATAAATGAGGTGCTGTTCCTCGAGTTTGCACTGTGGCGCACTGGAACAGCGTAGGAGACCATGGATGGAGAGGTCAGAGTGCGAGTGGGAGCGAGAGTTGAAGTAGCAAGAAACCGGAAGCTCAGGGTTGTGCTTCCGGACAGAACAGAGTTGTTCGGCAAATCGGACATCCAATCTCCATTTGATCTCCTCGGTGTAGAGGAGACCACATCGTGTGCAGCGAATACAATAAACTACATTGGTGGTAGTACACGGAAATCGCTGTTTCACTTGAAAAGTGTGTTTGGGGTAGAAGATCCCCCTAGACCTCACCTTCCATCCCACCAGCCTCAACATCCAACAAATAATTCTGTGCCATTTCCGGCACCTCCAGCATGATCCAACCACCAAACATATCTTTCCCTCCCCTCCCATCTCAGCATTCTGAAGGGACTATTCCCTCCGTGACTCCCTGGTTCATTCCTCCATCGCAACCAACGTTCCTCTCCTCCCCCCGGCAGCTTCCCATGCCAGCACAGGAGATACAATAGCTGTCCTTTCACCTCCTCCCATACCACTGCTGAGTGTTCCCAACAACTTATGTTTTTGTTTTGGACAATGTGAAGTGGTTTAACCAGAAATAAGATGTGGCCTTCTGTATTTTGTTCGCTTTGAAAAAAATTGTAAAAGTTCTCAGGCAGAATAAATAAATGTTTGCATTTTTCCCTTCTCTTGAGATTTTTTAAAGCCTGTTTTTGCCTCGGTTCTTTACGATATACTAATGAGCTTTAACCTCTTCTCTTTGTGGTGATCGTTTTTAATTGTTACAGTATTTGTTCACTGGAAATAATAATAATCCTTGCATCTTATCATGTCTTCAAGACGTCTCAAAGCGCTTCACAGAATATAGTGTAAAGTGAATTGACTGTATATTTTGTGGGCGAAACACGTCAACCAATTTGCGCATTGCAGTGTCCCACAAATAGATTGAGTGACCACATTAATATTATTTTATATTTTTTTGAAGGGATTATCACTCCTGGAAATCAGATATCAGCAAAGGGAGAGAGAAAGAGAAGAGAAAAAAGGGGGAGAGAGAAAGAAAAGAGAAAGAGAGAGAGAGAATTGAAATGTCTCAATTCCTATTTTTTCTTTTACTTCCTAATCCTTTCTCTTTCCACCCCCCGCTGTCTGAGGTCACTCTGGTTCCCCATGGTTCAACCAGCTTTACTCTCCTCTATATACAACTGGGAGTCGATGCATAATGTATCTCTGTGCCAAGAAAATACTACTCGGGTGTCCAGTGGTATCATGTCTGCCTTGATGCTTTCTTTGAACTAAAGCTATTCATTATAATGGCAAGTGACACATTTTCCAAATGCTGTTTCTCTTGAACAATCAAACTCACTAAAGGAGAGGTTTTAAAGAGTAAATTTAAAGCTTCCAAAAATGTAAGTTATCCTGCCCATAACTGGTATTACAGAAGATTTAGACAATCCTGTTGCTCGCGAGACATCCTGAGCTGATGTCGGGTGAGCAGTAATATTCTCCAAAATCCCTTGTAATGCTGGTTATACTTAAGATAATTTAGACTTTCTTTTGCTTTTCCAGCAGCATATCCGTCTGCATTGCTCAATTAATTTTTTACGGTACCCACCCTCATGCACTGATGCCAGAAAACAAAGTGTGGATCCGTGCTCTGCTTCTCAAATCTTTGCCCTACCACAGGCTGCTTTTAAACAGAACAAATGAGCAGAAAGCTTGTCACCACATCACTCTACATTCTGATTCATAGTTTTAGCATCGATAGAAACTCCCAGCAAACAACAGATAGATTGAAAGGAAGAGAATGAGGCGACAACCGAAGAAGTGTTTCCTTAGCAACACTATGCCATTCAGTTCCTTCACATTGTTGCTGTTCTTGTGCTGTGAGGCAGTTTTAATACATGATGGCTGAGTTTGCCTGGCTCCCAGATGTCTGAATGTTTGGTAAATCAATTACACCAACTTGCATTTATATTCCCACTGCTTGTCCAGCTAGGACCACCCTAACTGTTAGGGCTTTCGCTTGTAGGGTTGATTATAAGCGCACTTCATGAAGGGTAACGTCTCAGAGCACTTCACAAGGACACCAAGCAAGTGAAAAGGGAGAATGGGAGGGAGGCAGGGGAGTGACCATAGGTGCAGTTGAAGAGGTAGGTTTTAAGGTGGGGTTTAAGGATGTTGAGAAAGGGAGGGAGTGAGTTCCAGGGGTTTGGGGCGACTCTCTAAGAGTAGCAGAAAGCAGCACGCTTGCTTTGGAAATTGCTGTGTGTCAACATATTTGCAAGATCACAAGAAGAGGTAGGAATGAAGAAGATCTATTGTCCCATTTGAACTCCTCCTAGCTGGTGACCCACTCTACTATTTTCCAATGACAGCCACCAGCATCCCTGCCATCTTAACCTATTCCAGCAATTATTTACTCTCTGAGTCAACAAATAATTACAGCCCTCGATGTGTGCCCACTTGCCTGCTTCCTCGGGTTATGTGCACCTCCCTCGTGATGCATGCACCTCCCTTGGTTAAAAGAGTTCTTCTAGGTTGCATGCTGAAGGATTCTGTTGTGCAGCCAGCAGCTGCATAGGCCTTTGGCTGGAACTGAGGGAGTGACAAGGCCAGTCATAGCTCTTCTCGAATTTCCTACCAGGAGGTTTGGATATAGGACGTCGCTAAATGTGTGCATTCATGTTCCAGGATAGGGCAGCGTGTTTGAGGCTTATGAGGGGTCAGGTAGGCCCAGTGCAGGATTTTGAAGTGTCGCTCTCTAATTCTACTGCATGTGGACTTCCTGAGGCTCAAGATCAAATTCATCTGCGATAGCCCTTCAGTCAACTGGTCTACCATAGCATGCAGCAGCAAATGTAAATTAAGGCTATCGGGTGAGGTACTTGAATGCCAGAACACGTGGAGCCATACATACTAATAATCCTTGCATTTGATATTGTGCCTTATTACGTTGTTGTTGCTGATTGTTTTTGTGAATTATTTGTTTTAGATTTGGACCATGTGATAAGGATACTAAAACTGTTTGTTCCCATAGTCCAAGATCAAAGTAAAGAATGTATCAGTGAAGCACAGATTTGCATTCCTCGAATAATTAGTACAAGGACGTGGAAAATGGCAAACTAAATCATTAGCACAGATAAAGCAGCTTTGCATGTCTGAAGTCAGTACAAAAGTAGATCAATAGCTGCAAATAAATGGAGAATATCACCAGTCAGTCCTATATTTCCAGCAGCTTCACGTAATGAAGCTGGTGTAGAAAATTATGTTCCCTTCAACTTATTGTAGAAAAGAGTATTTCAAATACTTTTAAGCTAATACTTAGTTACCATCCAGTGCATTGAAAATTAATGTCCCGATTACTTGAATGAATGCCAGGATTTTAATCAGTATCAGATTAAGGATACTCCGTCTCCTCCTAGCATTGTGAAAGGATTTAGCACATGGCATCTTCACAAATGCTTCACCGAGTTTTAGTCCTCAGCAGGATTTTTTTTGTACTGTGTGATTTTTAAAAAAAGTATGAACAAGTAACAGTTTTGTCTTCCATTGCATAGTACTTGGCTCCACCTTATGCTTATTTTATCAAAATATGCTTTTAGTACAAGTGACAAATTTCTGACATGAGTAAAAATTGTTTTTCATTCATTGAGATTTGTTCTGCCCCCATGGAAGTTTGCACGTTTTAATATTGGGTGGGATAATGTTACTGAAACAAATAAAATCCCACCAAAAATCAACCTTTTTGATTGCTCCTATGGTCACTCCTCCTTCCCCTTTCTCCCTTGCTCGGAGTCCAATCCTGCCACTGTACAGTGCTCCGAGACAGTGAATGGCACTATATAAATGTTCTTGGTTTAATTCAGTGGAATATTTTGGAAACGTTTACTTTTTAAATAAATTTTAGGCTAGTATCCGACATAGAAGTGTGAAATCTGGAACAGGTGAGATTATCATTCACTGTACACTCACAATATGATTTTTGAGCTGAAGCCTCCAATTGGGGAACAGCTTTATGCTGTGGCTGGGTTTGTTGGGGACTAAGCGGAGACTGCTGGAACTCATTTTACTTATGGCTCAACAGCGTTCAGCAAAGGATAATCTTTTGGTCCCGCATTCCTTGTTGAAGTATTTGTAGTGATTTAGGTCATGCAGTATATGATGGTAATCCTATCATATTAGAAAGCACTGTAGGACGTGTTTTATTTTTTACAAATAAAGAATGGCAAAAGGTAAGTGAACTAGGGATCAAATTTGTAAAGCTGAACTTACAGTTCAGCCTAAGTGGAAACCGTATATATTTCCGGGTGAAAATTATGTTTTGGCTGTAAACTACATCGCCCATTTACATATTGTATAATGCTTTGCGCCCGACTTTCAGGTACCATTTCCTAGTCTATCTAGTACTCACACACAACTCCATGACTACTTTTTTTTTGGTCAGCCGGGTGTTTGACACAGAAAAATCCCATCCCCATGCTTATGAGTACCCAAACCAGACTGAGAGTTTCATATATGCATGCCATCTACACATGGAAATTTCCCTGTGTCTGTAATGTATACTCACTCCCAGAGGGACACATCTTGCATACCTAATTCCAGAATGTGTTAGGAACAGGTTGACAAGAGCCAAGACTTGGGATCCTCGAATGTGTGTTGATGTACTGCAGAGTACTCCCTCACGGAGGCCACACCACCCGGCTACACCTCCCACAACATCCCTCACCCCAACCGCCGTGGCGGTGGTGTTGCCCTTATCTCAAGGACACCACTTGCTCTATCCCCCTACTCCTCTGGTTCTTTCCCCTCTTTTGAGCACCTCACCCTCTCCCACCCCTCCTTCCTCTCACTTAAAATCCTCCTCCTCTACCGGCCCCCTAAAACCTCTCCCACCTTTATCTCTGATATCTCAACACTTCTCACATCTCTCTGCCTCTGCTCTGATCGCCTCATCATCCTGGGCGACTTTAACCCGCACTTCACCCCCTCCTGCTCAATCTCCTCAAATTTCTCTTCCCTGCTCTCCTCACTCAACCTCTCCCTCCACATCAACTCCCCCACTCACAGTCACGGCCACCCACTCGACTTGGTGATCACCCGGGGCCTCAGTGTCTCGGATGTCACCATCACCGACAAGGCCGTCTCCGACCACTGCTTCATCTCCTTCACCACCTCCACCCCACTCCCCACCTCCACCAGACCCACCACCATCTTCTACCGCCCCTGGAAGAAGTTACCCCCTCAATCCCTAACCTCTGCCTTGGAGTCCTCTGAACTCCTCTCCCGCTGGCCCTCAACCCTCACCAACCCCTCTTCTGCTCTCACCCTCCTCCACAACACCCTCTCCTCCACACTTGACACTCTTGCCCCTATCACCTCCCGTACTGTCTCCTACTCTCGCTCCTCCCCCTGGTTCACCACCCACCTCCGCTCACTGAAGAGCCAGGTGCGGGCCGCTGAACGCACCTGGGTCAAATCTGGCCTAACGGTCCACCGACAAATCTGGCTGGACCTCCTCAAAATCTACCGCTCCACTCTAGCCTCGGCCAAATCGTCCTTCTACTCCAGGATAATCCTGGAGGCGAAGGACAACCCCAGGCTACTGTTCTCTACCACATCCCAACTCCTCCGTCCCCCCCGCCACCCCGCGCAGGTCATCTCCTCCAACCTTCACTGCGAGGAGATGCTGGATTTCCTTGAATCCAAGATCAAGGGAATTCGCTCCGCGGTCACTTCCCCTCCAACATCCACCCACCACCCACCCCTTCCCTCCCACACTCCGACTCCTACCCATCCTCCCCTACACACCTTCGTACCCGTTTCCCCACCCTCTGTCACCAAACTCATCCTATCCCTGAAACCCACCACCTGCTCCCTTGACCCCATCCCCACTCCACTCCTTATCTCCCAGCTCCACCTCCTTGCCCCACATATCACAGACATCGTCAACCTGTCCCTCTCCTCTGGCTCTATTCCCATTCCCTTAAAAACTGCCACCATCACTCCCACCTTAAAAAAACCCTCCCTTGATGCGTCGCAGCTATCAAGCTACCGGCCCATCTCCAACCTCCCCTTCCTGTCCAAGGTCCTGGAACGAGTTGTCGCCTCCCAGCTGCGCTCTTTCCTCTCCACCCATTCATTATTCGAACCCCTTCAGTCGGGTTTCCGTGCTGCCCATAGCACAGAAACTGCCCTGGTCAAGGTCACCAATGACATCCTGACCATCTGTGACCAGGGCTCCCTCTGCCTCCTCGTCCTCCTCGACCTATCGGCAGCATTCGATACGGTCGACCACGCTATCCTCCTCCACCGCTTGTCCTCCCACCTAAACCTTCAAGGCCCTGTCCTTGAGTGGTTTAGGTCGTACCTCTCCCAACGTCTTCACTTTGTCTCCACAAATGGTTTTTCCTCCACCCTCCGCACTGTCTCGTGCGGTGTCCCTCAAGGCTCTGTCCTCGGTCCCCTCCTCTTCACCCTCTATATGCTCCCCTTTGGTGACATCATCCGCAGACATGGGGTTAACTTCCACATGTATGCGGATGACACCCAACTCTACCTTTCCTCCTCTACCCTCAACTCCACGACCACCGATGTCCTGACAGCTGCCTGTCCGACATCGAGTCCTGGACGAGAGACAACTTTCTCCAGCTCAACGTGCGCAAAACTGAGGCCCTCCTGATTGGCTCACGTCAGCGCCTCCGCACCTCAGGCGCTGACAGCATCAGCATCCAAGGCTGCACTCTCCACCTCTCAAAGCCGGTCAGGAACCTCGGGTTCTGTTCGACCCTGAGCTGTCCTTTCTCTCTCATATCCGCGCCACAACTGGCACCGCCTTCCATCACCTCCGGAATGTCGCCAGACTACGGCACTACCTCACCCCTCACGCTGCTGAAACTCTGGTCCACGCCTTTATCACCTCAAGGCTGGACTATGGGAACTCTCTCCTCGCCGGCCTTCCCGGCACCTCCCTCCACAAGCTGCAGGTCATTCAGAACTCTGCAGCTCGTGTACTGTCCCGCACCAGGACCACATCACTCCCACCCTCGCTCGCCTCCACTGGCTCCCCATCCCCCAGAGGATCGAATTCAAGATCCTCATCCTCACCTACAAGGCCATTCACGGCCTCGCTCCCTCCTACCTCTCCGACCTACTATCCCCCTACCTACCTGCCCGTACCCTCCGTTCCTCTGGCTCCGGTCTGCTCCACATCCCCCGCCCCAACCGCCCTACCATCGGTGGCCGGGCCTTCAGCCTCTCAGCCCCGAGGCTCTGGAACTCCATCCCCCAGTGCCTTCGCCGCCTCCTCCCTTTCCTCCTTCAAGGCCGGTCTCAAGACCTTTCTCTTTGACCGAACCTTCAGCTCCCCTCTCGACTCTCTACCCCCTCCTCGCTCCCTCCCTTCCCTCCCCTCACCCTGACCGTTTCCCCCCTGCTCGGGTCCTGACCCAACTGTACAGCGCCTTGGGACGTCCTCCCGACGTGAAAGGCGCTCAATAAATGGAATCTTGTTGTTGTTGTTGTAGAGTCTAACCAGCTAAAACAGTATAGCTTGCCATTAAAAGTATTGTCTCGCGAGCTTCCCGCTGTTTGTCCAGTTTGTACCACTCTCCCTGTTACAACTTTGGCTTGCCCTGCCCCACCGTAATCCCCAACATCTCCAGCCTTCTATCTTCCCTCTTCTGCTCCAAACGCCTCCTCATCCTAGGCGACTTCAACTTTCACTTCACCCTCTCCTGCTCTACCTCTGCTGACTTCTCCTCCCTTATCTCCTTCCTCAACCTCTCTCTCCACATCCATTCCACCGCCTACGTTCGCGGTCACCCCCTCGACCTGGTGATCAATCGGAGTCTCACTGTCTCGCACCTCACCATCATCTATAAAGTGATCTCAGACCATCAATTCGTCTCCCTCAACTCATCAATCCCTCTCCCCACCGCCACCCAATCCACCTCCATCTCCTACCACCCTTGAAAAAAAATCTCTCCACACCCCTCCCTCTCGGGTGCCTTGAAGTCATCTGAACTCGTTCCCCTCTGGGCTTCCTCCCGCAATGACCTATCCTCCTCAGTCACTCTTCTCCACAGCTCCCTCTCCTCCACTCTCGATTCCTTTGCTCCCCTCTCTTCCCGAACCGTCTCCTAAACACACACGTCACCATGGTACACCAGCCTCCTCCACTCCCTTAAAGCACAGATGCATTCTGCTTAACGCAGCTGGCTTAAATCGAATTTAACGGTCCATCGGCAGATCTGGCTGGACCTTATCAAATCCTACCACTCCGCCCTCACCATCACTAAATCATCGTTCTACTCCAAGACAATCTTGAAGGCCAAGGACAACACCAGGCTCCTCTTCTCCATCAACATCTGTCTCCTCCGCCCACCCTCTCACGCCTCGCCCATCCTCACTTCCAATGCCAAAGGCGAGGAAATGCTGGACTTCCTCGAATTCAAAGTTTAGGGGATCCGACCAGCTGCCTCTGCCATTCTATCTGTTAGCTCCTCACCATGTCCCCCTCCCACCCCGGCCCCACCCATCCCTCCCTCCACATCTTTGAACCTGTCTTCCCCTCCTCTCTCACCACCACTATAATCTGCATGAAACCCATCACCTGCTCCCTCGACCCCATCCCTACCCCTTTCCTTATCTTCCAGCTCCACCTCCTTGCCCCTCTACTCACAGACATCATGAACCTCTCCCTGTTCACTGGCACCGTTCCCATCTCATTAAAAACCGCCGTCATCACTCCTAACCTTAAAAAACCTTCCCTAGACCCATCTCTGCTCTCAAACTACCGCACCATCTCCAACCTCCCTTTCCTCTCCAAAGTCCTGGAATGAGTTGTTGCTTTCCAGCTTCGCTCCGTCCTCTCCCGCCACTCCGTTCACACACCTCTCCAATTGGATTTCCATGCCACCCACAGCACAGAAACAACCCTGGTCAAAGTAATAAATGACATTCTGTCCATCGGTGACCAGAGCTCCCTCATCCGCCAACATGGGATCAACTTCCACATGTATGCAGAAGATAACCCAACTCTACCTCTCTGCCTTCACCCATGACTCCAGGATCACTGCTGTCCTGACAGAATGTCTGCAAGACATCAAGTCCTGGATGAGAGCTAACTTTCTTGAATTGAATGTCAACAAGACCGAGGGCCTTCTGCCACTCTGCCCCCACCTTCTGGAACCCTATCCCACAGTCCCTCCGCGTCGCCCCCTCCCTTGCCTCCATCAAGACCCATCTCAAGACCCTCCTCTTCAACTGTGCATTCGATCAACAACAACTTGCACTTATATAGCGTCCTCCATACAGGGTAGCATCTCAGAGCACTTAACAGTGGTGGAGCCTGACTCCGAGCCAGGGAAAGGGAGGAGGTGGCCATAAGCACGATCGAACAGGACATTTTTCAGGCGGGACTTGAAAGAGGGGAGAGAGGGGGCAAGGCGGGGAATTGAGGGAGTGTGTTCCAGAGTTTTGGGGCGTAGTGGCTGAAAGCATGTCCACCGATGGTGGAGCGGAGAGTGCGAGGCACGAGCAGGAGGCCATGCCAGTCGAGCAGAGGCGCCGGGTGGTGGACTGGGGAGTGAGGAGGTCGAAGAAGTAGGGAGGTGCCAGGGAGTGAATGGATTTGAACACAATCACTGTGCTTCCCCCACTGCCTTCCACCTTCCCCAATCCCGGTTCCGAAACTCTGATTGTCCAACGCCTTGGAACGTCCTGTCGACGTGAAAGGCGCTAATCAAATGTAATTTTTTTGTTGTTGTTTATGAGGAGCTGAGTGGGAAGACTCTTACTGTAACAGGTGTCAGTCCCAGAAAGTCCTAATTCCTCCTCTTACTCATGGATTAACTTGCTTACGCCAACATCACATTGAAATACTTATCAAAGTTAGATGGAAACTTTTTATCCCCCAGTTGCATGGATTCTATCTTTTGAATTTATCAATGAATAACATGCGATTAATATTTGTTTTTAGTTTCTTTTAACTTTAGTGTAGTCTATAAAATGGCCTCTGACATGATACATAAAAAATGGGAAACGATTAAAATGTTTAATGAACATTACTGCACTTCTCCCAATTAGTTATTAGAAAAGAAAATCTGTTATAAAACCACCTCCAGGAGGAGTAAATTTCTGACATGGGCTCACTGTGACTGAGCATCTCCTGCAAGCTTAAGGATTGAAGTCTTCAGCTCCCCTCTCGACTCTCTTCCCCCTCCTCGCTCCCTCCCTTCCCTCCCCTCACCCTGACCATTTCCCCCCTCCTCGCTCCCTCCCTTCCCTCCCCTCACCCTGACCATTTCCCCCCTCCTCGCTCCCTCCCTTCCCTCCCCTCACCCTGACCATTTCCCCCCTGCTCGGGTCATGACCCAACTGTGCAGCGCCTTGGGACGTCCTCCTGACGTGAAAGGCGCTTTATAAATGGAATCTTGTTGTTGTTGTTGTTGTTGAAGTGACAAATCTCGAGGTGACTGCAAGAATAAACTGAATCTGTCTGGTTTCTTCTAATAATTAAGAACCTTTTTTTAAGAAAAACGTTTACTTGTGACCGAATGGAGATGTATGCCTTCAAGAGCTGCGTAATCCTTAAACCTTTACTGTCATTGCGATTTAGTGTTTTATTCTGTCAGGCAAGAATAAAACATTTTTGCTTTAGGACATAACTTCTTCTTGACTTTGAGACAAGAAAAAGCTCTGGGACAGGGAAGGGGAATTAAAGCAAGCAATATATTGGGCCAAATGTCCCTGTAGGGAGATTCATATTAAATCATTGTAAAGATGAGGATATATCACTGTCTTTTGACAACTTAATGATTCGGTCATAATTTATATTAGTTATTGTGAGACTACAGAAAAGTTCCTGAAATAAAGCAGATATGATCATCATACATGTATCACAATCCATCCCTACCAACTCAGATGAGAATAAAGATTTAATTCCACTTACATTCAGTCCTATAAATCACTCGTCCACAAATTGGCTACAAACATTTTCCCCCTGTTTTTATTCACATATTGTATCTATATAGAATGCGTTTAAAGGGGCCTTCGCTGCAGGAAAATGTGTTCAGCCTAACTTGTTGTTCAAACAATCATGTAATTCATGTGCACATTGTGCCTCTTGTACCAGTTTGCACTAGGCTCCTAAAACATCCACCACCAACAATTTGCACTTCCATTATAGCACTTTATGCACGTTACCATCTCTGAGCACTCCTGAACCTCTTCAGATTCTCCCCCCCTCCTTCCCCACCCCCCAAGTGTCTTAGATTTAATCAAATAATCAACTAAGATCCTCCAATGACAATGCACATAAATAATAATCTTTGCATTTGCATCTCATCGCATCTCCGAGACATCTCAAAGCGCTTTTCACACAATTTGCTGTGACTGTTTTTAATCCAAGTTAAATATTGTTGAATGTCGGCAGAAAAATCGCCGATTGCCTTCCCAATACAGAGGTCGAGTTTGTTTCCAATGCAGGATGAGAACGTATTAAGAATGATAGAAGTTGCAAAGAAAGAGGTGACCTGCAGGTGGAAGACAAGGTGCACAATCTAGGCACATAAAAGAGCATAAGGGCGTGCCCGAAATTATATTCTGATGAATTTGGAAACCAAAGTAATGCCAGAGTATTGGAGAGTGGGGGGGCACTTAATATTAATTTATAAAGAGGAATGAACATAACACTGCAATTTACAAACCAGTTGGCCTGTCAACTGCAACAGGTAAAACATTAGAAGGCATCCTGAAGGTGGCAATAATGAAGCGGGAGAGAAATCTAGAATATTAATAGGGAATGCAAATGTGTTTAAAGGGAGATGTGCTTCACAAATCAATTACACTTCTCCTGAGAGATAACGGAACTAGTGGAACAGGGGAACAAAGTAACAAAATGCTGTTGGCAGAGGGCATTAAATATATGGAACAGACTATTGGAAAATGTAAGAGAGTGAACAATATCAGAAAATTTAAGGGACATGAACAATGTTTCTTATTGGAAAAAATAGATTGAGAGGTATATAAGAGAGTACTGTACAGGGTCTCCACAAAGTCCTCTTCCTTATTTGCCCCTCCCTCCTCCCCACAGTGCACTGACCAACTGAAACATGTGGAAGATTTTAACCTGTTCGTACACGTACATGTCTGAGTATACAGTCCTGTTGGTAAAATTATATGACATAATTAAAGGGCTGGACGTAAAAAGAAACCTAAAGATGGATGAAATCTGAAACAAACCCAACAATTTGGAAATTTACAGGAGATATTTAATAAATATAAATAATTCTTGCATTTGATATAATGCCTTTTTGTGTCATCAAAACATCTCTAGATGCTTCATACTTTAAGGTGTAGTGACTGTGTATCGGTAGGTAAATGCAACAGTGAATTTGCTCACAGGAGTGTCCCACAAACAGCCATAGAGTGATTAATAATAGTAATCTTTGCATTTAATAGAGCACCTTATCACGTCTTTGCGACGTGTCAAAGCACTTCACAGAATATACTGTAAAGTGGATTGACTGTATATTTTGTGAGCGAAACATGATCAACTTTATTTGAAGAATGGTTGCCCAGAACACAGAGAGAAACTCCCTTCAGTTTTGGAATAATGTCATGGGATCCTTAACATTCACCTGAGAAGAGTGACCTCGGTTTAACATGTCACTCTAAAGACTGCATCTCTGGTAATGCAGCGCTCCCCCAGCACTGTATTGGAGTGTCAAACAAGACACAAAGTTAGGTAGGGTGGTAAACAGTGAGAAGGATAGTAACGAACTGCAGGAAGACATAGAAAGAATGGTAAAATGGGCAGACACATGACAGATGAATTACAATGTGGAGAAATGTGAGGTAATGCATCTTGGTAGAAAGGATGAGGGGAAGTAAAATAGGCTGGCAATACAATATAGGGGTGTGAAAGAACAGAGAGACCTGGGGTTTCAGGTAAATTAATCCTTGATGGTGGCAGGACAGGCAGATAAAGCTGTAAAACGGGCATATGGGATACTAGGCTTTATAAATAGGGGCATAGAGTATAAGAGTCAGGAGGTTACGATTAACCTATATAAAACACTGGTTAGGCCTCAGTTAGAATACTGCGCCCACTTCTGGGCACCACACTATAGGAAGGATGTTAAAGCATTGGAAAGGGTGCAGAGGAGATTTACGAGGATGGTACCAGGAATGAGTGATCTTGATTACGAGGAAAGGCTGGAGAGGCTGGGATTATTCTCATTGGAGAAGAGAAGGTTACGAGGAGACCTAATAGAGGTCTTCAAAACCATGAGGGGATTTGATAGGTTAGAAAGGGAAAAACTGTTTCCATTGGTGGGTGTGTCGGTGACTCGAGGTCACAGATTCAAAATAGTATCTAAAAGAAGCAGAGGGGAGGTGAGAAGACATTTTTTACGCAGCGAGTTGTTCGAATCTGGAACGCATTGCCTGAAAAGGTGTTCGAGGCCGATTTGATAACTACTTTTAAAAACGCGGTGGACGGGTATTTGAGGAGGACGGGTTTGCAGGGTTATGGGGAAAGGGCTGGGGAGTGGGATTGACATTACATTGCTCTTTTCAAAGAGCCGGCTCAGACTCGATGGGCCGAATGGCCTCTTTTTGTGCTGTACGATTTTATGATTCTATGATTCAATGCCCCAATGTGTGGGTTGCAGCCACAACCTTTTGCCTCTTGTGTCGAGAGTGCTACCACTGAGACAGCCTGACAAATCAATCAGGAGGAGAAAGATAGATTTTTATTTCAAGCATGACTCTAACATTTCTGTTGTAACTGCAAGGGATTCACAGCTGTTGACAAATATGGAAATAAATAGCAAATATTAAACAGATGAAAGTTGTGGTTCCTGAGAAAAAATAATCTGATACATCTTTGAAGTTGTTGTTAAACTATAATGTTAAACTCATAATTTTATTATTATGAGAATTCTTATACACTTTGATGTCTGTCACTACTTTTGATAGCCTGCAAATCATTGCTTGAAATCTCAAAATTCCTAACATCAAAGATGCTGTATTCATAAAGAATCACAAGTATTGCACTTTCCTGCCATCCACTGTTCAAAACAACCTGCAAATACCTACGCTCTGATATCACAAATTCAACATTCCTCTACATCCCATGACATGAAACAACAACAACAAGATTACATTTGTACAGCGCCTTTCAAGTCGGGAGGACGTCCCAAGGCGCTGGACAGTGTACAGCATTGCAGATGCAAGCTGGGGTCAGGGGGGAGAGGGAGGGGAGGGGAAGGGGGTGACCGATGGCATGGTCGAAGAGGAGGGTTTTGAGGCGGGACTTGAAGGAGGCTAAGGAGGGTCGAGGCGAAGTGATTGGGGGATGGAATTCCAGAGGTTGGAGCAGAGTGGCTGAAGGCTCTCCCACCAATGGTTCGGGGGACGTGGAGTAGGGCCAGAGCCGGCTGAGCGGAGGGAGCGGGCGGGTTGGTAAGAGGTTAGGAGGTCGCAGAGGTAGGGTGGGGCGAGGCCATGGAGGGCTTTGTAGGTGAGGACCAGTATTTTGAACTGGATCCTCTGAAGGATAGGGAGCCAATGGAGTCGGGCGAGAATGGGGGGATGGGGTCACGGAGTTTGGTGCGGGAGAGGACACGGGTGGCAGAGTTCTGGATTATCTGCAGCTTGTGGAGGGAGGCGTTGGGATGGCCGAGAAGCAGGGCATTTGCATAGTCGAGCTGGGGGTGGTGAAGGCATGAACAAGAGTTTCAGCGGCCTGAGGGGTGAGGTATGCCAGAGTCGGGCCATGTTATGGAGGTGAGGGAAGCCGAGTGGGTCATAATAATCCTTGCATTTGATATAGCGCTTTTCACGTCAGGAGGACGTCCCAAAGCGCTTCACAGAACACACTGTAAAGTGAATTGACTGTATATTTGTGGGCGAACGCGGCAGCCAATTGCGCACAGCAATGTCCCACAAACAGTCGTAGATTGAAAATGACCAATTTAATTATTGTTTTTGGTTTTTTGGAGGGATTATTATTAGGCGTGTGGAGTAAGGAAACTTGCCCAAGGTTTCGCCCTGCCTGGAAGGGTCATGGCTTGAATGTGGGGAAGAAAAGATAGTTGAGGGTCGAACAGGATACCTCGTTTCCTGACTGGCTGGTTAGTTGAAGTGTGCAACCATGGAGGTTGATGCTGCCAGAGCCTGAGGTGCTGAGGCGCTGGCGTGAGCCAATCAGGAGGGCCTCAGTCTTGTTCACATTCAACTGTAGGAAACTTGCCCTCATCCAGGACTTGATGTCCGACAGGCAGTCTGTCATGAAATGAGTGATGTTTCAGATTTTGCTCCAACTGGGGTCTTGAAGAAAACACAGTTTTATAAGGAGCTTTAAAACAGAAGAAACAGAGCGAGCATATGTTCACAGTATTACAGGCAGTTTTTAAAAATTGCCTCATGTATCTGAGCCCTGTTTTAGATCCATGTGAAAGGAAACACTCACCCACTCCACTAAACACCCAAAATGACCACCCATTCCTCAAATCATACAGCAACATTCCCTCACCCTGGGACAATTTGCCAGTGTGCAGCAGCTCCATTCCTATCTTATGTATCGTGTTAGCCAACTCTGCATCACTGTCTATGTGCAACCTTGGTACGCTAAGTGTTTTTTGACCTTATATGTGCAATGACTTATTCAGATATGTAAACTTGCTGAACTATTCTCACTGAGGAGAAAAGGAGTTGTACCAATAATAAGAAGGAACCACATGGTAAGTAAACACAGCCAGTCTTGAGGGTGAGCAGGACAGAAACAACAAAGCAGGTGGTTCTCACTGCTGCTATGTTTTCTTCCTACTTCCTCTTGTTTACTCAACAAGAATTAGCGTCTCTAAAGTGCTTAGAGCTACATTCTGGTTTAGAGCACATGTAGGGTATTAGGGACAAATCTGATTCTTCCGAAGTAATCTGAATTCTCGCAGTTAGGATTAGTATAGTGGATTGAGTGCTCATCTCATTTCACTTTGTTTATTTCATTGTAAATCCCTTTTCCAACACTTTATTTGTCACCTCCTGATTCAATGATGCGATTCAGAGCATAAATATGCACCTCTTGTGATTAATTGGAGAACAACGCTTTGATTTTGAAAATGTTTAATTTCATAGGGCTAATTGCAGAGTGAAGTAAAACCGTTTTCTGATTAGATGCATCTCCAGGCTCTTTCAAATCCTATCTCTTTCACTAAGTTAGTCGTAGGCAGAATGGAACAATTTAATCTCAAAATTCCCCGGTAAGCCACTTTCACGTCCTGAGCTAATGTAATTTGTATTTGTACCATGTTTTTTTTCCACTGTAATTAGTCTTTTCTTGTACACAAATGCAACCTACTTTGATTATGTACCAATAAGGCTAGATATAGATAAATATAATAATACAATAATCCTTGCATTTGATATAGCGCTTTTCACATCTTCTAGATGTTTCAAAGCGCTTTGCAGAATATGCTGTGAAGTGAATTGACTGTATATTTGTGGGCGAAAGGCGCACAGCAGTGACCCACAAACAGTCGTGGATTGAAAATGACCAACTTATCATTGTTTTTGTTTTTTGGAGGGATTATTATTAGGCATGTGGAGTAAGGAAACTTGCCCAAGGTTTTGCCCTGCCTGGAATTGAACCCAGGTGTCTCGCTTGCAAGGCGAGTGCTCTAACCACTGAGCTGCAGGACTCCACAAATCAGCCTTAAGGGTGGAAAGAGATTTAGCCAGATTCAGAAATGCTAAAAAGCTGCTCCTCAGGAAAGAGTTGAAGTTGCTAGTGTCTCACTGCCAGAAAAAAACTGTTTTACGAAATGAAATCTGTCTCCAGCGGGGAACCCCATGAACCTTATTGGTTTGCAAGACTTCACTTTGAGATCGATTTCAGACTGGAGCAGAGGTCTCATGACGCATATGGTTTTCTCTCCTGTGGATGATATGGGAACAGTCTACATTGTTGGAGATGTCAAACGGAGGTCCTGTCTGCTTGTTCATTTACAAAGGCCGAATGGAACAACTTAATCTCTTACATTTAGGAACATAGTCCCAGCAGAAGGAAAAAGGAGTCAAACACCTTTGTCACAGGAAGATTATTGGTGGAACAAATGACAAATGCATTTTCTGTTTGAGAACACTGCAGGAAAAGCACGAAAGAAACAGGTCATCAGAGACTGAGAGCCATGTCCAGTTTAAAAATAAATCAAAAATAATCCTTGCATTTAATATAATGCTTTTCACATCTTCTAGACATCTCAAAGCACTTCACAGAATATGCTGTAAAGTGAATTGACTGTATATTTGTGGGCAAAATGTGGCAGCCAATCGTGCACAGCAGTGTCCCACAAACAGTCGTGGATTGAAGTGACCAATTTATTATTGTTTTTTTCTTGAGGGATTATTATCAGGCGTGTGGAGTAAGGAAACTTGCACAAGGTTTCACCCTGCTGGGAATCGAATCCAGGTCTCTCGTTTGCGAGGCGAGTGGTCTAACCACTGAGCTACATGACTCCACTTAAAGAAAATATACAGTAATTGTTTTTTGAGAATTTGATTTTTACAAGATGCCAAGCATTCAACAAGGTTATTATTGTCACAAGGATTTGCTGAAGTTGAATCTGTGGCAAAAGTTATATTAGTCTACCGAGCAAAATGAAGACTGCATATTTCGGAATATTAGTTGCATTGTTTACTAGCATGTACCTGCCTCATTTTTTATAATTTATCATAAGCAAAACTGAGCCCCCTCCCCAGTTCTTATTATCTTAACCTTCTCCGATATCTTAAAATTTAAGATTGTATAGAAATTGTTTTGCAGAAAAATTCTTAAATTCATGCTTCATTTGAAAAAGGTTCCAAGTTTGAAATTGAGCCTGAATTTTACAAAATGATATTTGTATCATTCCTGTTCAGAAAGTGATAAACAGTGTTGGAAGGCTGCCAGGTTAATTTACAGTGGAAATACTCTACACAGGGGATCAGCAATTGGCCTATTTTGCCCTTATTGTGAGGTT
This sequence comes from Callorhinchus milii, assembly GCF_018977255.1. Lineage (NCBI taxonomy): Eukaryota > Metazoa > Chordata > Chondrichthyes > Chimaeriformes > Callorhinchidae > Callorhinchus > Callorhinchus milii. The sequence goes on along the minus strand of NW_024704742.1, from coordinate 57,644,161 downwards.
CCATCATTAGAATGATGGATGTGGACACATGCGGAAACCCATTACCATACTTGAGAGTATCCAAACCAGACTGAGAGGTCCATTTATGCCATCTACACATGGGAATTTCCACGTCTGGAATGAAATGCGTGCTCACTCCCCAGAGAGGAGCAACACTGCTTATCTCATTCCTTAGAGTATTAAGCACAGGTTAGCAAGAGACAAGATTTGGGGACCTCTAGAGTCTATTTGGGTACTATTGAACCTTAGCCAACTAAAGCTATACTGCTGGCCATTGAAAACAGGATCTTTGGATGTTTCACGTCCAAATGATTTGAACATCTATCAATATCTCTTCATGGCTACTGTATTCCTCGGTCCTCTTCCATTCATGTGTGTCTACCTTACTTTAGCAAGTTAGAAAACTGCTATAATTTGATAGATTTTTGTTAGGTAAGGTATCAAGGGATATGGAGAAAAGGCAGGGAAGTTGAGGTACAGATCAACCATGATCTAATAGAATGATGGAACAGGTTCTGGGAGCTGAATGGCCTACTCCTGTTTCTATGTCCCGTCTGAATGTAATTGAACAGGCAGATGGGATCTTGGCAACAATGTTTTCAGTCTGCACAATCCATCACACCTCCAAACTTTGTGTTGCATACAAACATGGGTTGATTAGAACGTGATCCTCCTCAAGGCTTCTGTATTCCTGGGTCCTCTTCCATTTGCATGTGCCTGGTTTACTTAAACAAGTTAGTAAACTGGAACTTGATAGAATATGACTGTTTGAAACTGATACTCATTATTCTATTCTAAATCATCTCCAAATTGTTACCATGCACAGGTTCAACCAGACACTCAAAGGAATGCAATCCAATGTGGAGCAAATATTTGTTTTTTCTAAACCATCATTTTTCAGTGCTTTAATCTCTCTGAGTGCCTTGAGGTGTCAGCTTCACTTAGTTGGTAACAATTTTATCTCTGGGTCAGAAACTTGTGAATTCAGGCCCCATTTGGGAGGTTTATTAGAAAAGCAGACTAAGTTAGGTGCTTTAGGATTGAAAAGCAAATTATAGTTCTGTTTAGCTCATAGCCTCATATGATAGTCCAGTGAAGAATATAATAATAATAATAATAATCCTTGCATTTGATATAGCGCTTTTCACATCGGGAGGACGTCCCAAAGCGCTTCACAGAATATACTGTAAAGTGAATTGACTGTATATTTGTGGGCGAACGCGGCAGCCAATTGCGCACAGTAATGTCCCACAAACAGTCGTAGATTGAAAATGACCAATTTATTATTGTTTGGGGTTTTTTGGAGGGATTATTATTAGGCGTGTGGAGTAAGGAAACTTGCCCAAGGTTTCGCCCTGTGCCTGGAATTGAACTCAGGTCTCTCGCTTGCAAAGCGAGTGCTCTAACCACTGAGCTACAGGACTCCAGAACTTGAGGAATGTTTTGGCAAAAACATTCTGCCCTTCAGATAAGACATTAAACCTAGGTTGTATCTAATTGCCTAAAGGTGGATAGTAATAATCATCTTAATAATGATATTACTTTCATTTGATAAACAGTTCTACCCACTTATTTTGAACTCATTTATATCAACAGACTTTCCTGTTCGACCGTGCTTCCAGCCACCTCCCCCATCAACCTTCCCCCCACCCCGCCCCCACCCCCCAGGAGTCAATTGTTGTTGCTTGTTTCGCCCATAAAATATATACAGTCAATTCACTTTACAGTATATTCTGGAAGCACTTTGAGACATCTTCTATCAATGGATTCCAATGTAATTCATTTTTTCAATATTGTTCCAGAAACAGCATTTGGAGCGCACACTTTATTTTCCACAGCTCCTTCCAAACATTCCAAGCTGAAGAGTTGCACCATTCTCTTAGGTCCAGCTAGAGCTGCTCCTCTGAGTTGGCATTTGAATGCCATTTGCTTCTCGTGCCCTGATCTGTGTTTGACTCCACCTTGGGGCATCCTCCTTTCCCTACCCTTCCCGACCTCTGATCCCAACCCCCAGCTTGGGTCCAAATCCCTGATTGTCCAGAGCCTTGGCATGTCCTCCCAACATGAAAGGCGTTAAACAAAGGCAATTTGTTGTTGTGGCAGTAGCATAACAAGGCCCTGGTAGCCCTGATGCAATAGATTAGAGGGTCCCCTTTCCCAATTGCGAAATCTAAAATAACCTTTACCATCTCCCTGTCCTTATGTTCATTCTCTCTCTGACAAAACTTTCTCCCCTCCTACGCTCTCAATCCCTCCCATGCTCTCCCCCCCTCCCACGCCCTCTCCCCCCTCCCACACTCCCTTCCCCCTCCCACGCTCTCTCCCACCTTCCACACTCTCTCCCCCCCCCTCCCACGCTCTCTCTCTCTCCCAAAAGGCTGTGGATGCTGGATCCATTCAAATTTTCAAAATTGAGGTGGATAGATATTTGTTAGTTCAGGGCATCAAGATGGGTAATTCGAGTTGATGTACATATAAGCTGTGATCTAATAGAATGCAGAACAGGCTTGAGGGGCTGAATGGCCTTCTCCTGTTCCTGTGTTCCTATGCTCACTCTCCCCCTCCCACGCTCACTCTACCCCTCCCACACACACTCTGCCCCTCCCATGCTGTCTTTCTGGGGCATTCCTATTGCTGTCCCCACTCTGTTCCCTCCTCCCATGCTCTATTCACTCCCTACTCCCATGTTCGTTTCCCCCCTATACTCTCTTGTACACGGGGGAAGGGTAAAGGTCATTTTAGATTTTGGAATCGGGAAAGGGGACCCCCTAATCTATTGCACCAGGTGCATCTTGCTAAGCCAGTCCAGAACCTTGGTGTCTTGTTTGACCCTCAAATATCCTTTCTACCCCACATCTGTGCCATGACCCGCTCTGCCTTCCCCCGCCTCCAAATGTCGCCCAGTTCCACCACTGTCTCACACCGCAGGCCGCCAAAATCCTCATACATGCTTTCATTGCATCGAGGCTTGACTATACAAACTCATTGCTTGTCGGCCTCCCCATATCCTCTCTCCATAGGCTGCAGATCATCCAGAACTCTGCAGCCCATGTCCTCTCCCGCACCAGGCTCCGTGACCCTATCACCCCCAGCCTCACCCGACTCCACTGACTTCCCATCACACAGAGGATTCAGTTCAAGATCCTGGTCCTCACCTTCAAAGCTCTCCATGGTCTTGCTCCCCCCTACCTCTGTGACCTCCTAAGCCCCAACCATCCTACTCGCTCCCTCCGCCTTCCCCCACCTGTCTCCATTCATATCTAATCCCAAATGTAGCCGAAACCCTCGTGCATGCGTTTGTCAACTCCCACCTGTATTATTCAAACGTATTCCTTGCTGGTTCCCCAGCTCCACTTTCAAAAAATCCAGCTTATTCCGAACATTGCTGACTGTATACTTACCCGGACCAAACTCATTACCCACATTTCACCAGTTCTGGCCAGGCTCCACTGGCTCCCCATCACCAAACGGATCGACTTCAAGATCCTCACACTTGTGTTCAAACCCTTGGCACCTCCCTACCTCTCCGACCTACCACCAGTTGCCTCCGCTCGACTGGCACCGGCTTCCTGCTTGCCCGCGCACTCTGCTTTCAGCCACTACGTCCCGAAACTGTGGAACACTCTCCCTCAATCCCTTCGCCTTGCCCCCTCTCTCCCCTTTTTCAAGTCCCGCCTAGAAACCTTCCTTTCGACCGTGCATACAGTCACCTTCCTTCCCCCGGCTCGGAGTCAGGCTCCGCCACTGTTAAGCACTCTGGGAAGCTAACCTGCATGGAGGACGCTGTATAAGTGCAAGTTGTTGTTGTGGTTGTTTTAAGGTGGAGTCATGTAGCTCAGTGGTTAGAGCGCTCGCCTTGCAAGCGAGGAACCTGGGTTCGATTCCCAGCAGTTCGAAACGTTGGGCAAGTTTCCTTACTCCACACACTTCTGTTTACCTAGCAGTAAGTAGGAACCTGGTTGTTATTTGATTGGCGGATCGCTTTTCTAGGGGTAATAATTCCGTTTTTAAAAAGAATTGGTCACTTCAATCCACAACTGTTTGTGGGACACTGCTGTGCATAATTGGCTGCCACGTTTCACCCACAAAATATACAGTCAATTCACTTTACAGTCTATTCTGTGAAGCTCTTTGAGACGTCTCGAAGACGTGAAAAGGCACTATATCAAATGCAAAAATTATTATTATGACAGAATTTTGGAAAATTATTCAATTCATTTTTATTTCAAAGTTTTTTTCAGAACTTCAGAAAATAGTAAGATTCATTTTGTATTGTTTTCCAAAATGCTGCACGACTTTAAATTTAAATTTTTAAGACCACATGCCTTAAGGTTAAGGAAATTAATAATTGTTGGCACAAATCCAGTCCAAATGTCTCATTTCAACATTAGACAGTACATGGACCAACTAAGACATGATGAAGCACCAATCACTGAAAGATAGTCTCCCCCTTATTTCACTGCCCTTTTAGAAATGTTTCAGTAACTACAACAACTTGCATTTATATAGCGTACTTCATGCCGGATGAAGTCTCGGAGAGCTTAAATTGAGATCTGCTAAGCTTATTGCAGTCCAATGCAGTGTGCAGCAACTGGCTTCTCTACATTGTTTTTTCTTCAGTGTCTGTGTCTTAATAAATATGTAGTAAATTGCATAATTATAGCCGAACTCTCTAAAGCTATTTTTCAAGCTGTATCAGAATGGCTCTCTATGATTGATTGATGTTTTACAAGAGACATGCTAGCTTAGAGTTGTACAGCACAGCAAGGGGATAGAATTGCATCCAGCTTTCCCCCTTGTGTTACATTTTTTTTATAGCCCTATACCAAAAAACAGCTGAACTGAAACTGAGAGCTTGCAGAGTTTGCAGTGGTTTTGCTGTTTGTTAGCAGCCAGCGCTACATTATTGCTTCTATTTTTTGCTGCTATTACAGATGAATTTAATTACTTTGCAGTGTCAGGAGTCTATTACAGCTGTTGCACTAACTGACCCCTGCCTTCCACATCGTGAGCAGACTTTAAAAAAAAGTTGATTAGAAAAGCAGACTACGTTAGGTGCTTTAGGATTGAAAAGCAAATTATAGTTCCGTTTACTATACATGCTGGGCCACCCTAAAATAGCCAGTTTTGTATGTAAATACTCTAGTTCTGATTATAGCTGTTGGATCGTGGCCAGGTTCGGAGTGGGCCTGAGGGTTGTACATTAAACTTCGGAGCTTGACGGAATCAGTGCGTCTGACATAAGACAGCTCCTTGATTAGCATGGGACTGGGTGGCTGACTCGCTTCCTGCCCTTCAATAGCTCAGCACTGTATTCAAAAGCAGGGAACCATTCATCAGCAAGGAGTCACAGCAACCGAGCAGACTGCACGCCGAACTCAATTGAAAACCAAACATTTGGAACCACTTGCAGTCCAGCCTCTCTCAGCCCAGGAGAAGTGGGAGCCATGACTGAGAAATCTGCGAGCTGAATGAAAGGAAATCCAGCTATGACGCTGTGCCTTTATTAGTTGTATATCTCGCAGGAGCAAGCTGCTTCACAGACGCATGCAGGAGCTGTGTTCTTCAGCTGCACAGACACTCAATCTGTGCACGAAGCAGCTGCAAGCGCTCTTTAACTGAAGATTGGCTTCTGATTTATTTATTCTGCTCATCCTTCATCATTGATTCTTTGATTAGATTTTGCTGTCTGGAGACAACCACTTTCACTGTCATCCGAGCATTATTCCTATCCTGTGACAGTGGGGATTGCTGTTTGTTTGGAATCCTTCAGTTCCTGGGTGCACCGTTTGGGTCAAAACCCAAGGCTGGGTTTCTAATTTGTTTGGACCTTTTGTGTTCTGGCTCACAGTTGGCCAAGCACTCCTGTGCTGAATTGAGCTATTGTCTGGGATCCGAGGGCTTTCAAGCTGCAAATCGCTGCCTGTTCTTTGGCTGAGAAGCCACATTATGTGCCTTTTTTTTCTTATGTGAAGCTGGAAACCATAAGCAGTGGTGATTTTAAATGAAGTGTAATGCATTGTGGGTTGTGTGTAAAATTGGATCAGTCAAGGAATAGGAGAAGCCCTGCAGTTCACTATGTGGAGAAGGCAGTGCCAGAATGTTTGCTAATTCTTTCAGCACGTTGGCTTATTTCTAGTCTAATAGGGCACAGCAAGAGATATGAAGCCCGACTCATGTTGCTAGAGGATTAGACTGCATGTAGCCTCCAAATGAAGAAAACACGGAGTACAACCTTGCGCCGGGCTTGGCCTAGCTCGGATTTTTCAGACCGGGCCTCAGACCGTATCCGCTCCCGCAGTGAGAAGGACTACCGCTTACACAAGCAATTTCCACCGGCTTTTATTTCTGCTGCATCACGGGGATACCTGACTGCAGGTTTGTGGCATATTTTGCTGCTTTTGGGTGGGAGTGGTGGGTGGCTTGTCACAGACAGTGCTTTTGTTATCCAGTGAGGAGGGGGGGGGAGGTGGGAGCGCGAGGGAGAGGAAGGTATAAATCCATACATGACTGATACATAAATGATGCACATTAACATAACAAAAGCATATAACCACCATTTTGAGTGCAAGCAAGCATCAAATTGTAATCTCCAAAAATAATTACAATTATGCGATAGCAGAAATGCTAAAAACAAGAGTAACTAGGTTGCATTATCTGCAGAGGTTTAACAAGTAATGAGGTTTTAGAATCTTGTTATTCGAGAGCAGCTTGTCCATGCTGTGTGGAGTTTGCGGATTTTGCATTAATTGTTTATTAACAAAGGCTTCAGATCCTTTTCCTTTTCAAGAGTTAATGAAAATCCTATTGAAGGGCAATGATTGCTCCCCTCCCCCTTCATTCATGTGTTTCTCCTCCAGGACCTTTTACACTGCAAGCACAGTACATTCGATACTTTCGTTTAGAATTACAAATTCTGGAACTGATCTTTCAGCAACTGAAAATCCTTTATTTGTTTAAACAGATACACATGATGTGTTTTCTGCCCTAGAAAGTGGACTCTATTAAACTGCTTACAGTTTAGTCTTGAAAGAAAATTGTAATAATTCACGAGGCTAATCAAATAATTTAATAGCTGACTACTAATTCCAACTCTGGTCTATGTTAACGTGCTTCTCTTTGATTCATCATGTGAACAGAGCTATTGAATGAAAATGAATGTGGTAGCTCATTGCAAGCCACGGTCACAAATGGAATGAGAAATCCTGTTTGATTCAAATAATGCAAATGATTTGTATTTGTTAAGGTTCATTATAGATTGAAGTCCAGTTTCTAAAATATGTGTTTTACAAGTTCAGCCAAAATGACTAAATTCATTAGATTTCCATTTTCATGATTACCTTATTGATATTTTGCCCCTCTCCTATCGCGGAATTATTTGGTGCCAAGCAAATTTTGGTTGAGAGGAACCCGGATCATACTCTAAAGAAAGAGCGTGGGAACTGGTGCTCAGAATTGCCCTCTCTCCTTGTGGGGAAGTGATTGGCTTGTGTTCAGTATCTCCACGTGGATGCGTGCTTGAGATCAGGAATTTGCCCTGTTGGAGATGGTTGAGTGCACCCCGATACTTACCACTTCTTGGTAATTCGCAATTCAGCTCCGTCCGTGCCTTGTGCTGTCATGAAGCCCTTTTGAGCAGTGATTGTGCTATACCAATAGTAAAGATATTTTAAGCCAGAAATATATTTTATGAAGAAAAGCAACAGAATGTGCAGACGGTTTAAATTGAAGTATGGCAGAAGGTTTAAGCTGAAGTATGAAAGAAGCTTCTCAGAAACAATCTCTTATTTAGTTGAATGTTACTTTGAAATCAAGTTTTTGAACCAAGTAGGTGAAAAGTTACAAAAGTACACAAACAAAAGTGTAAATCTATCTTGTGAGAAGATATTGGAAGATATGCAGTGAGAAGATTTAGTTTGTTAAAACTATTCTGAACTAAAACCGATGATTTTACTTTAGTATTTGAACTTGCCCACTGTTTCTGGGAGCAAGTGCTAAGAACCTCCACTAGAAGTGTTAGCCAATATGAATGGTTTTGGCAGCTGCAGGAAACCTATATTTGTGTTTTGCTTCTGTTGCTATAGTGCCCACACAGGGATGCTTTTAGAAAATCCTGAGCATTTTATCCACATGTGATTTAATCTGAAATATTACTTACATAAGTGCTACAATCACAACATCTGCATTTGCTTGTTATAAATCTTGAAATATTACCTGGTATAATCATTTTATAATCATTTATACTCTGAGAATTACAATTCATTAAACTAAAATAGATTTTTGCCCTCAGGTTTGCTCAGAAAAAATATGTGCTTGTGGCCTGTTCAATGGGGAACACTAACAGAAAGGCTCTCTTTCTCATTTAGTTGCTTTTATAAATGGATTTGTACCCAAAAAATGTTGCCACTTTCACTCCGTGCACAGTTCTGGCCCACATCAAGATTCAAATCGTAGTAGTGTAGAACGAGTCACAATGTGACAGACCTCAATACAGCCATGTGGGAACAACCATCTACAGCATCATCATCTTCGTAAACGACTTATTTTTCAATGCATTATCGTTGGGTGACAATTTAGCACAGCAGGTTGCACTCGCCTTTGGATCATGTGTCCAAGCTTTATGCTGGGTGTTAAATTTTTACACTGAAAGAGGACTTCATTGTCAGAAGTTCTATGTTTTGGGTGAGACTTTAAATTAATGTCCCGTCTACCTATTTCAGAAATTAAAAATGACATTACTCTATTCCAAAATAAATGAGTTTTTCTCGGTGCCTCAGCCAATAATCTCTATAATAATTATTCATTTGCCTCATGGCTGTTTGTTGGATTTCGCTGGCATAAACCGACTCCAGCATTTATCTAAATAAACAGTGACTGTACTTTACAATACTTATTTATGAAGTCGTTCGAGATGTTTTGATATGAAAAGATCATATAACATGGCAAGATTTTTGTTTCTTTTATGCTTGGAATGTACATACTGGTGTGCAGCTTCTGTCCTGTAGGAGCTATGGTGCTGAAAGTAAGGTTAATCCATATCTCAGTCAAATACCACATCTATATTAGAGAGCCATTTCAAATGGCAAGGGTTTCTGTAGTTTCTTGAGCTCCCTGTGCTGTGGACACTGCCCTGTTTACATTACAAACAGGAGAGCCTTGAGACAGCTGCAAAGCCTTTAATGTCACATTTTGAGCTTTATCTTTTAGCCTACCAGAGCATCACTGATATCTGATAAAAGTCCACACATGTCAGACAATAAAACACTCATTTTTGTCTGGGGTGTTGAGCACTAAACTCATTGATGGACAGAAAATAAATGGTGACCTATGGCTCAGGAGACTGTAGTTTATAATAAGGTTACCACTGCTGCTACCACCAGAGTTGCTGTTAAAAATACTTCTTTAGATGTGTCCTGGTGCCTCATAATTAATTGTATTGCCCGTCAATATTGAATGTAGAGACAGCAATATAACACAAATCCATTTTATTATTAGAATTTGCTTACTTACAATCTGACAGAACAACAATTTGCATTTTATGACTCCATTTACGTAATGCATATATGTTTGTGGGACACTGCTCGTTGCAAATTGACTGCCATGTTCACCTGCAAATACACAGCCTACACAAACACTTAACAGTTATTAAGATTGTACAAAGAGCTTCCAGACATTGCATCATTAGAGGCGCTCTATCAAATGCAAAGACTTATTATTATAACATCATCTCAAAGGACAAAACAATAGGATCAGTAGGGACCAAGCAAGATATGGAGGAATTTAGAGATGATTGAAGGTAAAGTATAGGGATAAGTAAATATGTTGGAAGGTTTTGAAAGCCGGGAAAGAGGTATTAGCAAGGCAAAGTTGTTTTGGAAGAGAGTACCACAAGACAGGACATGCTGATTGAAGGCTCCACTCTGATAGCAAGTAGGAGGTGTGGGGCAAGAGCACTAAACCAGTGTCAGAAAAATGGATGCTGGAGTTAAGATGACAGGCCAGGTAACTTTGGGGCGAGACTATGGAGGGGAGCATTGAGGGATATTACAGGTGATTGTACAAAGGAGAAGCTATTGGAAGATATGCAGTGGAGAGAAATAGCTGGTTGATTTATTTTGATCTGTTAATTCTTTAAAACATCTTATTGTTACTACACATCCTTTGGATGAGACGTTAAAATGAGGACCTGTCTGCCTGTTTTGGGGGTCGTTAAAAGATCCCTCTATTTGAAAGAGAAGGAAGTTTCTGCTGGTTTCCTGGACAAATATTCTCCCAGTTAAAATCTTCATGACTGTTTGTGGGTCGTTGTTGTGTGCAATGTTTGCCTATAAACTACACAGTCACTCTACTTTATAGTAAATTCTGTGCAGCACTTTGCGATGCCCTCCTGCCATGAAAGGTGCTCTGTTAAATGCAAGGATAATTATTATTAAATCACTCAAGATCAGCACAAGTAGCATGGATGGTCAACAACAACACCACCAACAAAATTACATTTATATAGCGCCTTTAATGTTGGGAGGACGTCCCAAGGCGCTGGTCAATTGCAAAATGAAAATTTGGGCTCAAACTGTTTATCTTTACAGTTTTAAACTTTGGTCCTCATTGTCACAAACTGCTACTGGCCAAGCAATGTAAAAACAGGGGAAAAGAGTTAAATTGTTTGTGTTGCAGTTGCTATAAAACTTGAATTTACTACTGGAGACATGTCCTTGTCTACCAGCAAACTCCTGCTCCAAAAAGTGAATATAGTTGAGCATGGCTGATCGTTCTTTCATTTCCTAAAGGAAGCTGCATTATTGCTTCACAGGAAGTCTATAGGACGTGATCTTGTGAAAAGATTGATAACAAAGTGGTCATTCACTTTGTGAGGCATTGATGTGCGTAAATTGTCTGTTGCATTCACCTACCAACACCGTCACTGCTCATTTTTGCAGAAAACACTTTGTGAAGCGCTTTGACAAGATAAGGTGCTATTTCAAATGCAAGAAACATTATATATTATCTTCTGGTTCAAAAGAAACACAGTGTTCATTATCACAAGCAAAGCCAACACTTGGTAGGGCTTCTGTCAGAATCTTTTAACACTTGTTTGCCCAGTTACATTTATTCATCTAATTACCATTAGCCTTCTCAGAAGAGCTTCGAAGTTGAAATGCTTTAAGGAAAGACGGCTGCTTGATGAGGTAATGCTGCTATTAATCTTCAGTACATCTACAGAGCAGTAAATTCCTACTTGATTGCTGTGTCTGCATAAAATGTTGAGGTATGATGAGAAAGTATCAATATTGAACATGTTGTGAAGCAGTTAAAAGGCGTTGGGGATGGGGTGGTTGGTCATTGGGTGCTTGACACATGCAAAAATGCTTAAGAGTATCATGCTTAGGAATATCGAAACCAAACTATTCAGAATTCCACATGTGCATGAAAACTTCCCTTTGTCTAGAGTGTACTTAACACTCCGAGAAGGGATGTACCCACTCACCTCATCTTGAAAAGTATGAGGCCCAGGTTAGCAAGAGTCAAGGCTTGGAACCCCAAAGGGTTAAGATACTGCTGAAGTTTATCCATCTAAAATTAAGAAGTTTACTATTGTGAACCTTGAATATAACTGGACTGAGCAAAATTGCTTCAAATTGTGGTACTGCCAACTCCATATTGATTCATAGCTTCTTTGAAGGCTCCTAGCAGCAAATAGATGGGAAAGTTATATAAAATATGCTGGCGATGGATAATCGTTACATGCTGGCGTTGATCTTTCTGTTTAAAAAAATCTTTCTTTTTAAGAATGTAATGCAAATAACCAGGAACTGTGCAGCAGCATTACATTTAAAAACTCCTAAAATTTATTTATTTAATGCTCGCATTTGATATAGTGTCTTTAACATCAAAACTTCTCAAAGGTAATTGTGGCAATGTCAAGCAACTGTGTATTTGTAGGAAAATGTGGGAGGCGACCTTTGCTGAAGCTACAATTTAAAATAAATGTTTTATATTGTAAAACAAAAAATCTAAAAGGCCAAATCAATGTTTCAATAGTGGTGATGATTATTATGTACCAATGTTAAGCAATAGTTTTTGAACAATTTCAAAGACATTGTTCATTGTATTAAAAATAGAATTTATTTAGCTTCATGTAGTGATTTTGCTCCATTCAGTCAGTAATTTAGTAAGTTTAGTAAATTTGTTCCTGCATGCTTAAAAATACATGTGATGCAATTTTTAAAGTATAATTTAATTTAGCATTTGTAATCCCATTCATAATTAAAAATTATTTTACTTTTTTTTACAGTGTTTATGTGCATTGACCAAATTGGGCAGAATAGGCCTCACACCCCAGTGCATTCACTGCAAGGAGCAGGATAACCTAAAGTTAATACAGACCTGGCAAGAACCATACGAGTGAACCTCAGTCTGACAAATAACTTTGCCTCTAGATAAAATGATAAGCTTTGAGCAAGGTCGAGATAAGTGTCATAAGTAATGTAATTGAACAGGATTCTAACTATTTTGGGATAACAGTTTAGTCATCGTGGATGAGTCATTGTAAACCTGAAAGAATATTACTTCATCCCAAATAGGACATCTCTACGCACTTAGAACAGGTTGCAATCTTTGAAATGTATAGCCACTGTGGTAAATTCAGTGCACTTTGACACTGAGCACAGCCATATGGAATTCTGAAATCCTTCAGAATCCCAAATGCCATTCCTGATTCCAAAGAATTTCGGAGTACTAAATGCACCCTCTTGTGCAATAGAAAATAGATTTTGTCAGAACTGTAATGCCTTCCCTGTGATTATAAATATATATTGTGCAGGCTCACAGTCAAGTGCAAGACCATTGTTTAAGCTTAATATGAATTATGAATTAAGCAATTCATGCCAATTGATTAAATGGCAACCTTGTGAAGATGTAGAATTATTTATGATACACAACTGTGCAAAAATCCTGTTGCTTATGGTAGCGAATTCTAAGCCTGGAAAAGACGTGCTGTGAAGTTCCCATGCTTTCATACTCTTCTGCTGAAGGATTAAAAGGACAAATTCTTGTTTCCATGGGCAACACTGTGTCTAAGCAGTCACTCACATTGTGCAGTTCAGAGCTCAAAGTACTTCCATGCATTAAATTAGTAAAATGTCATTCAAAATGCTTTGGAGTTGTGAGCAAATTCAAACAAAATAAATTGTTTCTATTTTCTTTCAGTTAACTTAAATAGACATACTTTTTTGGGCAAGGCTTTTCCTATACAAAGCTCCCCAAAAACGATAGCTTGGATTTTACAAGAATAAGATAGAACTTACAATGCAAGCTATTTATTTAACTGTTTGAATGTTTATGCTAAGAATAAAGTTAAATGAATAAACACAGGCTGATCTGTGTTCATGCCACGGCCTTGGGTGTTTACTGACCATTGTTTTTGCCGCAGCCGATCTTTATAGCTTGAGTACAAGTACCACAATGATTGGACCACTTTAAAGTACAGCTGCTAATTTACATTTTGTTGCACATTTTCAGTACATTTTGAGTCTATTTATTTTGTTTGTAGTTAGGAGTAAAAGTTCCCATCAGATTTAAATTCAGATGGGAATTCTCGTGAAATCTGTGATTTGTTTTGCAGGAAAAAATTCCATGCATCAGGATAGTAATTTAATATCAGTCCATTCATAATCTTGACCAGAGCTGAGGGAAGTATAAATATTGTGGTCTCGCACAGTGGGCTGGGTTTCTGTCTCTGAGTAGGTTGCATTCTATAGAGCTAACTTGGGTCTATTGAGGCACCAGAAGTGAAAATAATAATGTGCAAAATAGATTTTCAGTGTACAGAAAACAATCTACCATGTGTTATCCTTAGCACAATACACCAGTCTCAGGAGCTCAACATAAGTATGTATCCCGACAGCTGCACCAGAAATCTACAGTACTTTACAGACGTGGACTGAATTAAACCCCAATACAATAAGATACTTAGAGGTTTCATAAGCACAGAACTGTAACGTGGTAGTTTACCAACAGGAGAATATATCCTGTTTGTGGGACACAGCTGTGCGCCATTGTCTGCCGCGTGTCGCTCACAAAATTTGTTAATTCACTTTGCAGTATATTGTGCGAACCGCTTTGAAACGTCTCAATGATGTGATCAGGTGCTATATCAAATGCAAGGATTGTTATTATATTATGTGAGGTGGTTACGCAGCCTCACAAGGTGAGTGTTCACCTCACCTCTATCAGCAACGCCAACCTTCACTACAAACTACATGTCTGCTGTGCTGGCCTTAATAATAATAATGATCGTTGCACATATATAGTGCCCTCCACGCAGGGTAGTGTCTCAGAGCGCTTATCACATCTTCGAGACATCTCAAAGTGCTTCACAGAATATACTGTAAAATTAATTGACTGTATATTTTGTGGACAAAATGCAGCAACCAATTGCGCACTGCAGTGACCCATGAACAGTCATGGATTGAGCGACTAAATTATTATTCTATTTTTTTTGAAGGGATTATTACTCCTGGAAAAGCAATCCGCCAATTAACTAACAACTTGGTTTCTGCTTACTGCTAGGTTACCAGAAGTATGTGGAGTAAGGAAATTGCTTAACGGTTCACCCTGCCCGGGATGTTTTTAGCCAGGGACAGACTGAGCCATTAGCCCACTCGGACAAGCTAGAAATGCAGTTTACGAAAAATCATGTGGCCAGATTTTGGAAAAGCTGTGAATCACAACTTAAAATTGACCATATAGACGTGTCAACCTGGCTCAGTTTCTAACAATCTCGCCTCTGAGTTCTATGTCAGGGCTTGACCTCATAGTTCAAGCTAACAATCCAGTACAGTGATAATAATCCTTGCATTTGATACAGCACCTTATCATGTCATTGAGACGTTTTAAACCGCTTCACAGAATACACTGTAAAGTGTAGTGAGTGAGTGTGTATTTTGTGGGAGAAACTCGGAAGCCAGTTGCGCACAGCAGTGTTACACAAACAATCATAGAGTGAGTGACCAATTAATTAACTAACTTATTTATTTATGAATGAAATGGGAGAACGACATTGTTGGGAAGTGCAATCCTTTTTAGATGAAACGTCTGCCTGTTCAGGTGAACATAAAAGATCCTATGACACTGTTTGAAAAGAGTATTTCTTGGCTATCAATCCTCCAGTTAAATGGGTGTTTGTTTGCAGCTGCTGTTTGGAATTTAGCTCCTCAAAATAAACACAGCAGGTCCCAGCCATCTGGAGCTTTGGACTACTTGAGAACAAATTCTATTTAGACCCATTCTCAAGTAGTTCACAAGCGAAATGCACTGTTATAATGGTGGGACTGCAAACGTTAACTCACACAAAGGTTAACTTTTGATCTCTTTACATGTCTCAAGGCAGTGGGAGGCACCAGACAAGTGACTTGTGGTGACTTTTGTATTCCAACAGGATGTTTCATTTGCATGCTAATATACTCAATTTGGTATATCTTTTGGGAACAACCAATACCCGTAGAAGTTGGAATATTTGTAGTTGTTGCGAAACTGTTTTCCAAGTTTTGGATTTAGTCTGACAGTAAATAGGGTGGGATCACAGCATCAACAGCCTTGAGCTACAACAGGATTTGAACTGCCTGAAAGACCCAGCAATAATTTGCATATTTAGGTAGACATTGAAGATCTTGTGACAGTATTTGACAAGGGAAGGGAGTTACTCCTGAACAACCATCCTTCAGTTAAATGATGTTTGTATGCTACTGCTGATTGAAATTTAGAACCCTCAAAATAAACACAGTGGGTTCAAGCCATCTGGAGCTGGATTTATATTGGGCCTGAAGTGAATTGTAAGCAATCAGGTGCAGTAAAGTAGGCCAACTCTTTTTGGCTACACTGCATTGCCAAGTCAGTTCAGTTCAGATCCCCAGGAAGTTGTACTTAAGTTGTAAAATGTCATGGTCAGGCCAAGCTTGGAGTATTGTTTACAGTTCTGGTCATTGTAGCACTAAGAGCACGCCGAGGTGCTGGAGGCACCACAAAGAAGATACAAAAGATGAGAGTTTGAGCAATGAGCTATAAGGTATAATCAGGTAAGTTAGCTTGCCTTGAAAAAAGACTCCTCAGTAGAGTACCTTATAGAGGTATATAAGACGCAAAATAATTAAAATAATATTTGTTGCAATTAAAATAATGCCTATAGCATCAAGAATGTCTTAAAAGTCCTTCACAGTGTTTCTGAAGTACATGACTATTTGCAGGGGAAATGTAGCAGCTAATTTGTGCGCAGCAGTGTTTCACAAACAGCCGTAAAGTGAATCGTCAGTTATTATCCAAAGGATTTTTAGGCAGGACATCATTGGACAATTCCTTCTCTTTTTGAATAGTGTCAAATGATAGAATTTAGTCCTTATGAACAGGCAGCTAGAACCTCAGTTTAAAATCTCATCTGAAAGGCAGCACCTGACAATATACGACACCCCAAACATTGCACTGGATTGCTAAAACATTTTTCGGGGTCAGCGGGTGTCTGACACGTGGGGAAATCCATCACCATGCTTAAGAGTAGCCAACCTAAACCAGAATTCCATGCATCCCACCTGCACTTGGAAGTTCCAGAGACAGATTGTTGGAATGGAATCCGCACTCTCCCTGGAGGGACTCATCCTGCTTACCTAATTCCGGAAAGTGTTAGGCGCAGGTTGGTAAGAGCCAAGGCTTGGAGACCCCAGAGTGTGCGTTGGGGTACTGCTGGAGTCTAACCAGCTAAACCCATATAGGTTGCCGTGGATATCACCAGCCGGCAAGCTCTCCTGCTGCTTGTGCAGCTAGGACCACCCTACCTGTTAGGGCTTTAGCTTGCAGAGTTAACAGGAGCTCAGTGGGATGACTCCCTGCCTCCGGTGACTGGTCTGCCCTTCCAGGTCCTGCCGCTGACCAGGCTGGCTGTGCTGACATCAGCAGTGCTCTGGAATACTGCGGACCCACCTGGCTCAGGAACCGGACTACCAAGTCCACCACAGAGGGCTGGCTCGATTCTGACATTCCGTTGCCAAGCATGTCACCTTGGAGCTAGTTCAGCTCAAAGGAGACCCTGCTTACCTCCCCCCACCCCAAGAAAGATAGTTACTAGCTGGTCATTCGACATTCAACAAGCACAGGCTCCAAGGTGGATGGTAGGTATAGGAATTCCCTGGCGACCTTCGCAGTGGGAAAACATCTCAGCGTGAAATGCATGAGAGCATTACTACCTTCAAAAAAAATAATAATAATAAATGGATCACTTCAATCCACAACTTTGTGGACGCTGCTGTGCACTATTGGCTGCCGTGTTTCGCCCACAAAATATACAGTCAATTAACCTTACAGTATATTTGTGAAGCGCTTTGAGATGTCTCGAAGACATGATAGGGTGCTGTATCAAATGCAAGGATTATTATTATTATTATCTTCCTGATCGCAGCTCGGGCACACATCCCTTCCAATTGAGTGATTGACTTCCCATTGGAAGTGCGCAGTTTAAGCAGCAGCTGCCTGCCTCTCTGCAGGCCAGTGAAAGTGGATTCCAGGTGGGCATCTTCCTTCAGCATGGTGGGAGGACTTGTACAGGAAAGCTTGGAATGTGCCAGCCACTTTGATGTTCTTGAGTCCAAATCCAATGTCAGGTACCAGGTTTACTCAGCACCAGCTGTTAGACCATGAGCGATGTGGGAGTTGAACCAACATCCAGAGGCGATGGTGCTTCAAACTGAACCAGGTTAACACTATGAATTCTGAATGTGAACCCCAAATGATCATTGCAAGTAGCAGGAGGTTTAGGGTTATGAAAGGCCATTTGAACACAGACACCAGGAAAGTATTTCTTTACACATAAAGTATTTTTTTGGTCAGTCAAGTGTCTGATACAAGTGAAATCCCAAAGCTGTGCTTACGAAGCTCAAAAACGAACAACTCAGAGTTCCACGTGTATGGTTTCCATTTGTCCATTTATGGAGTATGCACTCTCTCCCCAGAGACACATCCTGCTTACCTATTCTTCAGAGAGATAAGGAGCAGGATGGTAAAAGACTTGATGACCCCACAGTGTGCTGTGGGCGAGTAACTAGATACAATGCACAGTTTATCATTGTGAAGCTTCTTGATGTTTGCCCAGTTAGAAAAACTGCTACCCATTAAGATTTGGGCTTTGAGAGATAATGGGAACTGAGTGAGAAGCATCCTTGTACTCAGTGACTGATCTCATCCTCCAAGCCCAGTAATGAGCTACGTTTGGTCCAAGAATCATCAGTGCTTTAGTCTGCGTGGACCTGCTTGGCTCAGGCACAAGACTAATGAGATCACTTTAGAGGAATGACTCAATTTGATCTTCCATCTAGTTTTAACACAACAGGACTACTACTAGGAATAGTAGTCAAATGGTTTCTCCTCCAGCTCCCGCACCGTTTCGTGTGGTCTTCCTCAGGGCTCTGTCCTTCATCCCCTCCTCTTCAATATCTATATGGTCTCTCTTGGTGATATCATCCGTAGACATGGGGTCAACTTCCATACGTATGCGGATGACACCCAACTCTATCTTTCTGCCTCCACCCTCAACTCCAGGACCACTGCTGTCCTGACAGACTGTCTGTCAGACATCAAGTCCTGGATGAGAGCAAATTTACTACAGTTGAAGGTGAACAAGACTGAGGCCCTCCTGATTGGCTCACGCCAGCGCCTCAGCACCTCAAGCTCTGGCAGCATCAACCTCCATTGTTGCTCACTACAACCCACCAAGCCAGACAGGAACCGAGGTGTCTTGTTTGACCCTCAACTGTCTTTGCTGATAGGCGCTAAATAAATGCAATGTGTTGTTGTTGTCTGGATCTGAATATCATTCTCGGGTGGCAATGGTTCACAAAGTGCAAAAACATTTTTGGATATAAACCTATCTTGTGCCATCAATTCCTTAATATTCGCACTTTAGTGCCTGTCTACAGGCAATGATTTAGGAAGTCAGAAAGAAAGAGAACAAAAAAGAAGACGTTCATTTTGATAGGATCTTAATACTGTACCTCAAAATATCTTGAAGCACTTCACAAATAATTGTGACGTGCAGTGACTATAGTCGTAAGTAAAAACAGCAGCCATTCCTCCATAATAATCGTAATAATAATAATCCTTGCATCTGATATAGCACCTTACCACGATTTCATGGTGTCTCAAAGCGCTTCATTGAATATACTGTAAAGTGAATTGAATCTGTATTTGGTGAGCGAAACATTGCAGCCGCCAATTGCACACAACAGTGTCCCACAAACAGTCATGGATTGAATGAACAAATTAATATATTTTTTGTGAAGGCATTATTACCACTAGAAAAGTGATCCACCAATCAATGAACAACCAGGTTCCTACTTACGGCTAGTTGAACAGAGGCATGTGGAGTAAGGAAACTTCCCCAAAGTTTTGCGCTAAATGCCACTAGGTGAATGAACATTTTATCTGGAGGATTGTTAGCCTGAAATGCACTGGGAGAAACTCTCTTTTCTTTTTGAATCATGTTACAGGATCTTTCACATCCACAAAAAATGACCTTTGTTGTTCTGACCACAAATACTGTAGTTAGTGTTCATCCACCATCCCGGTTTACCCACAAACAATAGTCACTGCACTTTACAGTAAAATCCTGAGAAGCGCCTTGAGACATGCTCCCATTGTAAAAGGCGCTGTATCAAATATAAATATTATGATTATATCTATCTTGACCTTGGAAGTCATCGCCCACCACTGAAAGTTAAAAATAAAAAATACTAACATCCAAGCTATGACCCACTTTGCCTTCACTCATCTCCGTAACATCGCCCGACTCCGACACTACCGCACCCCTCAGGCAGCTGAAACTCTTGTTCATGCCTTCATCACTTCCAGGCCCGACTATGCAAATGCCCTGCTTGTCGGCCTCCCCAACTCCTCCCTCCATAGGCTGCAGATCATCCAGAACTCTGCAGCCTGTGTCCTCTCCCGCACCAGGCTCCGTGACCCTATCAACCCCATCCTCGCCCGACTCCACTGGCTTCCCATCACGCAGTTCAAGATCCTGGTCCTCGCCTTCAAAGCCCTCTGTGGCCTTGCTCCTCCCTACCTCCTGCATGCTTCACCCGCCCCACCATTGGCAGATGGGCCTTCTGCCACTCTGCCCCTATGGAACTCCATTCTGCAATCCCTCCACCTTGCCCCCTCCCTTGCCTCCTTCAAGACCCATCTCAAGACCCTCCACTTTGACCGTGCTTTCAATCACTCTGGATACACACCCGACTTCACCCTCCACCCTCCCCAATCCCGACCCCCATCTCGGGTCCGAAACACTGACTGTCCAGCATCTTGGGACATAATAAAATAATAGTATAATAATCCTTGCATTTGATACAGCGCTTTTTACGTCTTCTAGACGTCTCAAAGAGCTTCACAGAATATACTGTAAAGTAAATTGACCGTAAATTTGTTGGTGAAATGTGGCAGCCAAATTGCACACAGCGGTGTCCCACAAACAGTCGTGGATTGAAGACATCCTCCGGATGTGAAAAGCGCTATACAAATGTTGTTGTTGTTAAGACCAGGATCCTGGACTCTTAAATAAATAGTTTGTTACTATAATGGAAGAATAGCAGAGTGGGTATTCTAGAAGGATGAGGTCAAAGGCTTATTTCAACTGAACTTCTCTTGAGATCTCTCTCTGAATCTCTCTTGTGATTTTCCTCACAAGGAGGATATTTTTAGAAATGGCATTTACTTCATCAACCTTGAGAAGGTGAAAAGCTGGGTAATCCCACTGAGATTTGAATTCATGGTTTCTAGTCCTGCATCTGGTGCTCATCCAAGTGAACAACCTGTGATATCTTCCCTGTGTTTTTCTTGTAGGTTTGCAAGCATGCATGAATGCATCAAAACCAATTTGGAAGCAAAAACTTTTTGTGTAGTTAAAGATGAGTTTTTTTAAATTCTGTTTTTAAAAAAGGTTACATTTTCTTATTTAGCTCACCTTACCTGGTAAGTCCCAGGTTTGAATTCCAGTTAGATTGGGACATTGAGCTCCTAGACGAGGCTGGTACAACAGTGCAGTGCTAGGGGAGTGCTTGTTGGAGGTACTGTCCTTCAGATGACATATTAAACTATCAGCCTGTTCCTATGGCACTATTATCATTAATTCCTTGGCTGTTTGTGGCACATTAGCTGTGACGCTTGCCTACAAATACCCGGTCACTACACTTTACATTAAGTCCTGTGAAGCATTTTGAGATATCTCCTGACATAAAAGGGATTATATCAAATATAACTTATTATTCAGTAAGAAAAGGGAGGTGCCCTGGCCAATAAGCCCCCAGATATAATTGGTCATTCCTTTTATGGCTCTTTGTGGGACATTGCTGTGTGCATATTGGCTGTCACGTTCACCTACAAAATACAAAGTCGCTAAACATCAAGTTAATCCTATGAAACATCTCAATGAGTAATACGGGGCTAAATCAAATTCAAACATTAAGATTATTATTATTCAAGATCAAATCAGACTCAGCTGCACTGGACCAGAGAGGGGAAGATCAGGGAGGATTCAATATCAAAATGTATCAAAGTGCTTCACAGCATTTCCTTTTAAGTGTAGTAACTGCATTTGTAGGTGAACACAGCAACATTCCACAAACAAGAAGATGGTGAATGACCAATTTAACAGGAAGATTTTTGGCCAAGACACTGGGAGAAACTCCCTTCTCTTTTCGAATAGCCACATGGGTTCTTTAAAGTCCACTTGAACAGGCAGACGAGACCTCAGTTTAAAGTCACACCTGAAGGATGACACTCACATCAGCTGCTCTGGGCTATCAGCCGAGGCAAGGAGTTTATCTCTCACACTTGAACCTACATCGTTCTGACTCAGAACTGAGAATGCTACCAACTGAGCTAAGCTGAGACTAATAAAAAACACATTTCTGCACCTATTCATATCCAACTATTGTTCGTGTTGTGTATTTTCTTCCCCATTTTGCTGTTCTTATGTGACTCAACAACAACAACAAAATTACATTTGTATAGCACCTTTCACATCAGGGGGACATCCCAAGGCACTGGACTCAGTAGTTCCATAGAACGCATTTTCCTATTGACCCACTGGGGAAATGTGAATTCTAACTTTCACCGCAACTCACGTCATGTTTTGTTAGAAGGTGACTGGTCATTCACTTCACGACTGTTTTGAATCCATGCTGTGCAAAATTGGGTTACCGTGTTCTCCCACACTACATAATAATCCCTCAAGAAAATGAAAAAAACAATAAATTGGTCACTTCAATCCACGACTGTTTTTGGACACTGCTGTATGCAATTGGCTGCCACCCTCTAATATACAATCAATTCACTTTACAGTCTATTCTGTGACGTGCTTTGGGACGTCTAGAAGACGTGAAAAGCACTAAATCAAATCCAAGGATTATTATTTTTATTATCCTTATCAGGCTCCACTGGCTGGCTCCCTATTCCCGGCCTAGTGGATCCAGTTTAAAACCCTTGCCTTCAAATGTCTTCACAGCTTGCACCACCCTATCTCTTATGTGATCTCCTGCCTACCTACTCCCCCGGCCACTACCTCTGCTGTGCATCTTCAGCCTGCTTCATACTTCTGTCCACTTCACCCTATCGTTGGTGCCGGAGCCTTAAGTCATTTTGCCTCCTCCCATCTCTGCTTTGAAATTCTGCCTGAAAATCGACCATTTTGACTGCACTTTCAGCCACCTTCACCCTACTGTTCCCCCCGTGCCCCACCCCGCTCCTTCCCAGCTTCGACACCCACTCAGTCTTAGTACTGACATTCCAATAAAGTGCTGGGGGTGATGTGGCATTGTTGGAGATGCCGTCATTCGGACGAGACGTTAAACCGAGACCCCATCTGCCTGTTCAGGTGGATGTTAAAGATCCCATGGCATTATTCGAAAAGAGAAGGGAGTTTCTTCCAGTGCCCTGACCAATAATCCCCCAAATAAAAAAATTGTTACTCATTCCATGGCTGTTTGTGGGATATTGCTGTGCATAACTGGCTTCTGCATTTTGCCCACAAAATACACAGTCAGTCCACTTTATAGTATTTCCTGTGAAGCGCTTTGAGATATCTCAATGATTTTATAAGATCCTATATCAAGTGCAAGGAGTAGTAGTAAAGCATTTTAGATGTTCTTGCAACATAAAAGATACTTTCTCAGTGTAAATTATTGTTGCTCTTGTACCAAATTAGACCACTGATAGATGGGAACAAATGTGAACATTTTGAACGAGGCAAACATTTCCACTTCCCTGTGAGAAACAGACTCACTGTAATGTGCTGTGATTTAATTCTCCAACAAAATAATTTGTAAATTTCAGGGATATCTTTTCTGAGATGCACAGATTTATTGTTTCGCAGCATTTCACTTGGAGGGGAAAGACCCAACAAGATACTGCGTATAGTTCCTGAAAAGGGAGTTCAGAACTCATTTCATGCTGCATTACTTGGTTGTAAACATTCTCTTTGCCTTGTTCAGTTTTACAACCGTCACATCACTGTGTAATCGGCAGTTTGGAGTGACCTTGTCTGATTTGTAATTACACATTGTTCAAAGCTGTTGCATGAACAAAATGCTTTTTGCTGTCCTTGCTAGCCTCTTTGAAAGAGTCACTGACAGCATAAAGCATGAATTTCTTCACAACATTTGAGTTCATTCCTGGAGAAAGCATGCTCCAACAGTGCAAGGATCCGATGTAGAGCCTCAGGTCTTGTCTGGAGAGCTAAAAGAAAGTGAGCTGCCACAATATCATTACATTACCTCAATTATGTAGTTTTGTTTGGTGTGTGTATATATCTATATATGTTTTAAACTGTTTTTCATGAGTTTCTCCCCATCTCATGAATAACGTTTGACTCAATTTTCATTAATCCTGTCTGATGTGGCTGAATGCAGTGAACGAATCAAATAAGATTGATATGTAGCAAGTTGTATATTCATATAACACTCTTCATGTAGAATAAAATCTCAAAGCTCTTTACAGTGACTGGGAAAAATGCCGATCAGGGGAAAGTTGATGAGTTAGGTAGGCAGGCACTGTTGAAGAGGTAGGTTTGCAGGCTGAACTTAAAAGTACAGATAAAGGACAAGACAGAATAGTATCGAAAAATAGAGAAAACATTCCAGATATTAGAGGTGTAGAATAGGAAAGATCAGCCACCAATGGTGGTGCAGGTAGGGCAGAGGACATGCAACGAGCAAGCAGATCAGTGGGATAGGAGATCAAAGGGATGGGGAGGATATGCAAGATAACGTTCACACATGCATTCCCACTTGTTGCTTAATTTGAAGGAGCCTCACTCAGAGACAGCCTCCCAGCTAACAAAAGAAATCTCACAATCCAAGGACGAAAATATTTGATGAAGTTCCTAATTCATTATCCACAAAATCAGTTATTTGAATGTGGACAAAGGATGTAAATACAATCTGAGCTGAAAAGTAGCTGGAGTTTCATCTATTGAAAGCTCAAATTCCACTTTGAGTTCAAGGTCAGGTTTTGGCCTTTTTTTATATAAATGATGACCCTCCCTTTCCCCCACACATTCACGCACGCGCACAGGAACAAAGCCCGAGTTCAAGTCTCTTCAGTGACAAAAATGATTGCCATCTGTGGCTGGAAATAAGGCAACAGCCCTAATTTTATATTTATATCACAAAAATGGTATTAGCAACAGGTACTGGAGAGTGCAACAATGATCAACAAATTATACATGTGACCCTGTGTTTTTTTTTAAATTGATCTAATTAATATTTCTTTAACTGGTGAGGCGAGTACATTATTTGGTCTAAGGCAAGCACTGTGTCTGTAAAATCTCCTGTAGTCTAAAGGGGGAGGGCCTGTTTCTGGGTTCTTGTGGTATTGCCGAACTTCCCCAGTGCCAAAGTCGTTTACTATGAGAGGAAGGCAACCTTGTGGTAGCTATTTGTCCATTCAATATGTAGAACAGGTTTTAGAGTACAAGTGTTCTGCTGCTGTCAGCAGAACTGCCGGAGACTGCACGGTTGTAAGCTAAACAAAGCCCTGTAAAGGGGACTGCTGGGCTTTAACCCAACACCTGTGGGGAGTTCAGCTGTTGATGTCAAAGACACACCCACTTCTGTCGCTCAGTTAAATGTGTGCCACTGTTGGCAAGCATGCATTTCATCATAATATAATCTACATATTGTCATCGTGGCCAGCACACATATACTGTCCTATGCAAGCCCCACCCTGCTGTGTTTGCTTCCTGAAATGCAAAAGTGAACCTGGTGGGAAATGGGCTTCATTCTCCCCCCAGTCAACCACAACAATTTACATTTGGAAAGCGCCTTTTCCGTTGAATGAACCTCTCAAAGCACTTTAAAAGGCTGAGTGGCAGCCAATGCACAATCATACGCAGTGCCAGGGAGACATCAGTGCATGATGTTGATGTGCACAGTGACATTATCCCATATGCCATGTGAGAACATCAGCCCTGTTGCTAATTGTGCAGTCATGCTGAAGCCCACACTATGTGGACACACAATTCCCAGCGCAGATCCAGAAGTGGCATATGGGCTCAGACATTCCTGTCTGAATCACAGGATGTCCACACAGTCCTGTTACCCTCATGTTTTTGTTTGTACAGTGCACTGACCAACACCTGAAACATGTGCAAGAATGATAATAATTGTATTTAGAAGGACTTAATTGTATTCAGTGCAAGTGTTTAACTGTATTTAGATGTCCAGATTGGTGTGAGCTCCATCATTTTCTTGGCAGATAATGATCCCTCCCCATGTTCAGTGCAGCATCTTCCGTAACATGATGGAGTGACGAGGGCAAGATGCATCTCTGCTGCTTGTTTCAACTCCTCTGTAGTCTCTTATCGCCGTTTTGTAACGAGGTAGTAAGAGGACTTTGTGGACACCCTGTACACTGTCTAAAATGTTCAAAGCAGAGACCAAATCCTGAGAACAGTAATGAACTAGTTTAACCTGTTGACGTGACTGGAAAGACAAATCAGCTCTTTGGTCACTTCATGATCTTGTGAAACTATTAAATATGTTTCCCATTTGTTAATGCATCATCATTTTAGTACAAGACTTTGTTTATAACACAGCTGCTTTGACATCTGGCAAGTTCTAGAGACGCAGGACAATAGCAATTTAGTTGGAAAGTTCTGCAAAAATTGAACGAATAATGTGTTAATAGTTTCAGACCTCCAAGTATATGCAGCAACTAACAAGTTAATGATGTGTAGACTGCCTTCCGCCTGTGATCTGCTTTTTCATGACAGCAAACTGAGCAAAAGACCACGCCTGCTGCCACTCTTTCTCCCTCCCCATTCCCAACACCAGCCACCGAGTACGCAGCGCTGGAGCGAGTGTTCAGATAGTTACACACAGTGTGAGTTCAGAAAACTGTCAGAGGACTGTAAGTCTTTTGTTCGAATCTGAAGCAAGCCCATCCAGGGTTTGGTTAAATAAACTCCCGAGTGTGGAAGGCAGCTGTGTAAATGTAGTCAGGGGTCCTTTGAAATGGGCAACATGTTTCTAGATAATAGAGGATGCCTGTGTAGTTGTCTTTCTTGAGTAATTGTGTAAGACTGTGTAGGCTAACCTCACCTTTGGATCCTTGGGAACAACATTGGATCTGAGAACAACCAAAAATCTTGCAATTATCCCTTATTTAGTTTGAAATGGATGCCACATATGTCAGATAAATCATACATCCACGTTCCTGCTGCTTTGTCAACCACATTAACCCTTTGGCTCCTGACTGGTTTGCAGAGATTCCGTACTGGTGGTAACTGGGTTCTAAATATTTTTGACTCATGAACTGCAGTACTGAACCATATACCTGCATTGTCTTAATAAAATCACTCAAACACTTAAAATAAAATAAAAAAACTTCAAAACCTTTACCAATCCTTAGTCTGCTCCTTTTTCATACATGATAATAATAATCCTTGCATTTGACATAACACACAACAACAACTTGCTATATTGTGCCCTTCACATAAGGGTAGCGCCCCAGAGCGCACACATTACAATGTCTCAATGTATTCCACAGGATTTTACTGTGCATCTAGTGTTGCAGGCGAATGTGGCTGCCAATTTGTGCACAGAATTATCCTACAAACAGCGACAAAAACAAATAATCAATATTTTTATATGGAGCTTTGTTGGCCAGGATACCAGGAGAAAATCACTACTTTTTTAAAATCTTTCCATTTGAATAGGCAGGCGAGACCTTGGTTTAACATTTCATTCAAAATGTGACATGCCTTCAACATTGTTTTGGAATATCAATCCAGTCTCTGAGCTTAAAGACCCAAAATGGAGTATATATCAACAACAACTTGCATTTATATAGCTCTCTTCACGCAGGGTAGAGTCTTGGAGCACTTAACAATGGTGCAGTCTGACGTTGAGCCAGAGGGAGGATGTGACTATCAGCACGGTTGAAGAAGAAAGTCTTCAGACGTGATCTGAAAAGGGGACAAGGTGGAGGGATTGAGTGAGAAAGTTTCAAAGCTTTGGAGTGTAGTGGCTGAAAGCACGGATGCCGATGGTGGAGAGGAGGGGACGAGGGACTAGCAGGAGCCAGCTGAGTAGAGTCGTGGAGTGGGGAGTAAACCAGTCGGAAAGGTAGTGAAGTGCCAGGCTATGAAGGGATTTTAGATGAGTGTGAGAATCTTGGTTAATCTGTTTTTTGATAGGGAACTAATGGAACCTAGCGAGGACTGGTATGATGGGGTTACAGATTTTAAACAGGCGAGTATACAGGCGATGAAGTTCTGAATTACTTGGATTTTGAATTACTTGAATAGTGGAGCTGGGGAGAAAGCCAAGGAGGGCATTGGAATAGTTGAGGCGTGAGGTAACAAAAGTGTGAATGAGGGTTTCAGCTGCATTGGGTGTAAGGTAAGGTTGGCGGTGGGTATTGTGACGGAGGTGGAGGAAAGCGATCGTGGTTAGGGACCAGATGTGTGGTAGAAAGCACTGCTGGGGATCGAACCTGGTTCCGGAAGTCTTAGCGATTAACCAGAGAGGTTGAGGATGTAAGAGTCTTATGGGAGCTAGGGACTATGGCTTCCATCTTGTCGACATTCAGCTGCAGGAAATTTGCGCTTTTCCAAGCCCTGATGTCCGACAAACAAGCTGACATAACATCAGCGGACCTGGAGTTGCAGCTAGAGGGGAAGTAGGTATGGGTGTCATCCGCATACATGTGGAAACTTACTCCGTGTTTGCTGACTACATCACCAAGAGGGAGTATGTAAATGTGGATAAGAAAGGGGCCAAGGATGGAGTCTTGGGGTACACTGCAGGTGACTGTGTGCGGGTGGACAACAGAACGTTTGCGGAGATAAAGTGATGGTGGTTGGTTAAGTAGGACTCAAACCAGGTGAGTGTGGTCACACTGAGGTGGATGAGGAGGAGAGGTAGATGGAGGAGGATGGCCCTATTCACAACCTTCGGATTCAGAGACCAAAACGTTTTTTTGCATAAAATAAAACTGTGGTAACATGGGCGCTTGCCAACCAGTGCCTAATAATCTCTGGAAATAGGTAGCAGGCTGTGGCCCTCTGGGAGAAAGTATGTGTTCCATTCATGTCATGGAGAAATGGATGTCCATAGGTATAAGGATTAAATATGTGGCAACCTGTCTGGTTTGGATACTGTTAAGGACAGTGAAGGGCGTCCTTATGTGTCAGACACACAGTTGAGTAAAAAACAAAAGACCAACAGATAAGAATGTATGAACAGGCCTGATAGAGAGCATGAATAGTAGATCCCAGGCAGGATGTAAAAGTAGAGAGAGGAGGGAAGGACAATCGTATTCCCTTAGAGATTTCAAGAGGAAGGGGTCAATGTGGTAGAAGGTTCATCTGCTGAGGGTGGGACAAGTGGGCAGGAGGGAGGGAGGAGGGAGGCATGAAGCAGTCTGGAATTGGCGAAACGGATGGAGTGCGGGGGATGGCTGGAGATTGCAGGAATAGGGTGGTTCAAAACCCAGGATGCATATGAGGGTGGGGTTGAGAATTTTGCTGTTGATTTGCTGAGGATTGGGTAGTCAGTGAGGATACAGTACAATACAGAATTACATTTGTAAAGCACCTTTTGGAGTCCTGTAGCTCAGTGGTTAGAGCACTCGCTTTGCAAGTGAGAGATCTGAGTTCAATTCCAGGCAGAGGGCGAAACCTTGGGCAAGTTTCCTTACTCCACACAGAGCCTAATAATAATCCCTCCAAAACAAAACAATAATAAATTGGTCACTTTCAATCTATGACTGTTTGTGGGACATTGCTGTGCGCAATTGGCTGCCGCGTTCGCCCACAAATATACAGTCAATTCACTTTACAGTGTGTTCTGTGAAGCGCTTTGGGACGTCCTCCCGACGTGAAAAGCGCTATATCAAATGCAAGGATTATTATTATTATTATTTAACATTGGGGACATCCCAAGGCGGTGAACAGTCAGGGATTAGAACCCGAGGGAGGGGCAGAGACGCTGAAGGCTTGACCACCGACGGTGGGGACATGGAGCAGGCTGGAGGCTGCTGAGCGGAGGGAGCAGACGGGTTGATTCGGTGGTTAGCAGGTCGGAGAAGTAGGAGAGAGCAAGGCCATGAAGGGCCTTGAAGGTGAGGACAAGAATTTTGAACTCGATCTTCTGAGGGATGGAAAGCCAGTGGAGCCGGACAAGCGTGGGTGTCATGGGGTTATAGAACCTGGTGCGAGAGAGGACACGAGCTGCAGACTTCTGGATGATCTGCAGCTTTTTGAGGGAGGAGTTGGGAAGGCTGACGAGTAGGGCGTTGGCCTGGTTGCAATGAAGGCATGTATGAGGGTTTTGACGGCCAGAGGGGTGAGGCAGTGGCAGAGTTGGGCAATGTTGCGGAGATGGGGAAGGCAGAGTGGATCATGGCACAGATGTGGGGGAGAAAGGATAGTCATGGGTTGATGGTGGGGGAGGGGGGAGAATTGGGCTCATAGAGCCTGAAAATGGGTCAGCAGAGCTTTATACTAATATAAATAATAATCCTTGCATTTGATATAGCGCCTTATCACGTCTTCGAGACATCTCAAAGCACCTCAGAAAATATACTGTAAAGTGAATTGACTGTATATTTTGTGGGCGAAATGCTGCAACCAATTGCGCACAGCAGTATCCCACAAACAGTCGTGGATTGAAGTGTCCAATTTATTATTATTTTTTTTAAGGAATTATTACCCCCAGAAAAGTGATCCGCCAATCGACTAACACCCGGGTTCCTATTGCTGCTAGGTAAACAGAGGAGTGTGGGGTAAGGAAACTTGGCCAATGTTTCGCCCTGCCGGGAATAGAACCCAGGTCCTCTCACTTGCATGGCGACAGAACTCCACAGCTGCGGAGTTCTGTATGGTCTCTGAATAATAACTTTGTGGGGGATGGAGCTGGGAAAGCCAGTTTGGGAAAAATCTAGAGATGGCAAAAGCATAGGAGAAGGAACTGGCAAAGGTATGGTTAAAGGTTTTTGCTGCATTGGGGCGAGGTAGTGGCAGAGGCAGGCAATGCTGTGGAGATTCAGAAAGCAGACTTGGTCAGAGTCCACATGAAAGGAGAGTCGGGGGTTGAACAAAACACTGATAAGCTCTATATCAAAAGCAAAGATTATTGATTAAGATTATTGATTATCTGGCTTTCTGAGGCAAAAGAATTTGCTTGAACAAAGATTTTCTGATTTGTAACTGTCTTAACTTTCATTTTAAAATTATATCCCCTTGTTTTAGGTTTGTCAACCAGAGGGAAGGGTCATTTCCTTTCTATCTTGTCAATTCCCTATATAATCTAACAACCTCATACAAATTACTTCATAAGCTCCTCATTTCCTGGAAAATATTACCATTGTGGCTAATATTTCAGAAATGCTGAAGATTCTATTTTGTCAAATATTCTCATTTGATGGCAACCTGGTGATTCACAAACCTGAAATTACAGCTCCAGTAATCACTTAGGTTATATATCAATTACAAGTGATTACCTGTGATTTAATCTTTTGAGCCCTTCTTTGATATGTTGAGGACCATTCACAATTCATTCTTTCATGTTACCTTCTCTTGCAAGTTGTTCCCGCCTATCACCTGCTGTTTTTTTGCCCTTTTACAAGAAATCTTTTAAAAAACATCTGTCTCATAGATTTGGTGGCCACCAAACCCACTAACAGACAAACACAATTTGTAGTGACACACCAGTGGGAAAGTTTGTAGATGTGCCTAAGATGTGTTCCTGCAATTTAATGAGAACAAGACGGAAGCCATCCACGTTAACTCCAACCAAAGTTTCCTCATTTCGGCTCTGACCTCCTCAACTTCACTGGTCTGTCTCTCTCTCACTGGTAATTTTTTTAAGTGAACCTTTTTAATAATCCCATTTTACAGATTGCCCACCCCCATATCCCTTAATGTTTTTACTTCTCAGCTGCTTATCCAGTTCCCTTTTGAATGATTCTATTGATCTAGCCTCAATAGCCAGTACCTTCAGACCATTTTAGCTCATCTTTCTAGACTACCCATCCTACTGCCCTATTACACCATCAAACTATTTTTTCGATGATTTCCAGCATCTCCTGATCTCAACCATCTTTCCTGGAATCCTGTTCCAGCCATTAGGTACCCTCTAGGTAAAGAAATATTGTAAATAATCTGATAGTAAACTTTCCTCACATTTAATGGTTTGAAGTATAATTGATGGCTTTCTCTTTGCTCGCAAGGAGCTTCTAATCGATGATCTTGGCTTCATTTCAGAAATGTTGCCTCCTTGTCACTGTTTCCCCAACTGAAGGAAATATTGTTTCTCCTTGTCATGAGTCTTCACAAACACTGATATTCTATCTCTGCCCTTCCTTGTTGGGCATTGCAATGTAAATGCAGTAGAATTCAGCAAACCTTATGCCACTTCCAGTAATGTTTTTGTAACTGAGAATCAATTGTGATACATACCAGAACCTTAGTAATGTCCAAATACATTCAGTCACATCTTTATAACTGGGGTGCTGAAGCTTTAAATATTTTTTGTTGATCTCATCGTGCCAAACATATGTACAAAACGTAGTTTGCGTAAATGTATTTTTTTATATATAGATTTGTTCATCTTACTTTCATGATCACTTACGTTGTACTACATCTGGATGTCCCCAGAGTTCACTCTCTCAACTTTCCTTCCACTCTGCTCAAGCCCCTCACATCTGGTTTCTAGCCTGCCCACAGTACTGAGACAACTCACGTCAAAGTCACCAACAATGTACATTCTCTCTCTATGGCCAATGCTCCCATATTCTCCCTGTCCTCCTTGACCTCTTTGCTGCTTTAGATGCTTTCGATCATGCCTTCCTCCTCAATCGCCTCTCTTCGATTATCCACCTCCTAGAAATCATTTTCTACTGGTTCCAATTCTATCTGACCCATCGTCTCCACTTCATCTCCTCCAGTGCTTTTTCCTCCCGTCCTTGCGCATATGTATGACAGGGCTCTATCCTTGGTGCATTCCACTTCCTCATCTACATGCTTCCTCTTGTTAGTTACAGATTTTCTCCAGCTAAACATGGTTTTACTGAGCCAACATTTCTTCTGGGTATTAAAGTGAATTGGTAAAGCCATCATTTGCAGATTCCCAATTCTCTCTAATATTGTAAGGAAAGTTTCTGCTTGTCTCCCAAAAGATGAATCAAGTGTAAGGTCAGTACACTGCAGCATTCCACAAAGTATTTGAACATTAGTGGAGTCCTGTAGCTCAACGGTTAAAGCACTCAACTCGCAAGCGAGAGACTTGAATTTGATTCCAGCAGGGCGAAATGTTTGGCAGATTTCCTTACTCCACACACCTCTGTTTACCTAGCAGTAAGTAGGATCCCGGTTGTTAGTCGATTGGCGGATCGCTTTTCCAGGGATAATAATCCATTCAAAAAAATAAAATATAATAATAACTTCGTCAATCAATCCATAACTGTTTGTGAGACATTGCTGTATGCAATTGGCTGCTATGTTTTGCCCACAAAATATACGGTCAATTCACTTCACAATATATTCTGTGAAGCGCTTTGCAATGCTTAGAAGATGTGATAAAGCGCTATATCAAATGCAAGAATTATTATTATTACAAGTTTTTTTTGTCTATCAGTGTACACATGCATTCCATGCCAGGCAAACAAAAGTTCTATTTGGTGCTTTTGTATAACAATAGTATTTGTGGCAGCATTAAAAGGTCCCATCAAGTTAACTCCACATAATTCTCCAAAGTAGCTTAATTCTGCACCTCCAAGTTGAAAAATTGCCATCATTCTGCTTCCCAGGGGTTCTGCTGACCTTGAGTTTGTTGTGTGCATGTCTGTTTCAGTTATGATTCCTTGAAGTCACCCTGTTCTTTCTCTATTTTTGTCTAATTGAAGTTTCTGCTGTTCTAGCTGCTATATTTTTTTCTGTCTTTTTTGCAGTGCTGATCTGCAAATTTCCTCACTCGCTGTTTTACCTTATTATTTCTGAACCTTCTGTGTTCTGAAAGCTCTTGTTTTGTTTCTGATCTTATTGGCCTCAATTTGTCGTTGCCTCCTGTTTTTCCTTTTCTCTCGGTTTCCCTGAGCTTCTCTAATGCTTGGCAAACAACCTATTGAGACTGCACCAATATTTTGTGAGTTTCCTATGTCACAACTGGATTGCAGTTAACTGCATTAAGTGCCCACTGTGGCTCAGTCACTAGCACTCTCACCTCTGAGTCAGAAGGTGGTGCATTCAAGCTCGACCCCAGGATTTTGAGCTCACAGTCTAGGCTTGCACCACAGTGCACTGCTGGGGGAATGCTGCATGGTCGGAGATGCTGTTCTTTGGAAGAGATGTTTAACCAAGGTCCCCTCTTGACTGGTCAGGTGGACAAGATCCCATGGCACGATTTGAAAAGAGAAGGGAGTTTCTCCCCATATTCTGGCCAACAATTCTCCGAATAAAATTGGTTATTCTGCCTCTCTGCTTTACTCAATGTTCACAGATCTGCCCTTGCCTGG
The DNA here is from genome assembly GCF_018977255.1 of Callorhinchus milii. Taxonomy (NCBI): domain Eukaryota; kingdom Metazoa; phylum Chordata; class Chondrichthyes; order Chimaeriformes; family Callorhinchidae; genus Callorhinchus; species Callorhinchus milii. The sequence continues at coordinate 57,610,111 of NW_024704742.1, read as the reverse complement.
TTCGATTCCTATCTTTCTCACCGTCTCCACTTTGTTGCCTCTAATGGTTTCTCCTCCATCCCCCGCACTGTCACATCTGGCATCCATCAGGGCTCTGTCCTTGGCCCTCTCCTCTTTACTATCTACATGCTCCCCCTGGGTGACATCATCCACAGATATGGGGTCAACTTCCGTTTGTATGCGGATGACATCCAACTCCATCCTTCTGCCTCCACCCTCAACTCCAGGACCTCTGCAGCTGAGGGCAAATTTCCTACAGTTGAATGTGAACAAGACTGAGGCCCTCCTGATTGTCTCGCGCCAGTGCCTCAGCACCTCAGGCTCTGGCAACATCAACCTCCATGGTTGCATACTTCAACTCATCAGCCAGTCAGGAACCTAGGTATCCTGTTCGACCCTCAACTGTCTTTTCTCTCTCACATCCAAGCCATGACCCGCTCTGCTTTCCCTCACCTCCGTAACATCGCCCGACTCCGCCACTACCTCACCCCTCAGGCCACTGAAACTCTTCTTCGTGCCTTCATCACCTCCAGGCTCGTCTGTGCAAATACCCTGCTTGTCGGCCTTCCCAACTCCTCCCTCCACAGGCTGCAGATAATCCAGAACTCTGCAGCACCAAACTCCGTGACCCCATCTCCCCACTCTCGCCCGACTCCATTGGCCCCCTATCCTTTAGAGGATCCAGTTCAAGATCCCGGTCCTCACATACAAAGCCCTCCATGGCCTCGCCCCACCCTACCTCTGCGACCTCCTAACCCCCTACCAGCCCGCCCGTTCCCTCCACACAGCCGTCTCTGGCCTGCTCCACGTCCCCCGACCCACCCACCCCACCATTGGTGGGAGAGCCTTCAGCAACTCTGCCCCCAACCTCTGGAATTTCACCCCCCAGTCACTCCGCCTCGCCCCCTCCTTAGCCTCCTTCAAGTCCCGCCTGAAGACCCTCCTCTTCGACCATGCCATTGGCCATCCCCCTTCCCCTCCCCTCCCTAACCCCCCTGACCCCAGCTCAGGTCTGAAATGCTGTACTCTGTCCAGCACCTTGGGATGACCTCCCGATGTGAAAGGCGCTATACAAATGAAATCTGGTTGTTGTTATTCACTTCATAGTGTTTGTAGACACTACATGATAAGAATTCTGATTATAATTTTTTATTACTATAGGACACAAATTGGATGCCATTTATGATAAATCCTGTAAAGTGCTTCGAGATATTTAGGTGACCTAATAATGTGGTACATCAAATGCAAGTATTATGCCGGCGCCTTGGGACGTCCTCCCGACTTGAAAGGCGCTCTATAAATGTAATTTTGTTGTTGTTGTTATTATTATTGTTGCCCAGATGGAGATTCAATGCAGTTTGGGGATACACATTTCTCAAACTGACTCTCCTTTGGTTTCTTCCATTGTTTGCTTCTGCCCTACACAGTGCAATTCAGAAGAGATTGCTCGAATCCTGTACTCCTATCATGTCTTATCTCAATGCTCTCCAGTTTCACCCACTAGATGGAGATTGGGGGAATCCCCAGAGTAAGCATCATTATCTCTAACTCCTCACCACTGACTAATCCTCCTATTTCTAGCAAATGCTGATATGTCACATATGAGTGCTCTTCGCTGGAGAGATTTCAACCAATGCTATTTTTCTGTTTGTATATTGGCATTGCAGGAGAACATGATTAAGGAACAGTAATAATTCCCCAAACCAATTTTTATCACACTTGAATCACATCCTCCTTGGAGAAGGTGGGTAGTAAGTGGGGTCTCCTTGGAGCTGAACTGGCTCCACTGTGACATGTTTGACAACAAAATGTTGGAATTGAGCCGGCCCTCTATGGTGGTCTTCTAAGACCGGTTCCGGATCCAGGTGGGTCCGCAGTATTCCAGGGCATTGCTGACGACAACACAGCCAGCCTGGCTCATTGGCAGGACTTGGGAGGGCAGCCAGTCACTGGTGACAGTGAGGCTTCCCACTCAGCTCCAGATAATCCTGCAACCCAAAGGCCTAATGGGTAGGGTGGTCTTAGCTGGACAAGCAGCGGGAAAAGCTTGCCAGACAGTGCTATCAATGGCAAGGTATTCGGTTTTAGCTAGTTAGCCTCCAGCAGTGCCGCAACACTCATTCTGGGGTTTCCAAGTTTTGGCTCTTGCCAACCTGTGCCTAATACTTTCAGAAATTAGGTAAGCAGGATGCATCCCTCCGGGGAGAGAGTGCACATTCCATTCCAACAATCTATCCCTGGAATTTCTATGTGTAGGTGTGAATTCTCAGTTTGGTTTGGATGGAAGTCTCAGCTTGGTTTGGATACTTTTAAGCACGGTGATGGGTTTTCCCATGTGTCAGACACCCAGCTGACCCCAAAAAAAATGAATCACATATATTTTCTGTGAAAGTTGTGTTTGGAAAAATGCAGATGCATGTGGCAATCATGCATTATTTGTTGATCAAAGGAACTAACATAATGCTGGAGCTCCATTTGGCCTTGCTCAACAGCTGTCTTTTTAATGATTAATATCAAGTATTCTTAAACTGGGACAGACAGTCTGCATGCTTGTCTAGAAAATGCTGGAAGAGAGAGCAACAGAATTTAAGTCTTGTCTGTTTTTTTTCCACCCTTTATGCAAAACTGCCATTAATTTTTAATTTTCTAATCTGCATGTCAGAACAAAGTGGCAAGACTCAAGTTAGGGAGCAGCCAGGCATCGTTGCCAAGCCAACACGTTCAGCAGGCCGCCCACTGGCGTGTCAATGGCCATTATTGGAAAGGAGTTTTCAAACATTTGCCCAGAAGATCACAGTGCGATTGGTCACACCTCTATTGTCTGTATGTGAGTCGGGGAATGCTGGGAAAGGAGCACAGAGACAGACTTCCAGCATTGGAAAGCTGCATTCAAGAAATGCCTGGGACTCTTTGGGGGATTACGCCGGCTGTGGAAGGCAAAGATACGAGAGATCTTGTTTCCCTGTTGCATTAGCTGCTTACCGTGAGCTGCAATTGAGAGCTGCTCAAGGATTTCAGAGGGAAAGAAGAGATGCTGGAAGGGCAGGAGAGAAGAGGTGAATTGTTTAATCTGCAACAACAGATAAAATTGAGTGATGATGTCATGTGTTTAACAGCTGCTTGTGGCTGGCCAGCCCCTGGGGTCCGGGGGGGAGGGGGGCGGCTGCTGCTGAAGGCCTGAGCTGAGCAAGTGTTGATTATACAAAACGCAAAATACTGCAGATACTGGAAATCTGAAACAAAAATAGAAGTTGATTATAGCTCTTTTTCATCTGCTATCAGAAATATGTAAGCATCCAGCGCAGTGCGAAGATAAACACGCAGGTACCAGAACCATTTTTATTGTGAATATAAAAATGAGCTTTTTTTTCCAGCGCTGCTTGCTGTTGCTTCCAGCATTTTCTGTGTGTGTGTGTGTGTCACTGCAGGGTCTCCTTTTCCCTGTTAGAACATTTGAAAATAGAACTGCGGTTAATTGGTGCAAAACAAAATGTGCTGAATTAACCAAAAAATCATATTCCAGGCTACAGGAGCAGTTTTGTAAATTCAGTGAATATTATAGCACATTAAGATTGAGTAAAAATGTGGCATCTGTAATCAATATATATGTTCAGTGAGCATGTGCAATGCACTTCACTTTAATGCAGTGTTTGATTACGACATTTAAAACTCGAAACGGTAAAGCTCAACATTCTTGAGCCACTAATATATAAAAGACAATCTTTGTCAAACCTGAGATCACTGCATTCTATCGCTTTGAATGTAGGTGTGATCATTTCTGCTTGCATGAAATTTGGGCATTTTTCTTATATTTTTGTGATTCTAAAGGAGTAATACTGTACTTAAAAGAAATGGGTCTGAACTTGCTTGGTTAATGCTCCTATTTGCATTCCTGTCTATAGCTTTAAGGGTTTGGGGACAGAAGCGAAACAATTGAATGTGCTGAACCTGTATAAAGATCATGGGCTAAGGTAAAGCAGCTATAGATTATGCCAAAGAAATAATGTTTAGAACTGTTGTGACTGAGGCCCTTGTTGTGTGTATGTTATAGGGGATACGCACAGGTCACATTTTAAAGTAGAACTTGCTATGATTTTTTTTGTCAAATAGTTGCCTAATGGTTGCTTAATTGACAGAAATGCTATACTTTCAACCATCTGGCTCCATTCTTTGAAACTCCTTCCCTGCCTTGCCCATCCCTCTCCAAAACCCACTTTTAAGTTTATCCTTTCAGCCATGTTCCCTCTCCCCACACCCTCCCCCGCGCTTCCCCCTCCCCCCGGCTTCCCCCTCCCCCCGGCTTCCCGCTTCCCCCTGCCCCCGACTTCCCCCTCATCCCCCCCCCGGCTTCTTCCTCGTCCCCCCCCCCCGGCTTCTTCCTCGTCCCCCCCTGGCTTCTCCCACCCGGCTCCCCTCTACCTCCACCCGACTGTCCCCTCCCCATCCCCCGGCTTCCCCCTCCCCCCGGCTTCCCCCTCCCACCCCAGCTTCCCCCTCCCCCTCCTTACCCCAGCTTCCCCCTCCCTCCTGGCTTTCCCCTCTCCCGCCCGACTTCCCCCTCGCCGCCACCCCCCCCCACCCCTGGCTTCCCCCTCCCCCTCCGGCTTCCTCTCCATCCAGCTTCCACTTCCCCCTTCCCCCCCCACTTCTCTCTTCCCCATGCCACCCCACTTAGGGGGTTGGGATCAGGGTGGGAGGACCGGAAGGTTAGGGGTAGGTTGGTGGACGAGGGCGAGGACGATAAGGAGGGTTTTGAGAACCATCTTGAAGGAGGCAAGGGAGGGAGCAAGGCGAAGGGACTGTGGATGGAGTTCCAAAGGCTGGGGCAGAGAGGCTGAAGGCCCGACCACCGATGGTGGTGGGCGGGCAGGGTGGGGGACATGGAGAAGACTGTTGAGCAGTGGGAGCGTACAGGTTGATATGGCGTTAGCAGGTCAAAGAGGTAGGGCAGAGCAAGACCATGGAGGCCTTGAAGATGAGGACCAGGATCCTGAACTGTATCCTCTGGGGGATGGGGAGCGAGTGGAGCCGGGTGAGGATGAGGATGATGGGGTCACGGTGGCTGGTGCAGGAGAGGACACGAGCTGCAGAGTTCTGGATGATCTGCAGCCTTTGGAGGGAAGAGTTGGGGAGGCCGACAAGGAGGAAATTGGCATAGTTGAGCCTAGATGTGATGAAAGCGTGTATGAGGGTTTCGGCAGCCTGATGAGTGAGGCAGATGGCAGAGCCGGGCGATGTTGCGGAGGTGGGAGAAGGCAGAGCGGCTCATGGCACGGATGTGGGGGAGAAAGAATACTTCAGGGTCAAACAAGATGCCAAGGTTCCAGACTGGTTCAGTGAGGTGGAGGGTGCATTCATGAACAGAAAGTTCATGTAATATGCTTTTTATATTATGTGTTTGTCTCTGGAGGCAACTGTGCCTCAAGAAACAACTTGTATAATATCTGGTTTTCCTGGCTCTGAATCTGCCAAGATCTGGCTGCAGTGCAGATCGAAGTTGGGGCAAGCAGACCAAGTAAGAGTCTATATGTGAGTAGTATCCTTGTGTAAGTTAGTAATAATATTAAGATGTTTATGCAGGTTGAAGCACCTTTAGTATTTTGTTTATATCTACTAGCCAACCAATGATAGTTGAATTACGAACAAAAGTCGGGAGCAAAGTTGTCTGATTTTCAGGTACATTGCCCAGTCTGCAGTCTCATTATTTGGGTAGCAGAGATCACCGAAAATCTTTTAATCTTGTATTTCGGTAAATATCACTTGCCACAGACATACTCCAGAATTATAGACCTAGGTGCTCTTTGTATCGGTCTTTAGGAGTCTGACACCACACTGTAAAAGTGATACGAAAGCTGAATGCTGGTTACACTATATAGACCCTTGTCATAAATTCAAGCCATTACTGAAAATATTTGAAATGCTGCTGACAACAAATAAAAGAAATGATCTGGTGGAATTTATCACTGCTAAAGCTAATCTCGTGAAAAACAATTGCTCACATTATTTCCAAGCAAAAAATGCAACAGATTTGATTTGCCTACAAATGCGATGCTTTGACATTATAGGCTACATCAAATAATAATAATAATCCTTGTTTGTGATATAGTACCTTATCATGTTGTCGAGATCTCTTGAACGTGTCACATGATTATACTGCAAATTATGTGACATTACGTATTTTGTGGGCGAACAGAACAGCTAATCTGTGCACACGTGGCAATGTCCCACAAATAGCCATGGAGCAAGTGACCAATTTTATTTGTGAGATTGTTGGCCAGGACACCTGGAGAAACTCCATTCCCATTCGAATAGTGCCATAGGATCTTTAACATTCACATAAACAGGCATACGGGACCTTAGTTTAACATCTCATTTAAAAGATGGGATCTCAAATAACGTAGCACATCCCCAGCACTGCATTTGAGTGTCAGCAGAGACTACATTGGTTCCAAGTCCCAATGTAGAGTTTGGGACTTACATCCTTCTGACTCAGAGGTGAGAGTGCTACCAACTGAGTCGGACTGACAAATACCAGTAGTAATAATAATAACCTTGCATTTGATATATAGCACCTTATCTCATTGTCAAAATAAAAACATTTATTGTAAAGTGTAGTGACTGTATTTGAAAACGCAGATTCCAGATTGCATACAGCAAAGTCCCACAAAGAGCTATGAGGTAAATAGCCAATCTTATATGGATTATTGTTGGCCAAGACACTAAGAGAAACTCCTTTCTCTTTTCTAATAGTGCCACAGGATCTTTACCTAAACAGACAGATAGGAACTTGGCTTAACATCTCATTTGAAGGACAGCATCTCCAACATTGCAGTACTGCCCAGTACTGTATTGAAGTGTTAACCTAGATTATATTTGTTCAAAATCCGGACATGGGCCTTGAACCACAGCCACCTCCCTCCCCCGGCTTGTAGTCAGGCTCCACCATTGTTAATCGCTCTGAGATGCTACCCTGCATGGAGGGCGTTATATAAGTGCAAGTTGTTGTTATTCTGTCTGGGAGGTGCTGCTAGGTAACTCATTTGTTGGTTTTGCTAATAATTTTTATAGACATTTTATGTAGAAATCTCCCTAAATGACATTGAATTGAACACATCCCACTCAAGCTATATAATGCATACAGTTCTGGTCACTATTGTGGAGTCCTGTAGCTCAGTCCTTTGCAAGCGAGAGACCTGGGTTCAATTCCCGGCAGGGTGAAACCTTGGGCAAGTTTCCTTACTCCACACCCCTGATAATAATCCCTAAAGAAAAAAAGCAGTAAATTGATCATTTCAATCCACAACTGTTTGTAGGACACTGCTGTGTGCAATTGGCTGCCGCATTTCGCCCACAAAAATACTGTCAATTCACTTTACAGTCTATCCCGTGAAGCGCTTTGAGAAGTCTAGAAGACGTGAAAAGCGCTATATCAAATGCAAGGATTATTATTATTATTATAACATAATTTCAGGACAGACACCAGGAAATATTTCTTTATCCAGATGGCAATTAACATCTGGAACAAGTCAAGAGGAAGTGTGGTTGATGCCAGGACACTGAACTCATTTAAGAATCAGCTTGATTGCTGTGATGGGAAGATGGTAGGGTGGGTGTTCTCGAAGGATTAGATAAAATGGGGGAAGGACCTTTTTAATCTGAATCTCTTGTGATTTTGTGTGATTTTTTTCTTGGTTATGCTCTGAATAAAAGCACACAAAGATATCTGCACCAATTCAGCAGAAGGATTAAGGAATGGCAATTAGATTTTAATCTAGATAAATTATGAGGCAATGCATACTGGAAAGTGGAACATGGTCATGATGAAGAAGTGGAAAATAAGATTTGAGTGTGATTGTTGATTAATAAAAGTTTCAAGGTCTTCTCCACAAAGCTGATCAAATACCAAAAGAGATGTGCAGTTTGGCTCATTTAATCTCATCAAGATGGATCTCAAGGGTATTTGACATTGTGATTGCATTTGAAATATTGCATCCAGTTTCAGTTATCCTTTCTTTAAATCATCAATACATTGAACCCCAAGAAAGATTATTCAAACCAGACCCAGGTCTCTTTAAGTAATAAGGAAAGACTTGCACAGCTGAACATTTTTTTATTGTTATCAATAATAATAATCCTTGCATTTCACATGGTGATTTTCATCTCATCTTCACCCAATTTACTGTATTTTGTAGGTGAACAAAGCAGATTCAGAGCCAGCGTACACACTTCAGATCTTTTAAGAGGTCGAGTAACAAAGATGATGCAGACATATTCGACTAAACAGATCTGGAAACAAGCTCAGAATTATCTGGCCTCAAACAGGACTAGAGAATTGTCCAAAAATTCTCAGCAAAAGGCAATGATGTATATCACTGATTCATTTTGAGGTATTTTATTGATTAAATCCTAAAAAACTCCATAAATTTCTCCCACAAAACACACAGTCAATCCACTATACAGTATATCCCGTGAAGCACTTTGAGATGTCTCAATGACATGATAAAGCGCTATATGAAATACAAGGATCATTATTATTATCATAAATATTAAATTGGGAACACTTTTACTGTTTAGAAGCAAATATAGACTAAGATCATCAAATACTTCATAGTACAATCTATATTGGAGTCAGATGAGGGGAAGATAATAATCCTAACATTTGATAAAGCACCTTTCACGTCAAGCAGACATCCCAAAGTGCTTAACAGGATTTACTGTGCAGTGACTCTGTATTTTGCAGGCAAATGCAGCAGTAAATTTCCACACAACAGTTTTCCGCAAACTGATGAGTTGGTATTTTTGGTAAATCCCCTGTTACAGTATATTTTCATAAAATAATCCTTGCATTTGATATAGCGCCTTATCACATCGTTGAGACGTTTCAAAGTGCTTCACAGGATATACTGTAAAGTGGATTGACCGTGTATTTTGTGGGCAAAACATGGCAGCCAGTTGTGCATAGTAATGTCCCATAAACAGACATGGAGTGAATAACCAATTTTATTTGGGGGTTTGTTGGCTGGAAAACCGGGATAACTCCCTTCTCTTTTCGAATAGTGCCATGGGTTTTTCAACATTCACCTGAACAGTCAAATGGGACCTCGGTTTAATGTTTCACCCGAAGGATGGCACCTCCAACAATGCAACACTCCCCCCGCACTGCATTGGAGTGTCAACTTAGACCAAGTCCTCATGTGGGGCTTAAACCCACAACCTTCTGAATCAGAGGCGAGAATCACTGTGCTAAGCTGACACCCAAGATACATAAAATATATATATTTTGTAGTTAAACTCCATATTTGCATTGGATCACAAGGTATTTTTGTGTTATGTGTGGAAAGTTAAAAGAGATAATGGAGGAACAACTGGATACAAAGCAATGCTGTTTTCCAGGCCTCAGTCTCTAATTCAGAAGGTTATGGATTCAAGCTGCATGACAGCAATGCTGAGGGTGCTCTCTGTTGTTGTGAATGCTGTATTTTGGATTAGGATTTATACCAAGTTCCAAACTTCCTGTTCAGATGGATGTTACAGATGCCATGCCCCCCAGTGATTGTTCTCCTTCTCCAAGTCCTGCGGATAAGCCAACCTGGCAGGTCCACAGTACTTTTAAAGCACTGTTGATGTTGGACCAGTCAGTCTGGCTTGTTGACATGACTTGGTTGAGCAGAGCAGTCACTCAAAGCTGGAATTCTTCCTACTTTGCTCTTGTTAACCCTCTAAATCAAAGCTTTAATGGGTAGGGTCAAGCGGCAGGAGCTTTGTAGACAGTGCTCACAGCGGCAAACTTCGCTACAGAAAAATGGAAATGTCTGTACAAATGTGGAAGTCTCAGTAGTTTTGGTATTATCTTAAACATGGTGAAAGGCTTCTGTATGTGTCAGACATCTGGCAGACCAAAAAAGAAAATCCAGCCCAGGTTGTTATGTACTCCCAGATTTCTGTGGTGTCAATGCATGAAGTACAAATCCTTCAACTATTGAGAAGGTTGACTTGCAATGAGCAAGCATGACTGCGAACATTGAGCAGGAAAATGTTTCCTAATTGTACATGGGAGCTTCCAGAGCTTATAACCGTGTTGTGCCCAACAGGGTCAATCTCACAGAGGAACGCAGAAGATCTTTTAAGCAGAGGCAGTGGGCACTACTCTCCAGACTGAGAACATTTTCCTGTACGGCTTTCAGAAGTAAAACATTTAAAGATTATTTATGACCCATGAGTCAGTTGTGAAGCTGTAGCTCAGCAAGTATGTGTTGGTGGCACTTAGTTCCTTGCTTTGCCAGTGATATTTATTGATGATATGAATTTTCTTTGTTTCCAGTCTTCATAATAATAGTAATAATAATAATCCTTGGATTTGATATTGCGCCTTATTACGTCATTGAGATGTCTCAAAGTGCTTCACAGAATATATTATAAAGTGGAGTAACTGTATATTTTGTGGATCAAATGTGGCAGCCAATTGCTCACAGCAGTGTCCAACAAACAGTCGTAGATTAAGTGACCCATTTTTTTTTGAATCATAGATAAGCACTCCTGAATATGTTCTCAGCTTTCAGAGGCAGCCTGAAGCAACTGAAAACCGAGGAACCTACTGTATTAGAGGTAGATCCCAGCTGTACTCTGACTTCTCTGCACAGCGGGATTTCAGTAAGCTACAGTGAGGATCGCTCAATTTAACAGTGCTGAGTAGCCATTTTCACCCTGGCACCAGATTGGCCACCTGAACAAGACACTCCTTATGTCACCTCTAGGAGAGCTCAACTTCCATGGGGCAATTTGGCACACCTGGCATTGGTGGATCAGTGGCAAATGGCCAAATAATTCACCGAGCACATCATACTTACTTCAAACATAAACCAACTAGTTGCATTACTGTTGCGCCCTTCACATAGAATAAAGTCTCAGTCAACTTCAAAGTTTGTTGAGTAGAGAACAGACACCCCTAACCTCAGAGGGGGTATGAATAACAACAGCAGCATCAAAATTATATTTGTAAAGAACCGTTCACGTCAGGAGGACGTCCCAAGGCGCTGGGCAATCAGTGTTTCGGACCCGAGCTGGGGATCGGGATTGGGAAGAGTGGAAGGCAGGGGATGATCAAAAGCATGGTCGAAGAGAAGTGTCTTGAGATGGGTCTTGAGAAGTGTCTTGAGCCCGCTGAGCGGAGAGAACGAGCAGGATGGTAGGGTGTTAGGAGGTCGCAGGGGTAGGAGGCAGCAAGGCCATGGAGGGCTTTGATAGTGAGGACCAGGATCTTGAACTGTATCCTCTGTGTGATGGGAAGCTGACTCTGTTTGTAACAAAATAGGAAAGGCTCTGTTTGATTTGTGTTCTGCCTGGTTCAGAACTGTTCTATGCCCAGCTGGTGTCGGGGCACATCGACCCCTCACCATCCCTCCTTTCACACCTTCGAATTTGTCTCCCCCTCTTCTCTCACCACCACTATAGCCCGCATGAAGCCCACCACCTGCTCCTTCGACCTCATTCCTACCCCTCTCCTTATCTCCCGGCTCCACCTCCTTGCCCCTTTACTCTCGGAACTCATCAACCTCTCCCTGTCAACCCAGAACCAAAACCACCCCCCTAAAAACAGCTGTCATCACGCCTATCCTAAAAAAATCCTTCCCTGGACCCATCTTTGCTCACTAACTACTGCCCTATCTCCAATCTCCCTTTCCTTTCCAAGGTCCTTGAAAGAGTTGCTGCCCACAGCACGGAAACAGCCCCGGTCAAGGTGACAAATAACATTCTATCTCCCCATCCTCCTTGACCTCTCTGCTGCCTTTGACATTGTGGACCACTCTATCTTCCTCCACCACCTCTCCTCTCACCTTAACCTTCAAGGTTCTGTCCTTGAATGGTTCAGATCCTATCTCTCACACAGGCTCTACTTTGTCTCCACAAATGGGTTCTCCTCCAACCCCCGCACTGTCTCATGCAGTGTTCCTCAGGGTCTGTCTGTTCTTGGTCCTTTCCTCTTCAACTTGTACGTACTCCCTTTTAGGACATCATCCGCAGACATGGGATCAACTTGTTATCCACATGTATGCGGATGACACCCAACTCTGTCTCTCTGCCTCCACCCTCGACTCTAGGACATTGATGTCAGACATCAAGTCCTGGATGAGAGCTAACTTTCTACAGTTGAACGTCAGCAAGACCGAGGTTCTCCTGATTGGCTCGGGCCAGCGCCTCAACACCGCAGGCACTGGCAGCATGAGCATCCAAGGATGTACACTCCACCTCACCAGTTCAGTCAGGAATCTGGGCATCTTGTTCGACCGTCAACTGTCCTTTTTCCCGCATATCCTGCCATAACCTGCTCTGCCTTCCCCCACCTCTGCAATATTGCCCGACTCCGCCATGCCTCCCTCATGCATGCTTTTATTACAACCAGGCACGACAATGCAAATGCTCAGCTTGTCAGCCTTCTCCAACACTTCCCTCCACAAGCTGCAGATCATCCAGAACTCTGCAGCTCGTGTCCTCTCCACACCAGTGATCTCATCACACTAATCCTCGCCCGGCTCCACTGGCTTCCCATCCCTCAGGGGATCGAGTTAAAAATTCTCCTCTTCACCTTAACGCCCTCCATGGCCTTGGCCCTCCTACCTTCTAACCCCATGTCAACCTGTCCGCTCCCTCCACCAGCAGGCTCCAGCCTGCTCCATGTCCCCCGCCCAGGTCGCCCTGACATTGGCAGTTGGGCCTTCAGCTTCTCTGTCCCAACCCTCTGGAACTCAATCCCACATTCCCTTTGCCTCATTCCCTCCCTTGCCTCCTTCAAGGCACGCCTCAAGACCCTCCTCTACGACCATGCCCGACTATCCTCTCTGTCCTCCACCAGTCCCAATCCCCCACCACCACCCCACCCCCGCTCGGGTCCTAATCCATGACTGTTCAGCTCCTTGGGACATCCTTCCGACATGAAAGGCGCTTTCCAAATGTAATTTTGTATTGTATTGTGTCAATAACACTTTTGGTTCCTGCTCTTCACTTGAGCCAATGATTTGATAGCATGGATGGATGCTGCAAGTCAACCAGCATATACAAAATATCAGTGAACTATAGTACTGGAATTCCATTGAGTATTTAATCATATTTCCTATGTGTGTGTCCGTCTTTATATATATATATCATGTATAGATCATAGCTATTTTATAGTATTTAAGATGTTACATAAATAAGCATCATCTGGTATCTCTCAAAGTTAAACATCTCTACGATTCATCTGCAAAGTCACTAAATCTTTTGAACTCTATTCACCTCAGAACATCTTATTTTCTCACAATTCGTTTCTTCCACAAACTTAACATATAGTCAAAGTCATTAATAATAATAATCCTTGCATTTGATATAGCGCCTAACCATGTCTTTGAGACATCTCAAAGCGCTTCACAGAATGTACTGTAAAGCGAATTGACTGTATATTTTGTGGGCGAAATGTGGCAACAAATTGCGCACAACCAGCGTCCCACAAACACTCGTGAATTGAGTGACCAAATTTTTTTTTGAAGGAATTGTTAACCCAGAAAAGCGATTCACCAATTGACTAACAACCGGATTCCTACTTACTGCTAGGTAAACAGAGGCATGTGGAGTAATGAAACTTGTCCAACGTTTCGCTCTGAACATCAGAGCAACTAGATAATAATAATAATCCTTGCATTTGATATAGCGCTTTTCACGTTTTCTAGACATCTCAAAGCACTTCACAAATTATACTGTAAAGTGAATTGACTGTATATTTGTGGGCGAGACGCGGCAGCCAAATTGCGCACAGCAGTGTCCAACAAACAGTCGTGGATTGAAGTGACCAATTTATTTATTTTTTCTTTAGGGATTATTATTAGGCGTGTGGAGTAAGGAAACTTGCCCAAGGTGTTGCCCTGCTGGGAATCAAACCCAAGTCTCTCGCTTGAGAGACGAGCACTCTAACCACTGAGCTACAGGACTCCACTAGATGGAAAATATTACATCACAATTGTTCAATGGGAATATAATTATGTGCTTTTAATTGTTTATACTATAAGTACTGTAGTTAAAATTATTCAAATTGAATTGGTGACTTGTGCGCATTTGAAATGGTTTTAAACATCAGGCAACACTCCAGTGCAGTTATGGAGATTGTGACGTTGAAATTATAAAATGACAAATGAAGCCCATTTGATCTCATCCTTTCATTTCACCCACTCTAATGTCTTCCCGTCAGAGCATCAAGCAAGGTCTTGGTCTCAACCAACCTTTCTATTCGTTTGTTCCAGTTGTTAATTACCCACTGGGTAAAGATATAGTACTTGCTAGTTTCTGTCCTGAAATTGTCCTTTGCAACCCCTAAGTCTGTGTGCTCTTGTTCTGTTGTGTCAGTGCAACTGAGAAAATAATGTTCTGGGGTCACTTTCTCAATCTCATTGAAAATTTTGTGCCCCATTGAAAATTTTGGACTCTTCTGAGACTTCTCCTTTCAAAACTAAAGAGCTTTAGCTTGTCTAATCGTTGTTCATTGCTGTCTCATTTTGTTTTGTCATGATGAACGATGAGTCAAGAGGTGCCATCTTTTAGATGAGACTTTAAGATGACGTCCCCTGATATTATTTGAAAAGAGAATTAAGTTACTTCTGGTTCCCAGGCCAGCATTTCTGAAAAATTAATCATTTACTTCATGGCTATTTGTGGGTCATTGTTATGCACAAATTGACTGTTGTGTTTTGCCTACAAACACACCACCACACTTGACAGCGATTACCTATGAAAGTGCTTTGAGACTTTGATGTTATGAGCTTTATATCAAATGCAAGAATTACTATTATTATCATCAGAGGCTTGTAACTTCTCATGGCCTCATTTTCTAATTTTCTGGGCCAATTTAAAATTAGAGACAAAGGTCATGAGGCCAAGAAAGCAAGCTTATATTTGTATAACACCTAAAAAATGTAAATGTCTCAGGGTGCTTCAGAAGTAATTGCTGTCATGTGTAGTGACTGTTTTTGTAGACAAAAACCATGAGGGATTTTGAGCCTCAGGACCATCTGGTGTACTCATTCCCAGCTATATAGCTTGTTCATAATGATGTGGTTTGGCACATGAACACTGGTAATACTAATCGGATAGTTCCAACCTTGCTCTTATTTTCTTAAACAACAAAGTATGGTAAGATTAGAAACT
This sequence comes from Callorhinchus milii, assembly GCF_018977255.1. Lineage (NCBI taxonomy): Eukaryota > Metazoa > Chordata > Chondrichthyes > Chimaeriformes > Callorhinchidae > Callorhinchus > Callorhinchus milii. The sequence goes on along the minus strand of NW_024704742.1, from coordinate 57,594,943 downwards.
GATATCTTGGTGACATTGATCAAGATAATATTTCTTATTGTATGTGTAAGGTGGTAAAAAAAATATACAGTAACAATGATAGGCTGGTGTTACCCCAATTTTGTGCCTTTTGAGTCAGGAAATTGTGGTAACAAGTCCAAGTCAGCACTTTGAACCCATAGTCTAAGCTGATACTCCAGTGTTGGGGAATACTGCATTGTCGAAGATGCCTCCCCCTCAACTGAGGTTCGTTTGGAGATTGTGGAGTCCTGTAGCTCAGTGGTTAGAGCACTCACCTCGCAAGCAAGAGACATGGATTTGATTCCCATCAGGGCGAAATGTTTGGCAAGTTTCCTTACTCCACACGCCTCTGTTTACCTAGCAGTATGTAGGAACCTGGTTGTTAGTCGATTAGCAAATCGCTTTTCCAGAGGTAATAATTCCTGCAAAATAATAATAATCATAAATTGGTCACTTCAAACCACAACTGTTTATGGGACACTGCTGTCCATAATAGGCTGCCATGTTTTGTCCACAAAGTGTAGTCAATTCACTTTACAGTATATTCAGTGAAGCGCTTTGAGACGTCTCGAACAAGTGATAAAGAGCTATAACAAATGCAAGGATTATTATTATTATTTGCCTGTTCAGGTGGTCTTTAAAAATCACATGGATCATCCCGAAAGACAAAGTAGTTTCTCCTGGTGTCCTGGTCAGCAACCCTCCAGATAAAATTGGTCACTCACTTCATGGCTGTTTTGTGGGACATTGCTGTGTGGAAATTGTCTGCCATCTTCATCTACAAATACACAATCCCTGCACTTCTCAGTAAAATCCTGTGAAGCGCTTTGAGACATTTTGATGAAAGGATAATGCACTATATCAAATGCTTCGATTATTATATTTTAAGGTGGTTGCAATAAACATATTTTACCTGGAGTGAAAAGCTATAACAATGCCTTTTCACTTTGCAAGTTTAATTCCCATTCAGTATAAAAATGCAGTTGGAGCAACATATCTGGTGACTATTGTATTCAAATCAGAAACGCCAAATAATCGGATGCTGTACAGCAGAACTAGCTTTAATGGAACGGGTTCTGAGGTAGCCTAAGTACTCTATTAGGATCATAAAGCTTCACATTAACTGGTAGTAGAAATATGCAAAATAACTACTCGTGTGCAGATGTGGCACTAAAGTGTTTCCAAGACAATTAAGGCTTATTTCTGGTCACAAATAATCCCCAAGCTCTTGAGTAAGGTAAGCACAGTGTTCCTGCCTAATTGTTGGTGTACAATAAACCCTGCATTTGATACAGCGCCTTATACATCTTCGAGACGTTTCAAAGCACATCACAGAATATACTGTAAAGTGTAGTGAATGTGTATATTGTGGGTAAAACTTAGCAGTCAATTGCGCACAGCAGTATAGTTCTAGCCTGAAATCTCTGCCCCTCACTGGCTAGGAAAGCATGGTGATCAAAGCCCCCTCGATGGCACCAGGACTTATTATTTCTCTTTTGTGAGTGTTGTTGCTTCTGAAACAGATGCAGACTCACTGGAGAAGGCAATGATTTACCCCCTTCCCACCAGGAGGCATCAAGACTACTTCTACTGTATTATAGAGCTGGCGATAGTTGGGCTGCCATTAATGACAACAATAATAATAACCCCATTCTTGGTTTCCTTCAGCAGATGCTGACTTTTTCACTCAATTTTGCCCCTTAAGCAAACCTCAAACCCTTTGCCTCTTGTACCTAATATACTCTTGCTTGCATTCTCCTTGTATCCAGTATAACCCATCCCAAAACTCTTTGCCCATTATTAGGCCTTGCCTTTCATTACTCACTCACCCCTGATGGTTCTCTGCTTCTTTCCCCCAATTCCTATGAAGTTATGAGCTTTATTTTTAACTTTTGCCATTAGACTGAAACATTTAAAATGCTGAATTTGATGCATCAATAAAACACACAACAGTAAAGAAAAAGGGAGCCAATTTTTTCAAAATCAAAACCAGATGAAAAAGAAAATAACAAACAGGAAAAAAAACGTAGTGCGAGAGTGTGCTATAAAATACCATCTCAAAGTTTATAAAAAGTTTCAAACACAAATTTAAATGGTGAGGTAAATTCCAACTCCAGCTTTAGTGCAGTTTTGGGCCCCAGGCTATAATCTCCTGCCTCACCTGAATGCTCCAGTTGAATTCTCTCTACTTGGAGAGAGTGTCAGGTTACATCTGTCAATGGCTTCATTGTCATTAGATAGCCATCTCTGTCTGCTGTGTTGCAAATACTGCACCTACTTGCATTCCAAAAGCAGATTTGTTATTAATGCTGTGGTTGCGCCAAATCACATTATATCGCATAGTCTTGAACAGGGGTGGACAAAAGACTGCCAGCGGGCCATATCCGGCCTACCAAATGATTCTATCCGGCCCGTCATTGTGTCTAGAAATAGAAAAAATTATAGTTTGTTCAATCGCAGAAAGTCAACAACAATAAGACTACATCACTTGTATAGCGCCTTTCATGTCGGGAGGACGTCCCAAGGCGCTGGACAATGTACAGCATTTCAGACCCGAGCTGGGGTCAGGGGGAAAGAAGAGATGGTAAGTCTCACAAATTTCGCATTTGAATCTGACCAGGAACATCAGCCAATCACACTGCCTAGTTGTGCGCACGCTCCCTTAAGTGTTGAATCAGCTGATGTCCAAAATGTACGGAGCGGCAAATTTTCAAACAACCGCGGCAAACGCGGCAATACTTTTCACTGAAGAGGACATTAATTCGAAATGAGTTTATCAAAGAAGCGGAAAGTGGATGCTGAAGGCCAAATATTCAACAAAGAATGGACTTCTAGATTTTTTTTACCAGTGTGGGTGGAAAATAAAACAAATAAAATAAATTAAATAAATAAAGAAAATAAAAACAATGTACAGCTACAAAATAAAGTAAGCAATTTTGCATGTTTTTCACTGGCACTCGATGAGAGTTGTGATGTCAAAGACACAGCCCAGTTGATAATTTTTATTCGAGGCATCACCAAACATTTTGAGCTCACAGAAGAATTGACATCAATGCAATCAATGAGAGATACGACAACTGGAGAAGACTTTTTGAAGGCAGTAAATAAGTGTATCTTAAAATTAGGAGTGGAGTGGAAAAAATTGGTGAATGTGACCACCGATGGAAGCCTGAATCTGACAGGCAAAAATGTTGGGTTACTGAAAAGAATTCAAGATCAAGTCAAAGAAACAAATCCAGAACAGAATATTGATTTTCTACACTGCATTATCCACCAAGAGGTCCTCTGTAAGAGTGTTCTAAAACTAAGCAATGTCGTGGACACAGTTACAAAAGTGGTCAACTATATTCGAGCAAGAGGATTAAACCACAGACAATTTGTAACTCTGCTTGAGGAATTGGAATCTGAGCAAACAGATGTTCTGTATCACACGAATGTAAGATGGCTTAGTTTAGGAAAGGTCTTGAAAAGAGTGTGGGAACTGAGAACAGAGATTGATTTATTTTTGGACATAAAACAAAAAGATTCGGATTTCCCACAGCTAAATGATGGGAATTGGCTCTCTGATTTTGCATTTGCCGTTGATATCATGGGCCACATGAATGAACTGAATTCAAAATTGCAACAGATGGGGGCCTTTGTGTACAGTTTGTATTGCAGTGTCAAGTCATTTATGAGGAAATGATTTATTTTATCACGTCAGATAGGAAACATGCTGTTCTCCCATTTTCCAACTGCAGCAGATTACTGTTTGTGATCAAAGCCTTAAAAAGTATACTTCGTCACTACTTGACTTACATGCTGAATTTTCGTGCCAATTCCAGGATTTCAATTTGATCAAAAGTGACCTGTCTTTTGCCTCTTCACCTTTCTCATTTGATGTTGATAAAGCCCTATTTGGCCTCCAACTCGAGCTTATTGACCTGCAATGTGTTTCATTGCTTACGGAGCAATTCAAATCAATGCCGCTTCCCAGTTTTTATGCCTCTCTTAATGAATATATCTTTCCAAAAATAAAGGCTCATGCCTGGAGGAAGCTTGTGCTGTTTGGATCAACATACATATGCGAGGAGACATTTTCTTTGATGAAATTCAGTAAATCAAAACATAGATCTGCGCTGACTGATGACCACCTTGCAGCAGTACTCCGCATTGCAACAACGGAGACGATGTCTGACTTCAATTGTCTGGCTAACACACATCAGTGCTTTCATTCTTCCCATTGAGTGAGCTTCTCACATTCTCATCAATATGTGAATAAATTAATAAATATCAAATAAATGTCTGCTCAATGAGTTTTTATTTAACCTAATTTTAATGAATGTCAATTATATAGACTATTTTATGTATGTACAAGTGTAAGACTTGATTTTGAGCTATTATTAAGCATTTGCATCTATATTAAGTGTGTGGCCCACGAAGCTTACCAAAACTTGTGAAGTGGCCCACCAGCCAAAATAATTGCCCACACTTGGTCTTGAACCTCATAATTAGCTGTAAGTGATCTGCCTTCAAAATAATACTAACAATAATCTTTGCATTTGATATAACACCCTAACACGTAGTTGAGGTGACTCAAAGTGCTTCATTGTATTATTTTGTAGTGTCTGCCTATTTGTTGGCAGTGTGGCACAATTGTTAGCTGCCAATTTACACACAGCAATGTCCCAACAAACATGCATAAAGTTAATGACCAATTTGATCTGGGGTATTGTTGAACAGAACATCAGGAAAATTCCCTGCTCCTTCCCATGGAATCTTTAACATCCACCTATACAGGTGATAGAATCTGACCTTTTGACTTAAGAGGCAAGAGTACTGTCAACTGAGCCAAACTAACACCAATAGCACACAAAAGTGGAATATTGACAGCATTAAATGAATATTAGTATCTAAATTTAAAAATAATTAATCCCATTTTTTTCCTAAATACAGCCCCTTCCGATTCCATCGCCAGCCGCAGGATGAATAATAATTTTTGCATTCAACATAACATCTTTCACATTGGGAGGATTTACTGTAAAGTGCAATGTATGTGAATAAAGAGCCTCTCACACAGGAAAAGTCTCAAAGTACATTCAAAGATTGAGTGGGAGATGTGGTAATTAAGTGGGGAGTACATAGAGGAGCAGTCAAAGAGAGAGGTTTTCAATAGGTTTTGAAAGTGAAGAGGAAGGGAGGGAAGGGAGCGAGACAATGGAATAAGAGCGAGAGATGGCATGAGCTCAAACGTTCTCCAGTTGAATGTCGACAAGACTGAGGCTCATATACTGTCCTTGAGTGGTTTAGGTCGTACCTCTCCCACCGTCTTCACTTTGTCTCCTCAAATGGTTTTTCCTCTGGCCCCGTGCGGTGTCCCTCAAGGCTCTGTCCTCGGTCCCCTCCTCTTCACCCTCTATATGCTCCCCTTTGGTGACATCATCCGCAGACATGGGGTTAACTTCCACATGTATGCGGATGACACCCAACTCTACCTTTCCTCCTCTACCCTCATCTCCATGACCACCGATGTCCTGACAGCTGCCTGTCCGACATCGAGTCCTGGACAAGAGATAACTTTCTCCAGCTCAACGTGCGCAAAACTGAGGCCCTCCTGATTGGCTCACATCAGCGCCTCCGCACCTCAGGCGCTGACAGCATCAGCATCCAAGGCTGCTCTCTCCACCTCTCAAAGCCGGTCAGGAACCTTGGGGTTCTGTTCGACCCTGAGCTGTCCTTTCTCCCCCATATCCGCGCCACAACTGGCACCGCCTTCCATCACCTCCGGAACATCGCCAGACTACGGCACTACCTCACCCCTCACGCGGCTGAAACTCTGGTCCACGCCTTTATCACCTCAAGGCTGGACTATGGGAACTCTCTTCTCGCCGGCCTTCCCGGCACCTCCCTCCACAAGCTGCAGGTCATTCAGAACTCTGCAGCTCGTGTACTGTCTCGCACCAGGACCACATCACTCCCACCCTCGCTCGCCTCCACCGGCTCCCCATCCCCCAGAGGATCGAATTCAAGATCCTCATCCTCACCTACAAGGCCATTCATGGCCTCGCTCCCTCCTACCTCTCCGACCTACTATCCCCCTACTTACCTGCCCGTACCCTCCGTTCCTCTGGCTCCTGTCTGCTCCACATCCCCCGCCCCAACCGCCCTACTATCGGTGGCCGGGCCTTCAGCCCCGAGGCTCTGGAACTCTTTCCCCCAGTGCCTTCGCCTTGCTTCCTCCCTTTCCTCCTTCAAGGCCGGTCTCAAGACCTTTCTCTTTGACCGTGCCTTCAGCTCCCCTCTCGACTCCCTACCCCCTCCTCGCTCCTTCCCTTCCCTCCCCTCACCCTGACCATTTACTCCCTGCTCGGGTCCCGACCCAACTGTACAGCGCCTTGGGACGTCCTCCCGACGTGAAAGGCGCTCAATAAATGGAATCTTGTTGTTGTTGTTGTTGTTGTTCCCGCTGGACTGCCCAGCTCTTTCCTGCACAGGCTGCAGATGAACCATATCCTCTCCCGTGCCAGGCTCCACAAGCCTATCACTCCCTTGGAGATTTTTGACCAGGAAACCAGGAGAAATTCCCTTATCCTTTTGAGTAGTATTGTGGGATCTTTTATCTTTTATTTTGCCTTTCTTATCACCCCCATTCTTGTTCAGCTCCCAGTGCCCAACCAAAATTGTGAAGTGCTTTTACAACATACAAGAGCTTGCTGGAAATTCAGGTAAATAAGATAATGATGATGAAGCAGAACAGAAACACACCATCTGCAGAATACGGATATCTGACATTGCATTGGTAGACCCTTCAACACTCTTTTGACAGCTGAAAACGTCCTGTAATATTATACTCACAGTAAATGCAGGAATTTGTTTTGGAACAGATTCTGTTGACCTTTAATTGTGCAATAATGGGGTGTACTTTGCAGCTAAATTATATACTTTTGTCAGGCCAAAAAAATCACTAGTTTTTCTGTATTTTTAATGGAACTTTTTAATGTGTCCGCTTGACTTAGTTGGTAGCACCCCCCTCCTATGTGTTAGAAGGTTGTGGGTTCAAGCCCGAAGTGGGGATTTGGAAACCATATAGAATTTACTCAAATTCAGTGCTGGGAAAGAGTTGTATTGTCAAAGGTGAGACGTTAAACCAAGGTCCTGTCTCGCTGTCCAGAAGCACATTAAAGACCCCATGGCACTATTTGAAATGCCAATAATCCTCCAAATAAAATTGGTCACTCCATGGCTGTTTGTGGGACACTGCTGTACACAAATTGGCTGCCATGTTAGCCCACAAAATACACAAGATATCCTGTGAAGTGCTTTGGGACATCTCGACAATGTGATGAGGCATTATATGAAATGTAAGAATTATTAATAATAATGATGATAAATGGAGATGGGGAAATGGGATGACGTGAAACATACAGTATACCAGTTAAAGAGAGAAACAGACTTTCACTACAAAAGGAGGTGATTCATATTCACATTCAGTTCTTTTTTTTTCTAAGTTGCTCTTCTTTATGAACACATGGTCTGACATAAATTTCCTTATAGCAAATCTCACTCTGCCCCTAGTAGTCCGCGACTGTTAAGCATTCCGGGATGCCGCCCGTCATGAAGGGTGCTATATAAGTGCAAGTTGGTGTTGTTGTTGTTGTAGTTACTAGCAGTATTAAGTTACATTTCTATTTATTAATTTCAGCCTCTCAGTCCAATCAAATTTTGCTGGAGTCTTTGGAATTTAACTTGTACTCCCAATTTGAACACGAGAGGCAAAACCTCCAGTATTTAAATTTTTTTTAATTTTAAATTTTTATCTTGTAAAATAATAAACGGAGAACGGAAAACCTTCAATTAGTTTGATTTCCCTCCAGCTGGCTGTTTCTCCTCACCACTCTGTAAAACTGTAACTCTCCATAGCTTAATCAGTCATCTCTGCTCCCCACAATTTAATCAATCTAAAAATGCCCTCCACATGGAACATTGCACCTAACCAAACAAATGTAATATTAATTCCTCCCAAATAACTTATTTTTTTAACAAAATATTTAACAGGTATCATTATTTCAGAATAACAAATTAAAGTCTCCAAGATTTCCATCTGTGTGGTGGTGTGCCATAAATAGAGGCACGCAAGACAGATGGAATTACATTCTGCCGTGTAAATATGGTGAAATGGTGTTAATTAGTGGAAGGTTCCACGCAGAGGGTAAGGAATTGTCTGAACATTGAAACAGGTGTGTGGTGTGCATGTTTTTGAGTTTGTTTTTTGGGTTGCATGTGAATTGATGAAGAACTTACAAGATTGGAATTAGTAAAGTTTCCACTAATGCTCCTCAGAGGTCTCATTTTTGGGGTGAGATGTTAAACCGAAGTCCTATCAGCCTGCTGAGATGAATGTTAAAGATCGCAAGGCATTATACGAAAAGAGATAGGAGTTTCTCCCAATGTCCTTGCCAACAACAACCCAGATAAAATTGGTCATTCATTTCTAGGCCATTTGTGCGCAAATTAGCTGGTTATCTTGGAGGCAAAGGACAACTTTAGGCTTCTCTTTTCCACCACAAACCGTCTCCTCCTTCTCACACCTTGTCCATCCTCTCCTCAAACTCCAACTATGAGGAGATGCTGGACTTGCTCGAATCCAAAATTGGGGGGATACATTCAGCCACCTCTGTCCCGTTGACAGCCACCCCCACATCATCTCTCCCTCATGACCCACCCCTCACCCATCCCCTCCTATACTCCTTTGACCCTATCTCTCCCTCCTCCCTTACCACGACTGTCCACAAACTCAAACCCACCACTTGCTCCCTTGATCCCACGATCCCATCCCCACCTCTCTCCTCATGTCCCAGCTCCACGTTCTGGTCCCTCTCCTGTCCGATGTCATCAACCTCTCCTTGTTCCAACCCCCCTAAAATCAGCTGTCATCATTCCCATCCTGAAAAAACCTTCCCTGACCCCATCCCTTCTCTCCAGCTATCGCCCCATCTCTAACTTCCCATTCCTCTCCAACGTCCTGGAACGAGTCGTCACGTCCTAGTTCCGCTCCTTTCTTTCTCGCCATTCCCTCTTTGAACCCCTCCAATCCGGCTTCTGCGCTGCCCATAGCACGGAAACAGCCCGGGTCAAAGTCAGTAATGACATTCTGAACATCTGTGATCAGGTCTCCCTCTGCCTCCTTGTCCTCCTCGACCTCTCTGCCGTCTTCGACACTGTCGACCACTCCATCCTCATACACCACCTCTCTTCTTTACTTAATCTTCGCAGACCTGCCCTTGCCTGGTTCCTATCTCTCCCACCGTCTCCACTTTGTTGCCTCCAACGGTTTCTCCTCCAGCCTTCACACTGTCATGTCTGGTGTTCCCCAGGGCTCTGTCCTTGGCCCTCTCATCTTTAATATCTATATGCTCCCCCTTGGTGACATCATCGCAGACATGGGGTCAACTTCCATATGTATGCGGATGACCCTCAACTCCTATCTTTCTGCCTCCACCCTCAACTCCAGGACCACTGCTGTCCTGACAGACTGCCTGTCGGACATCAAGTCCTGGATGAGGGCAAATTTCCTACAATTCAATGTGCACAAGACTGAGGCCCTCCTGATTGGCTCACGCCAGCGCCTCAGGACCTCAGGCTCTGGCAGCATCAACCTCCATGGTTGCACACTTCAACTCACCAGCCAGTCAGGAATAGTGGAGTCCTGTAGCTCAGTGGTTAGAGCACTCGCTCTGCAAGCAAAAGACTTGGGTTCAACTCCAGGCAGGGCGAAACCTTGGGCAAGTTTCCTTACTCAACATGCCTAATAATAATCTCTCCAAAACAAAAAAACAATAATAAATTGGTTATTTTCAATCCATGATTGTTTGTGGGACACTGCTGTGCGCAATTGGCTGCCGCGTTTCACCCACAAATATGCAGTCAATTCACTTTACAGTATATTCTGCGAAGCGCTTTGAGATGTCTAGAAGACGTGAAAAACGCTATATCAAATGCAAAGATTATTATTATTTTTATTGTTACTACAATTCACAGTAAATCCTGTTAATCATTAAATTGTATCTAACCTTTCCACATGAGATGTTTCGATGGGGATTAATGTCATGTGTAGGTCATGTATATGGAATGTAAGGATTACAATGTTTACAATCAGTGCCTCATACTGAAAAATGAGTGTGTTTTCACATGGTAAATCTGATTAGATGTATTGCTTCTTATGCTCCTCAGGTGATGTGTCACCAATCAGTATGTCCCCCATCAGTCAGTCACAGTTTATTCCTCTGGGGGAAGTTCTTTGCTTGGCCATCTCAGCAATGAACGCTTCAAGGAAACGAGTCACCCAGGAGGCTCTCATGGAACATCTAGCTACCTGCTTTCCAGGTATGTATTCAACAATAAAGATGTTTTTTTCCAGAGTTAGGAAGGTTACAGAATACAATACAGAATGTTCTCTGTAATTAATTAGTTATGTTGTATCTTTGTTTTCCTGTCTAGAAATATGTCAAGCTCAATGATATCACTGCTCTATTTGTTCACCTAAACCTAAGTTCCCAGAAAGGTGGGGGAGTGGGAGATCCTGTTACACCTTGAGTCTGAGTTTCAATCCAACCCAGACAGATGTGCCGAAAGCCTCTTTTCTGCCTGTGTAATGTATTTGGACATTCTCAACCCAATTGCTGATGGAAATCTGATTCAACAATAATTGATACTCATTAAGGGAGGTCAGGGATGGTTGAGATGGGAAATAAAAAAAGGTCTCACTGGTGCAGTGTGGTGTTGGGAGGTGAGTGTAGCGGGAATTCATCGACTTGGCTTTGCCGTCATACTACTAGAATAGCTCTGCAGAGATGGAGAAATTCTGGCATCTTCGGTGCCAGTTAAACATTGAAGGGAATAAATTGTTTCAATAGTTAGGATTTACTGGACAAGTGAGCCAGGCTGACACAAAAAACAACTTGCATTCATGAAGCGCTCTTCGTATAATGAATTGCTTTAGAAGGGCAGACTCAGTCGCGGGGAAGGGTGAAATGGCCATTGGCATGTTTGAAGAAGGGGAGGCTTTGAGGTGGGGATTAAAGACAGAGAGCGAGGGGTAGAGAGAAGGAATTCCGGAGGTTCAACGGTAGGTTCTGAAGGCTTGGCCTCCGATGGTGGTGTTGAAAGAAACCAAAAATAAGAGCAAAGGAGAAGGTGCGGCACATAAACTAAAGAGAGCATGTAGAATATGAGGCTAATGGGAACTTCATTGGAACTGTGAGCAAATAATTAAAATGAGGTGAAAATCAGATTTGTTTCCAACTCTTAAAGGTACTGTTAAGACAACTATTGGGACAGAATGGCATTGTGTTAGCAGAAAGATCAAAAACAAAACTGCTCTAATTTCATATAGAAGTCACCAAATAAATACAGCACATATACCAAAACAAGTCTGGCATGGCCTGTAAAAAGAAAGCATGGTCGAAGAGGAGGGTCTTGAGGCGGGACTTGAATAATAACAATAATAATCCTTGCGTTTGATGTAGCGCTTTTCACATCTTCTCAACGTCTCAAAGCGCTTCACAGAATAGACTGTAAAGTGAATTGACCATATATTTGTGGGCGAAAGCCTACAGTCCTTGAAGGAGGCTAAGGAGGGGGCGAGGCGGAGTGACTGGGGGATGAAATTCCAGAGGTTGGGGTCGGAGTGGCTGAAGGCTCTCCCGCCAATGGTGGGATGGGTGGGTCGGGGCACATGGAGCAGGCCAGAGCTGGCTGAGTGGAGGGAACGGGCGGGTTGGTCGGGGTTAGGACGTCGCAGAGATAGAGTGGGGCGAGGCTATGGAGGGCTTTGTAGATAAAGACCAGGATCTTGAACTGGATCCTCTGAAGGATAGGGAGCCAATGGAGTCAGGGGAGATGGGATCACAGAGTTTGGTGCGGGAGAGAACACGGGCTGTAGAGTTTTGGATTATCTGCAGCCTGTGGAGGGAGGAGTTGGGAAGGCCGACAAGCAGGGAGTTTGCGTAGTCAAGCCTGGAGGTGATGAAGGCATGAACAAGTGGCTGAGGGGTGAGGTAATGGCGGAGTCGGGGCGATGTTACGGAGGTGAGGGAAGGCAGAGCGGGTCATGGCTTGGTTGTGGGCAAGAAAAGACAATTGAGGGTCGAACAAGACACCTATTTTCCTGACTGGGTTGGTGAGTTGTGATGTGCAACCATGGAAGTTGATGCTGCTAAAGCCTGAGGTGCTGGAGGGCCTCAGTCTTGTTCACATTCAACTGTAGGAAATTTGCCCTCATCCAATTGCCTCGCAAGCAAGAGACCTGGGTTCGATTCCCAGCAGGACAAAACGTTGGGCAAGTTTCCTTACTCCACGCACCTCAGTTTACCTAGCAATAAGTAAGTACCCGGTTATTAGTCGATTGATTGATGGATCGCTTCTCCGGGGGTAATAATTCCTTTAAAAAATGGTCACTCAATCCATTTCTGTTTGTTGGGCACTACTACTGATAGGCTGCTGCATTGTGCCCACAAAATATAGTCAATTCATTTTACAGTATATTCTGTGAACTGCTTTGAGATGTATTGAAGACATGATACTGCACTATATCAAATGCAAGGATTATTATAATTATTGTTGCTTTCAGGTTGTCTGGTTTCTTGTGACATTATTTGCTGCACCCTATGTATGTGTGTGCAAAAAGCTGTCAACCACTCACAAGCATTTGTAGTGAATGCTGGGACAAAGCAAGACACTAAGAGGTCTATTGTATCTGCATGCTATGTGCAAGAAGCTGCCCAATCAGTGTTTTGAAGGATTCCTTCATCCTAAGGGGGGAAGATCAGTCAAGGTGCTCGTCGTGACCTTAACAGTGACTCCTGCTGGAGATGCACGTACGTGAAGGCATGATTGGGCTCCTAAAATCAGATAGCCTGCTGACACTCACTATCCAGGCTTACACAGAAACAATGACCAACTGTGCAAGTACTACTGATTGATTGTACCTGAGATTATGTACCACAGGAGCCAACGTGAGTCAAATGCATCCAGCAGAACAGTCGAAGGGGAGAAATTTGACAAGGGAGAAACATAACTTGATCATGTGGAAAGGTTAGATACAATTTAATGATTGCGTGAATCAAAAAATAATGGGTGAACAACGTGGACAGTCATTAATACCTAATAAAATCTAAATTTGTCTCATTCCAAAAGATTTGAATAAAGCTGTTAAGCAGAAGGATAGCCAATGAAAATTATTGAGGAAGACATGGCTGGTATGTATAAAGCTAAAATATTTTAAGCTTTAGTCAAATAGAACTGGATCAGATGAGCACTCAACTGGATCCTCAATGCGCATTTTGGGGACGAATGCACATTCACTTAACTTAAATAAATAAAACTTACCATTTATATGATATGTGAAAATAAAACTTTCACATCGGGAGGACATCTCAAAGTGCTTCACAGGATATATTGCATTTTGTAGATTAACCCAGCAGCCAAATTTGCACACCAATGTCCCACAAACAGGTCTTGAATTGAGACTTGAGGTATTGCCCCCTCCCCAGATATATCAGAGAATAATGACTAGGATATTTATGAGGATCTGTAATAGATGCAATAGATGGTGATGAAAATGAGTAATAGAATACAGTAAAGGTCTGTAAAAGGGACTGCGGAAAGCTTATGAGAAAAACATTAATCTTACCAGCTAAGAATTAAACTGAAATAAGTTAACATTGTGGTTATGCTGACTGAGCAAGAGCTAAGACAGACTACGAGGAAAACAGAAAACATTCCTAAAATAGAAAGGCAACAGGTGAAGATTATTAGCAAAAATTCCTTACAGGAACTACACTCTGTTTATGTCATTACTCTTTCACGCCCTCCAAATTAATCTTAGCCTCCTAGATGAGGAGGGAGAAACTGTTGGACTTCATGAATGCTATCAGTCTCAACCTGCTGAGTTTCATGAATGCTCTTAACACTTGTCACCTGGATCACCAGATGTGTATCTTGAGTTTTGTAGAAAACTATTCTTTGGCCAGTTTTTCTGCCTTTCCACAGATAACCAGCTGATGTTAGACAAAAGTACTGCCCAGGAGGTGTCTTACATGTTAACAAACATGCATTTAGTCGGAGATTTTCAACATGGGCATCATGGCAAAAGATCCAGTCTCTAGCATTGTAGTTATTAGGCTCTCTTAGTGTAATGTGTAATTAATTTAAGTGCTTGCACAAAAATTGAGATGCACCTGTAAAATTTATTGTAGTTTTATTGCCATAATAGGTAGCCCACCTTAAATAGGATGTTCATTTAACATCTCTATAAAGCTACAGTGTCCATAATTGCAAACAACACCCTTATCCAGTGCCTTGGGACATCTTCCTGACATGAAATGCACTATACAAATATAATTTTGTTGTTAACAGTTTTGTGACAATATGGTTCATCTGTGAACTGCCTCAGAATAACTGTTATTGTCAATTCACACCAATATTTTTGGTGTTGTTAAATTGAGAGTGGCAGTGAAAGAATTCAACAACCAGTCCATGTGGTCCACTTAGTCAACGTCAAGCACTGCTGCCTCTATGTAGCAATGTCTCTTTTAGATGATTAAATCCCAGCAGTACCCCAACAACAACTGGCATTTATATAGCACCCTTCATGCCATGTAGCATCCCGGAACACTTAACAGTGTGACCCCGAGCCAGGGGGAAGGTGATCGTAAGCACAATTAAAAAGGAAGGTTTTTAGGCGGGATTTGGAACTGGGGAGGGAGGGGGCAAGGGGATTTAGTAAGAGAGTTACAGAGCTTTGGAGCATAGTGACTGAAAAGCACAGCTGCCGGTGGTGGAGTGGAGGGGGTGAGGGACAAACAGGAGGTCGGAGCCGGCCGAGTGGAGGCAGCTAGTGGTGGAGTAGAGGTGAGTGAGTCGGCAAGGTAGGGAGGTGCGAGAGCATGAAGGGATTTGAAAACGAGAGAGAGGATCTTGAAGTTGATCCATTTGGAAATTGGGAGCCAGAGCAGCCTGGCAAGGACTGATGTGATGGGTGCACTCAGGGGTCCCCAACCTTGGATCTTGCCAACATGTGCCTAATACTCTCAGAAATTAGATAAGTGGGGTGCATGCCTTCAGAGAGAGAGTGTGTACTCCATTCCAGATGCAGGAAAATTTCTATACGTAGGTGACATATATATGTGAAACTCTGTCTGGGTTGGATCTCTGAAGCATGGTGATGCTTTTCTGCACATGTCAGACACCAGAATGACTCCCAAAACACTATATCCCTTACTGTAATTGTGTTTTTTTCAGTTCCTAGACTACAAAGTATGTAAAGATCATGGAATTACAACATCCACATTTCTCTGTTGGTGATATTTGCAGCTGAGTTCTATTTTTATACAGTATGTGTCTCATTATAACATAAATGTTAATTGGCTTCCAGACACTGAGGATTAATTTATGAGGATTCCTAAAAGATAGGGGTCTTTCTGATATGGTCTTCATATGGTTTCTTAGATGGTCTTCATTCGTCTTCCTCCAGACACTTTTATATTTTTCCAGTTTATCTGGTTCTGTTTTAAAAATTCTGGATTCTACCTCAACCACAGTTTTTTGTACAGTATGTCCCAATAACCCTGAAAAAAATCAAACGTTTCCTTGTGTTTACATGGAACTTTCAAAGTTATGGATAGTGTTCGCATGACGAATCATCTAAAATAGTATCATGTTCAGATTTGAAAAAAATGGACTCTAATTTGCTGAATTTACAGAAAAATATGCTGTGAAAAATAATCTTTGAAAAATAATAATAATCCTTTCATTTGATGTAGTGCCTTATCATGTCATTGAGACGTCTCAAAGCGCTTCACACAATTTACTGTAAAGTATAATTTTACCGTCAGGGTGAAATGTTGGGCACATTTCCTTACTCCACATGGAAAAGAGATGTGCCAATCGACTAACAACCAAGTTCTGACTTACTGCTAGGTAAGCAGAGGCGTGTGAAGTAAGGAAACTTGCCTCAGGTTTCATCCTGTCTAGGAATCGAATCCAGGTCCTCTCGCTTACAAGGTGAGTGCTCTAACCAATATACTATAGGGTTCTACATTATTTTTCGAAGAATATTATTGTGGAGTCCTGTAGCTCAGTGGTTAGAGCACTCGCTTTGCAAGTGAGAGACCTGAGTTCAATTCCAGGCACAGGGCGAAACCTTGGGCAAGTTTCCTTACTCCATACGCCTAATAATAATCCCTCCAAAACCAAAAACAATAATAAATTGGTCATTTTCAATCTACGACTGTTTGTGGGACATTGCTGTGCGCAATTGGCTGCCGCGTTCGCCCACAAATATACAGTCAATTCACTTTACAGTGTGTTCTGTAAAGCGCTTTGGGACGTCCTCCCGACGTGAAAAGGGCTATATCAAATGCAAGGATTATTATTATTATTATTATTCACAGAATATTTTTCTGTAAATTCAGCAAAATTAGAATCCACTTTTTTTCCAATTCTGAACATTGTAGAAATATTCAAAGAATCCAGATTAATCCAATGCCACTCATCCCTCGGCTTAGTGAAGATCCCACTCTGTTATTGCTCTAAATCGTCTCTTCCACCATTCTGCCAAGGTACCTAAGAGAAAAATCTTCACATAGAGTATGAACCAGATAAAGGAGGGAAGAGTGCTCTGTGCTTTCTACCAGCTTCAATAAACAATCCAGAAGTTAAATGCTGGTTTCAATCGCCATATGGAGAAATTGGATTCCATGCCCTTGTTAAATACTTTATTATGTAATAGCACTTTGAGACATCTGAAAATGTGATAAAGCCCTATTTAATATAGAAGTATTATTGTTATCTCCCAGCCTCCGCTACTATTTATTTTGAGATGTAGTGGAGATACAGAAGAGCCCCATTATAAGATACATTACAATTTACACTTCCATAAGGTAGTCTCTTATGAGGCAGATTCGCTATAAAACGGGTGAGTTGGTTTCAACATGCAGACTGGCCAGCTTCCTGTGTGCTAAAAAAAAGTCTGACTTTCGGGTCATCAGGTCACTGCTGAAGCCACTTCCTGTGAACTCAGCATATGTGCAGGAAGTACTTGCACTTGGTGTGCAGTAGGAGATGTCAGTGGCAACTTGACAACTCAGAAATAGATCTTTTTTTTTAGCATCGGAGGTTGGTGTGTATGGATACAAAGGGCTGTGATGTCTCGGTGGATATTTTTGGCACCTTCCACATGAGTGGAACAATATTTGGTGCAAGCAGCCTCTAGATTTCCAGAAGCTGATTGCCTGCCCGGGTGATCAGTCTGCATCCAAGAACTGTCATCAGCAGTACCCTGTAGTACTGTGGACCTGCCTGGATCATGAACCAGCTACTGAGAGCGCCACAGATGATTGACTCATTTCCAGTATTCCGTCACCTTGGAATCAGTTCAGCTGCAAGGAGACCCTGGTTACCTTCCTGCCCCTTTCACTGCCCCTACCCAACCACCCACCCAACCCAGAAGGAGAGTAATTAGTTGGTTTATTAAATAAATGCATTGGCTATGAGTTGCTGGGCATGTTAGCAGCCTCTCTTGACTTTTCGGGAGTGGAGCACTTTAGTTTGTATTATAATCAAAGAAGAGATCTGCTTGGCTGGCTTGCCAAAGTTCCATTGTGAATAAACATGTAGCCTAACATATATTGTGTTTTATTGGATTAATGGAATGATCATTTCTTCTATATATATGTAAAGGCTTGTATATCAGTTGCAGTGTCTGACTTTTAAAATAGATTTAGCCTCTTTTGCTGCAGTGTAAGAAATGAGTGAAACAGTATTAACATTCATGTCTCAGATCTTATCAGTGTTTTCTTTTCATTACCTCACTTACAATCCTTGGGGATTATTCTGTCCCATGTATTCCATTGATGTGGTTTGAG
This sequence comes from Callorhinchus milii, assembly GCF_018977255.1. NCBI lineage: Eukaryota > Metazoa > Chordata > Chondrichthyes > Chimaeriformes > Callorhinchidae > Callorhinchus > Callorhinchus milii. The sequence continues at coordinate 57,577,040 of NW_024704742.1, read as the reverse complement.
AGCTATTCTGCTCTATTTGGTACATTTTTATAAATCAGTCACTGAAATTGTAATTTATGAATAGCATTATGAATGCAAAATTCAATTATGCATGTACAATTGCAGTTGATTCAAAATGCACAGGGACAAATTTGTAAAACTTACCAAGCAGAATAGCAGTTCGCCACATTAATGAGTTCTCTGCCTGAAGCACACAGATCAGAATAGTTGCAGCAGGTTTGAACAGAATGAAAAGATGTGCTTCCCTTTGAGGCAATTTAATCTGTATTAAAACGTACTGTTTACATATAAAAGTTAAAGGCAGACTTAGTACAAATTAACTTTGTGAAGCAAACCTGGTTGGTTTCAAAAATGAAGCTATAACAGGAAGAACCTTAAAGAACCCAAGTAATAAGGGAATTTATCTGCTAACACATGATTAATAATTAAAATCACAATGATAATTAACACCACTCGCATTGAACATTATGTAATTTATGCTGTTAATGTGAATATTGCTAAATTCAAACTAAGCTTGATGTATTTCACTGAATAGCCATAAGGTGTCACTGTCTTGTCTCCTCCTCTTCCTCCCCCCACACGTGCTGTCTTTAGCTTTCGTTGCTGCCATGTGTTTGATGAGCAGTTTTTTGTTTCAAGTTCCTGAAGTTTTTAGAAAGTATGTAAATATTTGTTTTGATTTAATAGTTATTTTCTGAGCAAGATCTAGTGAAGTGTGGCAAAATGCATTTTTTCCCCATCCCAGAAATAGTTTTATCCCATGTTTTCCCAGTGAGATTTTAGGTCATGATGTTGAGCAGGAAACGTTGTTAATTAATAATAATAATCCTTGGTTTGATAGAGTGCCTTATCACACCATTGGTACGTCTTAAAGCGCTTCACAGGATATAATATTGTGTATTTTGTGGGCGAAATGTATAATTTTCACAATTAACATAATTATCAAAATTATTGTCATAAATTTATTGAATGTTGCAAATGTTCTCTCTCTTACTCATTGGTATCTCAAAGAACAGTTTGTAGTCTATAATTTATAAAACTTTCCAAGGAAGTGTAAAATAATCAAATATTGGGGGTCTATTCATAAATTAATTGTCAAAATGAATAATCTTTGATAAATCTTTCTACAGTATAGAACTTATTATCTAAACTAATTGGGAATAATAATACTTGCATTTGATATAGCGTGCTATGACATCTTCAAGACGCCTCAAAACACTTCACATAATTTACTGTAAAGTGAATTGACTGTATATTTTGTGGGTGAAATGGCCCTATTGTGGATAAGACAATGGTGGACATGACACAAATTCCTATTGGTCCCAGTACTAACTTCAAAAGTCTACTATTGGTAGCTTCAATTCTCTTCTGCTATCTCTTCGTCTTGCCCCTTCCTTCCCCATCTTCAGATCTTACCTAAAGACCTTCCTCTTTGACCGTGCCTACGGTCACCTCGCCCTGACTATTCAAATGCCCTCTTCGCCGGTCTCTCCAGCTCCACCGTCCACAAAATCCAGCTGATATAAAACTCCACCGACCGCATATTCACCTGTACTAAACTTCATACTCCCATCACACCAGTTCTAGCCAGGCTGCACTGGCTCCCTATCACTGAACGGATCAATTTCAAGAACCTCACACTCGTTACCAAATACTTTCTTGCTCTGGCATCTCCCTACTTCTCCGACCTGCTTTCTCCCCAACCCACAACACCGTGCCTCCGCTCGACTAGCACGTCCATTATGCCTCCGTTCCACCATTGGTGGCTGCGCTTTTAGCCACTATACCCCAAAACACTCTTCCTCTATCCCTCTGCCTTACCCTTTCCTTCCCCATCTTCAGATCACACCTGAAGATCTTCCTCTTCGATCATGCCTATGGTCACCTCCCCCCGGCTCGTCATCATTCTCCACCACTATCAAGCACTCTGGGACGCTACACTGCGTGAGGGGCGCTATATAAATGCAAGTTGTTGTAGGAATGGAATAGGAGCTCATGGACTGGGAGCTCACTGCTTCAAATCCTAGACCTTGCTTACTTTACTGGTCTTATCCAGGCTAATAATAATAATCCTTGCATTTGATATAGAGCCTTATCATGTCTTCTAGACATCTCAAAGCGCTTCACAGAATATACTGTAAAGTGAATTGACTGTATATTTGTGGGTGAAACGCAGCAGCCAATTGCGCACAGCAGTGTCCCAAAAACAGTCATGGATTGAAGTGACTAATTTATTATTGGTTTTTTTCTTGAGGGCTTATTATCAGGCGTGTGGAGTAAGGAAACTTGCCCAAGGTTTCACCCTGCCGGGAACCAAACCCAGGTCTATCACTTGCAAAGTGAGTGCTCTAACCACTGAGCTACAGGACTCCAGGGTAGCATTGGGAGGCTAAATTGCCCTTTCCATCGCAGGGTTAGGGAGGGAAAAGCCAGCCAGGTTCCTTCAACTCCCTCCAACTGTTTGTGCTTACATGAGGCAGCCAGGTGAGGAAATGTTTGTCTTGGCTGTGAAGCCTGCTCACACTCACTGCACATGAATCCAGGCTACCTGGGTGTGGTACTGGAGGATAACTAATGCTTGTGTAACCTTTTCCCTGGATGAGGAAGCTGGTAGTAGAAGCATATGTCAATGGGGAGAAAATTAGGAAAATTATTTGGAAACTAAATTTATACTGTCATTATGGTACGACACTGTGTCAGCCCTTCTCTCTCTTACTGTTTCTCTCTATCTCTCTCTCTCTCAATGAGGAATTTTTTTCCCCCAGCGAGTTGTTACTATCTGGAATGCACTGCCTGAAAGGGTGGCAGAAGCAGATTTGATATTATCTTTCAAAAAGGAATTGGATAGGTATTTGAAAAGGAAACAATTACAGGCCCATGTGGTAAGAGCAGGGTAGTGGGACTAGTTGGATAGCTCTTTCAAAGAGCCGGCACAGGCACGATGAGTACAGGTGTACTTAGATTGACTGATCGGCAGATTTTCTCTCCCCTGCCTTCTGATGGGTCCTTTATCCTGGTGGCACGGTCAGGATTTGTCTTATGAGAAGCTTCCTATATGACCCCATTTAATGGCAGAATGAGCTGAAGCGCCCGTGAGCTGTGTTGAACATGCCAGAAACTGGTTTGAATATATACTTTACCAAACAATTTCTTCATTTTTAACTCACATCCTACATCAGCAAAGTCAGTCATCCAAACACGTCACCCTTTCAATGGAAAACAGCACAGAATAGGAATATCTTTCTGATTTTCGTTATCAATAATGGCATGCGTCTCATCCGACAGGAGGCACTCTTAACCCAGGGCAAGACAGATGGAGTGCCCATTTTTGTCTGTACTGAAGAATCCCAATGACCTAACTGAGAAATGAAGACTTAGATATTTAGCTGCCATATTCAGTTCCAGGCACAATGACTGTATAAGTTCTGGCTCACAGACTTGGATTTGTATTGAATACAAAGATACCACTCTGACAAGCCAGTTTCCTGATGCTTTTTGTCTGATTATTAATAGTTGGATTTCCGGCTTTCTTTTCTTAGCTGTTCTTTCCTTAGCTGTCTGAAATGCTGTACACTGTCCAGCGCCTTGGGACGTCCTCCCGACGTGAAAGGCACTATACAAATGTAATCTTGTTGTTATTGTAGTTTGAGAGATATTAACCATTTGTGTAACACTGATCTTGAAGTTTGTTTTCATTAGGACTTTTACAAATAACAGAAACTAAATAATTTGGATAGAAGCACCAGCAGGTAAATATATTTGTAAACCATTAAAGAGAAGTGCATTTTAATTATATGTAACATGTTTGTATTTCTTTCTATAGGGGTTCCCACACCCAGTCAAGAAATTCTGCGGCACACATTGAACATGCTTGTGAGAGAGCGTAAAATTTACCCAACTCCTGATGGTTATTTTATCGTGACCCCACAGACTTATTTTATTACACCTTCACTCATAAGAACAAATAGCAAATGGTACCATCTGGATGAAAGGATACCTGATCGGTCTCAATGTACGTCACCACAGCCAGGGTCTATCACTCCGTCCACCTCTGGCTGTGTCAGAGACAGAGCGCACCATAGAAACCACTGTGACTCTTGCAATTGCTTTAGAGAAGAATTTCATAATCATACATCCACTCTTCAGAAAAAATCAACAAAGGAATGTAAGGACTCTGTTTGCCCTCCTTCTTTCAATCTGATGCCAGCAACCCACACAGAGAAAAGTAAAAGTACTGTGAATTGTTCGTACAAAACCGAAACGCTGCCGAAACACAAAGATGGAGAAAAGCAATCTAAAAAATTTGGCCTGAAACTATTCAGGTTAAGTTTTAAAAAGGACAAATCAAAGCAGTTGGTGAATTTTTCTGCCCAGTTTCCCCCAGAGGAATGGCCATTGCGTGATGAAGATAATCCGACTTCCATACCAAGGGAGGTAGAACAGGAGTTAATTAAACGCATCAATCCTGACCTGACTGTAGAAAACGTCTTGAAACACACAGCGCTGATGAAGAAACTTGAAGAGGACAAAGCCCAAAGGAATAAAGCAGGTTCCTCCGCACAGCACAGTGGCAAGAGCAAAAAGAGTAGAAGTCACAAAAAATCCCATGGTAAATCCCGATCACATAGCAAGTCTAGGGTTCCTAAAGGGGAACACTCAGAAGATACCCACTTAGATGTACCAGAATCAAGGGAATATGAATTTTATGATCCAGTAACTAGATCACCGTGTGAAAAAAGTGCCACTATAGAACTAAAAGGCGATAATGAGTTTATAACACATGATAAAATAAATATGGTTGAATCCCACTTTCCTGTGACGCCAGAGTGGGATGTGTCTGGGGATCTATATAAGAGAAGGATGGAGAGTCGATTTCATGAACATTCGAGAGAGAGTTTACAGTCCAAGGTTCATCGGAGCCACAGCCATACTCAAGACAGAAAATCAAGAAATGATAGGAGCAGTAAAGCTAAGGAGAGATCCAGGTCTATGGATAATTCGAAAAGACCTCTTGGTGCTGCCTTGTTAGGTACGCCTGAAGAGATGAAAGGACGCGGCTTGGAGGAAAGCCATTCCACTAATGAAGACAGTAAATTACGTTCTTCCAAATTACTCAGTTATCACAGATCAGGACTGCCATCACATTCAAATCATATTACAGAGCCATGTATACCTGAGTGCGTTGATATTGATAACAGTACACCAGGTCCTGCTGATCCTTGCAATCCACTTGAACACATTACAGTTGAAGAGGGTTTGTCCAAATTCAGTGAACCCAACTGTTGCGCAACAGACCCAGCAGCTGCTGATTACTTTCAGTGTAATACATCTAAGGAGGGTATTTTGACTGCGTCTTCTCCATCAACTGGATGTAATGATGAGCATCTGTTCAAGGGCTATGAAAATTTGACCTTGTCAGATGGAGTTAAAAATCTGTCCCCTTTGGACAGGTTCTCCAAACACTCTCCTATTGAAGAAAATGTGAATGGACAGCTTGAGCAATTGTCACTCCAACAGAGCCATTATCCTGAAAAAGTGGACACCAACATTAGTCTGCCTGGAGCTGGGCAAGCATCCACACTGTCATTGCCGAATGGAGAAGTCTTCAAACCACATTCTGAAATTCTGCCTGGAAAGTATGTGGAGAACAGTTACCAGGAATCATCTGGGATTTCATTGTATGAATCACAACACAAGAACCCTTCTGAGGTGCTCCACACAAACCTTGAGAACCTCGAGTGTGTTGGCCTCACCGCTGGGACGCAATTAATGCCTGTGTCACAGGGACAAGAAGAGCCAGTGAACCAAGAATCCTCCTTTGACTATTACAATGTTTCTGATGATGAGTCTGAAGATGGGACGAACAAAAAACAAGAGGAGGCTAAGAACCGAGAGGACGGTGGAACTGTACAGTGGCTCCTAGAACGAGAGAAAGAGAAGAGCCTCCAGAGAAAGTTTGAGAAGAATCTAACTCTCCCCAAGGAAGGTGATAACAATACCAGCCAGAAAACTACGCACACTGCTCGACTAGATAGCATGGACAGCAGCAGTATAACAGTAGACAGTGGATTTAATTCTCCTCGGTAAGCAAACAAGTGGTAAATTCAGTGTAATTGAATTTATGACTTAAAATTCTTTCAGGCTATAATTAGACAGAAAATCTCAAAGCAGATGCTAGACTTCAAAAATTAATTGATGCATTGTCATCTTACATCTGTAGAATTTAGAAATCCGTTTTTGCAGTGATTTAGTTTAGTACAAAATCTTGCCCCAGATTACTGTGCATTGCATATTTGTTCATTTTCTTTGGAATAATGAACACTTTATACCATTTACAGATAAACACATGAATATAACCTATTATTATTCATAAAAAAGAAAGTTAACAAGAAGAATAGATTGTTTGAAGCACCAGAAGAGACCTTAAATCAGTAAGCAGCTATGGGACTTGGAGAAAATCTTGATTGTGACAGTTTAATAATGTCGATTTCCACCTTGAGAAATTCACAGTGGATTGATTACGTGAGATAAGTCATCAATCCATTGTAAATTTCTTAAGGTAGAAATCGAATTTAACATTTGTTCACTGAAGATCTGTCTTGGTCACTGTGAGTTTTCCACATGTGGAATAGGAGCACTCAAATTTCTCTCATTCATAAGCAACTGAGCAACAATTAGACAAGCTGGGTTCTTCAGTCTTGAGAGAAGATGACTCAGAAGGGACCTCATAGAGGTGTATGAAATTGTAAATAGGATGAAAAAGTAAGCCCAGATTAATACTTTAGGATGCATCAAGACAGTAGAACAAGAGTACAGTAGAATCGTAAAGGGCAATTTCAGGACAGATACCAGGAAGTTTTCTTTATATCAACGGTAATCATCAGCCAGAACAGGTTGCCAGTAAAAGTGATACAGTGCACTGGGCTCATTTAGAAAGCAGCTTGATGCAGTGATGTGGGATGCGATAAGGTAGGTGTTTTGGAGGGATGAGATAGAATGGGCTGAAGGGCCTTCATCCAGACCAATCATGTGATCTTGTGAAAAGAACATTGTCTTAAAATTTGAGATCAAACAGAATTTTGGGAAATCCCCTCAAATTCAGTCTGAATTTGGAAGCTGATTTTTCTCAGCACCAAAAGAACTACAAAAGAATTGGTTTCCAAATGACTGTTTCCAAAATGTTGGGGCGTCTAATGCCCTTTGTTCTAATTTATGTTTTTCATGTATAAATAGTTGCTAAAATATCTTGTTAACTTTCGGATATTGTCAGTTTCAGGGGAGCTCGTGTACCTGAGGCCTGAAACTGCACCCATAAAAACATTTTCTTTTAAAATGTAAGGTTGTATTGAATTGTATAATATGCTCATATTCAATCTTATTTTGGAGACAAGTTTGCTGCAGTTTTTATTTACATAAAGAACTGTCTTCCAAATTAAGACTGAATTTTAAGAATTTTCAACAATTCTGGACGATGTTCAATTTTAAGGCAATCTGGTCTTATACGTTTAAATGAGCTGGAATTTCACACTCCTGCTGACTGGTTCTATGAGTTTTCAGCCCATGCTTTGAGAGACAACTGAGAACACTAATAGAACAGCAGTACCCCGAGCATTAGGAGAGTTTTAATATTGAGATATTAAATTTCTAAAATATATACCAAAAAAAGATTTTTTAAACTGTATGTAAGCTCCTCTGATGGTCTCGTGAATAAAAGTACCTCCCATTCTGCATAATTCAAAGTCATTATATTTTGCGATTATGTCTTGATAGTGTTAAAATACAGTTTACAGTTAGACAGCAATTCTACGGATTGATAATGGGTTGTTAATGATGGATTATAATATCCAGAAATGCAATTATTTTTTATATTGTACCAAGTAATACCATCACACCAGTGTAATCAGATCAGATGTGATGCTGAGTTGTGTCCCACACAATGTGCCTCCACCCATCCTTTCCCCATCAAACTCTCAGAAGAGCACCCTGTACTGCACCATCTGATATAAAGATTACTTAACCCCCTATGCTTATGGCCTCTTTGAGTATTGTTGCCCAAAGGTTGTGAAGGATTAATGTTATGGCATTAGTGTCTGGAAGCATTAATGTTTTTCCACCCATACTGTGTTTCAGTACTCGTGAAAGTCTGGCCTCTAACACCTCGAGCCTATTAGAAAGCAACAGGCGTCAGAACCCTGCTCTTAGTCCAGGACATGGAGGCACGGCAGCATTCAGTTTCCGAGCAACTACCGATTCTGCGCCAAGTGAACCTGAAAACCTACAAGAGCCCTTGAAGTGTTTAGCTTCTGTTACCAGTGTTTGACCACTGTCAGTAGTAGCTGTCAGTGACAGATTCCATATCATAGACTCAACAACCAATCACGCACCTATACTTCAGTTACCATTTGAAACGTATTGAGACCATCAGCTTTGCTCACACATAAGTGACAGTGAAACTGAATTTAGAGCCATTTCTATGAATTGGAGCTGTATTAAAAGAATAATCGTATGTACTTATCAATTTTACTTCTTCATCCTTTAGGTATTGAGTGGGTAATGCAACTTACTGCATGGCATTCGCCAACACCATAACTGCACCATACTGCATGAACGTCCATTGTGGGTTTGGTAAAGAAGAAAAAGCACAAACTGTTTTGCACTTCATGGCTTTGGTTTCTTGATGATATTCTACCAAAACTTCCATGTTTAGAAATGATCTTCTTTAGAACATCAAGCCAGCAAAATGCACCACAGTAATTTTGCAAAGCTAGTGCACGCATTAAAATCTGGATGAGCACATTTCTGTCACAGTCTAAACACTGAAGATATTATCTTCAATTCTAATGTCCGTTTTTTTTCTAAGAACAATTGTTGTCGATAATAAAGTGATGTGGTACCAACAGATTCTGTTGCACTATTGAAAGATAAAATGGTATTTGAGTTTTGTTAGTTGTACAATCTATAAGCTTGCACATTTGGTTATTTTTGTCACTATTTCAGTAGCCCTAACTACTGTCTATAAGAGCAATTCATAGGGAAAATTGTTTCAAGTATTATAGCAACTGTATACCAATTATATCTACCTGATAAGAGTCTGTTTATGTGTACCAATGTGCTTCAGAGGAAATGCTCTTGAATAAGAAACTCTATCTTGAAAACAGTTTGTTACATGGAAAATAGATATTGTTATTACAAGGCAGTGTAACTGAAGCATTTTGACTACAATATAAACCAAGTGAGCAAAGTTTGAGCGGGATAACACACATCACCTGTACACTTTGATTATGTTGCCAACAATAGCTTCCTCCTAACCAACATAACCAGTGCATAAAATTGTAAAGGTTTTAAATTTCTTGGATATTGGTGTCTGAGCTGTCACTGTTGATCATGCAGTGTCAGTGAGCACATTATTACCGACCTTTCTGTAGTAATTGAAACGTACGTTACCATATTATGTTACTGATAGAAGAGTATTACAGCACAAGGCTANTTTTTACAGTGACCAGGGCCCAGTGTTATGCATGTAACTAACATTGGTGCTAGCATGCCACTAGGTTCCTCTCTTTTTGCTGAAAGGTAACTCCATGTTTTATATCCATTAGTGCCTTTGTGTTTTGGGATGCCATTAAATATTAATTACTCTTTATTTTGTGTGATTTTTTTTTAAATAAACATTTCCTGTCCCATTCCTCCCTTCAGTCTCTTCCGACCCTCAGATGCTGATGCTGGAGTATGTTTGTACAGAACAGCAGCTCTTGTGGCCATTCCGCATCTATGAGTCTGCAGGATATTTAAACTAGGGCAGGGGCATCACAGTCAAACCTGACTCTAACATCACCCCAAAACATACAAGCACTGATTCCAGTAGAAGCTGCTGGATAACAGTCAGAAGTGCAAATCCTAGGCACTTTTTCTGTCTTGTAACCCAAGTAACCTGAGACCAACAGTAACATCCCTATTGCTGCCCTAATCGAGAGCAGCCCAACGCAGCACAGACTGGGGATCAAACCTACAACCTTCCCATCTGTATCGCAGATCTCTTTAGGAGTGGCTTAACCAACTGAGCTATCTATTAGGCTTCTGATGCACCAGTTAAGCCAATTTTGTACAAATCTAGGTATTTGGAATAGTAGTGAGTATGGAGCCAGTCCTTTAGATGTGTTATATTTATACATTTTTTTTAAAAAAGGGACTAATCATCTCATTTTGTCTTGTCCTACGACAGGCAAGAATCTGTTTTTGGTGGATATTTGGCATAATTTTATTATTACCTGGAGGCACACTGCTATTATCATGGCACTAAAACTGGTTAATATCTGCCCCTTTGTGAATGTACAGTTTCCAATATTCAACATCCAGCAGATGCTTATTGTGACAATAGCACTGGAACACGCTTATCATTTGGTTAACCTTACTTTCAAATTAAGTAATTTCTATTGATGCAAAACTATTAACACACCCATTGATAAATGATTTGAAATTTGATTTGGTTTCAATAAATGGTGTAAATATGAGATTACATAGAATTACATAGCGACAAAACAAGCAAACTAGTATAAATGTATATATGTTTACAAAATGTGTGTGTGCCTGATTTATTGCAATCCATAGTAGGACAAAACATTGCAAATGTCTTTGATACTGTTTCTATGGCAATGAGAGATTTGAATGATCTTAAATGTACACAAAACATTTTTTCATTAAGTCAACATATTGTTCATCATTGCACATAACTACCTCCACAGCTTTAATAAAATGGTAACAGTGAGGGTGATGTAGCATGATTCCCTTTCTTTTCCCTCTCTTTGTTACCATCTTATAAATAAGCTCTCACCAAACTTGCTTGTGAATTTTTACGCTGGTGCTTTAATTCCTTGAAGCGTGGGTTCCAAACTAGCTTCCATATATGTTCATTTTAATTCATGTGTTGTTTTGAAATGTGCCAGCACGTGAAAAAAAGATTAACTTCTTCTATCAGATATCTCTATGAGGAGTTTGCATTCAAAGGTTAGTCTATTTTTAAAGACTGAACTCAAAAGGATAATGATAGGTATTTTTCCTGTAAATGACTGAATTGTAATTGTATGAATTTAGTGAGTACAAATGCAAACAATATTTTTTCTTCAAGAAGAAGGAATAGAGCAGCCAGGACTGCCTTGTACAAATATGTTTGCACTGCTAAAATAACAACAAACGAAAAAAAGTGATTTTCTCTGGTTGCTGTTAAACTCATCCAGATGTGGTGTTTATATTGTAAAAAGTTTCTTACCAAGCAATCGTTCATGGAACGTCTTCCCTAATGTTACTGTTTTATGTATGTTATAGCAAATTATAACAGGCTTGTTTTTTGTAAGTGTATTATACTGTAAAATGATGTGTTTAGCTGTCATGCTTAGTACAATAACTTGAAAAACTGTAAACAGGGATTTTTAAAAATGTTTATTTAAAAGTCCCTCTATGTCAAAAGTGTTTATGTTGTTACTATTGTAGCTCATGTGAATTTTCCCTTTGGGAATGTGTTATTTACTTTAAAGCCATTAAATAACGTTTCTTTAATATATTGTAATGCTTTGCATTTTTTTCAGACATGCAGATGTAATAGTTCCTTATTGAGTGCTGAATAATAATCCTTGCATTTGATATGGCCCTTTCACATCTGGAGCATGTTTCAAAGTGCTTCACAGGATCTGTAAAGTGTAGTGACTATTTTTGGGTGGATGTGACGCACAACAATGTCCCACAAACAGCTATGAAGTGAATGAACGATTTTATTCAGAGAAATGTTGACCAGGATCACAGGGGCGTTCTATTTTTTTTTAAATAGTGCCATGGGATCTTTTAACATCCACCTCAACAGAAAGACAAATAGACAGGGAGGGCTTCACTTTAATGCCTCATCTGAAGGTTGGCACCTCGCCACAATGCAGCACCCTCCCAGCAGTGCACTGGAGGGTCAGCCTGTACTTTTGAGTTTAGAGTCTTGCCCTGGAGCCTGAACCCACAACCTTCTGACTCAGGGTTGAGAGTGCTACCAGGTGAGCCAGGCTGACACCTAAGAATATACAGTAAACTCCTGATAACTCATCAATGAAAGGGAAAAGTGCTCAACGACTAGTTATCCAGAGTAGCTAGATAGCTGAGCGTGAAAACCAAACCTCCACACAACTCCACCGAGCATCTGAGCCAGTCACAGGAAAGGGGCAGGAGGCATCTGTGATGCAATATGCTATCTTACAGGATGCATTATCCTATGTAAGTATTTACAAGAATTTTTAGAATAAAACTAGTTATTAATATTTAATATTGGAAGCAGCTGGGATGTTGACAGCACAGCTACTTAAGTGGTAGTGACTAGTTAAGCCAGTGTCATGTTATCAGGAGCTTACTATAGCATTCTTAAGGAATAAAACATTTATGTGTAAAGAAGAATTCAGGAAGCTTAATTTGGGATCAGGAATAACAATGTAAACATTGCATTATTCACAATATTATGATTTCAAATTAGTCATTTACCTTTTATTAAAAAAAAATCATCGATTTTATCTGTTCTCCTTCACCTCTACTGAAGCCATTTAATTCCTTTTACTGGAGTATGGCTCTACATGGACCAGATGTACTTTGGTACATTGCCCAAGAAACTCATTGTTCATGTATCAAACTTAATACTGAGTGTTCGCAGTCTATTCAACTGGAGATGGGGGTGGGGGGAGAGAGAGTACAGCTAAACATAATCATGTTTCATGTGAGTCAAAAGAGTTTTGGATGAAGAAAACCCTTCCATCCATATGATCACATCCTCCTCTCCAGCATGATGTCTGGATATCAACCTGGGGTACGAACCCTGGCTGACTTTTCCCTCCCTAACCCAGAGGGACTGAGGCTACTTGTAGTTCACCAACTGCTGCCCCTGTTGAGATCAGCTACTCAGTGCAACTTGGATATTGAGGCTTAGAGCTGCACTGGGTGGTCCGTTTTAGGTAGCAAACTACCTGAGGAACTCACTTATTTTAAGGATGAATTGTTATACATAGAATAGCTGGAATTTTTTTTACACACACAATTAAAGGTACACAGAGGTAGTAAGTGAATAAATATTGAACAGAGCAGTGTAATGGGCAGCAAAATGATGGACTGCAACTTCATATCTCAGGCAAATTTTGAATATCAAGCAGGCTGGCTAGAGGGAGGAAAAATATAGGAATCCACTCAAACTGTCTCATCCAACTCTTAGCAAATAAATATCTGAAGGTACCTGGTTAGTCAGGGAAACTGGGTATAGAGTGATAATAATAATAATAATCCTTGCATTTGATATAGTGCCTTACGACGTATTTGTCTCATAGCACTTAACGGAATATACTGTAAAGTGAATTGACTATATTTGTGGGCGGAAAAGTGATCTGCCAATCGACTAACAACCGGGTTCTTACTTACTGCTAGATAAACTGAGGTGATGGGAAATGAAAATAAGAGTTATTAAAAATACATACTTCCACAATTCATCATTTCACATCATTCTTCATTCTGTTTTAGATTTAAAATTTTAAAATAGTTAATTTTAACCTGGATACAAGACACATAAACACGGGACTAAAAATTGGGAGAAATAGTAATTTCATATAATTCATATTTAATTCTGTCTTAGCTTTAAAATCTGAATTCAGCCTAAACACAGGTAATATTGTGTGAACCTTCATTCCCATGGTTAATACTGTATATATTTTTGAAATATGTTACTCTACAACTAATAGCTTGAGACATCACATTTCTGGAGAATTGTGTCCACTGCAAACCTCTAATAGTAGTTTTTTTTAATTTAATTAAAAATTTCTAATTACTGCACCTATGGCTGGTATTAATTTTTGGCCTCAATCTTTGCCTTGCTAAAAAAAAGTCACAAGATGTGAATGAATTAAAAAAAAGTAGAGCAGAGAAGTAATTTTAAGAGAATAAGAAAATAAGAAACGACAACAACATTACATTTGTAAAGCGCCTTTCACGTCGGGAGAACATCCCAAGGCGCTGAACAGTCAGGGATCAGGACCCGAGAGTGGGGGAGCAGGGTTGGGATGAGGGAGTGCAGAGAAGGTAGGCCCCGAGATCCGTAACTGAAGAGCTCTGAGACGCCGTCCGGCATGGAGGATGCTATATAAATCCAAGTTGTTGTTCCTGTTGTAGCTGGGTGCTGAAGGCACGGTTGAAAAGGAGGGTCTTGAGTCGTGCCTTGAAGGAGGCTAAGGAGGAGCAAGGCTAAGGGATTGTGGGATGGCGTTCCTAAGGGTGGGGGCAGCGAGGCTGAAAGCCCGGACACCGATGGTAGTGCAGGTCGGGCGGGAGACATGGAGCAGGCCAGAGCCTGCCGAATCGAGGGAGCAGATAGGTTGATAGGGCATCAGCAGGTTAGAGAGGTAGGAGGTGGCAAGGCTGTGGAGGGCCTTGAAAGTGAGGATGAGGATTTTGAATTCTATCTTCAGAGGGATGAGGAGCCAGTGGAGTCGAGCAAGGGTGGGAGTGATGGGGTCACGGAGCCTGGTGTGGGAGTGGACACGAGCTGCAGAATTCTGGATGATTTGCTGCTTGTGGAGGGAAGAATTGGAGAGGCCGACAAAGAGGGAGTTTCCATAGTTGAGCCTTGAGGTGAAGAATGCTGTATGAGGGGTGAGGCAGTGATGGAGTCGGGCAATGTTGCGGAGATGGGGGAAGGCATAGCGGGTCATGGCACGGATATGGGGAAGAAAGGACAGTTGATGGTCAAACAAGACGCCCAGGTTCCTGACTGATTTGGTGAGGTTGAGTGTGTATCTCTGGATGCTGATGCTGTCAGTGCCTGAGGTGCGGAGGCGCTGACGTGAGCCAATCAGGATGGCCTTGGTCTTGCTGACATTCAGCTGTAGAAAGTTGGCTCTCATTCAGGTGTTGATGTCTGACAGACAGTTTTTCAGGATGTCAGTTGTCCTGGAATTGAGGGTGGAGGCAGAGATAGAGTTGGAGGTCATCTGCATACATGTGGAAGTTGACCTCATGTTTGCGCATGACGTCACCAAGAAGGAGCATGTAGAGGTTGAAGAGGAGGGGACCAAGGAAAGATCCCTGAGGAACACTGCATGAGACTGTGTGGGAGATGGAAGAGAAACCATTGGCGGAGACAAATTGGAGACAGGGTGAAAGATAAGGCCTGAACCATTCAAGGGCAGAACCTTGAAGGTTGAGGTGAGAGGAGAGGCGGTGGAGGAGGATGGAGTGGTCCATGGTATCGAAGGATGTCATTTGTCACCTGACTAGAGCAGCTTCCCTGCTGTGAGCAGCACAGAAACCTGATTGGAGGGGCTCATGAAGGGAATGGTAGGAGAGGAAGGAGCGAAGCTGGGAAGCAACGACTCTTTCAAGGATCTTGGAATAAAGAGGGAAGTTGGAGATGGGCCAATGGTTAGAAAGCAGGGATGAGTCCAGGGAAGTTTTTTTCAGGGTTGAGATAATCATAGCTGTTTTTTGGAGGGAGAGATTGATGGTGTCAGAGAGTTGAGGGGCAAGGAGGTGGAGGTGGGAGCTAAGGAGAGGGGTGGGGATGGGGTCAATGGAGCAGGTGGTGTGTTTCATGCTGGATATGGTGGTGATGAAAGAGGACGGGGAGACAGGTGCGAAGATGTTCAGGGAGGGATGGGAGTGTGAGGGGGAGATGGGGAGGAAGTTGCGGTTGGGAGGGCAGAGACAGCTGATCAGATCGCCTCCATTTTGGACTCAAGGAAATCCAGCATCTCCTCACAAACAGAGTTTGAGGAGAGAATGGGTGAGGTGTGAGCGGGTGGACGGAGGAGCCGGTTGGTAGTGGAGAAGACGAGCCTGGGGTTGTGCTTCGCCTCCAAGGTTATCTTGGAGAAGAAGGACGATTCGGCAGAGGTGAGGGTGGAGTGGTACGTTTTGATGTGATCCAGCCAGATCTGCTGGTGGACCATTACATCAGATTTGAGCGAGGTGCATTCGGCAGCCCGCACCTGACACTTGAGGGAGTGGAGGTGGCTGGTGTACCAAGTGAAATTCGTGAGGAGGAGGCGGTTTGGGAGGTGAGGTGGGCAAGGGCATCTAGATTGGTGGAGAGGGAGCTGTGGAGGAAAGTCAGTGAGGAGGATAAATCAGTGCGGGAGATAGGCCAGAGGGGAAGGAGTTCAGATGATTTCAATGCAGCAGAGAGGGATTGCGGATAGATTTTTTTCTAGTGGCGATAAGAGACAGAGGTGGGTTGCATGGCAGTGGGGAGAGGGATTGAGGAGTTAAAGGAGATGAAATGGTGAGGGTGGAGCAGTACGTTTTGATATGATCCACGTCAAAATGGGGGCGGTAAATGAGGAGAATTTTGAGGGAAAGATTGGAGCGATGTAAGGTGCTTGACTGAGGGGAATCAGTCAGAGAAGTAAGGGGATGGCTTTGTCTGTGATTGTGATATCCAAGACACTGAGGCCCTGGGTAATCACCAGGTCAAGTGGGTGGCCATGAATGTGAGTGGCAGAGAGGATGTGGAGGGAGAGGAGATGGAGTTTGAGGGGTGAAGTGAAGGTTGAAGTTGCTGAGGATGAGGAGGAGTTCAGAACCGAGGTAGAGAGAAGCTAGGAGGGTGGGGACGTCAGAGATGAAGGTGGGGGAGGTTTTGGGGATGGGGCTGTAAATTAGAAGAATTTTGAGGGACAGATTGGGGTGATAATAATAATAATAATCCTTGCATTTGATATAGCGATGAAGAATGTAAGGTGCTTGAATGAGGGAATAAGCCAGAGAAGTAAGCGGATAGAGCAAGTGAGGTTCTGGAGATGAGGGCCATAACACCACTATGGAGGTTGGGACATGGGGCACGGTGGGAGGTATAGCCAGGTGGTGTGGCCTCAATGATGGGGAATATGAGCGGATATTTTGAGGGGGCGGAAGGGATAGTTGCCGAGGAACGTGTGAGATGGGAGGGCGTGATGGACTGAATGGCAGGGAGGGTGAGAATGAGGATGAGCGAGCAGAAGTTGGCCCCCGGGGTCTGGGTCCTGTGGGGCTTGAGTGATAATAAGGAATGGGGCTGTCTGTGTGACTCTGGTGGACAACTAACGCCGAGTGTCACAGTAAGCCTGACGGAGGATTCCTAGGCTGAAGCAGAGGGAGGCTATGGGATGGTCAAGTAGGGATAGGATGAGAGGAGGTCAGAAATAATAATAATAATAACCCTTGCATTTGATATAGCGCTTTTTATGTCATCTAGACATCTCAAAATGCTTCACAGAATATACTGTAAAGTGAATTGACTGTTTGTTTGTGGGTGAAACTTGCCCAACATTTCAGCCTGCCAGGAATGGAACCACTGAGCTACAGTACAGTGAACTACAAGAGAGGATAGAAAGGACAGAAAGAGGAGAAAGCATGGAATGGATGCATAGAATGATAAAAGACAATCCCCACCCCTCCACCCCCAGAAAGTGTGGGTTTGTTCAGGGCCTGGAGTAGACCTGGCCTCTGGCACAGACAAATGGACTTATACTGGAGGTGCAGTACACTTAGATTCAGGCAATGATTTGCTAGCTTCTTGCACTTCTAGGTTAGTAAGATTGCTCCCAATGTCACTTCCTACGTGTTTCATGAATATGCAAGAAGTATCACTTACGTCACTGCTTGTTCACACTATGTGACATTAAACCCAGGTCCCGCCTGCCTGATCAGGCAGATGTTAAAGATCCCATGGCATTTTTCAAAAGCAGAAGAATTGTTTTCGAAAAGTAAAATTGGTCATTCATTTCATGGCTGTCTGTGGAACATTGGCTTGACTGTGTACAAATTGGCTGCAGTGTTCTCCCACAAACACACATCACCGCACTGTGCAGTATATCCTGTGTATATCCTCCCAATGTGATAGGTGCTGTACCAAACGTAGGATTATTATTATTATAAGTACAACTTCCTGCAATGGTGAGTCATAAAGTTCTTGTGAGATTAGAAACATAGAATTATAGAAACCTACAGAGCAGGAACCCTTTTATCCCATTGAGTTTGCACTGACTCACAGAGCAAAGTGTTCATTCCATCCCACTGTCCGATCCTATCCCGATAACCCTTTGAGCCTTTACTTTTCACATACCTGTCTACTTCTCACAGTGAAGCACTTTGGGCATCCCGCTGACATGGAAGGCGCTATTCCAAATGCAAAGTTTTTTTTTAAATCCACAATGGACTCTGCCTCAACTTATTTGGCTAGGCATTCCACTTCCCAACAACTCTCTGTGTGAAAATATTTCTCCTAAGCTCTTTTTTCGCTTTTCTTGTGGCTACCGTATACTTATGTCCTCTAATCATTGACTCCCCTACCAGTGGAAATAACTTCTTCCGGTTTATCCTGTCAAAATTCCTCATAGTTTTCTACACTTCCATCAGATCGCCACTCATCTTTCTTTGCTCCAGTGAAAACAGACCCAACCTCTCATCATAACTGTAGTCTTTCATCCCTGCTTTCATTTTTATAAATATCTTCTGCATCACCTCCAAAGCCTTATAAACATCCTTCCTGAAACGAGGTCCTTTCTCCCTCACATCCGCACCACAACTGGCACCGCCTTCCATCACCTCCGGAATATCGCCAGACTACGCCATTACCTCACCCCTCACGCTGCTGAAACCCTGGTTCACGCCTTTGTCACCTCAAGGCTGGACTACGGGAACTCTCTCCTCGCCGGCCTTCCCGCCACCTCCCTCCACAAGCTGCAGGTCATTCAGAACTCTGCAGCTCGTGTACTGTCCCGCACCAGGACCACATCACTCCCACCCTCGCTCGCCTCCACTGGCTCCCCATCCCCCAGAGGATCGAATTCAAGATCCTCATCCTCAC
Organism: Callorhinchus milii; assembly: GCF_018977255.1. Taxonomy (NCBI): domain Eukaryota; kingdom Metazoa; phylum Chordata; class Chondrichthyes; order Chimaeriformes; family Callorhinchidae; genus Callorhinchus; species Callorhinchus milii. The sequence continues at coordinate 57,558,193 of NW_024704742.1, read as the reverse complement.
CTACAAGGCCATTCACGGCCTCGCTCCCTCCTACCTCTCCGACCTACTATCCCCCTACCTACCTGGCCGTACCCTCCGTTCCTCTGGCTCCGGTCTGCTCCACATCCCCCGCCCCAACCGCCCTACCATCGGTGGTCGGGCCTTCAGCCTCTCAGCCCCGAGGCTCTGGAACTCTATCCCCCAGTGCCTTCGCCGCTTCCTCCCTTTCCTCCTTCAAGGCCGGTCTCAAAACCTTTCTCTTTGACCATGCCTTCAGCTCCCCTCTCGACTCTCTTCCCCCTCCTCGCTCCCTCCCTTCCCTCCCCTCACCCTGACCATTTCCCCCCTCCTCGCTCCCTCCCTTCCCTCCCCTCACCCTGACCATTTCCCCCCTGCTCGGGTCATGACCCAACTGTGCAGCGCCTTGGGACGTCCTCCTGACGTGAAAGGCGCTTTATAAATGGAATCTTGTTGTTGTTGTTGTTGAGGTGCCCAAACCCAAAAGCAATACTCCAGTTGTAGCCTAACTGGAGTCCTATAGCTCAGTGGTTAGAGCACTCGCTTTGCAAGTGAGAGACCTGAGTTCAATTCCAGGCAGAGGGCGAAACCTTGGGCAAGTTTCCTTACTCCACACAGAGCCTAATAATAATCCCTCCAAAACCCAAAACAATAATAAATTGGTCATTTTCAATCTACGACTGTTTGTGGGACATTGCTGTGCGCAATTGGCTGCTGCGTTCGCCCACAAATATACAGTCAATTCACTTTACAGTGTGTTCTGTGAAGCGCTTTGGGACGTCCTCCCGACATGAAAAGCGCTATATCAAATGCAAAGATTATTATTATTATTATTATAACTGATACTTTGTACAAATGTGGCATTATTTCCGTTTATACTCTATACCACTAGGTATAAAAGCCAGAATATCATTAACATTTTTCACATTCCTTTTCAGTCGCACTGACAGTATCAAGGACTTATATACCTGCATTCCCAACCCATTTTCTTCCTCTGCTCTGTGCAACATACTGTCATTCAATATAAAATCCTTTTTTTTCCTGTCAAAATGAATCATCTTAAATTTTTGCTTCATTAAACTTCATCTAACACTGATCTACGATTGCATTAATCTATTTAAACCCTGCAGTCTCTTGCAAATCTTCTCAATATTCACTGTACCACCTAGCTTGGTGTTATCCGCAAACTTTGATACCTTTGAAACCTTGGGCAAGTTTCCTTACTCCACACGCCTAATAATAATCCCTCCAAAACCAAAAACAATAATTAAATTGGTCATTTTCAATCTACGACTGTTTGTGGGACATTGCTGTGCGCAATTGGCTGCCGCGTTCGCCCACAAATATACAGTCAATTCACTTTACAGTGTGTTCTGTGAAGCGCTTTGGGACGTCCTCCTGACGTGAAAAGCGCTATATCAAATGCAAGGATTATTATTATTATTATTATATCCTTATAGCTAAAAGTCAAGGTCGTAATACAGAAGGAGAAAAAGGAGTTCCCAGGCAGACCCGTGCTGCCATTAATTAAATATCAGTCTGCAAACTAGAAAAATATCCTTTAAGCCTTACTCTCTGCTTCCTATCCTTCAACTGCCTTTTTATCCAAATTGTCAGATGACTTCTGGAAATCCAAATACACTGCATCCATACCGCTACTTTTATCTACACTTTCAATTACTAGAGTATTGTATTAACTTTGCCATTATCAGTTGAGACAAAATGGATCATGACATGTCTTCACAATATTATTTGATGTACAAACTCTGTTAGTATTATGCACTTTTGTGGTAAACATACAGTTTAAGTTGAGAATATATATTAGGAATGCAAATGATAAGAATTGTGCAGATGTGCTTCAGCATAATCTTTAGATTTACACACAGCTGTGGAATCCTGTCATATTGATTTGTTCTGGTTGCCTGACTGTTCATTGTCAAGTCCTCTATGTGAAATATCCAGTATTGGGTCTGTACTCTTCAGGTTAGTGCATGTAATTAATTTGTTTCTTTTATAAAGTATTACAAGATACAGTCAAACCTGTTTTCAGCAACCATTCAAGGAACTGGACCAAAGTGGCCTTTATGCCAGGGTAGCCTCTGAGTAAGGGTTCGTTGATGTGTGTAGAATTTCTAAGTGTATAGAAAAATATATCAGTACGTATTAATAATGAAAATTAGCTTTAACCCATATATCAAACTAGTTTTAATAAAGTAATAAATCAATTACAAAATGCAAATCGTTACTGTTTCCGTGGGCCAAACATTTCCATGGGCCCGCCTATAGACTCCCGCTTGTCTCCTAGCACACTGGTTGCGTTAGATGAGTGTTTGCTGAATAGAGGTGGTTTATTGTGGGAAATCGGTCTGGACTGTTCCAGGGTCATTGTTTGACACCTGAGCAGAGGTTGTTGCTTTAACAAGTTTGACTGTATACACATGAAGGAGAAAGGAGCAACAACAACAAGATTGCATTTATAGAGCGCCTTTCTTGTCGGGAGGAATATAGTTATACACATGAGGTAGAAAGGAATAAAAGGGTATGGGAGGGATTAAGGAATGGATGGAGACGCGTGTGGAATATAAACTCTGGAACAAACTAGTTTCTTTCTATTTTCAAAGAACCCCTGAACAGCACCGTACAGTAATTTCCAGTCAGTCTTATAACAATATTTTGATATGAAAAAACAGTTGATTCTTTGGTCGCTTTTAAGCGCTCCAAGACACTAACCTGCATGGAGGGCACAAGTTGTTGTTGTTGTTGTTGTTGTTGTTGATAGCACATCGTTATTTTTTCACATATAACCCAGAATGAAGATAGAATGAAGCATTGTATTTCTTTGTATTTAGCACACATTTTGTAAGAATGTTTCGCTTTTGTATTTCACACAATCGGCTGCACTCAAGTTGTCTGTTGATGGTGATCGGTTATGATGTGCTGGAGTTCCCAAATGGTCTCAGCCTTGTTTTAATGGGTACTAAGAGCTTCTGTTGCCATAGTGATTCCAAGTTCAGCTCGCTGCCAGAAGTTGCTCCAGACTTCTATGCTGGTACAATGTTTTGTTGCTTGAATGATTTATTCAATATATGTCACAGAATATTCCCTGAGAAGCATGCGCTCAGTAATGTGCACAAAAGATCCACAAACTGAAAACGTAATCATGTTGAACATAACAACAAAACGTTTTATCTAGTGGCACATATTGTTCATGTTTCACCCAGGAAAACCAACGCAGGATCGGAAAAGGTGCAGGAATTGGAACCCAATTCTGTTGCGTCGAATCTGGTGCCCAGTTCGCTGTGTGAAGTACTTTGAGATGTCCTCCCGACTTGAAAGGTGCCGCATAAATGTAAATTGTAATCATAACTTTTTATTATTTTTTCTAACTACAGGAAAGGTAAGGTTTAAATTGCGATGTTAACCGAAAAGAGAATATGTTTTTCCTCAGTTGGTTCATGATTAGGAGTTTACGTGAACGTTGTTAGTTCTGAACCATCGGAACAGATTTGTTTTATGTTGGGAGCTTAAATGTACATTTGTAATATTTAATAATATTTTAATATTTTTTAATATTGAATAGTAGGTTTATTATTCTGCTTCAAGGAAATAGATTTCTGCATCCCAAGAATTCTTAGTGTACTGTATTTCTGAAATATTTATAGATTTTGTAAAATGTTCTGTTCTATTTTGATATTCAACGAAATACAGAGAAAATTGTCAGATTTTATGATTCACCTATTTTCATATCATTAGATCTGAGCAGTATTCGTGATTTCCAAACCAGATAGTGCTTCATAAATTTTAAAGAAAGTAGTTGCTGAAATGGTGCTGGAACAAATGAAAATGCTTCAGTGTATGGGGATAATGGTCATCATTTTTATTACAAGTAAGTGCTTATAACGTCCCTGCTTGGTCCTTCTTTGCACACCAGCAAATCTTTAACTATCTGAACTATCACAATTACACAGTTATATACAGGGAGGTGTGAGGAAGTCAATGTGTTGTGGAGGTGTATTTTATGTGTGTGAGAGAGATAGAGAGAGATGGCTTGATTATCTAAAGAGTTAAATAAATATATAACTAAGATGGCCTTGACTGCCACCAACATGCCACAACTGCCCCTCTGAAGACTTAGAGGTTGGTTTAGTAATTGAATAACATTGTTTTTTTCTACTCTGCCCTCCTCTTCTGAAGGCAGTAGCTCAAGCCAGAGTACACTTTAATTGGCCCTATCACTTCTTCAGTACCTCTCCCCAGTGACCATTCTGATTTACAGATATCCCAGGCTGGACAGTGACTATCAGCAGGCCATTCAACCATGGAGGAGACAACATAGCTCAAGCCCTATTCTGCCCACACATAGGCATTTTTCAACATAGGTTAAATAATAAGTGATTGGTGGATGCAATACCAGATCATGTGTCCACCTCTTACCCGTAATTATTACTAATCCAATAAACCTGAGACATGCCTGATCTTCATAAGATCACAAGATTGGTTTGGATGAAGAAGACCCCAGTTTCTAACTGATCTTATCCTTCAAGAATATCCACCCTACATTCATCGCAGCACTGAGCTGTTTTTTAAATGAGTCCAGCACCCTGGCCCTGTTGTACCTTAAGCATTGCATTTACCACAGAGTCATCAGAGGAAGCCCTGGAATACAAATAATTGGTTGCTTCATTCACTACAGAATATAATTGCTACACTTTACAGTAAATTCTGTGAAACACTTTGTGACATCCTCCTGAAAGACGCTGTATAAAATGCAAAGATTATTTCACTTCATTTTTTTAAAATGTCAAATACTGTATATCTTAAATGGGTTTGTTTTCTTATTTTGTTTCAGAAGCTTTTACATTAACTAAGTCACAAAACCTAGCCCCAACTTTTATGACAAATATGACAGTTGTTCGCCTGAATGAAGATGCACTACCAGGTAAACCCAGAAAGCAGTAACAAACAGTATGGATATTTCTAACAATCTGTTCTCAATTATATGTTATGCATTGGATCTCAATGGCACATTGAATGGAAGGTAAATGAAAATTATTCCAATAGATTAAGGAGGAAAGGCTTTTGATCATACCAAACTATCCGTCAGTAATTTGATCCCTGAACAGTACTTTCAGATATGCCATGAAACCATAGAAATTTAGAGCATAGAGACCATTCCACTCATTGTGTCCATTTTTGCAAGAACTGTCCATTTAGTCCCATTTTCTTGCATTTTTCCCATGACAATAAAACAACCAAGCATAAGTTGATCATTGCCCAGGGCAAATTTTACAACAAACAGCATAAGTATTTCTTCAAGCAAAGGGTAATTATTGGTAACAGCTGGAAGAGGTTTACAGGAAGGGTGGTTGAGCTCAGGACACTGGAATCATTTAAGAATTGGAAGTAATGGGAAGACTCTAGGGAGGGTTTTGTAGAAAAATGTGATCAAATCAGCCAAAGGGTCTTTTTCAACCAAATCTTTCTTATGATCTTATAAAATACAAAAATGCATTTGCATAAGTGCCATTCACATGAGGAGGATGCCCCTCTGTACACGGGAGACAGAGAGTTACCTGTAGCATAATTCCAATTGACCTGGAATTGTGAAAATTCAAACTATTGCTTTACTGTGTACGTCAACTATTTCAATGACTATTGATATCCATTAAACATCTTGTCTTTGGCATCATTCTAAACAGCAACTGACATGTTAATCTAAAGATATTTATTTGATGTTTGTTTCTTAGTTTTTACATTTATTTTCTGCTGAATTTCGCAACGTTACCTTTCAGATGCTTTTAAGCACTTTGAGTCACTTCCCTGTGTGCAGGGCGCTATATAAGTGCAAGTTGTTATTGTTGTTGTTAATATTCACTATGTACCTGGCCATTACATTGAATCATGTAATGTTATGCTGACATTATACTGATTTTACATTGTAATAATAATAATAATAATCCTTGCATTTGATATAGCGCTTTTCACGTCGAGAGGACGTCCCAAAGCGCTTCACAGAACACACTGCAAAGTGAATTGACTGTATATTTGTGGGCGAACGCGGCAGCCAATTGCGCACAGCAATGTCCCACAAACAGTCGTAGATTGAAAATGACCAATTTATTATTGTTTTTGTTTTTGGAGGGATTATTATTAGGCGTGTGGAGTAAGGAAACTTGCCCAAGGTTTCGCCCTGCCTGGAATTGAACTCAGGTCTCTCACTTGCAAAGCGAGTGCTCTAACCACTGAGCTACAGGACTCCACTGTATTGTAACGTGCTCAGCAGAAACAAAAGGTTATCATGAGCCCAAGTTTCTTAATTATTCTCTCTCAATATTCCCTCTTCCAATTATGATCTCTGTATTACTGTTCTTTTCCAAAGATTATACATATCAGCATATGTTCTTGCATTGCTTTGAGTTTAACACATTTGTAATTCTTTCTCTTGAGCTGTTTTTACTTTCCTATTGATCATTTGTTTTCGTTTTCCTCCAATGCTCATAGTTTTATTTCCTTCCCTGAATATTTTCCTTCATATTTTCCACTCCAGGTGTGTCTGTTTTTAAGCTGGCAGCTGAAGATAAGGATGGTGATTCGCTCTTATATGGGCTCGAGGAACTGCCAGCTTCAGTTTACTTTACAGTGAACAACAGGAGTGGTGATGTAACTATTAAAGAGTCCATTGACAGAGAGGTATGATATTTTATAGGTATTTTATCTATTCTTCATTTACTGTGCATCTATGTAAAACAGACTGTAACTAGGACAGGTATCTTACTTGTTGACTGGTGGATACTGGAATACAGTTCATTCACCAGTTCACCAGTTGTAAGAGAAATCACTGCTGGATTCACATTATAAATTAAGAAAGTGACCATTTTTTGCTCATCTGCATTTTGTCCTTTTTTTTGGCTCATCTGCCCCCACACTCTGGAACTCTATCCCGCAGTTCCTCTGCCTCACCCCTCTCTTGCCTCCTTTAAATACCATCTAAAGACTTTCCTTTTCGACCGTGCCTTTGGACATCTTCCCACCCCCACACCCCTACCCTCCACCCCTCCTGACCCCAACTCCCAGCTCAGGTCAAAAAAAACCCTGACTATCCAGTGCCCTGGGACATCTTTCCAATGTGAAGGGTGCTATATAAGTGTAATTTATTGTTGTTGTCCATAAAATACACAGTCATACCCCTTTACATATAGCCTGTGAAGCCCTTTGAGACGTCTTGATAACATGATAAGGTTCTCTATCAAATGGAAAGGATTATTATTTTAGAATCATTTGACCTGCAATTGTAATTCTTCCCACTTGGATCCTATCAAGAGCAGGACTTAAGTTCATAACCGAGGCTGACATTAGTGTGTACTGAAGCATTGTTAGAGATGTTATCATTTAAGGTGAAACTGAAGACATATCTAGTTGTTCTGATTAATGTTAAATAATAATAATAATCCTTGCATTTAATATAGTTTTATCAAGTTGAAACATCTTAAAGCGCATTTCAAGTTCCTATAGTCCGATTGCTGTAAGAAATCACTGCAATCTTAGACCCTATTATTCTCATTTGACCTGAGGAACCATCAGTGAATGGAATACTGTGAAGACGAATGGAATAAGTATCTGCGATTTTTATGCATAGCACATTTTATGTAGGTCTTTTGTTGCACAAATCTGGAACCCAATTTTTTTGTATTTTACAGGCATATGCAAACAACAATGATCACTTTGGAATAATTATTACGGTTAATGATGGGATAAATGCAATAGTAAGTAGCTTTAATGATATTAATAAAATAATAATAATCCTTGCATTTGCCTTATAACATCATCAGAAAGTCTCAAAACATTTCACAAGATTTATTGTAAAATGTAGTGGACACAAGGGAGCTTCCCAGGCCCTAGAGACAGTAGGAGGAGAGCAACAATGATGACCCTCGAATATGCGTTTGTCACCTCCCGCTTGGATTATTCCAACTCCCTCTTCACCGGTCTCCCCAGCTCCACTATTCAAAAGATCCAGCTCATTCAGAACTCTGCCGCCCACAAACTGACACTGACCAAACTACGTACCCACATCTTACCAGTTCTGGCCTGACTTCACTGGCTCCCCATCACTGAACGGATTGACTTCAAGATCCTCACACTCGTCTTCAAATCCCTTCACTCCCTGGCACCTCCCTACATCTCCGATCTCCTCACTCTCCAATCCACTACCCAGCGCCTCCGCTCGACTGGCACCAGACTCCTGATTGTCTCTTACACACTCTGCTCTACCATTGGAGGTCGTGCTTTCAGCCACTATGCCCCAAAACTCTGGAACACACTAACTCAAACCCTCCACCTTGCCCCCTTCTCCCCTCTTTCAAGTCCCATCAGAAAACTTTCCTCTTCGACCGTGCTTACGGCCACCTTCGTCCTCCCCCGGCTCGGACTCAGGCTTCACCACTGTTGAGCACTCTGACATGCTACCCTGCAAGAAGGGCGCTATAGAAGTGTAAATTGTTGTTGTTGATCACCATTGTTAGAGGAATGAGCTATGAACAACCATTAGGCAAGCTAAGGTTTTTTAGTCTGGAGAAAAGACGGTGTAGTAGTACCTTTAAAAGCGTACAACATTTAAAAAGGATTGAAATGGTAAATTCAGAACAATACTTCAGGATGCACTGAGACAGTAAAACAAGAGGCCTTAGGTTTAGAGTTGCAAAAACAATAACAAGTCGGGAGGACGTGTAAAGCATTTCAGACCCGAGCTGGGGTCGGGGGGGAGAAGGGAGGGGAGGGGAATGGGGGTGACTAATGGCATGGTCAAAGAGGAGGGTCTTGAAGTGGGACCTGAAGGAGGCTAAGGAAGGGGCAAGGCAGAGTGATTGGGGGATGGAGTTCCAGAGGTTGGGGGCACAGTGGCTGAAGGTACTCCCGCCAATGGTGGGGTGGGTGGGTTGGGGGACATGGAGCAGGCCAGAGCCGGCTGAGCGGAGGGAATGGGCGGGTTGGTTGGGGGTTTAGGAGGTCACAGAGATAGGGTGGGGCGAGACCATTGAGGACTTTGTAGGTGAGGACCTGGATCTTCAACTGGATCCTCTGAAGGATAGGGAACCAATGGAGTCGGGTGTGAATGGGGGAGATGGGGTCACAGAGTTTGGTGCGGGAGAGGACAAGGACTGCAGAGTTCTGGATTATCTGCAGCCTGTGGAGGGAGGAGTTGGGAAGGCCAACAAGCAGGGTATTTGCTTAGTCGAGCCTGGAGGTGATGAAGGCATGAACAAGAGTTTCAGTGGCCTGAGGGGTGGCAGAGTTGGGTGATGTTACGGAGGTGAGGGAAGGCAGAGCGGGTCATGGTTTGGACGTGTGGAAGAAAAGACAGTTGAGGGTCGAAAAAGACACCTCTGTTCCTGACTGGCTTGGTGAGTTGAAGCGAACAACCATGGAGGTTGATGCTGCCAGAGCCTGAGGTGCTGAGGCACTGGCACGAGCCAATCAGGAGGGCCTCAGTCTTGTTCACATTCAACTGTAGGAAATTTGCCCTCATCCAGGACTTGATGTCCGACAGACAGTCTGTCAGGACAGCAGTGGTCCTGGGGTTGAGGGTGGAAGCAGAAAGTTGACCCCATGTCTGCGGATGATGTCACCAAGGGGGAGCATGTAGATATTAAAGACGAGAGGGCCAAGGACAGAGCCCTGGGGGGACACCAGACGTGAAAGTGCGGGGGCTGGAGGAGAATCCGTTAGAGGCAACAAAGTGGAGACGGTGAGAGAGATAGGAACCAGGCAAGGGCAGGTCTGCGAAGATTAAGTAAAGAGGAGAGGAGGTGTATGAGGATGGAGTGGTCGATCGTGTCGAAGGTGGCAGAGAGGTCGAGGAGGACAAGGAAGCAGAGGGAGACCTGATCACAGATGTTCAGAACGTCATTAGTGACTTTGACCAGGGCTATTTCCGTGCTGTGGACAGCACGGAAGCCGGATTGGAGGGGTTCAAAGTGGGAATGGTGAGAGAGAAAGGAGTGGAGCTGGGACCCGACGACTTGTTCCAGGACCTTGGAGAGGATTGGGAGGTTAGAGATGGGGTGGTAGCTGGAGAGGAGGGATTGGTCCAGGGAAGGTTTATTCAAGATGGGGGTGATGACGGTTGGAACTGAACCTGTTGACAAGGAGAGATTGATGACGTCGGACAGGAGAGGGGCCAGAAGGTGGAGCTGGGAGATGAGGAGCGGGGTGGGGATGGGATCGATGGAGCTGATGGTGGGTTTGAGTTTGTGAACAATCGCGGAGAGGGAAGAGGGAGAGATAGGGTCAAAGGTGTATGGGGGGATGGGTGGGGGGTGGATCATGAGGGAGAGGTAATGTGGGTGTGGGTGTGAGTGTGGATGGGGCTGAGGTGGCTGAACGTATCCCCTCAATTTTGGTTTTGAGGAAATCCATCATCTCCTCACAGTTGAGTTTGAGGAGAGGATGGGCGGGGCGTGGCAATGTGGACAGAAGAGACGGTTTGTGGTGGAAAAGAGAAGCTGGGGCTTGTCCTTTGACTCCAAGATAACCTTGGAGTAGAAGGAGGATTTGGCGGTGGCAAAAGTGAAGTGGTAGATCTTGGTGTGGTGTGGAGAAGCCAGATCTGCCGATGGACCGTTAGCAATTTAAGGACAGATATCAGGGACCTTTTCTTTACCTAGAGGTAATTAAAGACTGTAACAGGTTGCCAGGAAGGGTGATTGATGCTAGGATACAAGACTCATTTAAAAATTATAGCTTGATTCTGAGATGGGAGGATAGTAGATTAGGTATTCTGGAAGGATGAGATTAGATGGTCTGAAAGGTTCTTCTTCCAAACAAATCTGTGTCAATTGTGTTTTGTTCTGCTCACAATTGCCATTCAATGCACATCTCTCAAAGTTCATTCATGTTCTCTGTTAAGTGCTCTTTGAGTTGAATAATTTCTGTGATTATTTTCATAAAATGAACATAAACATGAAATGTTCAAAAGAATGCAATATGAAAGTGCTCAAGCGGCTATTGGGATAGATTATTGGTCTCCCACATTTAGAGACCCAAATTCAAATAGCAGTCTTGCTTAAGCTTCATTACTTTCAGTCAGCAAGTTTTACTGCCACAAGCTCTTATTTGAACTGCAGCCGTAGCCAAGCATTCAATCTCAGGGGAAGGTAAAGTTAGTAGACCTACTTCTCCCTTTCTGGAATGACATTTCCTATTGACTGATCACAGACTAGCATTAGTGGGGATCTTGTATCTTGTCTGGTATTTCAAATGGATGTCAGATTTCAGTGCCAATTCAGTCAATCTTGTTAAAGTGGAATTTGTTGCTCATTTAAGAAATATAATGGTCGGGTTTGTATTCTGGCAGGATGAGATGTAAAGGGGCCTTTTTCATTTATCTGAATCCCTTTCTGATCTCTCGTGAAGAAGGAATGTATGTGGGATAAGTAATTCCATGCCCCATAATCTTTGAAACTGTCCTTAAAATCCAACGCTCACAAACAATCATACAATTTTGGCATTGTTTGCTCACTGATATTTGTTTATTGTTTGCTGATGGCTTTGGGGTTATGAAGGTTTGATTACAGATGCATTTCATAAGAATTTGGTTATGTCCAAGTTTTCTGGCTTCCTCCCTTACCTCTTTTAAGGTCTATCTCAAGATAATGTCTATCTTTGATCATCTTCCCCCTCCCCATCTCCCACCCTCCCCAGGTTCCACTCCCAACACGAGTGCCAGGCTAGGACTCAAAAGAGCCTTTAGACAATCTTCCAACATAAAAGGCAGTTATATAAATATAAAATTGTATTATATTTCCACTTAAAACGGTCAAATTAACTTTTTTCAATCAATTTGATAATTCAGTAATACATTCTTAAGTAATAATAATTCTTATATTTGATGTAGTCGGCAGGCTGTCTCAAAGCTCTCCATAATTTTATTTTGCTGGATTGTTTGGCAGAACACCAAGAGAAACTCCCTTCTTTTTTCGAATAATGCCATGTGATCTTTAATGCCCATCAACATTTCACTGCAACTCTTGTTAATTTTCTTTTTTTTAAGAGCAATCTAAATTTCAATACTTTCATGGCTTAAATTACCCAACACATCATGTGAACAGTGAACCAGACTTTTTTATAGTTAGTTGGTTGCGGAAACCTATGTTCAAGTTTTTAAGAGTTCATCCAAACTGAACCAGGAGATCCTGTGGCAGTAGGACACAACTAAGCCATATCTAAATCAGTTAGGGCTCCAAAAGAGTGGAGTCCTGTAGCTTAGTGGTTGGAGCACTCAACTCATAAGTGAGATGACCTGGGTTTGATTCCTGGGCAGGGTGAAACGTTGGGCAAGTTTTCTTACTCCACACACCTCTGTTTACCCAGCAGTAAGTAGGAACCCAGGTGTTAGTCAATAGGCGGATTGCTTTCTAGGGTGATAATCCCTTTTTTTAAAAAATAATAATTTGGTCACTCAATCCGCGACTGTTTGTGGGAGCAACACTGCTGCAAGTCATTCTTACACAATGGGAAGACAAGCTTTCAAATTTCCTAAACAAAAGAGAACATATGAATTATTTATAATGATTTATTATAGGTACAGGTCTTTGAGATAATTATGGATGTGAAGCCAAAATTAATATCAGTATGTGTAAAATATTTTAATTGTGCTTTTTTTACAAATTAGTCTCTTAGTAAAACTGTATCTTCTCCTCCTCGCTTCCCTGCTTGGTGCTCCTTTTCATTTCTGTGAAGCACTTTACAGCGCAACAGCCAATTTGCACACAGGCATGAAGTGAACGGCCAATTTTTATATTTGGGAAATTCTTGGGTTGGACACCCTTCGCTTTCTGAATATGCCAAGGGGATTTGTAACGCTCACCAGAACATTAGATTAACTCCTCATCCAAAGGACATCATCTCCAATAATGCAGCACACCCCAGCACTACACTGAGGTGTTCATCCTTGGTGAAATATGTTATATGTTGTTTCCATGTGTACTTATGGACCTTATGCTTCTCCTTCTGTAGGTGAAAAAGATTCTGCATGTATACATTGAGGATGTCAATGACAATGCACCAGTATTTAAGGGATTACCATATCAGGCAGATATACCAGAGGTACCCAGTGTAACATGTTTCAAATGTATTGTTTTACATTTGTTTTGTTTTTAAATTATATTTTGCCAGATAGATTGTAATCATTTCAAGATTGCTTTAAAATTATTAATTTTTGGAACAGGATGAAAATGTCGGCACAGAAATATTCAAAGTATTAGCCAAGGACTCCGATAAAGGCAATAATGGTTCTGTAACCTACGTAATTCTGGAGGTAATCCTTTTATTTTACTTTTTGCTTTTGCTTTTCTTTGTTTCCTATTGTACAACTAATATAAAACTGGATTCAGATTGTGTCTACAACATATGTTCAGGTTATGTAACTTGTGTATGTGTGCTTAGCTTATACCCTCAGATAACACTGGATTGTTCGAAATATCCAAAAATGGCTGTGTTTATCTACAAGGTCAACTGGACTTCTCCATATGCAGCATTTACCAGGTTCTTATTATGGCAGTGGTAAGTACCAATAGTCATAAATAAGTCTTCCTTGCATAGATATTCTGTAATAGATTTGGTTACACTTTCTATGCGTGTAATGTTTTTATGAATGGCTGGAGGCAGAGAATGTTCTTGACTCTTTGACTGCCAGTTCCATGTAGACGCCTGTGTCTATGGGGTGACCAGGCTACATTTCCACATCACACGTCAATATCACAATACTAAAGCTACTCAGATACCAAGATAGATTTGAAGTGTTCTAAAATAAAGGTAAAAAGATCGTTTTAAATTTACATTTTTTTAAAAAACGATACTCTGTTGTGGTTAAAGCATCTTGTTATGACTTGAAACTTATATAGTCTAAGCTGACACTCCAATGCAGGGCTGTATTGTTGGAGATGCTGTTCTTTCCATGCCTGTTCTAGTGGACATTAAAGATTCCATGGCACTATTCGAAAAGGAAAGGGTGTTTCTCCAGTGTCCTGGCCAAAAATGCCCCAAATAAAATTGATCATTCACTTCATGGCTGCTGCATTTGCCCACAACAAAACAGTCACACCACTTTACAGTAAAAATCCTCCTGACGTGGAAAGCACTGTAACAAATGTAAGAATTATTATTATTATTACTATTTATTCAAGAGCAAAGTTGGGTAAAGTGATCCCAGAGCATCTGGATTTATTCTGTAGAAAAACAAGGACCCCTTTTAAATCCTGGTCTATTAAAACATGACATAAATCAACATAGCATACAGAAAACTGAACGCCTGAATTCAATTCTTTTAACAGGATCAAGGCATACCGGAAACAAAAAATGCCACTGCAAGTTTGATTATAAACGTGATTGATATTCCAAATAAACCACCGGAATTTCTTAGCCCTTTTTATCACGTCCGTATTCCTGAGAATTTGCCTACCGTAAGTGTTTCAGCAGATGGAGCAGGTTAACACATTGCATTGTGGATCACGTTTCTGTATATTATGGTGGTTTTGTAAAAATTACATGTCTGAAATGTAGCTGTACTTTGTTTAGAAAACAGGTATCATTACAGTTATGGCAATTGATGGAGACAGAGGCATCAACAACCCAGTCAGATACAGCATTAGCGGTGCGTATTGCAGAATTAAGATGTATTTTCAGGAAAATAAATTTGAGATGGTTATCATATAATACATCCGATTTTATTGCATGTTTTATTGGATTTTATTTTATGCCATCCGCCCCACCATTAGCATGTGAGCTTTCTGCCATTTTGCACTCACTCTTGTGAACTTCATCCCAGAGTCCCTATGACCCATGCTCTCTCTCCCTACTTTCAAAGCCTGCCCAAAGATTTACCTCTTTTACCATGCTTGTTTTGTTCATTGCTGACTGACAGGCTACTTCCAATCTGTTGTTGCCTTTCCACCACAGCTTTTCTTCTCCCCTTTGTTTTTTCAATACCTCTGTGAACTTTCATTTTGTTTGTCTTGGTTTGGAGCTGAGTTTTTGTGGGTCGGTATTATGTTCATCGGGTTGGATTCCCTGGAGATTTGTATTTCATCATGTCACCTCCAAAGGCATTTTTGTAAATCATTATTGAGATATTTCTTTATGGTTTTAATTCAGGTACAACAGCATTTGATGTGGATGAAATAACTGGTACAATCAGTGTTGTCTCTTTGTTGGACAGGGAAGATATGAGAGGAGAACATGTTACATTTAATATCACTGTAAGTCATAAATCGTATCGTTCAAGGCAAGAGCACGGATGTTTTAAAATGAGCTATTTTCATTGACAAAATCATTTTGAAACACAGCAAGATTATTAAATGTCATTGAAGGTATGGTTAAGAAGAGAGGTATTAATGGCTGAGCTTTACTTAATTGTACCTGATTCAAAACTCTGTTGACCGTGTTATCACCTGTATCAGGTTCTGCACCCCTATCAACCCCATTGGCTCCCTATTGCAGAATGGATGGATTTCAAGATCTTCACTGTCACTTTCAAATCTGTTCATGGCCTGGCACCTCCCTACCTCTCCGATCAGCTCACTCCTCTGCCCACCTCCTTTGCTCAGCTGGCATGGGTCTGCTGCATGTCCCTCATCCCCTCCGGTGGTCGTGCGTTTAGCCACTGTACCCCAAATTTGCCTCAATCCTTCCGTCTTGCCCCTTCTTTGTCCATCTTCAAATCACACCTGAAGACTTTCCTCTTTGACTGTGCCTTCGATAATCTCCCCTCTCTTTCGAGCTCAGCGTCAAGCCACACCACTGTTAAGCCCTACAAGATGCTACCCAGGTAAAGGGCACTATATAAATTCAAGTTGTTGTATCTGGATGACTTTAGAAAGCAGTAAAAGTGGGTCATCAAAGAAAATTTCCAATTTGTGCTGTTTATGCTTTACCATTTTTACACCTCATTTGAATATAGTACAATACATATATTTACATAGAGTCCCACAACTGTCCAGTCTTGGGGCGCCCTCCTAATGTGAAAAATATAATATAATGCAATTTGCTTCTGGTTTGCTTTTCCGGGGATAATAATTCCTTCAAAAACAAACAAGCAAACAACCAAACAAATAATTAAATAAATTGGTCACTTCAATCCATGACTGTTTGTGGGACAATGCTGTGTGCAATTGATTGCCGTGTTTTGTCCACACAATATACAGTCAATTCACTTTACAGTATATTCTGTGAAGCACTTTGAGATGTCTCGAAGACGTGATAAAGCGCTACATCAATTATAAGGATTATTATATATTATTTGTTGTTGTTTATTATTGAATCTGTTTCCACCACCCTTTCAGGCAGTGCATTCCAGACCGTAACAACTCTCTGTGTAAAAAAAATTCTCCTCTTTTCCCCTCCTGTTCTTTTGACAATTATCTTAAATCTATGTCCCCTAGTTACCGACCCACTGCCAGTGGAAACAGTTTCTCCCTATTTACTCTATCAAAACCCCTCATAATTTTGAACACCTCTATTAAATCTCTCCTTAACCTTCTGTGCTCTAAGGAGAACAATCCCAGCTTTTCTGGTTTCTAACAAAGCATGTTCTCTAACAAAGCATAANTTTTTTATTTCAGGCTTTTGAATTTTTCGGGGGTGTTAAAGACACCTTTGCCTCAGTGACAACACCAGTGACAATATTAATACTCGATGTGAATGACAATAAGCCAACCTTTTATTCTGAGCACAGGAAAGTCACTGAGACGTATCACGTCACTGTGCCTGAGGAAACCGCGAGTGGGATGACCATTCTTCACATCTTTGTGCAGGACAAAGACCAAGTCAGTTAATTTCGTTTTTTAAAAAATCTAGTCAAAAGAATAATATTTTTTCCTCCCAATATCTGACCTTAAGATTTTTTTTGTTTAATCTAGGGTAACAACGGAACATTTGAAGTGTTTCTTAAAGGAAGAAATTTGACTGCTTTTATCTTGAATCAATATATCATTTATAATGAGGCAAACATAGCACTTCAAGTAGCCAAATCTGAGGCACTTGACTATGAGAAAAATCACCTCTTGCAGTTCCAGGTATGTTTCATAGGATATAACAGTTATAAATTTTAAGAAATAGTTAAACAATTAGCAGTAAATCATTCTTTTTTGCAGCAGACATAGTTGTATAGATGTAAGAAATGGGATGATACTGAGCAATACAATAATAATTGCTACGCATCATACAGTGCATTATCACATTGTCAACATATTTTGAAGTATTTCACAAGATTTAAAGTAAGGGGCTATATATTTGTCGGTGAATGTGGC
Organism: Callorhinchus milii; assembly: GCF_018977255.1. NCBI lineage: Eukaryota > Metazoa > Chordata > Chondrichthyes > Chimaeriformes > Callorhinchidae > Callorhinchus > Callorhinchus milii. Next base: position 57,540,893 of record NW_024704742.1, on the reverse strand, counting down.
ATCCAATTTGCACACAACAATTCTCAATTCTCATAATTTCTCCCAATGTAAAAGGCACTATATAAATGTAAATTTTCACTGTATTTTAATTTCATATAATCAGCAAAGCTGAACACAAACCATTCCATGTTCTCAGCACAGTCCCAGCACAGACCCCTGGGCACACCACCAGTTACCAGTCTGAGAAACACCATTGACTTCTATGCTTTGCAATCAGACGGCCATCTGTCTCCTCTACTACTTTATCTATAGTACCATGCCTCTTATTTTGATGTTAATCTCTTATATGGTACCTTATCAAAGGGCTTCTGAATATCCATATGTACAATATCCACCTTGTTTCCCTGATCTGTGCTTTCAATAAACTCTTCAAAAAATTCAGTTAATTAAGTCAAACATAATCTGGCCTTCATGAATTCATCCAAACTGCCCTTGATCAAGTTATTCTGCTCCAGATACTTTTTAATTTTGTCCCTTATGATTGACTCTAAGATTTTTCCCAAGTGAGACTAACTGATGTAGTTTTATCTTGTTCTCCTCTTTCAAAACAATGGAGTGATATTGAGAAGAGATCCCAGCAGAGTGAGGAGGGAACTGAGTGAGGTGGAACAGAGTGAGACTTCTGTTAGGGAATTTGGTGACAGTGGGAATTCTTGAGCAAGAGAGAACTGGAGAGCAAGAGATAACTTTCTTTTAGCGAAAGAGTGGGAATTCTTTCTTGAGCAAGAGAGAACTTTTCAAGCAACCAGGTAAGTAAGTCAAATTGGGAATTAGTCACAGGGCAAGTGTTAGGGATTAGTTAATTATGTGCTGACCACTTGAAACTGGTTTTGTCAGATGCCTATATAAAGGAAAGATGCGCAGGAGCCTCACTTGAGCAGAGAGCCCAGCAGAGTGAGGAGGGAACTGAGTGAGTCTTCTGTTAAGGAATTTGGTGAGAGTGGGAATTCAGTGCAGTGGGGGAAGGAGGTGCAGATGAGAATTTTTTTTCCTCTTGTATATTTTATATAACAATGGAGTGCTTTGTGCATTGCAGAGGTTGTGAGATGTTTGCCTTCCAGGCCCAGGATTTGAAAGGATTCATCTGCAATAACTGCAAGCTGGTAGATTCATTCAAGGCTGAAGTGGTCAGCCTTAGTGAGTGACTAGCCATGCACTAAAGTATTAGGGCGAGAGGTCTTTATAAGTGACATATTAGAGGAGACCTTGCTAGTGGTAGGGTAGGAGAGGGCTGAAACTGGCAAGGTAGTGCCATGCACCAAGGCAATCCAGCAGGGAACTGTGGGGTGAGGTAAGGAAGGTGACTAGTAAGGAACCAACCATAGTAATTGGAGATTTTAACTTTCCTGAAATTGATTGGTATGATAATAATAATACTGGTAAGATAGTGAAGAGGTTTCCAGAGTTAAAGGAAGACTGTTTTATATCTCAGTTTGTAAAAGAGCCAACAAGGGGAGACAACATCTTGGATTCGATAATCAGTAACAGGGATAACCTAATCTCCAACATAAAAGTGAGAGAAGCTTTAGGCAACAGCGATTACAATTCAGTCAAATTAGACATCACAAGAATTGGTGAGGTTATAAAAACAAAAACAAAAATGCTAAATTTCAAGAGGATGGTCTTTGTGCACTTGATGAGTCTAGTCGGAGTGGTCCTGGCAGGCTTAAATATGGCAATGGAAGTGAAAGACCTATGGAGTTCCTTCAAGGAGGTCATTATGAAGGCAATGGTACAACAATGTGTACCAAGCTTAAAGGCTCTCCTGCCTGGTTGACTGTGGCTACATAGCAAATCATAAAGAGGAAAAAAAAAGGCATTTAAGAACATGAAGGAAAATGGCACAGAATGAAGTCGGATTCAATACCAGAAGGCATACCAGAACTGCAAAAAAGGCATCAGAATGGCAAAGAAAAGCTTTGAACTGAACATGACAAGAGATGCGAAGAATAATAACAAAATGTTTTTTAGTTACATTAAGAGTAAAAGAAAAACAAGCAATGGAATAGGGCCACTGAAGATGGGTTCGGGAGAGAAGATGACAGATAATGGTTCACAGGCTGCAATAGTGCTAAATAAGTTTTTTCATTAGTCTTTACTAAGCAGAAGACTGGTAATCTATCTGATCTGGATAGAGAACTCAAGAATGTTGCAGAGGAAAGTTGTGACACTATTCATATCATTACCAGCATGGTTGCCAAACAGCTGTGCAAACTTAACAAAAATAAATCTCATGGGCCTGATAAATCACATCCGAGGATCCTTAAGGAACTAAGGGAGGAAGTCGCAGAAACTCTGGCACAAATCTTTCAAAAATCACTGAATACAGGAGAGGTGCCGGGGGACTGGAGAAAGGCAGATGTTACTCCTATTTTTAAGAAAGGTAACAAAACGTGACACAGGAAACTAAAGGCCAGTAAGTTTGACGAATATTGTGGATAAAATTACGGAGATTCTTATTAAGGATAAAATCATGGAGTATCTGGACAGAAATAAAATTATAAATGATAGCCAATATGGCTTCAGGGGAGGTCTTGCCAATCTAATTTACTGGTTTTCTTTGATAGTGTGACAAGGGAGCTTGTTAAGGGTAAGACTGTGGATGTTGTATATCTGGATTTCAGTAAAACCTTTAACACAGTTCCTCTTGAGAGGCTGGTACTGAAAGTAAAGAATGCGGAAATCAGCAGAGGTATATTACAATGGATACGCAACTGGTTGACTGGAAGAACCCAGAGGGTCGTAGTAAGGGAATGTCATCAGACTGGGAAAATAATACCAATGGAATTCCAGAAAGGTCTGTTTTAGGATCTCTTTTGTTTAATATTTTTATAAATGATCTGAAACTAGGAGTCACAAGCACAGTGGCTAAGTTTGCAGATGACACCAAGCTAATGAAGGTGGTAGATTGCGAAGCTAAGCAAGATAGATCACAGGAGGATTCAAACATACTTGGGAATTGGGCAGATCGGTAGTAAATGAAATTCAATGTGAAGAAATGTACAATAATTCACATGTGGACCAAAAATCCAAGAATGGACTATTATTTAAATGGAAGCAAAATAATACGTATTGAAAAGGACCTGGGGGTCCTGATTGACAATAAATTGAAGCTCTCCCAACAGTGCTCTGTGGCAGTGAGTAAAGCAAACCATTGGGATGTATCAAAAGATCAATAGCAGCTGAAATAGTGGGGTAATCCTGCAACTGTATAAATTATTGGTTAAATCATACTTAGAGTACTGTGTACAGTTCTGATTGCCACAGTACAAAAAAGATGTTGGAGAAATTGAGAAGATTCAGAGGAGGGAAACCAAATTTTGAAGGGAATGGGAGGACTGGACTATGAGGAATGACTAAGTAAATTGGGTATATTCACGTTGAAAAAGAGAAGATTGAGAGGTGACATGATTGCTATCTTTAAGATTCTAAAGGGGCAAGACATTATAGATCATGACAGGCTGTTTCAACTTGTCCAGAATAGTAAAACCAGAGGACATGGCCTGCAATTGAAGGGGCGTAAATTCAGAATGAATTTACACAAACGCTATTTCAGTGAGCGAATAGTGAAGCTGTGGAACAGGTTCCCTAGGGAGACGGTTAAAGGAGGAAGTGTTGATTCTTTCAAATACAGATTAGATAGTTTTTTAGGAAATAACATTATTGGATACAGTACATAGGTAGTTTGGGACATATATGCATGCGACCACCAGGAAGGTAGAAGGCGAACTAGATGACCTTGGTCTTTTCCCATACAGCATTTCTTATGTTCTTATTTTATGTTCTTATTTGCCCTCCAATACTTTGTAACGTGTCCTGTATTTAAGCACATCTGAAACATTTCAGTTTGAGCTCTCACTATTTGGTCTTTATGCTTGAACTGCACACTTTCTCAGACATGTTATAGCTTGATTCATTTTTGGCTTATAAGTTTTAATGAGTATACCATGTGTGAACTGTTGGAGCTGTGTGATGTCCTCATGCAAATCTATTGAGACTATCTGAATTTATTGCACCTTGGACTCTTAAAAGTTGTTACCGAGTCTGCCAGAATAGGATTTATATTCAGGATAGGGTTTAAAAGAGAATTACATAAAGATTAAAATTGTTTTCACAAGAGAGAGTTTTGGATGTGAAGAAAGCCATTTGATCTCATCCTTCCAGATTAAAGGAATATGATGGAAGAGCAATGAAATGAATTACAATGGAAAGCTCCAGTGGGGAGTCAGCTGGGCACAGTTGTTGAGCTGAATATCTCCTTTCGGTGTTGAATTGTCTTATTTGCTGTGCCGTAGAGCATTCAGTCCCACTGTAACTTCCAAACCCCCTTACTTTTCACCCACAAATATACGGTCAATTCACTTTACTATTCTGTGAAGCGCTTTGAGACGTCGAAGACGTGAAAAGCACTATATCAAATGCAAGGATTATTATCATTACTTCATTAGATCAGGACCAATAATGGGTTTTGGGTAATTGTGGTATAGATGCAAAAAAACGTAGATAACTGGCACATTCAGTATTTTTTAAAAAAATCATCTTCACTATTTTAAAGATTATTGTGTGGTATTAGAATGATCTGCATTGGGAACTGGAAGAAATAAACAGAAATGAAATCACAAAGACTAGAAAAAAGAATTTATCCTTATTCTATAGAAAGTATATGTTCCTCATAAGTGATAGGACACCAGATGTCTGTCGATGCTGAGTTCCAGGTTTGTCACTATGCACCAATTAAAGCTCAAGTGAAAAATTTGGAGGGGAGACAACCTCAGAGTCACTCTGTATACTTCCAAGCACTTGGGTTCAGGATTATTGACTTTCCTTTTCTGCACCTCTCTGGACTTATATTTAGTTTATTTCTCTTGTGCTATGTCCTTTTTCTCCTTAATCTTTATTCTTCAACTTCTCCCTTCCAGATCTCTGGGATTTAGGCTGGGAATTGGGTCAAAGGGCCTAGTATGCAACAGAGAGAGAGGAGAAGACACAGATTGAATCAGGCACTAACAACAGATAGACAAGAGTACAGGAAATACCAGAGATAGCACAAGATATTAATTTTTTTATCATAGTTGTAATAAAATTGGCTTCAGAAACTACAGAGTCTATAGTGGAGTATATGCAATACAGTGGAGTGGGACTGGGAACTTTAACCAGAAGCCAAGTTACTGTTCAAAGCCGAGTTTTCAAAGCAGGCTATTTGAGGCTGTCCAGATCGAGTGGGGATAAAGCTTCCGAACAATAACAAAACAACAATAACAAGGTTACATTTGTAAAGTGCCTTTCACGTCGGGAGGACAAGGTGCTGATGCAGTACACATGCAGCATTCTTTTAAATCTTAGAAACGAAATTCATGGGTCACCCAGCAACAGATCAAAAGAGCAATGAAATGGCTATTGAGCTATAAAGGCAATCACCTCTTTTTTGCATAACAACACAATGGCCTTAAGTGCACCATTAGCCCAGAATTAGCCTTAATCTTACTTGATAGAATCATAGAATATTACAGCACAGAAGGACGCCATTCGGTCCATTGTGCCTGTGCCAGCTCTTTGGAAGAGCTACCCATTCAGTCCCATTCCCCTGCTCTTTCAGCATATCCCTGCAAGTTTTTCCTTTTCAACTACCTATCCAATTTCCTTTTGAAAATTGTCATTGAATCTGTTTCCACCATCCTTTCAGGCAATGCATTCCAAAACGTAACAATTCTCTGTGTGTAAAAAAAATTGCAAAACTTGCAAAGAACTGATAAGGAGTTAAAGAAACCAAAGCAAAGAAATAACAGAAAAGCAAAATAAACCAATAGCGAAACTTGGTTAAAATATTAAAAAGTCAAAGACAAGGAAAAATAAATTAGACTAAAACAGAGGCAAAGCGTAAAAAGAGAATAAATTGTAGAGATAAAACAAGGGAAATTTGCAAAGTAAAACAAAAAAGAGAAAAGAACAATGCATACCATTGGAAATGGCAAAGTGTGGAAATATAAAAGGAGTAAATCAAATAGATAAACAAAGGAAGGAGCCACAGATAAAACAGAAAGGCAAATCTAATGAGCTTACTTTTCTTCCAACTCTGAAAGTGTTGATTCATGGGCATTCTTCATATGTGTACCTGCAAAGTGAGTCAAGTTAGCGGGCAGATGAACAACACCAAATTGTATTTATAGGTTGAACTAAGCAAAGGCATCGCAGCTGAGCATGATCTTGCCTTTACTGAAAATATACCCAGTCACACAAAATTAAACTGCCAGCTAGTGCAACGCACCAAGGTGGAGAAGGGACCTCCAGCTGAGTGTTCTATCCACCGCACAGAAATACTGAGATTTCTACACACTGTGCTTGTCCGGCTTCCCCAGATGAGCTTTGTTAATATATTTGTATTGTAGTCTAAGTTACAGTATTTCAGTTAGAGTTCCTATTGAGCTGAATGAACTTCTCTGTAAAACTAAATTACTTCAGGCGGAGTTTCTGAGGGGCTATATAATTACCACAAGTCCCCATTATTTTTAGTAAGTCTAAAAATGTATAATTAGGGAATCTCAAATAAGAAATGCCACAAATTAGACCCTTCTGCATAAGTTAGTTTTCTTCTTTATTTTGTACTTCCACATTTTGTTTTCTATGAACACACATACATTGTAAAATTATGTAGCACCTTTTACGTCGGGAGAATATCCCCCCAAAATTCTGTGTATCATAATATTTATATTTTTTCCCTGACCACTTGTCTGGTGCTCCTTACTGATGTACACAATACTGATGTATTGTGGTGTCCTGTAGTGTATGGGTTAGAGCACTCACCTCACAAGCGAGAGGACCCAGGTTCGATTCCTGGGCAGGGTGAAACCTTAGGCAAGTTTTCTTACTCCACTCACCTCTGTTTACCTACCAATAAGTAGGAACCAGGTTATTTGTCGATTGGAGGATCGCCTTCCGGTGGTAATAAGCCCTTCCAAAAATTAATTAAATAAATAATAATAAATTAGTCACTCAATCCACGAATGTTTGTGTGACACTGCTGTGCACAATTGGCTGTCGTGTTTCACAATATATTCTGTGAAGAGCTTTGAGACATCTCCAAGGCATGATAAGGTGCTATATAAAATGCAAGGATTATTATTTATTAATCCACAACTATTTGTGGGACACTACAACAACAACAACTTGCAGGATAGCGTCCCAGCGCGCTTGACAGTGGCGGAGTACAACTCCAAGCCGGTGGGGGGTCGGGATGGAGGGGGAGGTGACTGTAGACACGGTCGAACAGCAGGTCTTATGTGTGATTTATCAAATGAAAGGATTATTATATATGTGCAGCCGTTTATTTTTCTTTTGAGTTTCTTCGCTTTGTAGTGTGCAAATAGTATTTTCGTGTTGCGGCAGGAGTAGAAAGATATGGATTCTTCCCCACAGTGCCCCACGTAATTTCTAATCTTAACCAAGCCATCTGTGGAAGTTGATGAATGAGTGACATTGGCTAGTGGCCAGTGCAAGAGATTCAGAGGTCTGGGAACAATTTGCCTGCCTGTCCTCTGCATTCAGACAATCAAACTGTGATGTAGCCTCGTCCAGAAAGAACAGGGAGAAAATAACTTATGGAATGGAGAAAGTGGCAAAAATATAAACCTTTCACTGACAAATTAGACAATTATCGTATGTGTTATGAATCTATTATGAAATGTCAACCATTTTTCACCCTGTAGGTACGTTACATTCTTGACATTTTAAAATAAAAACGTCTGGCAATGTGATGGTCTGGCAAAGATAGGAAATTATACTTTATTGTCATTGTTACACACAGATTATTTTACTTGCATGGATGATATTCACAACTTCTATCTTTTAACAGAAATAAATACCTTTTCTTCATAGCGCCTAACATTGCGAAACAACTCAAAGTGCTCCACAAGTAATTAATATTGAATTAAGCGACTGCTTACACAGACAAAAGCAACATTTATTACGCTAGTAAGATCTCACAACAGCTATGGGTTAAATGACCAATGAATCTGAGTATTGTTAGGCAGAACAGCAGGAGAAACTCCATGTTCTTTTCAAATATTATCACTGAGTATTGAGCACCTGCTTGAATAGGTGTCTAACCATAATCTGTATTGACGTCTCATCTAAAAGAGAATGTCTGGTAAACCAGGTTCCCCAGGGCTGCACTAAAGTGTCAATCTTGATTATGAACTCAAGTCCCAATGTGGTGTTCAATCCATAATCTTCTGAATCAGAGATCAGAGTGCTATTGACTGAATCAAGCTGACATATTGAAGTTATACATATTGAAGTTATGCATTATTTTAAAGTCAGTAATGCTGACTTTATAATAATGCATTCCACGTGTAACTGTGGAGAATCAATTGTAAATCATTCCATTGAAATGAATGAAAAAAATAAAACTAATTGTGGAAAAAAATCAAGAACGTACAGGGCCAGAAAAAAATATTGCAGTTCACTTGGAAAGGCTCAAAGTAAAAACAATTCCATGCATGATTCTGACATATTCTTGCTCAGTTGAATCTGGCTCACTTGGTAATATTTTCACCTCTGGGTCAGATGATTGTGGGTTCATGTCTTGAGTTGGGAACTTTGACCTCTCCAATGACACTCCAGTGCAATGTTGGGGAGTGTTGGATTGTCTGAGGTGCTGACTTCAGTTGAAGTATTAAACCGAGATCTCATCTTACTGTTAAAATGACCATTCAAATAACTCATTACACAATTTGAAAGGAAAAGGAAGTTTCCTTTCAAAAGGCCAACAATTTAACAGAAACACATGGTTATTCACTTTATGTATGTTTGTGGGGCATTGCTGTGTGCAAATTGTCTGCTGTATTCACTTAAAAATATTCAATAACTGCACTTGATGGAAAACACTGGGAATTACTTTCAGGAATCTCAATGTGATATGGCCTATCTTAAATGCAAGGATAAATACAGACATATTGGTTGTACCCCTCCAGCTTCCTCTTTAAAGTTAACAGCTTTCCATCAACCACCCTATAGTTTTGTCTTCAGATTGTTAAACTATTTTATTATCACCCTGGGCTAAACTGAGTAATTGACTATACTTTACTCATTTTACAACAGACTCTGCATAGTTTAATGTGGAATGTTTTATTTTAATAGTCAGCATTATATTGAACATGACTTCAATGTGCTAGCTTGCCTCAAGGTCTGACTTATTTTGCCTTTTCTCCTCTCTTGCACGTTGAAGATCTCTTTCATTGGCCTTAGCCAGGTTTCTCAGCAAAAAAAAGTCAAGCAATATGATGGTCTGGCAGACATAAAATTCTAATATTTTATAATTTATTTGAATACAAACAATTTTATATATATATAATGCAAATATATATAGGAATAGAACAGTTACTTGCATTAATATAGTTCCTTTCACATAGGATTAATGTCATTTTAAGAATTGCCCAAAACTGGAATCCAAATTATAACTGAATTCAGACTGAAATGTTTTCTCAATTCTGAGCAATCCTAAATTTTAAGACAACATGGTCTAAAAGGCTAGGACTAAGTGGAATTTGGTTTCTAATTTGTTACCTATTATGCTTGTTTCATAAACGCTACAAAGCTTTCTGAATCTGGCTATATTATCCCTCATTATTTTTTCTGCCTTCACTTCTAGTGTCATTTGGGAGCATGTGGTTTTTATTTCAATATGCTCAACCAAGTTATTTATAATATTGCTTTCAGATTCATAGAATTGCTCAGATCATATTTGAAGATCTTCGTCTTTGACTGTGCCTACACGGTTGGTCACCCCCCCATCTCTCCCCGGCTTGACATCAAGCCCTGCCACTGTTAAGCGGTCTGAGACTCTACCCAACATGAATGGTGCTATTATATATATATATAGGTCGTTGTTTTGGTATATTGTAAATAACAGGAGTCCCAAGGCCAACCTTTGGGCACTCCACTCATGTACCTTTTCCAGCTTGAAACGTTTTTATTCATGACCAGTCTGTCTTTGAGATACTTTTCTTTCCAATGCTTTACATCACCCTCTATTCTAGAATGTTTTATTTGCTAGTTTATGAGCGGTTAACATGTTTTCATATTCACTTCTCCTCTGACTCGTTGCTGGTGATTAGCATTAGATTTAATACAAGTGAATGATTTTATTTTTGCTTAGTGAAGCAGAGGAGGCTGTTTTATCGGAGGTCTGTTTTGCAGCTTGTGCAATTGTTTTCAGTAGTGTAACGTGCCTTTTTATGGTTGATGTTGTTCCAACAAAAGCCCATTATATTGATTTGGGTTACTTTTATGGGCCCCCTTGAGTTCAAAACACAATTACACTAAATGTCATCAATTAGATTGCTGACGTTTTATGTTTGTAATTAATTGCCAAACTCCAACACAATTAAGCCATCTATAGATTGTACAGACAGAGGTTAATAATGGATTATTAGATCCAATTGTGACTTGGTTTACTTTGCGCTTCAAACAACAGTTAATGAAAGTTTAGTATTTTATTTTTTGTCTGTAAAATTTGGGCTGAGATTTTCTTTTGGTTTTGAAGAGCAACCATAGAGGCTCAACATTTCTCCTGGTTCTAGCCTTAAAGCCATTGTCTTGAAATTGAAATTCTTGCAGAGATTTGGAAAACAATTCTAAATTTTAATTTTGGAGCCAAATTTCTGCAGTTCATTTTGGGTACAGGTGTTAAAGTTGAGCTAAGCTGCTATTGCTTGAACTGTCACTGAAATGCTAGCATTCAGCTGCAGGAGATTCAAAAGCTTTGTTGCTGGCTCAGGCTGGCTCAGTGGCTCTAGTAAGCAATTTTGGGCATAATCTTTTGTACAAAGGGAATGTGGAGTCCTGTAGCTCAGTGTCTCCCAAGCAAGAGACCCGGGTTTGATTCCCAGCAAGGCGAAACATTGGGCAAATTTCCTTACACCACATGCCTCCGTTTACCTAGTATTAAGTAGGAACCTGGTTGTTATTCGATTGTCTGATCACTTTTCCGGGGGTCATAATACTTTTAAAAAATTAATAATAAATTGCTCACTCAATCCACAACTTTTTGAAGGTAATTGCTGTATGCAATTGGCTACTCCGTTTTGCCCACAAAATATGCAGTCAATTCACTTGACATTATATTCTGTGAAGCGTTTTGAGACATCTTGAAGACGTGATAAGGTGCTATGTCAAATGCAAGGATTATTATCATTATATTATCCACAACAGTGATGGACTTTTTTTTGGTCAACTGCATGTCTGACACGTGTCATCACCGTGCTTAAGAGTATCTAAACCAAGCTGAGAATTCCATGCATCCCACCTACACATGGAAATCCCAGAGAGGAGTGCATCCTGCTTACATAATTCCAGAAAGTAGTACAACAACAACAACAAATAAAAGATTTCATTTATAGAGCACCCTTTCACGTCGGGAGGACGTCCCAAGGCGCTGTACGGTTGGGTCAGGACCCGAGCATTGGGGGGTAAATGGTCAGGGTGAGGGAAGGGAGGGAACGAGGAGGGGGTAGAGAGTCGAGAGGGGAGCTGAAGGCACGGTCAAAGAGAAAGGTCTTGAGACCGGCCTTGAAGGAGCAAAGGGAGGAAGCAAGGTGAAAGACTGGGGGATGGAGTTCCAGAGCCTCGGGGCTGAGAGGCTGAAGGCCCGGCCACCAATGGTAGGGCGGTTGGGGAGGGGGACGTGGAGCAGACCGGAGCCAGAGGAACGGAGGGTACGGGCGGGTAGGTAGGGGGATAGTAGGTCGGAGAGGTAGGAGGGAGCAAGGCCGTGAATGGCCTTGTAGGTGAGGATGAGGATCTTGAATTCGATCCTCTGGGGGATGGGGAGCCAGTGGAGGCGAGCGAGGGTGGGAGTGATGTGGTCCCGAAGCCTGGTGCGGGACAGTACACGAGCTGCAGAGTTCTGAATGACCTGCAGCTTGTGGAGGGAGGTGCCGGGAAGGCCGGCGAGGAGAGAGTTCCCGAAGTCCAGCCTTGAGGTGATAAAGGCGTGGACCAGAGTTTCAGCAGCGTGAGGGGTGAGGTAGTGCCGTAGTCTGGCGATGTTTCGGAGGTGATGGAAGGCGGTGCCAGTTGTGGCGCGGATATGAGGAAGAAAGGACAGCTCAGGGTCGAACAGAACACCGAGGTTCCTGACGGCTTTGAGAGGTGGAGAGTGCAGCCTTGGATGCTGATGCTGTCAGCGCCTGAGGTGCGGAGGCGCTGACACGAGCCAATCAGGAGGGCCTCAGTTTTGCGCACGTTCAGCTGAAGAGAGTTGTCTCTCGTCCAGGACTCGATGTCGGACAGGCAGCTGTCAGGACATCGGTGGTCGTGGAGTTGAAGGTAGAGGAGGAAAGGTAGAGTTGGGTGTCATCCACATACATGTGGAAGTTAACCCCATGTCTGCGGATGATGTCACCAAGGGGGAGCATATAGAGGGTGAAGAGGAGGGGACCGAGGACAGAGCCCTGAGGGACACCGCACGAGACAGTGCGGGGGCTGGAGGAAAAGCCGGTGCGAGAGGTACGGCCTAAACCACTCAAGGACAGGGCCTTGAAGGTTGAGGTGAGAGGATAAGCGGTGGAGGAGGATAGCATGGTCGACCGTATCGAATGCTGCCGATAGGTCGAGGAGGACGAGGAGGCAGAGGGAGCCCTGGTCGCAGATGGCCAAGATGTCATTGGTGACCTTGACCAGGGCGGTTTCTGTGCTATGGGCAGCACGGAAACCTGACTGAAGGGGTTCGAATAATGCATGGGTGGAGAGGAAAGAGCGCAGCTGGGAGGCAACAACTCTTTCAAGGACCTTGGACAGGAAGGGGAGGCGCAGCACTAGGATATCTCCAGTAATTTCCGACAATGTGATACCACATACCATATTTTCCAGTCTTTTAAGTGTACGTAATTGATTTTATATGAGAAAATCCATTGCCTCTGTTTGTGTATCTTATTTCTGCATTTAAAAGTTGATATGGAGCCATTATTAGGTTATCTGTCACATTATGCATGGATGTTGTTTCCAAATAAGCAGCCTGACCGTTTTACAAAGTACATACAGGTATTTTGATTCTTTCAGATTTTTGCTGTTGAATTGGAGACACAAGAACTCTTCAGTTCAATTGCCATTGTCAACGTTGAAATAACAGACAGAAATGACAACAGTCCTGAGTTTAACCAGGATTATTTCACATTGGAAGTCCCGGAGAATAGTCCAAGTGGCTACAGTGTGGCTTGCATTACAGTAAGAATTTCCATTGAGATAGGTCGGGGTGGTTTAATCTTTGGGCTGCTGAGGGACAGATGCTGGATTTGAGAAACCTCCGCGGGCCGCGTAAGCAATATTTTATCCTGATTGGCCAGGCACGTTGTCGAGCAGAACCGGAGCCCCCGATAACCATCTCCTGATTTGCTCGGGGCTTGCACTTGCTCGACGGACAATGAAGTTGGAAATGGTTTGTGGGGGGGATGAAATCACCCCAGGGCCGGATGCTGCCTGCAGCCCACAGGTGTGACCACCCTTAAATAAGTTATCAATAAACAATTTGAAATTGTTTACATATATATATTTTAACCATCTTTGTGTGCTTCAAAAGGCTTCGGATGCGGACAGTCAACATTTTGGAAGGATAACCTATCTACTTCTTGGTTCTGATAATGTGTAAGTAGCCCAGCTTGTGAGATCACTTTTGATGGTGCCTTTATAATTTTAATGGACCATGCTTTTATTCATCCTTCCCCTCCCCAGCCCCCTCAGCCCACACTTCTAGTTCAGTGCCCTGCCAGTACAGTTAAGTGCTTGGGGATGTCCACCCAAAGTGAAAAGTGCTGTATAAATGTAAATTTGTATTGTATTTGTAGGGGAAGTCTTCCCTACGTGAAAGATGCTATACAAATGTAATTTTATTGTTGTATTGTTAGGGCTTCTGATTTTTAGTTTTATCCCATAAACACCAATTAAACATTCCTGATACCCAAAAATGAAATTGGTATTTATCCAATAAACATCGGAAAAATATAGGAAATTGTCTCTCAAGACAAGGTTTTCTCTCTCTCTTCCTTTCTCTTCTCTCTCCTCTCTCTCTTACGCACGCATGCTCGTTCGTTCTCAAATAGTGCCATGGTATGCCCATTGTGTGTGTCTTATTCTCTGCCTCTCCCTCTCCTCCACGCTCGCGTGTATATCTGGAGAAGAGTACCTGAAGAAACCTTCTCTTTTCAGTGTATAAAAAACGAAAGCCTCGAAAACCCCTAATATTTGGACATCTACAAAGAACTTGAAAATTGCTAAAAAAAAATGTAATGCTAAAAAATAAGATTGACTCTTATACATTTAAATTAATAATTTAAATAGAAGCCCTATGTATTGTATTGCCAATAGCCTCACTTCATTGACAAATCTTCTGTAATAATAACATATTTACAAACCAAAATAAGATAAATATGATGTGGTCTAATCTTTATAGTTATCTGGAAATAATGACCACATATCTATACAGTAAAGGCAAGAGCTTTATTATTTTATGCTAATAAATGTATTTATATCAATTATCAAGACATTCTTTAATGGGCACTTAACTGCCAGCTATTGGATAGTTTAATGGTTTTTACAAGTTGCAGACCATCTGTGACCAATCTCATAGACTCATTATAGTTTTGCATAGTCAACATTATTAACAGGTTTGTCAAAAGTTTAGTGAAGGCAATAGGTAATAAAGCTGGAATTATTCATCTTTAAATCTAGTTCAAACTGGAATGCTGATTTGTAAATGCTAATCTGGATTTTGCATTAAATAGTTATGTATTGGCCTTTAACTGCAAGAATACAATCCTCCTGTGTACAATGGAGTTGTTCGGTCTGAGAAAGTTTGCTCACTCTTGAAAAAGGTCACACATGTATTGTTTAATGCCTATGGTAAACTTTCTTTACACAGGCAGTGCTAGAAATTTGAAATATAAAAAGTTAAAGCATTTTCCAATAAAATTTATCAGGGAATTATTCATATTCATTTGCTTTGCTGCAGGCTACAGGCATTTGGTGTGGATCAACAATTTGGAACACTCTTTGTGAAAAATGAAACCTTTCTGGACAGAGAAAAGAGACAAAACTTGTTTGTCACCCTACAAGCCAGAGATGGAGGGGGTCTTGCAACTAATGTACAGATAGAAGTTTCCATCTCTGACAGAAATGACGAAGTACCAGTTTTCCAAAGAAATGGTTACACCGAATTTATTAAAGAAAATGTCATTAAAGATATTGTCCAAGTTCAGGTATGAAAAAGATTTGGAAATTTTGAGGACTTTTATATGGATCATAAGCTTCTGATGCTGCTTCCCATCAGAGTTTCCGCCAGTATTTGGCAAGAAATTCAATTTTCAAGCTCCAATTGAGTTATGCTGGTGTACGTGAAGCAACACTCATTTGATACAACCACAATGGGTGAGCTAATACCTTCAGGCCAACTCAGGGCCCAACCATTTGCTAAAGTCAGGGTGGGGAGATGGGGTACATATTTGAAGTCATCTGTATCAATTCATTCAATTATAATATTTGACCACGTGACACTGTAACAATGCCTTATGTTATTTTCTTAATGGCAGTATTGCGTTATCCTCGGTGATAATTATCAAGTTACATATTACATTTTTTTAAAACTTTAAACTTACTTTGCCTCACGGCAAAAATCATTTACAACAGTGGTAAGTGGTCAATATTCTGGAATTGTTATCTTATTCCCAGGCTTTGGACAGAGACCAAGAGGACACCCCAAACAGCAAAATTACTTATACAATCACTGGCGGAGATCCCTTTGGATATTTTATCATCAATAATTCTACTGGAATAATATCTGTAGTTAAACCACTGGACCGAGAGGCAGTGGATGCCTATTTGAACGGAATTATCAATCTGACTGTCCAAGCCAAAGACAACGGAAATCCTGCACTCAGCTCCACAGCGCAAGTTACTATCATAGTGGAGGTACAGTACAGAATAATATTGTTTTTTTCCCTGTTTTAGCATAGCCACGTTTCACAAAGTAGGATTTCAGGCTGTTGGATTACTGAGCTGCTGAGAATGAATAATTCCTAAAACACATGCCTTGACCCGCTCCCAAATGTTGGGTTCATTTATTTATCTTGGCAATATCTATTTGTTTGTGATGTCTGGATAAGCAAAACACTTACAATAATAAATGACAGCAAAAGTAAATATTTGTGGGCCTTACTTGCAGTGATTAAAGGGAATGTTTAAGAATGTGCTTTGTAGATCAATTTTGCCAGGGAATATTTAGCCAACTGTTTTGTAGTTTGATGTTGGTAATTTGGGTAGCAGAATAGGAAATAAATGAGAAGATATGAAGATGAATGAGGATAACCAGGTAGTACATAAAACATATTTTAAATTCTGGTTTCCTTATGACGTGGAGTATTTACTCCAGTAAATCTGATTGATGCTCTCGATAACTTCTGTACAAGCATCGTTTTATTATAATAATAATAATAATCCTTATTGTGGGTTGTTCTTTCCTTCCTCCCCCCCATCCCCAACAGCACCATCCTTGAAAGCTTTATAAACTCTTTGTGTATTCTTTTTCACTGCTGGTCAGTAAATGTAATAATCTTTGACAGCATATATTTATAATGAAAAATCTCATTAAGGTCTACGTTTGAGGCATTGCAATGGGCACATTGTGACAGTGTATACTGTCTGCTCACTCTCCTTAGTTAAGAATGCCATTGGCATTCCCTGGACACAACATACCCGCATATGAGTGCACAACCTGTGTGGTGATGTATTGATGTGATGGTGATGTGGTGATTACTCATTTAGCATCAGATACTGTATGTCTGATAGTACATCACATTCACTCAATTTACATTTAGTTTAACTAATTGCCCCAAGCTGTAACTTTTGCTGTTTACAATCTCATTAGAGAACTGTCAGATGAAAGAGATGATCATCACAGTTGTTGCAAGAGATATGGTGAGATTGCTTGCTTTATATTCACATGGTGCATTGCAATGCAGAGAGTTTTTTTCTTCCACTAGTATTATATTGCAATCAGGCAGATTGCTTAAGTTGCCCTTTTACTGTGCATTTCTTTTATTGGTGCAATATGAAACCTGCTTCATACTGTTAAACGATGCGCAATTTAACTGTAACATAAGGAAAAATGCTTACTTGATGTAATTTACTTTATTACTCATTTAGCATCAGATAAAGATTAGCAATGCAGGAAAGCTGACCATAGGAACGAACATATAAAACACAGGAACCTCCTTACATTGCATTTGCTTTCAGAAGATTTAGTTGAGAATTGTTTACAGGCTGTAATCTGACTTCCGAGATTGTTTCTTATTAGGATTTTACCTCAAGATTAATTTCACTCAATTGACTCCACGGAGAGGTTAAGATTGTTTCCATGCTCAGTGTTCTTTTCAAACTTCAGTTTTTTTACACACATTTTGTATTTTTTTCCATTTGTATTCAGAGTGTTGTTTGTTCCCATTTTAAATGTAACATGAAAAGATTAGAAGACTCTAAAAGACTAAAAGCTCTCCAGGACGCTACCCCGCATGTATAAATGCAAGTTGTTGAAGATCAGAGAAATAGAGTAAAATGATAGGAACATCAGAATAATGAGTGATTCTTGCTTCGAGAGAAAAGGTGCCGCAAGATGCTACCCTGCGTGAGGATACTATATAAGTGTAATTTGTTGTTTGATCAGACCCAATTAATATAATATGTAAATTCTCTGCTAATGTGTTACATTATAGGATATGAACGACAATGAACCAGTTTTTAACCAAAGCAGTTTTTCCATTGCTGTGCCTGAAAGCCAGCGAGGTAAGATCTGTGTCTATAATAGAAATGATTTTGCTAATAGTTTTATGCAAACGTTTACAATCTGTGTAACAAAATTAGGCTGGAATTATAGACCAGTACAACGCCAGTCAGCTTGGTTTAGATGGTATAGCTCTTGTCTCTGGATTGGATGATTGTAGCCTCAAGTCCCATAATAGTCTAGAGTGATATTCCATACTGCACTGCATTGTTCAAGACGTCATCCTTCAGAAGAGATGTTAAATTGAGGTTGTCTGCCTGTTCAGGTGGATGTTAAAGATCCTATGACACTATTTGAAAAGAGAAAGCTATTTTTCTCAGTGTGCTGGCCAAAAATCCTCAAGTTAAATTGGCTTTTCAGTTGTTGGTTGTCGAACATTGCTGTGTGCATATTGGCTGTCACATTTGCTTAGAAACACAGTCATTGCAATTTAGAGCAATTGGCTATGAAGCGCTTTTAGATATTTTGATAATACAGGCACTAAATCAAATACGATCATAATTATTTACAGTGGGGAAAATGTTCATTGCAATCTATAAAATTCTAGCAAATTAACTTATAAACTCCTCGGCTTTAACGACATATTGCATTTCTACAGCATCTTTCACATCAAGAGGATGTCCCAAGGCACTGGACTGTAAGGGATTTGGATCCGAGCAGGGGGTTGGGATCTTTGGGGTGGAGGGCAGGGAGGGTAGGAAGGTGCGCAAAGGTGTGGTCGAAGAGGAGGATCCTGAAGGAGGCAAGGGAGGGAGTAAGGTGAAGGGAATGTGGGATGGAGTTCCAAATGGTTGGGGCAGAGAGGCTGAAAGCATGACCGCCGATGATGGGGCAGACCAGGTGGGGAGCGTCTAGCAGACGGGGACCACTGCTGAGTGGAGGGAGTGGACAATCGATAGCAGATCACAGAGGTTAGAGGGTGGGGGCGATAGACTCATGGAGCCCAGTGCAGGAGAGGACATGACGTGCAGATTTCTAGATGATATGTAGCTTGTGGAAGAGTTGGGAAGGCTGACAAGGAGGGAGTTGGCATAGTCGAGCCTAGATGTGATAAATGCATGCATGATGGGGGGAGAGGTGATAGCGGAGTCGGGTGATCTTGGGGAGGTGGGCAAACGTAGAGCAGATCATAGCATGGATGGGGTAGAAAGGACAGTAGAGGGTCAAACAAGACGCCAAAGTTGTGGACTGGCTCAGTGAGGTGGAGAGTGAATTCATGGATGGTGATGCTGTCAGCGCCTGAGGTGTGGAGAAGCTGATGGGAGCCAATCAGGAGGGACTTGGTCTTGCTGACGTTCAAATGGAGAAAGTTAGCTCTCATCCAGGACTTATGTCTGACAAACATTCTGTCAGGACAGCAGTGGTCCTGGAGTCGAGGGTGGCGGCAGAGAGAAAGAATTGAGTGTCATCCGCATACATTTGGAAGTTGACCCCATGTCTGCAAATTATGTCACCAAGAGGGAGCATGTACATGTTGAAGAGGCGGAGTCCAAAGGGGAGAGATAGGATCTAAACCAGTCAAGGACAGAACCATGAAGGTTGAGGTGAGAGGAGAGGCAGTGGAGGAGGATATAGTGGTCAACAGTTTTAAAGGCAGCAGAAAGTTCAAGGAGGATGAGGAGACAGAGGGAGCCCTGGTCACAGATGGATAAATTGTCATTTGTCAGTTTGACCAAGGCTGTTTCTGTCCTGTGGGCAACAACAACAAAATTACATTTATAGAGCGCCTTTCACGTCAGGAGGATGTCCCAAAGTCAGGTATCAGAGCCTGAGCATGGGGAAGGGGTGGTATAGTGTGAGGAAAGGCAGAGAGATGGGAGGGAGACCGAAGGCATGGTCGAAGAGAAGGGTCTTGAGACCGGCCTTGAAGGAGGCAAGGGAGGAAGTGAGGCGAAGGGTCCTTGGGATAGAGTTCAGAGTGTGGGGGCAGAGAAGCTGAAAGCACAGCCACCGATGGTTGGGTGGGTCGGGCGGGAGACATGGAGCAGGCCGGAGCCCGCTGAATGGAGGGAGCTGGCAGATTGGTAGGGAGTCAGCATGTCAGAGAGGTAGGAGGGAACAAGGCCATGGATGGACTTAAAGGTGAGGTCGAGAATCTTGAACTCGATCGACTGCGGGATGGGGAGCCAGTGGAGTTGGGCAAGGGTGGGAGTGATGGGGTCATGGACCCTGGTGTGTGAAAGTACACGAACTGCAGAGTTTTGGATGATCCGCAGCACGGGAAGGGAAGAGTTGGGAAGACCAATGAGGAGGGAGTTCCCATAATCGAGCCTTGATGTGACGAATGCATGGGTGAGGATTTCAGCAGCCTGAGGGATGAGGCAGTCTGGCAATGTTGCAGAGGTGGTGGTAGGCAGTGCCGGTCATGGCACGGATGTGGGGGAGAAAGGACAGTTCAGGGTCAAACAAGACACCCAGGTTCCTGACTGGCTCAGTGAGGTTGAGTGTGCAGCCGTGGAGGCTGATTCTGCCAACGCCTGAGGTGCGGAGGCACTGGGGCGAGCCAATCCGGAGGGCCTCGGTCTTGCTGACGTTGAGTTGGAGAAAGTTGGCCCTCGTCCAGGACTTGATGTCAGACAGGCAATCAGTCAGGACACCAGTAGTCCTAGAGTTCAGGATGGAGGCAGAGAGGTAGAGTTGGGTGTTATCCACGTACATGTGGAAATTTACTCCATATCTGTGGATGATGTCACCAAGGGGGAGCATGTAGAGGGTGAAGAGGAGAGGACTGAGGACAGAGCCCTGAGGAACACCGCACGAGATGGTGTAGGGGCTGAAGGAGAAGCCGTTTGCCACGACAAAGTGGAGATGGTGTGGAAGGTAGGACCTGCACCAGTCAAGGACAGAACCTTGAAGATTGAGGTGGGAGGAGAGGCAGTGGAGGAGGATTGAGTGGTCCACGGTGTCAAAGGCTGTGGAGAGGTCGAGGAGGATGAGGAGGCAGAAGGAGCCTGGTCACACATGGTCAGGATGTCGTTTGTGACCTTGACCAGAGCAGTTTCCATGCTGGGGACAGCACAGAAACCTGATTGGAGGGGTTTAAGGAGGGAGTGAGAGGAGAGGAAAGAGCGAAGCTGGGAGGTAATGGCTTTCTCAAGGACCTTGGATAGGAATGGGAGATGTGATGGACCGGTAGCTAGATAGCTGTGATGGGTCAAGGGGAAGGTTTCTTCAAATTGGGGTTGATAGTGGCTTTTATGAGGGGGAAGGAACAGTGCCAGATGACAGGGAGAGGTTAATGATGTCGGCGAGTAGTGGGGCAAGGTGGTGGAGCTGGGATTTAAGGAGAGGGGTGGGGATGGGGTCGAGGGAGCAGGTGGTGGGCTTCACGGAGGTTACGGTGGTGAAGACAGAGGAGGGTGTGACAGATTCAAAGGTGTGGAAGGAGGGATGGGTAATTGTCGGATAGGTAATTATGTGGGGTGTGGATAGGGAGGGGTTGGAAGTGGCAGCTGAGCGGATTCCCTCAATTTTGGACTTGAGGACGTCCAGCATTTTCTCGCACTGAGAATCAGAGGAAAGAATCTGCAAGACGTGTCAGGGAGGGGGGAGGAGCCGGTTAGTGGTGGAGAACAGGAGCCTGGGGTTGCCCTTCGCCTCCAGGATTAACCTGGAATAGAAGGATGATTCGGCTGAGGCGAGAGCGGAGTGGTAGGTCTTGATGAGGTCCAGCCAGATGTGGCGGTGGACTGTTAGGCCGGGTTTGAGCCAAATGCGTTCGGCAGACCGCACCTGGCCCTTAAGTGAGCGGAGGTGGCTGGTGAACCAGGGTGAGGATTGGGAATAGGAGGCAGTTTGGGAGGTGAGGGGGGCGAGGATGTTGAGTTTGGTGGAGAGGGATGGGTAATGGGCAGCATAGAAACCCAATTGGAGGAGTTCGAATAGGGAGTGGCGGAGAGGAAGGAATGGAGCTGGGAAGCAACAACTCGTAGCAGGACCTTGTAAAGGAAAGGGAGGTTGGAGATGGGGTGGTATTTGGAGAGCAGGGAAGGTTTTTTTTCAAAATTTACCTGAAAAGCTACCTCTTTAACCATGGAGGTCACTCCTCCAGCTCATCTTTGTGCATCACTCCATTACGTTAAGTGAAGGACACTATATAAATGCAGATTGTTATTGGTGTTCTTTAGCATGACTCTAGTTTACTAAGAATGGTTGTTTCTGATATTTATATCACACAAATATAGAAAAATTTTCGAGTAGAAACATTTTGAATTCTGTGTACATTATTAAAGTGTACAGATGAAACTGAAGAATTATATATTTGCATTGTTTGTAGACTGTATGGCGTGGACACCAAAGTTAATGGTTCAACGAGAAAATGATTGCTTATTTCTGAGAATGCATTAAAGGAAACTTGCTTCATTCTTTACAGCAGATCAATGCATTATTTCAGTATTGGCATCAGACAGTGATGCAACTGAGCCGAATCATCTAGTGACGTACAGAATTGAAGAGGGGGCAAGAGAACAGTTTATTCTCCGAACTGAGAAAGGTGGTGGGCATCAAATTGCTGCATGTGTCTGTTTAAACCCAGACTCGAGACTCGATCATGATGGAGGGCCCCACAATTATAAACTGATCATAGCAGCAATTGATTTGGGGTTTGATCCCAACACTGGATATACGGTAATCGAAGTGGAAATATTAGACGTAAATGATGAGCCTCCTGTTTTGGTTGCCAGTTCTCTTTCTGATGTGCTCGCAAGTGAAAATGGAAGAATCAACGCAACAGTTATGACCATTCAGGCTTTTGATGCTGACACAGATGCTGAACTTCACTTCTTTGTGAGAGGAGCTGAGTGTCTTAATGAAGCAGAGGTCAGGCTGAGCAGTTCAATCTGCGAAGGTTGGTTTCAAGTGATGGAGCGCTCTGGATCTCTGTATTACAGTGGTTCTGTTGACTATGAAGAGGTTCAGATTGTTCAACTAAGAGTGCAAGCCGTGGACAACAACACTGTATTTGGTTCAAGTATGAGTGATGAAGGTAAGGTCTTGCACAGGAAATAGTGCAGAAACTGGTAAAGTGCTGATTCCAAAAACTGTTTAAATGGGACAAATTCAGGAGTTCAGAAAATGGTGGCTGAATTTGTTGAGTATTTTCTAAAGATGGAATTGTTTCTTTTTACCTATGTCCATCACTCAGTTAAGTATAACTCTTATACATGGGCACATTTTACAACATATCAATGGCCCCAAACTACCAAATTATTAGAAGTGCTACTTAAGATAGAGTATTACTTAAAGCATTAAAATTCATCTACAAAATGTACAATCACTAGATTTACAGTTAAACCTTGGGAAGCATTTTTAAATGTCCTTCCGGTATGAAAGACGTTATATCTAATGTGAGACTTATTACTGGGGTGACCTGCTTAATTATAATGTGAGGATCATTATTATTGCAAAGGCAACTTTGAATTCCAGGCCACAGAACAGTTCATTAATATTAACATTTTTGCATTCATTCTGATGCTGATAGTTATGTGCTGTCCATCCATGAACATGCAAAATACAATATTGACCAAATATAGTGCCACACAATGGCAATACAGATAATTTCATGCTGTTAATTATGCCACTTTATAACAAATAGTTGTGTATAGATAACGATCGCAAATGCCAGTGCCCAGAATAAAGCAGATCCTAGTATTTTTAATCTTTTCTATACAAGGACTCTACAAAGTGCATTCTCATCATCCATTGCTTAAAAGTATCTGCTGTATATGAAGATTGCGTACCAAAGCACTTTTTTGAATTTGCTACACTTTAAGTGAATTATCATTGACTCATAACTTTCTCGTACAGGATTTATTAAAATTGTTATTGTTGATCAAAATGACAATGAACCAATCTTCTCAAGAATGGCAAATAAAAGTGGTAAGTGTTGAATATTATCTGCAAAATACACAATCACTACATTTTACAGTAAATCCTGTGAAGCGCTTTGAGACATTTCGATAACATAAGGCACAATATCAAATGCATCTATTATCATCAGATGTGGGGAAAAGAAGAGCTTTTCACTTATTGAGGCATATGATTACCATTGACAAATAATTCTAGGGGTGTCAAGACTGGATATGGTAATGATTTGGGAATGGAAGATACAATTGTTCCAAAAACACAACCTGAACATCACTTTTAGCAGAAAACTCCACATCCTCGTGGAAGAATTGATAAGCATGGATAAGTTTCCTCAGGCCTGGAATCAGGGAAATGTAGTACTTTATTTAAAGAGTGACAAAAATGACTGAAGGAATTTTCAGATCTCTTAATTAACATCAATAATACATAACATAATGGAATTTATTCCAAAGGCAGGCTGAAGGAATAGCTGTATATGAATAATTTAATCAGAAACAACCAGCTTGGATTTAGAAGGCAAATTAATACAAATTTGTTTCAACCTGAAAAATAATGTTGAAAATTTTTCTTGAAGCTTTGAGATCAGAAATTCCAGCCAATCCTAGCCTGCAAAACCATTTAATTCCAGTCAGGCTTAATTTTGAAACTGATTTTGTGCATTTTCTTAAAAAGAATTGATTTCCAAACTAAGACTTAATTTCCAACTATTCTGGGCTATCTTAACTTGGGACTTCAAATTGTCCATGGACAGCTGATACCAATGCAGTGCTGGGGATGTGTTGCATTGTTGGAAGTGCTGTATTTCAAATAAGATATTAAACCAAAGTCACATTGGCCTGCTCAAGTGACTGTTAAAGATCCCATGGCACTATTCAAAAAAAGAGAAGGGAATTTCTCCTGGTATCCTGGCCAATCACCCCCAGATAAAATTGATTATTCACTTCACAGCTGTTTGTGAGACATTGCTATATACAGATTAGTTGCCATGTTTGCCTACAAAATATAGTCACAATATATTACAGTAAATCCAGACATCCTCCCAACATGAAAGGTGCTATATCAAATGTAAGACTATTATAATTATTTTCTGAAAATCATGTGCAATTCATTGACGCTGGCATGTCAGTAATCTTTAAGATTGCCAACTTTACAAAGTCCAATACCAAAGGTCTGAGTTCTGTAGGCACAGCATTTCTCATGCTTTCATCCTTAATACCATTGTCTTAAAATTTCAGGTTGTGCAGAAACTTAGAAATTTTTTAATTTGGAGAAAGTGTTTCAGTTTCTTATACCCAGCTACTAGCTTTAGAATTATATCAATTTGTTCTTAAATAATTTTAATCAAAACATTGTTAAGTTTTCATTCTGGAGCCCAATTCTCTGGAACTCCTTCCCAGAGTCCCACCTCTTTGCCCCCACCCCATCCCTGGTTCTGCCACCTTCCCACTGCCCCCACCCTTTCTGTTCCGCACCCCCAGCTCAAGTTCCCAGTCAGCTATCTGAAGTGCTTTGACATGTCCTCCCGAATTGAAAGGTGCTATTGTCATTTTTAATTGCGCATTCTAAATTGAGATTAACTTCTGATCCTCGTTTTACTTCAGTTGTTGTCTCTGAGTTTATCACTGATGGAATTGAGGTGACAGTGTTTCAGGTAAGAGACGTTTACTTATCATAATTCTTGAATTTTGTTTTATGCGTTTGAAATATAATGCACTATCTGAAGAATTTAATGTGACATGTTGTGATCTGTAATTTAAAAAATGGGCTTAAGATAATGGACCCTTTTTCTTCTTTCTTATTTAATGCCAGCATAAACTATCACCCTACAGACAACCCTATGATTCTGATTAACTGTGCAGTTTTCCCTTTTCTGAGCTTAGGCCACTGATTCTGACACCGGAGAGAATAGCGTAATCCAATTCTGCATAGTGGAAGTTATCTTTTATTCAACAAATACACTGGCTATCAACAAAACAGCTAAAGCACCTTTTTATATTCAGACATCCTTAAACAGCAAACTAATATGGGAAGGCAGCCTAAGGTAGGTACCAATCATTTAGCTTTCTGGTTTTATTCCTGTATACAATTGTTCAGAAACTCTTCAAACTATCAGCATTACTGAGAGAGTAGCTCAAATAGGGTGATATGTTATCCTTTCCCTCACCTCTGGTCTACAAGTATTATTTCAGTCTTCATCTCAGCTGTTCCTGCCTTTTTCCTTTTTATTACTTAAACTAAGTTGTGACAATTTTTAAAACAAAAACTGCCAAGCACCTAAGATAATAATAATCCTTGCATTTGATGTAGCATTTTACCACATCATCAAGACATCTTAAAGTGTTTCACAGGATTTTACTGTAAGTGACTGCATACAATCTTTGTACGTGAGCATGGTAGCCAATTTGTAAACAGCAATGTCTCACAAACAGTCAGGAAGTGAATGATCAATTCTATTAGGGAGATTAGTGACCAAGACACTTGAAGAAATGCACTTCTCTTTTTGAACAGTGACATGGGATCTTAAACAACAACAACTTGGATTTATAGAGCGCCTTCCACACCGGACGGTGCCTCAGAGCGCTTCACAGTAAAGGATCCCGGGGCCGAGCCAGAGGGAGGGAGAGGAAGGTGACCAAAGGCGCGGTCAAAAAGAAAAGTCTTGAGACAAGACCTGAAAATAGGAAGAGAGGGGGTGAGGCGAAGGGAGTGAGGAAGGGAGTTTCAGAGCCTCTGGATATAGTGGCTGAAGGCACGGCTGCCGAGGGTGGAGCGAAGGACTTGGGGGACAAGGAGGAGGCCAGACCCGGTGGAACGAAGGCAACGGGCATTGTTGTGAGGAGAGAGGAGGTCAGAGAAGTAGGAGTGTGCAGAGGAGTGGAGGGATTTGAATACAAGGGTGAGGATCTTGAAGTCAATCCTCTCTGGGACAGGCAGCCAGTGCAGTCTGGCAAGGACCGGGGTGATCGGGGAGCAGAGTTTGATGCGGGTGAGAATGCGGGCGGCGGAGTTTTGTATGACCTGGATTTTATGGATGGTAGTGGATGGGAGACCGGCGAGGAGGGCATTTGAGTAGTTCAGCCAAGAGCTGACAAAGGCATGGACCAGAGTTGCAGCGGCTTTTGGAGTAAGCTATTGGCGGAGACGAGCGATGCGTCGGAGGTGGAAGAAAGCGGTGCTAGTGTGGGAATGGATGTGGGGGAGGAAGGATAATTGGGGCTCGAACCTGACGCCTAGGTTGCGTACGGTTTGGAGAGTTTAGGGGGAGGTCGAGTAGGTAGAGGAGGTGAGAGCCGTGCGATTTTAGACATTGATGAGAGCCAAAGAGTATGGCTCCCGTTTTGTCAACGTTCAGCTGAAGGAAATTTGTGCTCATCCAGCTCCTGATGTCTGACAGGCAGGCTGACAGAATATCAGGGGACTGGGGGTCGCAAAGTGAGGTGGAAAAATAGAGTTGGGTGTCAACTGCATACATGTGGAAGTGTACCCCATGTCTGCGGATGACATCCAAGAGGGAGAGTATAGATCAGAAAGAGGAGGGGGCCAAGGATGGATCCTTGGGGTACCCTGCAGGTAACCGGGTGAGAGCGGAGGAGGAAAAGCCGTTTGTGCAGATGTCCGCATTCTCACCCGCACGAAACTCCGCTCTCCGATCACCCCAGTCCTTACCAGACTGCATTGGCTGCCTGTCCCAGAGAGGATCATTTTCAAGATCCTCACCCTTGTATTCAAGTCCTGCACTCCTCTGCACCCTTCTATCTCTCTGACCTCCTCTCTCCTCAAAACAGTACCCGTTGCCTTCGTTCCTCCGGGTCTGGCCTCCTCCTCGTCCCCCAAGATCTCCGTTCCACTCTCGGCAGCCGTGCCTTCAGCCACTATGCCCCGAGGCTCTGGAACTGCCTTCCTCACTCTCTTTGTCTCGTTCCCTCCCTTTCCATTTTCAGGTGTCTGCTGAAGACCTTTCTTTTCGATCGCGCCTTTGGACACCTTCCTCCCCCTGGTTCGGCCCTGGGATCTGTTACTGTAAAGTGCTCTGAGACGCCGTCCGGCGTGGAGGGCGCTATATAAATCCAAGTTGTTGTTGTTGCTGTTGTTATGTACTGCTGACGGTTCATGAGTTAGGACTTCAACCAGGCGAGTGTGGTCCCACTGAAATGGATGACGGAGGAAAGGCGGTGGAGGAGGATGCTGCGTCGACTGTGTCGAACGCGGCAGAGAGATCCAAGCGGACAACGAGGCAGAGGGAGCTCTCGTCACAGATAGAGAGGATGTCATCTTAAACATGCATCTGAACAGACAGATGGGGCCTCGGTTAATGTCTTATCCAAAATTCACTGCATTATTTTCTATTGAAACTCCTTCTTTACCAAGATTCAAGACCCAAGATTGAAGACTTTACAACTTCTTCCCTATCTGTTTTCCTTGGCTCCTACAATCTAGAGCTCATTAAAACCCTCATTTACTGTCTTCCAATCAGTATTTCCTGATTTATCTGTCTGCTGTTCAACCATTTAGTCTTTCAACTTGTCTAGCTATCAAGAAGACAGCATCTCTGTGTCTTCCTAGGTATCAGTCAGGCTCAGTTGATTACACTTTCACATGTGGGTATGAAGATTGTGGGTTCGACCTGCATGTCTGTACTTGACCTCACAAGCATAAGCAATGCGGAGGAGCACTACAATGTTGCAGTTCATCTTTGGATGAGATGTTAAAACTCCTTGTCCACCGGTTCAGTTTCCACCCCCCTAAAAACAACCGCCATCACCCCCATCTTGAAAAAACCTTCCCTGGACCCATCCATCCTCTCCAGCTACCTTACCACCTCTAACCTCCTATTCCTCTCCAAGGTCCTGGAATGAGTCGTTACGTCCCAGCTCCACTCCTTTCTCGCTATTCCCTCATTGAATCCCTCCAATCTGGCTTCCGCGCTGCCCACAGCACGGAAACAGCCCTGGTCAAAATCACTAATGACATTCTGAACATCTGATCAGGGCTCCCTCTGCCTCCTTGTCCACCTCGACCTCTCTGCCACCTTCGACACTGTCAACCATTTCAACCTCATACACCGCCTCTTCTTCAATTAATCTTCGTGGACCTGCCCTTGCCTGGTTCGATTCCTATCTCTCTCACCGTCTCCACTTTGTTGCCTCTAACGGTTTCTCCTCCAGCCCCTGCATTGTCATGTCTGGCATCCCCCAGGGCTCTGTCCTTGGTCCTCTCCTCTTTAATATCTACATGCTCCCCCTTGGTGACATCATCCACAGATATTGGGTCAACTTCCATATGTATGCAGATGACACCCAACTCTATCTTTCTGCCTCCACCATCAACTCCAGGACCACTGCTGTCCTGACGGACTGTCTGTTGGACATCAAGTCCTGGATGAGGGCAAATTTCCTGCAGTCAAATGTGAACAAGACTGAGGCCCTCCTGATTGGCTCACGCCAGTGCCTCAGCACCTCAGGCTCTGGCAGCATCAACCTCCATGGTTGCACACTTCAACTCACTAAGCCAGTCAGGAACCGAGGTGTCTTGTTCGACCCTCAACTGTCTTCTTCCCAAAATCCAAGCCATGACCCGCTCTGCCTTCCCTCACCTCCGTAACATCACCCGACTCCACCACTACCTCATCCCTCAGGATGCTTAAACTCTTGTTCATGCCTTCATCACCTCCAGGCTCAACTAAGCAAATGCCCGCCTTGTCGGCCTTCCCAACTCCTCCCTCCACAGGCTGCAAATAATCCAGAACTCTGCCGCACATGTCCTCTCCCGCACCAAACTCCGTGACTCCATCTCCACCATTCTTGCCCGACTCCATTGGCTCCCTGTCCTTTAGAGGATCCAGTTCAAGATCCTGGTCCTCTCCTACAAAGTCCTCCATGGCCTCACTCCACCCTACCTCTGCGACTTCCTAACCCCCTACCAACCTGCCCGTTCCCTCCACCCAGCCAGCTCTGGCCTGCTCCACGTCCTCTAACCCACCCGCCCCACCATTGGAGGGAGAGCCTTCAGCCTCTCTACTCCCAACCTCTGGAATTCCATTCCCCAATTACTCCGCCTCGCTTCCCCATTAGCCTCCTTCAAGTCCCGCCTCAAGATCCTCCTCTTTGACCATGCCATCGGCTACCACCCTTCCCCTCCCCTCCCTTCTCACCCCCTGAACCCAGCTCGGGTCTGAAATGCTGTACACTGTCCAGCGCCTTGAGACAGCCTCCCGACATGAAAGGTGCTATACAAATGTAATTTTGTTGTTGTAGAAATCCCACTGCCTAAACCAGGAGATGTTGAAGTTCCCATGACATTATTCAAAAAGAGGAGGGAATTTCTCCCAGTGTCCTGGCCAACAATAGATTGGTCAGTCATCTCATTGCAGTTTATAGTACACATTGGTTACAGTGTTTGCCTCTAAAACCACTTACTGCATTTGTCAGTAATTACTGTGAAACTCTGAAATATTTAAACATGTTAGAGCACTTTAAAAATGCAAGTTCTTTCTTTTACAACATTGACAACAACTTGCATTTATATAGTGGAATAGCGACTCAGAGCGCTTTTACCATATCTTTAGCAAGATTTTTTCAAAATAATTGTAAGACAAGGCCCCAATAGTTGGCCAGTCCCAGCTGGACAATCAGTGGAACGCTTCCCAGACAGTGCGCTCATCGGCAAGTTATGCGGTATTAGCTGGTTAAATCAGTATCCCTATCACACCTTCTGAGTTTTTGACCCTTGGCTCTTGCCAGCCCTTTCCAATACTCTGCAGAATTAGGTAAAGAGGATACGACCCTCCAGGGAGAGAGACCACATTCTATTCCAGACACAGACAATTCCATGTGTTGGTTGCAATGCTCATTCTGGTTTGGATGCCCTTAAACATTTGTGATGGGATCATATGTGTATCAGACACCGAGTTGACTAAAATAATACCTTAAACCCGTGTCCACTTGTTCTGCTGTCTTGGTGCATCTGAAAATATAGTTCCAATGATATTGTTTAAATTCAGTTATAGTGAAGCAAAGCCACTTCCCAAACCAAGTATAAGTGGTATGGGATTACCACGAAAAAAAAGATAGAAATTTCTTGTTATACATTTGAAAGCAAGCAAGGATCTGACCATTTTGGTCATTCCCCACATGTTACTTGTGTGTTCTTCATGATGTTGATGATTTTGAACAGTCTCTTGCTAAATAATTTAATAAGAATCCTTGCATTTGATATAGCTCCTTATCACATCTTCATGATGTCTCAAAACGCTTTGCAGAGTATACTGTGAAGTGAATTGACTGTATACTTTATGGGCAAAACATGGCATCCAATTGTGCACAACAGTGTCCTACAAACAGTCGTAGATTCAGTGACCAAACTATTATTAATTTTTAATTTATTTTTTGAAGGGTTTATTACCCCCAGAAAAGTATTCCATCAATCGACTAACAACCGGATTCCTATTTACTGCTAGGTAAGGAGTAAGGGAACTTGCCTAACGTTTTGCCCTGCCGGGAATCAAACCCGCTTGCAAGGCGAGTGCTGTAACCAGGCTACATGACTCCACAATTCTTTATCAAAGACGAAAGATTAAAATGTAACTGACAAAATTCTAAAACATAGTTTCAGCCTCTGTCATTTATTTGAAAGGATAAGAAATCATGTGGACTTTACATTGATGGGAAGTTGGAAGGTAAACGTTGCTGCCATTGATGGAGGAAAACCCAGGAACTCCATTCATCATTTACTAGATGTAAGTATGGTTTTACTGCAATAACAAATAGATCTTTACAGATGTTCCATTCTGTGTTTTACCCTTGGCAACAGTACCCCAATTCTTGTAAGGTGTAGTGACTGCATATTTCTAGGTGAACACAGCTGTCAATATGCACAAGGCAATGTCCCAAAGACAACCATGAAGTGAATGAAAGACATCAGGAGAAATTTCCTTCTCTTTATAAATAGGTGTGAACTTCTGAAGTGTAGTGACTTGCCTTGCAAGCGAGCGAATCTCGGTTCAATTTCCAGGCAAGGTGAAACCTTAGGAGAGTTTCCTAGTAGTAAGTAGGAACTCGGTTGTTAGTTGGTTGACGGATCTCTTTTCGGGGGTCATAATCCCTCCAAAAAATATAATATGGCCACTCAATCCATGACCGTTTGTGGTACACTGCTATGCACAGTTGACTGTTGCGTTTTGCCCATTGAATACATAGTAAATCCACTTTACAATATATTCCATGAAGCTCTTTGAGACGTCTCAACAATGTGATAAGGCGGTATTCAATTATTATTATTTCTTGTAAACATTGTAGCAGGATCTTAAAGTCCACCTAAATACCAGATGGGCCTCGGTTTCAAGTCTAATCCAAAGCATGGCAACTATGACAATGGAGCATTCCTCCAACTCAGTGTTTGAAAGTCAACCTGAACTATGAATGCAAATTCCTGATATGGGATTTTAATCCACAGCCTTCTGACCCAGAGACTTGAGTGCTTCCAACTGAGCAGCATCTATAACTGAACATAGTGGGGTGGGGGGGTTAATTGATAAATATGCTGTAGAGAATGGTTTCTGCTAAATGTAGTCATCTTGCTATAGTTCTCTGGGACTCCAATATGTAACACCAGCAATTTATTGTACTGAAACATACCTCTTGATTCATGGAACTTATACCANTTTTTTCTCTAAAGGTCTTTATTGTTGATGGAAGCAGTAAACTTCAGTTAGTTTTTGACCGGCCACCAGGAAGTGTGTTGCTTAATCAAAACCAAATAGTGAGGTAAGACACATTTACTTTTTCATGAAAATTGTTTGGCATATCTTAACAGTAGGTAGAGAACTTTTGTGGGAAACAACCATGTCCTTTCCTATCCTAAGGGGAAAAAAGAGCAAAAAACATTTTAATAAACACGACAGGGAAGCTTTATGATCTCTCCGAATTCTACTATAATCTCTGCTGTTTTCACTGTTATTTTAGAAGCTCTGCAATTCCTATTTGATCGGTAACACTAAGCTCAACTCCACACTCTCCTTCCTCAGACAAGAGAAGAGTGAGACAGACTGGGTCATGGTTGGCATGGATGACATTTGCTTGTGCTCTTATCGACAAATACCTGGGCAGAAGAGATATTAAGGCTTGTGCGGAATTAGCTGCCCGTTGTCGACCACAAAATACATAGTCAATGCTCAATATATTCTACAAAGCATTTTGAGATGTCTTAGCGACATGATAAAGCACCATATCAAGTGAATGGATTATTATTATTAATATTATTATTCAGGGTATGTCAAAAGGAAGGGGCATCAGGAGTAAAGATCTGCCAAGATCTAATAGACTGATTGACATGCTCGATGGGCTGAATCCTGTTCCTGTTTTCCGATGTTGAGCAGAGAGCCCAGGAGCATGAGGAGCCAACGGAGTGAGGTGGAACAGAGTGAGAATTCTGTTTGGGAATTAGATAAGAGTGGGAATTCTTCAGCAAGAGAGCTACCAGAGAGCTGCCAAAGAGTTACCAGTGAGCTAGACAGCTACCAGAGAGCTAGAGAGAGCTTTCATTCAATCAAAGAGCAGAAAATCTTTGCTGAGGTAGGGGCAACCTTATATGGAAGCAGGTAAACAAGTCAATTAGAAATGAATCATAGGCCAGATGTTGAAGATTAATTCAATTGCTGACCAGTCGAAACTGAGTGCTTTTGTTTGAGTCCTATATAAAGAGGAAGACTTGCGAGAGCCTCATTTGAGCAGAGAGCCCAGGAGCAAGCCACGGAGTGGAGGAACAGAGTGAGAATTCTGTTTGGGAATTAGGTGAGAGTGGGAATTTGGTGCAGGTGAGAACTTGTAAAGGAGAAACAAACCTCCTAAGGGCCTACATAAAAAGGTCACATTCCTGTGGTGGTAGGTATTGAGTTTAATATATAAGGAGTGTGAGCAAGGGAATAAAAGGTGTGAAATTACTTATTTTTACCTATTTACCCGGAAACTGTTGAGACAAAACATCTCTGAAAACGTGGCAGCTGAGACCCATTCCATTGTGTGCCATGTGGGAACTCCAGGATTGTTCATGTGTTCTGGACAAATACGTGTGTAGGAAGTGCCTCTGGCTTCTTGAGCTTGAATTCGGGGTCGCTGAGGTTGAGGAGAGGCTACAGTCACTACATAGGATATGGGAAGCTGAAGAATTTATGGATCGAACTTTTCAGGAGGTGGTCACCCCACAGCCACAGAGTTCAGGAGGTGGTCACGCCAGCTACACAGAGGGCTCAGAAGAAGGGTGAGTGGGTGACCATCCAATGTAGAGCAAAAAAAGAACAGGCAGTACAGAAATCCCTTAACAATGTGGCACTCACAAACTGGTTCTCGGTACTGGATACCGATGAGGACGCATTTGGCGAGAAGAGTCAAAAGGTAATGGATGTTCAGGGAGATAAAGGGAAAAATGCCAATGCTGTTATTGGGAATACAACAGTTAAAGGGATAGACAGGCGTTTCTGCCATAAGAGACGGGACTTGGGCCTGGTATGCTGTCTCCCTGGGGCCTGATGTCATGGAATGGGTGCAAAATATACCACAGGGGGAAGGGGAAAATCCAGAAGTTATGGTCCATGTTGGGATCCATGATGTAGGTGATAAAAGGGCTGAGACCCTACAACAACAACAACAAAATTCCATTTATTGAGCGCCTTTCACGTCGGGAGGACGTCCCAAGGCGCTGTACAGTTGGGTCAGGACCCGAGCAGGGGAGAAATGGTCAGGGTGAGGGGAGGGAAGGGAGGGAGCAAGGAGGGGGTAGAGAGTCGAGAGGGGAGCTGAAGGCACGGTCAAAGAGAAAGGTCTTGAGACCGGCCTTGAAGGAGGAAAGGGAGGAGGCGGCAAAGGCACTGGGGGATAGATTTCCAGAGCCTAGGAGCTGAGAGGCTGAAGGCCCGGCCACCGATGTTGGGGCGGGGGATGTGGAGCAGACCAGAGCCAGAGGAACGGAGGGTACGGGCAGGTAGGTAGGGGGATAGTAGGTCAGAGAGGTAGGAGGAAGCAAGGCCGTGAATGGCCTTGTAGGTGAGGGTGAGGAAGTTGAATTCGATCCTCTGGGGGATGGGGAGCCAGTGGAGGCGAGCGAGGGTGGGAGTGATGTGTTCCCGAAGCCTGGTGCGGGACAGTACACGAGCTGCAGAGTTCTGACAAGGAGAATATCAGAAGCTTGGAAAGAAGCTAAAGAGCAGGATTCAATGGTAGTGATCGTGGTCTCACTCCCAATGCCTTATGCAAGTGAATACCAAACTGGGAGGATCAAACGCATTAATGCCTGGCTAGAGAAATGGTGCAGGAAGGAGGGCTTCAGGTTTCTAAACCACTGGGAGCACTTCTGGGGCAGATGGGACCTGTACACAAGAGATGGGATACATTTGAGCAGGGCTGGGACCAGTGTCATTGCAACAAGGATAACAAATTATGTGGGGAAGCGTTTAAACTGATTTCGAGGGGGAATGGGATCAGAATGTAGCATCAGGGAGGGGAAACAAGTTAAATAGTGGACGAGGAGAGACAAATAGAAATGAAACCAGGAATAGTCCAGCAAATAGTGGAAAGAGACGGGGGAGAAATGTAGAGCGGGTTAAGCCGGTATTAGAATGCATGTGTGTAAATGCATGGAGTGTGACCAATAAGCTTGGTGAGCTGCAGGCTCAAGTTGCCATATCGAGTTATAATGTAGTGGCAATTATGAAGACTAGGCTCAAGCAAGGACAGGAATGAGAGCTGAATATTCCTGGCTACAACCTATTCAGGAGGGATAGGAAAGGGAAAAAAGGAGGAGGGGTGGCAATGCTCATTAGGGACACGTTCACGGTCCTGGAAAAGGACGATGTTTTAGAGGGTCCAAAAACTGAATCTATTTGGTTAGAGTTACGGAGTAGAAAAGGAGCAGTTACTCTGTTAGGTATTTACTATGGATCTCCAAATAGTGGGAAGGAAATAGATGAACAAATCTACAGGACGTGGAGTCCTGTAGCTCAGTGGTTAGAGCACTCGCTTTGCAAGCGAGAGACCTGAGTTCAATTCCAGGCAGGGCGAAACCTTGGGCAAGTTTCCTTACTCCACACGCCTAATAATAATAATCCCTCCAAAAAACAAAAACAATAATAAATTGGTCATTTTCAATCTACGACTGTTTGTGGGCTCACAAATATACAGTCAATTCACTTTACAGTGTGTTCTGTGAAGCGCTTTGGGACGTCCTCCCGATGTGAAAAGCGCTATATCAAATGCAAGGATTATTATTATT
Organism: Callorhinchus milii; assembly: GCF_018977255.1. Classification (NCBI taxonomy): domain Eukaryota; kingdom Metazoa; phylum Chordata; class Chondrichthyes; order Chimaeriformes; family Callorhinchidae; genus Callorhinchus; species Callorhinchus milii. The sequence continues at coordinate 57,504,943 of NW_024704742.1, read as the reverse complement.
ATTATTAAGCAGATTTTGGAGAGATGCAAAACTAATAGAGTAGTGATAATGGGGGATTTCAATTATCCTAACATAGATTGGGAAACACATAGTATAAAGGGCAAGGAAGGGGAGGAATTCCTGAAATGTGTGCAGGAGAACTTTATGGAGACTATAATCTGGGACAATATAAATTCTCACTTGGAAAAATATGGTTTAATAAAGGACAGTCAACACGGATTTGTTAAAGGCAAATTGTGTCTGACAAACCTAATAGAATTTCTTGATGAAGTGACTGAGAGGGTGGATGAAGGTAGTGCAGTAGACGTAGTTTATCTAGATTTTCAAAAGGCATTTGACAAAGTACCACATAAGAGGACTTATAAACAAAATAGAAGCCCACGGTATTAAAGGGACTGTGGCAACATGGATCCAGAACTGGCTGGGAGACAGAAAGCAGAGAGTGGTAGTAAACGGTTGCTTTTCTGACTGGAGTGAGGTGTGTATTGGTGACCCTCAGGGGTCGGTATTGGGACCACTGCTCTTTCTGATCTATATTAATGATCTGGACCTGGATATAGGAAGCACAATTTCCAAATTTGCAGACGATACTAAGCTAGGAAAAGTAGTTAATGGTGAGGAGGATAGCACCAGACTCAAAGAGGACTTAGACAGATTGGTAAAATAGGCAGAAATGTGGCAGATTAGATTTAATGTGGAAAAATGCAAAGTGTTGCATAGAAAGAATGAGGAGAGGCAGTATAAGCTAAGTGGTACAACCTTAAAGGGGGCAAATGAACAGAGAGACCTGGGGATCCACATAAGCAAATCTCTGAAGGTGGCAGGACAGGTAGATAAAGCTGTTAAAAAAGCATATGGGATACTAGGTTTCATAAATAGGGCATAGAATTCAAAAGTCAGGAGGTTATGTTGAATATTTATAAAATGCCGGTTAGGCCTCAGTTGGAGTACTGCATTCAGTTCTGGGCACCGCACTTTAGGAAAGATGTTAGGGCATTGGAGAGGGTACAAAGAGGTTTACCAGGATAGTACCAGGAATTAAAGACCTTAGTTGTGAGGAGAGGTTAGTGAAACTAGGATTATTCTCCCTGGAGCAGAGAAGATTAAGAGGGGATTTAATAGAGGTTTTCAAGATCATGAGAGGATTTGATAGGTTGAACCAGGAAAAACTGTTTCCACTGGCATGTGGGTCAGTAACCCGAGGAGACCGATTTAAGATAATTGTTAAAGGAAACAGAGGGGAGGTTAGGAAAAAAAATTTCACCCAGCAAGTTGTTTGGATCTGGAATATATTAGCTGAAAGGGTAGTGAAAGCCGATTCAATAACAACTTTTAAGAGAGAAGTAGATGGGTGTTTGGGGAGGACAGGATTTCAGGGCTATGGAGAGAAAGCGAGCCAGTGGGATTGAGTTGGATTGCTCTTTTAGGAGCCGGTGCAGATGCGATGGACCAAATGGCCTCTTTCTGTGCTGTATGATTCTGTTTTCCTGTGGATGTTGTAAAAGTTTCTGTCCATTTTGCCTTTATTAACCAGTAAACCTGCTGCCACATGACACATTGTCAAAATGGTTCAGCTGAGAACTGCAAATGCAAATGCACTGAAAATAGTCCAATTTCAAATGCCAAACCAAGGCTGAAATTCGAATCAGAATATCCAGCCAATGTTTTCTGACTCAAGATTGTCAGATTGTCCTAGCCTGTTTCATTTTCTTTGGAAAAAATTATCTGTATTTTTAAATATAATTATTTCTAAGTATAAAGTCTAAAGTGGCTCCCCAGAGTGCTCAGACATATCGGCGGATACAATTCCAACTATGTTTAGATTTACTCGATTGACGTAGCGTTTCAGAGTGTGCAGAACTTGGTAAATTGTTCAATTCAGTTTAAACTATGAAGCTACTTTTCTTAAAAAATCTTGCAGTGAACCAGCTTCAAAATTAAAGTTATATTTTAACAATTTGACAATCGCAATTTGAAATGTTACAGTAATAGAGTAAATCTTGACTGGTGGAATTTCTACTCAGCAGCCTCTTAACTATCTTTTTTAACCTTTAATCTTATTTAAATATGAGTTAGATAGTAACTAATAACGCCACTGCTACAGTACATTACAAATATTTCCCCAGTAGATTTAAAAGTTACATGTTGTATTCCAGCATTTTGGAAGCCTCTGTGCCTGGAACCAACGTAATTGTATCTAAAATTTCACCAGACACCATTAATATCAACTCAGAGAGGTAAGCATTAAACAAAACTATTCTTACATTCAGTACAGTATGTTGTCTGAAATTATTTGTTTTCTCTGAGGACCGAGAGGGAGAGAAGGAGGGAAAGAGGGAGGGGACTGAAAGAAAATTTAGCATTAATTTGATTTAGGGGGGGATGAGGATGTGAAGCTGGTATTTGCTAAGTGAAAGGATTGGTCGGGGTGATAGGGTTAGAGGAGGATGTAGAGGTAGGGTTGGGGCAAAGGCATGAAGGCATTTGAAAGTGAGGATGCAAATCTTGAATTTAATCCTTTGGGGATTGGGGAGCTGGAGAATGAAGCAAGGAAAGAGTGATAGGCTCATAGATGTGGTGTGGGAGAGGACACGGGCTACAAAGTTGTGCAATAGCACTTCATTAGAGTTGCAGACTTCAGAGGGATTTCTCACATTATGATCCAGGTGGAGTGCATCTTGAGTTAATTAAATGTATGCAAGTTTCAATAATCATGATAAATATTTATATATTGTTGTACTTGGCAATCCTGAATATTTGTGGAACAACATTTAAATGCTGTACCATACATGTCATATTATGGCATATTAATACTGAATAACAGAGAAACCAAGGGCATAGAAAGAGCAAGAATAATAAACACTGAAGATTGTGGGTGAAATATTATGATAATATGATATAAAATGTAATCTTACCCTTCCCCACAGAACTGAATACAAAATAACCACTGAAAACTGCCAAGCATATAGATTACAAACCTAACATTTTGATTATTTTCTTATATCCAGTTACCTCCAATTGAGAAGCGTATGACAGCACAGATAGATGGTTATGTGTGGGTCATCACTTTCAGAAGCTCTATTTCTAAGGACATGAGTTTTACCTTGAACACCGGCTAATGTTATAAATACAGAAAAACATTTATTTAGCACCTTTATCAAGCCATCAAGACGTCCCAAAGTGTTTCACAGGATTAAATGTAAAGTACAGTGACTGAAGCAGAATTACATAATTGCTGTATCAGTGCAGGTGGTTAATATATTTTTTGTTCTTACTTCATAATATTCTCCTACTCTCCCTGCCTTCCACCCTCCCGGATTCCGATCCCCAGCTCGGGTCCAAATCTCTGACTGTCCAGTGCCTTGGAATGTCCTCCCGATGTGAAATGCGCTATACAAATGTAATATTGTATTGTATCTAATATTAATAGTTATGCCTCTTTATGATGTTTTCCCCCCTTTTAAGAACCTTTGTGGATGCGTATTTCATCTTTGGAAATGGCACTGCAGTAGATCAGGACATAGTTAGAGGGTAAGTTTTGTGATGAATGGTTGTAAGTACCTTTTGTAAATTAGAGCCATTTATAATTCAATAGAGTTCTTGGAAGTAGATTAACTAGCAGGAGTTTGAGATTTGCAAGTTCCCTTATATTTGGTTTGGAAAGTTCCTGAACCTGGATTATAAAATCAAACAGAACTAAAAATCAATTTTAGCAGATATGGAGACATCAAGAAACAATCTAATTGAAATATTCAGTTGATTACTTTTCTCTGAGGGACTGATGTCAGAAAGGAACTCAAGGAAGTGAAGAGTCAGCAAACTGCGCACTTTGCCGCCGAGGCCTCCAGGGTCATCTTCCGATGCAGGATGCGCACGATAGAACAGGACGAGATGTGCCCACATTTCTTCTTTCAGAAAGTGAACAGAGTCAGCTCTGTTATCGCTGGGTTGAGGGACGAAACAGGCTTGGTGCACATGGAGCAGGCCGGTATACAGAAGATCGTCAGATCCTTTTATGCCGACCTGTACTGTGAGAAACCCATAGAGAGCACAGCCTCCCGGGATTTCCTGTCTGCCTTCATAGAGGTGCTGGATGAGGAGAGCCAGGAGCATTTAGACAGGCTTCTCCTCCTAGATGAACTGACCAGGGCCATCAAAGCTCTCCAGACCGGTAAGACCCCCAGAGGCGATAGCCCGCCGGTAGAGCTCTACTCAGCTCTGTGGGATGTGATGGGTCCGGACCTGCTGGAGGACGACAACAACATGCTGCTAGCAGGGACCATGGCAGAATCTATGAAGAAAGGCAGCATCTCCCCACTGTACAAACTAAAGGGGAAGAAGGAGGAGGTAAAGAATTGGTGACCGATCTCGCTCCTGAATGTGGACTGTAAGATCCTGGAAAAGGTGATCTCCGAGTGGATAAAGACTGTCCTTGGGTGGGTAATACACCCAGACCAAACCTGCACGGTTCCAGGCCGAAGGATCTCAGACAGCCTTGTGCTGCTCAGGGATACCTTCGCCTATGTGCAGGACAGAGCGAGTGAAGGTCTGTCTGATCAGCCTTGATCAAGAGAATGCCTTTGACAGGGTATCTCACAGCTACAGGGATCAGGTACTTTCCAAAATGGGTTTCAGGGAGGGAATGCGCAAGTGGATCCGACTGTTCTACACAGACATCTGTAGCGCAGTCACAGTTAAAGGGTACGAGACTGAGCCGTTCCCCATCAGGTCTGGAGTAAGGCAGGGCTGTCCCCTATCCCCCACCCTGTTTGTTTGCTGCATCGAACCCTTTGCACTGGCCATCAGGAGGGATGAGAGCATCAGAAGTGTCATCATCCCGGGCAGCCACGCCATACAAGCCAAGGCCTCCATGTATATGGATGATGTCACCGTCTTTTGCACAGACTAAAAATCAGTCTTGAGCTGGCTAGGCATTTGGACCAGTTTGAACAAGCCTCGGGAGTTGAGGTCAACCGCCAGGAAAGTGAGGTGATGTATTTTGGAGACTGGAAAGAATGCAATCACATACCTTTTGCGGTGAAGTCAGACTGCATCAAAGTCCTCGGCATCTAGTTCAGGGCTGCTGGAGTGTGCCAAAAAAGCTGGGAGGAACGTCTAGGCATAATGAGGAAGAAACTAGTGGTGTGGAGCCAGCGCTCGATGTCCATCACCAGGAAAAATCTGAGGCCCTCTCGGTGTTACTGTACATGGTCCAGGTCTGGCCTTTGACCAGTACCAATGCCACTGTAGTCACCAAGAGGTCTTCCAACTGACCTAGGGGTCCAAGATGATTGTGTCCGCAAAGATACAATGTACAAAACCCCGGAAAAGGGGTCCCTAACGTAGCCCTAATCCTCATGGCCACCTTTGCGTGTAGCTGCCTGAGGCTGTACCTGGAGCCCCACTACGCCAGCAAAAAATGCCACTATGTGCTGGATTTCTATCTGTACCCGATGCTAAGAAGGGGATCTGGCAGAACTGCCTCAAAACGTTCCACACAGGTGGAGTGCACCAAACCACCTATCCTATGTTGAAAAATTCCTGAACATCACCCTGGCATTCCCCAAGTGATCTACGTGGCATGTAGTTGAAACAGTTCGAAAGGGGGAGAGGTCAGATCCGATTGGGAGGTATCCTGCAGCGACAGCCAGATACATTGCTGGCAAAACATCTGCCAGCAAAACACCTTGTCACTAACCCTGGCCAACACTAATCAGCACATGGCCTGGCTGGTGATAAAAAGGGCACCTCCCCCTCAGGGCTTGCATGCACAGTTGAGGTTTGGGCCAGTCAGCCCATTGCCCTCGGGACGGCTGCTGAGGCTGGAGACGTGGACCACCTCTTCCTGGATTGCTGTTACACAAAGGCAGTTTGGAAAAAGGTGGGATGGATTCTCTCGCGGTTTGTCCCTGGAGATCCGCTGTCATGGCACACAGTGCTGTACGGCCTGTTCCCGGGCACTTACTGCGAAACCCACATCGAGAGTGCCTGGAGGATCATAAGCTCGGTAAAGGAGGCACTTTGGCATTCCCGAAACCAGGTGTTCTTCTGGCAGAATAAGGGGACAGTGAGGGCCTGCCTCAGGCTCATAAACTCTAGGATCAGGGACTACATACTGAGGGACAAGCTGAAGTTTGGCTCAACCACAGCAAACGCTAGGTGGGGCCTGACTCTAGCAGGAGCCGCTCCGAAACAAGCCCGCTGAGGGCACACCCACCAGATACCCCATGAGGGCACCCAAAACTGACTGTAGTAAGGGTGCAGAAGCACACTCGAGATGTAACCAAAGAGCGTACGAAAATGTATTGTACGGTAAACATGTGCACGTGGTGCACATTGGGGCACTTTCCGAAAGTGGCAAGTGCGTTTATCAGGCTGTGTGTGGGCGCGCACATAGATGTGGTGTACACAGTGACGACTCCTGACTGTGTTAAAGGGAGAGTCCCAAAAAACGTGTGTGCAACCTATGTGCGGTAAAGGAATGTACCATAAACAACTGAATGTTTTTTGTATCGGGGGGGAAAAAAGGAAAAAATTGTAACAGAAGATGTGTTTGTTTTGGATTTCTGTTGTACTAAATATATTTATAAATAAATATATATTTTCAAAAAAAAGCTAAACAGAGCTTTGTCAATTTTGATAGATATGAGCTGATTTGGAATGGGTCCAAGTCACTAATGACAAGCTGGTTATGTCATCGCTAATTTTAACATTAAAGGGAAATTCCGAGAATTTCATCATTATATCTTTATTAATAATGTATTTGCTATACATTAACACATACATTATTGTTAGATATCTTACCTCTTACCTACTTGATTGACTTAAATTAATGTTGGTGTTTCAAAAGTACAATATTTGCAAACAGGATTTCAGTCTGCTAATTGGGACATCAGTTTGTGAGGTTTATGAGGTTCACATTAGATTCACCAAATCATGAATCCCATGCAGCTATGTCAAGAAAAAGCATGCCAGCTGGACTAGTTTTCTGTGGAGAAGATAAATAAAGAAAATGTGGAGGGTGAATGTATATTGTAGAGATATGCTTGATTGAGTCAGGAGCTATCTCTGCAGAACTTGCATTTATTGGAGTGGGTAAAATGAGATTGTGAGTTATGTATATTTTTGATTGTTCGCTGGAAGGAGTAGACTTCATAGTCTACTTGGTCTTTGTAATATGACATAAGAACATAAGAAATGCTAGACAAAAAAAGACCAAGGTCCATCTAGTTCGCCTTCCACCTTCCTAGAATATGCATGTATGTCCCGAATTACCTATGTAATATATCCCATAATGTTATTTCCCAAAAGAAAACTATAATCTGTGTTTGAAAGAATCAATACTTCCTCCTTCAACCGTCTCCCCAAGGGGCCTGTTCCACAGGTTCACTAATCGCTCACTGAAATAGTGTTTGGGTATATTTGTTCTGAATTTAACCCCTTTCAATCGCAGGCCATATCCTCTGGTTTTGCTATTCTGAACAAGTTCAAACAGCCCGTGGTAATCTGTATTGTCTTGTCCCTTTAGAATCTAAAAGCAACAATCTTCTCTTTTCAAGTGTGAATACACCCGATTTACTTAGCTGCTCCTCATAGTCCAGTCCTTCCATTCTCTCAATCATTTTGGTTGCCCTCCTCTGTATCTTCTTGATTTCTCCAATATCCTTTTTTTACTGTGGTGACCAGAACTGTACTGAGTAATCTAAGTATGGTCTCAACAATAATTTATATAGTGGCAGGATTACCCCACTATTTCAGCTTGCTGTTGATCTTTTGATACATCCCAACATCTGGTTCACTTTATTCACTGCCACAGAGCATTTATTGTCAATCGGAAACCCCAGGTCCTTTTCATTTTCCATACGTATTATTTTGCTTCCATTCAAATAATAATCACTTCTTGGATTTTGTTTGTCCCCATGTGAAGTATTTTATATTTCTCTCACATTGAATTTCATCTGCCACCGATCTGCCCAATTCCCAAGTATGTTTGAAGCCTCCTGTAACCTATCATGTTCAGCTTCACAATCTACCACCTTCATGAGATTGGAGTTATCTGCAAACTTAGCCACTGTTCTTGCGACTCCTAGTTCCAGATCATTTATAAAAATATTAAACAAAAGAGGTCCCAGAACAGACCCTTGTGGAACTCCACTGGTAACATTTTCCCAGTCTGATAACATTCCCTTTACCACCACCCTCTGGGTTCTTCCAGTCAACCAGTTGCAAATCCATTGTAATATACCTCCACTGAATCCTGCTTTCTTTACTTTCTCTACTTTCTTTACTCTTGTTCCATGCTTTCTTCTCTAATTTTTAATTCTAATTATTTTATGCATTATATTACTGTCTCCTGTGCATATAATAATACAATAATACTGAAATCTACATTTCATATTGGATCCTTTGGTTGCAAGCGTAGCTGTAACGGCTACAGCTAGTTGAAAGTACAGGGTGACTAAAAAGTCATGATAACTACCCTTTAAGATTTGTTATAGACATTGTCATGGTATGGACTGTTACATTCATAGGATCCAAACTGTCCAACATAATGAAGTTTGATTAGTGGTGACATAACCCAGGAGTGCAGCACTTCAGTGGAGCTTCATTATTGAAGCTTCCAAAGTGTGTTGTATTTATCACACATTCATTGCTCCTGGGGATTCAGCAGAGAGGCTTCTCCGACCCATTTGCAAAGTCCACGATTAAGCAGTTGCAAGGAGGGATGGCTCCTGCTTACACTGATATATTGATAAGCGCCCTGTAGGCAGAGTCGGCTTCACAGAAGGCACGTCTATTTGCCAAGGCCCCTTTCATGAGGACCTGGATTAAGCAGTTGGTGCTGAGTAAACCTGGTACACAACATTGGACTTGGACCTCAAGAACATCAAGATGGTTAGCACGTCACAAGCTGTCCTGTAAGGGTCCTCCCACCATACTGGCAGCTGCCCGCCAAGATAGCTGATGAGGAAACTCTGAGGCTTAGGTGACATCCAGAGCCTGGAATCCCCTTGATCAGCCTGCAGAGAGGCACGCAGCTGCTCCTTAAACGCTGCACCTCCAACTAGTGGAACCATCACTCAATGGGAAAGGATGTGTGCCCGAGCTGTGGACAGGAAGATGGTGAAAATGCTACTATATGTTTTGTGTTGAGATGGGTTGCCCAACGGGAAGCACGCAGGGAATTTCTTGTACCAACATCCACCTAGTGAGGGCTCAAACCTGCACTTGTCAGATGTCAAATGACCAACTTGTGACTATCCTCCTTGGGGGTGGTGGGGGGGAGGTAAGCGAGATCTCCTTGGAACTGAAGAGGCTCCAAGGTGACATGCCTGGCAATAGTATCGGAATCAAGCCAGCAAGCGGTCTGTGTAGATCCTGAGCCAGGTGGATCTGCAGTATTCCAGGGCACTGCTGATGACAGCACAGCACATCTTACCTGGCTCATCAGCAGGACCTGGGAAGGCAGACCAGTCACTGGGGGCTAGGAGTCATCCAGTTAACCCTGCAAGCCAAAGCCCTAATGGGTAGGGTGGTTCTAGCTGGACAAGCAGTGGGAAAAGTTGCCAGACAGCAATATCAATGGCAAGCTATGTGGTTTTAGCTGGTTAGACTCCAGCAGTACCCCAACACACACTATCTGGTCCCTAAGCCTTGGCTCTTGCCAGCCTGGGCCTAATACTTTCCAGAATTACGTAAGCAGGGTGGGTTCCTCATGGGAGAGAGAGAGTGCATTCCATTCCAACAACCTATCTCTGGGATTTTCATGTGTAGGTGGGAGGCATGGAATTCTCAGTTTAGTTTGGATACTCTTAAGCACGGTGATGGGTTTCCACGTGTGGCTGACCAAAAAAACAAAGGAAAAATGTGCTAGTTGACCTTACCTCTGCTTGACCTCCTCTTCCAACTTTATTTCTCCACAACAGTTTTCTGAAACAACCTGTTTCTCTCCATTTTACAATTGGAACTTTTGTTGGACATTGTGGTTATACAGGGAATCTTCTACGAATGCCAAAATAATCATAGCTGTGCAGTTTGTTATGACTGGGCTAAAACTTATTAAAGTGCTGTGTTGGGACCAGTTAATCTGTTAAAATAAAGATTTGTTATAATGAGGTTAACAGTTGGCAATAGACTTTCAAACTTGGATCAAGTTCTATTTACCTTGGGTTACAAAAGCAAAGTTGAGTTAATACAATTTTATCTGAAATTTTTGAAAAAAAGTAAGTCAACCATTTTATTTTTGTGCATATAAAAGTTTTCAAGATTTATGTATGTACCTGAAGTAGAATGAAGTCAGCTAGAGGCACCCCTTACATTCCTGGCTCTGACTGAGCCAGAGTAGAGTTCTGTACATATAGTTCTGCTTAAATGCAAGTTGGTTTTCTATATATACAGTGGAATCCACTTTTACCAGATGCTGGTTAACCCGGAATATCAGGTAAATCAAACAAACGCCCGGCCCTGATTCATTTTTATTCTTACCTGTTTTAAATATGGTGTTTGATTCGGATGAAAATCTGGTTACTCTGAGCAAAATGCTGCGCTGGTCACCGCTGAATGTACTCACTGTGGCCGTGTGTGTTCAGAGACTGCGTTCAGCCACGAGGCACTCTCAGATGTCAATGGGAGGAATCAAATTGTGATTGACAGTGGGCTCCAGCCATTCACAAGCGACTGGAGTTGGGCTGTCAATCCTCTGCTGGATGGGAATGGTGTTTTAGCTAACCATGGACACCTATTAAGTTGGACAAAACGGCCTTCCTTGATGTATCTGGCTTAACTGGCTTCCATAGTATGTGAAGCGTTCCACTGATCGGCATCTGAATTCCAGTTAATTTTTATTGTTAGGGAAGATATTTATTTTGATTTTATTACTGAGAAATCTGAAAGAGTCAAAAGTTTGAAAAGACTAAGTGAGACAAAAAATGATTTGCTAACTAGACAGATGACCCCAGAGCATGTGCAAAATATAATTTCCCCTGGTGCAGAACAGCCCATTCAAGAGACAAGACAAGAGTAACAAGGATCAAAATCTACCTTGATTGGTAATGTGGAGAGGTAAACCAGTTGCTGCTCAAGCTATACACTTCCAACTAATGGGTAAGGAGGGATGCATGTCTGAAATGTGAGCAGGAGAACAGTAATAATTTTCTCTACCACCATATTGATATTAGCATTGAGGTGTAGGTCCCAGAATACCAACCAACCAATCAAACTGACCAACTCTTAAAGGAGCCAATCGTAAAATATCCCATAATCTGATTGATTATTTCCACTATTTCTCCAGTTTGGTCAGAGTTCCATTGCCCTCACTGATCCTGTTGTAGACTAGATCTTCTTCTTTAAAAAGATTAATATAAATGACTAAGAAAATATAACCTATGTTCTTAAATTTGTTCTCTTTTTTTTAGACGGATAGAACAAAATGTCTCTGCTCTGTCCAGTCTTATTGACTTGGGTTTGACAGCTGTGGTAAGCCAATTTCCCTGCTAATTCATTTTAGTCATTCGATAGAATATGGTTCCAAGGTGACATGAATGGCAACAGAACATTGGAATCAAACCAATCCTAGGTAGCGGTCTAGGTAAATTGGTTCCTGAGCTTGTTCTGCTCTGAGAGACTACCCTATGTGAAGTGTTCTGTATGAATGCAAGTTGTTATGGTTGAGCCAGGCAGCTCCACAGTACTCCAGAGCACTGCTAATGACAAACCAGCCAGCTTGGCTCGTTGGCAGGACTTGGAGGAACAGGACATGGATGGTCACTGGGAGACACCTAGCTGATGAGGCAAAAATTATGGCTTGGTGTTAACTATTATGTATTTCTAGGATGGATATAATAAATATTTGAGTCTGATTCAAATTTGTTTGGGTTCCAGGGTTCTCTCTCCTCTCATCTGCAAGCTGACAATAAAAGCCTCTTACAAGGAGTTATTCTTGCACTAGCAGTTGTCAACATCATTTCAATTACTTTGGCAGTGGTCATTCTCATCTACATTAGAAAAAGGTTATTTTTTTCTATATTGCAAACAATTTCTACAATCAGTTTATTAGATAAAATGTTAGCAACGCAGGAATACAGATACTTGTCAGAAATGCGGAACATCATTTGGATTGATTGCTATGTCCCCATCCTGTAGAATGCTCTACCTCTCCATCTCGCCTGTTTGATTTGCAATTCCAAAAGGAAAATGGTCAGTCCTGGCTCATTTGCTTCTGGCCATTCTCAGATTGAGATCTTTTACCTCAGCATGGATCAGGGATCAAACCAGGGATCTTCCTGGCCTGCATCATTCAGTTTCACCATAGTTTGATTTTAATTGATCAAAAAGGTCAAAATTTGGCAAGTTATTTTTTCCTCCATGCCTATTAATTAATAATATAGATACAATTAAGATTTTGTTTAGATAAGGAATTCAACATGCAAAGAATGGGCTAAAGCAACACTTATTATATGGGAGGAATAAGTTGTAACCATTTATTTATTTTTCTATTTTGTTTCTTTTAGTCTACTCCTAACCTCTTCCAGCTTAGGTGCCAGGACAGTCTGAATCCTGGAGCTTTGCAGAACTAGCACCTAAAGATGCTCTGTAATCAGCCAGCAGGAGATCTCATTTGAGCATTATTTCCAAGATAAAACCAGTTCAATTGTTTGGCACTACATCTGACAACCTGTCTGGAAATGAACAAAATTGCCCAAATTTAAGAGACCATATGTAACCATTCATTAGACCTCAAAATGGGTCAATTACATTCTTGGCTCTGCATTTATGCTTCAGAGATTCAGAGAACAAATAAAAATACAACATGACTTAAAATCAGCAAAAGGAGAAACCAAAAAATAATGTTTCTAGTTTTTCAGTGCAGACCAGTTTTAGATGGTTGATTAAGAAAATTAAATATCTTGAACGTAATTTTGCTATTTTTTAGGTATCAATGCAAACTCCAAGCAGCTTCAGCCATGAGTGATGCAACCCAAACCCCACAGAAAAACAATCCCTTGATTTTTGATGTGCCTGGCACAAACCTGCATGCATTTGAAGGGTAAGATATAATGTTAATTTCATTGGCTTTTCAAATTTTGTTACAATTTCTATAAGGCTTGATAACAAAGAGAAAAATGATGAATATCCTGGCTAGCAATCCGCCAAATAAAATTGGTCACTCACTTCACAGTTGTTTTTAGGACTTTGCTGTGTGCAAATTGGCTGCCAAGTTCACTTACAAAATCTGCACTACATTTTACAGTAAATCGTGTGAAGCAGTTTGAAACTTCTCAAGGATGTGATAAGGCATTATATCAAATGTAAGGATTTCAAACACCAATAATTGTTATACAAGATTGTTATATCGAAGAATGAACTGATTTTAAGATACGTTTGAATATGAAGATCAGGGCATGTGTAGAGAAATTGGTAGTTTATGATCGGTATTATGTGACTAAAATTAGGTCATTTATAAAAGGAGAATAAACACAAAAATTGCTGCTTTAAATCTCTGGGGGGAAAAAATTTTAGTAAGCTAATTGTTTTAACTGCGTTTTGAGTTCAAGAACAATCTACCCAATAGAGATTACAATTCTGCTGGTTGTATATCGACACCATAATAAATCATTCCAGATAAATTACTATTGGTTAGTTAAAAGTTATGTTAAGTAGGTAAAACGTTGTCATCTATAGGTTGATAGGTTTAGTGCTAGTGTCCACAGGTGAGCTCATTGGCAGGTGACTCAGGCCCAAGCATTATCACAAAGCGTGGATTGTCTTGTCTCAGTGACAAGTATAGAGATGTCAATGATGTGATAATTATCACATCTACTGTCTCATTTTTAACCACCAGAATTCTATTAGCGATTATATTGACCGAGAGAGCCACTCGGTTATAACATGAATTTTCATCCAAGTACAAGTGCCAAAGTATACTTATCTCCAGTTACCCAAACCGTTTTCATTGAGAATCTAGGTGAAGGTTTATACCCTTAATACATTGCGTCACTTATGGTGAAAAGAGCAGAAAACAAGACTGGGCAACAAAGTTAGTCAGCATTGACTTTGGATTGAAAAGCTTCTAGATTGCATGAGGAAGGGAAGATTAAATGAAATTAGGAGTTCCACAAGCTTGAATACCTAGTTGAGAGTGATTTGGAATAGGAGACAGTGTGGTGAGTTTTGCTTTCAACACATTGACGATGCAGAGAGGAGGCAGGGCACATGGAATGACTTCTTTGTAACCTGGGAGGAACAAAAGAGAAATGACCATGAAGAAAATGAATGAATTTAGCATGAATAAAGCGAAGATACATCAGTAAAGTTCAATGGAGCAAGAGAAGTTGGAAGGCAGGCAGAGGTGAGACAAGGTTTGTCTATCAATTCTTCTTTTGCAGACTAGCTGGTAATGAAAGAAAATTGTTAGATGAGCTTCCCCAGATTTGGGAGCAGTACTCAACCTTGGCTTTAAGGAGGATTTAACAATTGTTAGCTGATGCTCATTTCCAAACTGTTTGAAGGAAAAAATAACAAGCGTTTCTCAACAGCCCTTAAATAACAATTCAGTGCAGAAGGTGCAGCCATCAATTAAATTAAATCCAGAATAATATGTTTGCACAATCAAAAATGTGCCGTAAATAAGAAAAGCTGAGTATTTAATTACTGACAGTTCAGTGCGCCACTGTCTGATCCTGACTCTAATGATAGAGCATACATTCAATCCTGAGGGAAATAAATGCATGCAAGCTGCCAAATACCTCTCTTCACTCTCTGAGACCTATAATTTTCATGTTATTTCAATGTGACCCCTTTTCCATGTTGACAATCTTTTGGCAAACTTCGTTATGTGACTTTTCTTCAGTGTACACTGCCCACCGGCAATCATCATACCCTGAAATTCCTATTCTCTGTTTCATTGAGGTGTTAATTGATGGTGGAAAGTTTGTTGTTAAAATGTAATCTGATGCCAAAATGAGTTCATGGAGGCTAGAGAATGTCAGCTTTCATTGACTGCTTCTCATAGGTTTCCTGAGGCATTTGAGACACTTGGGATGGTTTATGACAGACTGTCTTACTTTACCAGAGGTCATTTATAATCTATTTTAAATAAAAACAAGTTTTGTAATGGACAGTTCTGTCAATTACAAATGTTTTTCTCGCTGCTCACCTGGCAGATTGGTCACATGATCCCTGAATAAATGTTTTAGAGTGTGGAACTTCACTGAGTTGAAAAGGATTGATAACAGTGCAGAATAAAACAAATAGAAAGTTGCATTCCTTATGGCTGTACTTTGTAGACTGAGGCAGTTTGTAAAAGCACAACATTAAATCCAATATTCTTTTCAGTCTAAACATTTGCCATCTTAGACTCATCACGGACTGTTGTTTATTTTTTTAGATGGAAGTTTTATAAAGTTATGTTAACCAAGGCAAGGACGTTGGGGGTGGGGGGGCTACATTCCTCTCTTTTGGAAAAATGGGAGAAAAATATTTGTCTTATAAAGCTTTAACATAGAGCTAACAAAACTGTAGAGAGTCCTGCATTCTTATGTGATGAGTTTAGGAAATGTGATATTGGGATTGGAAAACCGATCCATTTTAAAGCGATAATATTAATGATATGTGGAAAAGGCGCTTTAAGATGCTAACAGCATTTTCAGCTAGGATTCCCCATACATCACACTGTATGACTTTGGTTCCGAGGCAGTTTCTTAGACAAAATCTTGCGAGTCGGTGTGATGACTGCAGGATTCCCTGCTGAAAACACAGTTTTTGTCTGTTCAGGTGGAGGTTAAACATCCCACAGTATTATTTGAAAAGAGAAGGGAATTTCTCACACTGTCTTGACCAACAATCCCCCAAATAAAATTGTTAATTTGCTTCATGAGTGTTGGGGGATATTGCTGTGCACAAATTGGCTACTGCGTTCACCTGCAAACTGCACAGGTCATTACATTTTACAGTCAATTCTGTGAAGGATTTTGAGACATCCTCCTGACTTGAAAGACTCTATATCAAATGTAAGGATTATTATTGTTACATCACAAAACACTTTAAATCCAAACTCACACCATTAGTCACTACACAAGTGTGAAATTCTCCTTCGTCATATTTACAACAATAATAATCCTTGCATTTGATATAGTGTCTATAAGGTCAAAACATTCCAAAATGATTTACAGTAATTACATTAAGTGAAGTGACTTCAAACCATTTTGGGCATCTGCGCACACCTTGCTGAAGACCTTTAAACTTACAGAACCATTCATTGGAAGTCCACATTGGGGCTTCAAGAAACTTGCTCAAGTTTGAAATAATTTAGCCATCTCAATCTATGACTGGATGAAGGCAAATTTCCTACAGTTGAATGTGAACAAGACCAAGATTGTCCTGATTGGCTCACGCCAGTGCCTCAGCACCTCAGGCTCTGGCAACATCAACCTCCATGGTTGCATACTTCAACTCACCAAGCCAGTCAGGAACCTAAGTGTCTTGTTCGACCCTCAACTATCTTCTTCCCCAAATCCAAGCCATGACCCGCTCTGCCTTCCCTTACTTCCGTAACATCGTCCGACTCCGCCACTACCTCACCCCTCAGGCCGCTGAAACTCTTGTTCATGCCTTCATCACCTCCAGGCTCGACTATGCAAACGCCCTGCTTGTCAGCCTTCCTAACTCCTCCCTCCGCAGGATGCAGATAATCCAGAACTCTGCAGCCGTTGTCCTCTCCCGCACCAAACTCTGTGACCCCGTCTCCCTCATTCTCGCCCAACTCCATTGGCTCCCTATCCTTCAGAGGATCCAGTTCAAGATCCTGGTCCTCACCTACAAAGTCCTCCATGGCCCCACCCTACCACTGCAACCCCCTACCAGCCCACCCATTCCCTCCGCTCAGCCGGCTCTGGCCTACTCCACGTCCCCCGACCCACCACCCCACCATTGGCAGGAGAGCCTTCAGCCACTCTGCCCCAACCTCTGGAAATCCATGCCCCAGTCACTCCACCTCCTTCGCCTCCTTCAAGTCCCGCCTCAAGACCCTCCTCTTCGATCATGCCATCAGCCACCTCCCTTCTCCCCCGCCTGACCCCAGTTCGGGTCTGAAATGCTGTACACTGTCTAGCGCCTTGGAACATCCTCCCGACGTGAAAGGCGCTATTCAAATGTAATCGTGTTGCTGTTTTTGTTGTTTGTGGGACCCTACCATGCAAAATTGGCTGCTGCGTTTTACCCATAAAATATACTTTATAGTGTATAATCTGTGAAGCGCTTTGAAACATCTCGAAGACGTGATAAGGTGCTATATCAAATGCAAGGATTATTATTATCCTCCTACTCGCTCTCTTCCTCACTCGTTCAAGGTTCATCTCATGACCTAGCTCTTCGACCAAACTTTCAGTTGTCTTTCTTCTCCCCACCATCCTAGGTTTTCCATGGACAAATCATTGAATTTTGATTGCTCTTATGCTGAAAGCCAAAACTATCAAGTGACTGAAATACATTTCTACTAAAACAAATTGCCAAACTTACTCCAAGATGGGAAATTTGCATTGCTGCACTATTTGAAAAGACAAGAGAGTCTGCATAATAATTATAAATATTATTATATATATTATAATAATAATCCTACAAAAATAAATCTGCCATTAATCTTCGAGCTGTGTGTGGGATCTTGTCGTGTGCAAATTGGCTGCCCCATTCACCCACATATAAACAATTACTGCACTGAACAGTAAACTATAAAGTGACATTGCTATATTGGAGTCCTGTAGAGTTAATGGGTTCTCCTTGCAAGTGAGAGGACCCATGTTTGATTTCTGGGCGGGGCAAAACCTTAGGCAAATTTTCTTACTCCATGTGCCTGTTTACCTAGCAGTAAGTAGGAACCCAGTTGGTTAGTCGATTGGCAGATTGCTTTAATTCAATCCACGACTGACTGTGCGCAATTGACTGCCACATTTCACCCACAAAATTCAGAGACAATCCATTTTACAATATATTCTGTGAAGTGCTTTGAGAGGTCTCAATGATGTCATAAGGCACTATATCAAATGCAAGGATTATTGTTATATGCTATGTGAAGGAAGGAGAGTTGTACACTGGTAGAGTGTCCAGTGCTCCTCATAGTTTGGACTTACTTCACATTATTGTTGGTGCAGACAAGAAGGAATTATGCTGTAGCTGGAATCCTGTTCAGTCTTCAGCTGTTACTGGATTTAATAAGAAGAGTTTTTTTCTGTATATTTTGCTTCAGCTCCAATCCAGTTTGGAATAAAAATCTTCTCAGTGCAGCCACTTCCTGTGCTAATGATGAGGTTTATTTGGATCAGAAAAGGTATGTAGTCTAACTCATTTGAAATTCAAAATTGAAACCCATATCTTCAAAAAAACTGTTCATTGTGTCGCTGAAATTAACTGTGCATACCTTCTGAAATGCAGTTTGAACTCCCTTGATGAAAATGCCATTGCTGAGGAAAAGGATTACTTTAATATTCAAAACCCTGGCACCTACAATTATCAGGTATTCAGAAAATCTTCCAAAGTATATATTTAAATTACAATAGATTCCAGGCCAAAATGAACTTTACTAGTGGAACTAAAGAATATCCTTTGTCATCAATTCTTCTGTTTAATTGAACTTTATAAGATCTAATCTCTATTGATGTGGTAAATGTTGTCTCTGTGCTTTGTAATTCCAACAGGAGACTCTGTTCTTGAAAGATAAACAAAGCAAGGATGCAAACAATTCACAAGAGACCTCAAGTCAAGACTTCCTTACAGCGGCTTTGGCTTCACATGAACAAAGCAAATATACGGAGAAGTCTGGCAAGGTGGTGTATTCATTCAGCAATGCTGGTCTGGAATCAACTGATCTATGAGTGGAAAAAGGGAGTTTCGCTGTTGTAAATTTTAACAACTTTGTTAGCCAACAGAACATTTTGCCAGGAAGAATATTTTGATCTTAACAAGGTTTTATTATTTAGATTAGTAATTTGAGAAATTATTGTCGAAAGTTTCAAGTGCCATTTGCTTAGGTTTATCATCCAGTCGATCTCCAGCTCATTATTTCTTTCAAGTTTGTGCAAATGAATGATTTTTCATGGAGTTTTTAAGAAAAGTAGAAATGCAGTGGATTGTACTGATTAGCTTAAGGCAATTTTATTCCAATGCATTTCCTCCCATGTTTATCTAGTATGTAATTACTGATACTTTTGTACAGTGATAAAAAGTATAATAGAGGAATTAATATGAATCAACCACTGGTCTATATGTGACAGTTTAACATGTTCTTAACTAATGACTATCAGGGTACAATTTATCAGTATTCAACCTTCAATCCATCCGTATTAATAATTCTGTGCTTATAATTCTTTTCCAAAGCTGGATATTGACAAATATTGTAATTTATCATCTAATAAATCTTCACAGATTTTAATTTGATTATTTGTTACAATTTTACACTGAAATTGCAATCATCAACATACTACTTTACTACCGACATGTAATTTCATACTAAATATTATACAATCAGTAAAGATGTTGTTCTATAGTCTCCTCTTTTTAGAAATACTTTAGGTCCTTCAGAAAAGACACAAAACCAAGGCCCCACCTGCCTGTTCAGGTGGATGTTAAAGATCCCATTCCACTATTCGAAAAGAGAAGGGAGTTTCTCTCAGTGTCCTGCCCAAAAATCCTCCAGATAAAATAGATGGTTTACTTCATGGCTGTTGTAATTGATTTTAAGGTATTGCTGTGCACAAATTGGCTGCCGCATTCACTTACAAATACATAGTCACTACACTTTACAGTAAATCCTGTAAAGCAATTTGTGATGTACTCACAACGTGAAAAGTGTTATATCAAATACAATGATTATTACTATTTATTAAATAATAACAAGTGTAGATTAATGCCATGAGCAGTGTGTTTTATAAAACCATAAAGATAGTTGACTGAATTTTATTGATATTATGAGAGTTAACATCCATGATTGGGAGAGGAATGGAACACGTAAATCTTCAGACCCAACTGGTGTGCTGATGTGTGGAGTGGGATGGGAGAGGGTTCCTGTTAAGCAACACTCAAGTGCTAAAATGTTTGCTCCTGGAGTTGATAATACATCACCCTCAGCATTCTGATCCCTAGATTCACCATTTTCTGTAAAATGAGTTAAAATATGACTGATTAGGAATGGGATTGAACGTTATTGGTTTTGGATAGGGATAATCTCTGTGGAACACAATTAATTCTGCTCTGCTGGGACCAAAGAAATCCTGTCTATGAAAACTAAGCAGCCAGAGCTGTTGTGACATGGGGATGGATAGATGTGCTGGAAGTTCACTTGACTGAATTTGAGGCTGAGGAAGAAATGGTGATGGATCTTTCCTCAGCATGTTAAACAGGTTGTGAAAAATCCATAAAAGCACAGATTGTCTGGGGAGTGTGGAAGGACTTGGTGGGCTGAATAGCTTTTTTTTGTTTGTAAGGCCTGTGTTTTAAACAGGATATAGATCGAACTAACTTTGTTAAGGCAAAACAAATAGCAAAAGTACAAGCAAGGATTATTCTTAATTCATTACACAAATTGAACAGTAATCATTTATTTTCAGGTATACAACCAAACAAAACAGACCATCTTGATAAGTTTGGAATGAATGGCTCTAATCAGATTAGTTACTCTTTAATATACTGTATTTGAATTTTGGTCTTATTGAAGGCAATCAATACAAAGAAATTCAGGGTATTAAAAATATATTCCTGTAGGTTACAAATACATAGCAGAACAAAGATTTGGTGAAGATTTAGCCACATTTTATTGTGTAACACAATACCATTTGTACATAGAATCATACTGCAAATCTTACATCGAAAATATTAACAAGTGTATTTTTTTTACTAAAAATCACAGTGAAAATGAAATTTTAAAAAAAGTTCTAATTTGATTGAAAGAACAACCAGAGCAGTGTGAATGCCAATACATTGCTGCTGACTTTGGTACTATGTGCCTTGTTGGCATTATTGTCCAACATGCACTCCACCCTGGACCAGGAGCCATTGTTTGGCAATGGGTCAATTCCAGCAACATGGCACATGACATTGTACAAGTCAACTGCTCGGATCGGGGCTGCCCTGTAGTTCCTTCTGAAATCTAAAAAGTGCAAAAACAGAATTAGCTTCAAAACTATCTGGATGAAGAGCAATGTTTTTAAAGTCGTGACTTCTATGGCTAATCACATAAGTGTTCGGTCATCAAAGAAGTTTGTACACACACAAATGGCACCCGTGTTTTGAATGCAAAGAACAAGGAAATGCAAGTTTCCTGAACTGGTGACAAATTTTACATGAAAGAGATCTTTGAAAATCTCATAGATAACGTACTATGGTTTAGGCAAACTGAAAAATTATTTGGTTAGCATGATTACAACCAAATGTTTTAACCCTAGGGATCCTGGATTCCAATCTCTGTAGTCAATTCTCATATAACCCACTGTAAAATTATACATAAAATAATGTTTTGGGGAGGAAAATATCATCCTCCCAATGCTTCTCTGTCCAGCATGCTAGAAGATGCAACAATTCAAAGCATCCCCATCCTCTGGCATAGTCTGCATCACAGATTGTCTTTAACCAAAATTAAACAGCCTGTATCCCCTTC
Source organism: Callorhinchus milii (assembly GCF_018977255.1). Taxonomy (NCBI): domain Eukaryota; kingdom Metazoa; phylum Chordata; class Chondrichthyes; order Chimaeriformes; family Callorhinchidae; genus Callorhinchus; species Callorhinchus milii. The sequence continues at coordinate 57,483,303 of NW_024704742.1, read as the reverse complement.
TCCAGTCCCTCTTCTTTATAGGAAGATGGAGCTTTATATTTGCATATGAAACTAGATGGCCGGGCACCCTCTCCTTTGAATTGGTCTCTTCCTCCCAGACCCGAATTGCTGCTAAATTCAATTTCTCTAAGTGGTGAGGTGAAAATCACCAGCAACAATTTTATATTTATATAGCAACTTTCACAATGGGAGGATGTCTCAAATAACAATAATAAATGGGTGGGGCGGTGGGATAGGGTGGTTGACCAAATTCTTGCTCTTAGAGAAGCTTCTGACTTATTTTGTTTGTTTAAAATTGGTTATTATTATTATTATTTCCCCAGGTTAATTTGACCCAAAGCTTGAAGCCCAGCTTGTCTAATGCTCATCTTACCTGCAAATCTGAAAAGAAGAGACCACTTTCTGGGGCATGTGACCTAGTGATCTTTACACTGACATAGGTCATGCCTTAAAACACCACAGTCTCTGTTACAAATATCCTATCTTACCCCACTGTAAAAAAAAAATCTCTTATCGCTATCAGGATCAAGTCAGAAATGAAATAATTCTATCTATGGTTACCTGGTCCGTAAGCAATAAAGAATCCCCTCATGTCCCTGAATTCATTGTCAAAACCATGCCATCCATTCTGCCAGGCATCTTTAGTCCCTGTTCCATTGTCCCAGTATGGCAGCTTGCTCCTGTTCTAGCAAGGGGGGAAAATAGCATTCCTGTGACTCTTAACAGCTAGCGAATCGTCAGTAAGTGTGGTGTGGATATGATACTTACCACCAGTAATAATCATCACATGGGCAAAAACTGCAAAGATGGTTCACTCGCTCATTAAGATGTTATCTATCAAATTGTGGGTGCACACAATAATTTCTATTTATATTAGTGACCCTTCATGGAGAATAAAGCCTCAGAGCGCATCATAGTGGTGGGATTGGACACCAAGTAAGGGAGAAGGGGAGGTAACCCTGGGCACAGTCGAAGAGGTAGGTTTTAAGGCGGGATTTAGAGATAGATGAAGGGATAGGGTGTTCCAGGGGTTAGGGGGCATAGTGACTGAAAGCTCGACCACCAAAGCGGGGGTGGAGGGGACAGGGAATGTGTACTTGAGGTGAGGGATGTGCAGTTGGCCTGCGTTAGCTGAGTAGAGAGGAATGAGCAAGAAGTGGGGTACATGAAGATCAGAGAGACAGGGGGGTGCGAGGGCATGAAGGGATTTATACGTCAGGGCGAGGACCTTGAATGCACACTTAAACAAACACACACACACCACATGAATGACTGACAGTAGCCAGCCTCTACTGTATTTATATTGGCAGAAATGCTGCCTAGTCAGGTATTCAGGTCCTGGCGTCAAACCAGCAGCTCCTGAAATAGAGATAAAAAGAGGAGAAAAAGTGCACATGCTGGAAATCTGAAATAAAACCAGAAAAAGCAGAACAGAGCAATTGGCATCTAAAAAAGAAATAGAGGGAACATTTTGGGTTGGACACTTCATGCGTTTTGTTCATGCTTCTGAATAGATTCTGCTCATATTATCAATGAGAGGCAGAACTTACTGAAAAAATTATATTTGTCTGCAAAATCAGAGTCTGTTACATAGGACCCAGCCAGCCCTTGGCCTTCACAGTATCCTTCCTCTTAAAATGGGGGAGCGGATGTTGCACTATTCTGCAAACTGACACTGCAGTCTGACAATCGGTGGGGAGGTGCATACAATCGCCACAGAAAGCTTTGGACCAACCTTTCTGAAAAAGGAACTGAAACATCGGCAGAGGCAGAATTTCTGATAATGTATTAATATCACTAAAGTGATAATTATTGCTTTGCATGTCACAGTTTCGCTGTCTGAATTGATACATGTTTACCTTATAAGTAAAGAGCCTCAGTTTAATGTTAATCTGAAGGACAGCATCTCCAACAATGTAACACACCCCCAGCACTGCATCAGACGGTCAGTTTAGACAATATGAATTCCAAGTACCGACATGGGGTTTGAACCCACAACCTTCTGACTCAGACTATGAGAGTGCTACCAACTGAGCCTGGCAGACACACAATAGAGCTGGAGTGAAAGGAAGCAGAAGGGATGGCATTGTACAGTTGATGCAATGATGTCAGGGGATTCACACACGCACACACAACATTTTTTTTACTAAGATTATTTTCTTGATTGTCTCTCATGAAGTAATGCTAGAGGACCCAGGAACTGGCCAAGAGCAAAGTCACCTTACATTCAGGCACATCTTCGGGCCTCTGCTGATGTTATTTCGGAAGCAGCAAGCAGCTTAAAATGGTAAGTACATCTGACGTCATCAAACCAGCTACACAATAACATTGCAATATGTTCCTTATGTCACAAGTGGCTGATCCATTCCGACGCCCAGATGCAAAGTCCATGAATGGAAAAGCATCACAGTTCATACCACAGGATCCACAACATAATAGCAGCATCAAATATCTGCTGCACCAAAAACATTGCACAGGTAAAATTCACCTTGTTCTACATTTTCTCTATTAACGTAGATTTCAAAGCATCCAGAATTTGGCAAATTCTTCAATACAGCCTGATTTTTCAAGCCAGTTTTCTGTCATTTCTTTTAAGATTTACCAAAGAACAACTTCAAAGTTCAGATTGAATTCAACAATTTGCCAAATTCTGGACGCTCTGAAATATTACATTACTGGAGTAAATCACAACCCAGGAGGAATCTTACATCAAACTTGAGGCCGTCTAAAAACATCTAATTAAAACTGTATTATGCCTTAGAAATCATAGCTTGTTATGTTATCTACTTAAATTCCTCACTCACACACTTTCATTGTGGAGTTTTGTAGCTTAGTAGTTAGAACACTTGCCTCACAAGCAAGAGGACCTGGGTTCAATTCCCGGGCAGGGCGAAACATTGGACAAAGATTATTGCAAGGATTATTATTATTGTGTGAGGAAGCTAGCAGGGCTACTTACTCTTGCTGATAATTCTCTCAAGAAACTGAATGCGCAATGTTATCAGCTGCTGATAACAGGGTAAAAAACGTCTGTTTTAGTTTGGTTTTACCATCTGCACAACAATTGTGTTGGTATAACTTCAGGACTTTCTTAGCCTCAGGTCCAAGTATCAATTAGGAAGTCAAAAGAATTAACCCTATAATTGAATACTTTGCCAAAATGCTTGGATTTTCCTTTAACTAACATATTCTAGGGAATGGCCAATGATTAGCTTGTTTGGCACCTAGATTATCTTACTCAGGTGATAAGAGAAGTTTCTGCTTCATGAATGTCCTGTGCATGGAGGATCCGCTACCATTTTCCGTTTCCAACTGGCTTTTCCTCCATGTATTCCTGTGAGTGGGATATCATCATGTTTCATACATGAGCTAGTTTAAACCTTACCTAGTCAAACAATCTAGTCTGTGTGGCTCCAGGTTTGTCATTGAATGTGTCGTCTCCTGCACCAGGCTCTGTGACCACATCACCCCCACCCTCACCACTGGCTCCCTATCCCTCAGAGAATAGAATTCAAAATCATTGTCCTCACTTTTAAGGCCCTCCATGGCCTTGCCCCCTCCTACCTCCCTGACCTGCTGACCCCCTATCAGCCTGTCCATTCCCTCCATTCAGCAGACTCCGGCCTGCTCCATGTCTCCTGCCCGACCCGCCCTACCATCGGCAGCTGGGCTTTCAGCCTCTGTGCCCCCATCCTCTGGAACTGCATCCCACAATCTCTTCGCCTCGCTCTGTCCCTTGCCTCCTTCAAGGCACAACTCATGACCCTTCTTTTCGACCATGCCTTCAGCCGCCCACCTACCCTCTCTGCCCTCCCTCACCCCAACCCTGTCCCCCATGCTCGGGTCCTGATCCCCGAATGTTCAGCGCCTTGAGGCAACCTCCCGACATGAAAGGCACTTTACAAATGTAGTTTTGTTGTTGTTGTTGTGTGTGGTTCCTGGCCAACAATCCTCCTGAAAAAATTGGTCAGTCACACCACGGTTGTCTGGAATCTTATTATGTGCAAAATGGCTACCTCATTGGCTGACAAAAAGTTTGCTCAATGGGCCTAATGGTCTCCTTCTGCACTGTAAATTTCTATGATTCTAAAAAGTCACCGCATTTCACAGTAATGATAAAGTAATAAATAATTTGATACAGTGCCTAATCACACCGTCGAAACATGTCAAAGGATTTTATTGTAAAGTGTTATAATTGTGTATTTTGTAGGTGAACATGCCAGCCAATTTGCACACAGCCATATCACACAAACAGCCATAAAATTAATAACCAATGGAATCTGAAGTATTGTTGGCTAGTAATTACTGTCGAGCTCGAGATAATTGATCGTGATAAGGTGCTATGAAACTGCAAGTTCTTTTTTTTCTTTTTTATCCTTTTAAAACTGCGACCAACAGCAGGTCTGTCCCCAAACATAAGATGAACTAAGATTTAGAAAACACAAGGTCTCCTTATATGGAGGCAATGATCTGCAATGTAAATATCAGAAACCCAGCACGCAAATTGCTATTAGCTAATCTGATCATTCACATGGTAAAAATAAGAGTAATGTTGAATGCATTATCTTACCTCAATAATGAACCACCCTTGGTCAGCAAGAAGGATAAGCGGAGATACAAATTTGCCATTTTTGTAATGGAACCGTTCTGGGATTTCATCTTTCTTGTACACCTTCAGCCTCTGCACAGTTTTCAGAATCCTGTACAGCTGGTGAGATCAAAGGATAGTGCAATAACTATCACACCCTAAACATATAGGGTCTAGTCCACCATTGCCCAGGTTCTCCTGCCTTGGTCTTCACAAATCATAAAGCCATGTCCACACTGTTGTGTGTCCAGAGTTATTATCACCAGATGCAACATTTTCTAAAATAATTTTGGCAATAGCCTTTTTGACACAGGAGCCAACCTTAGAACGCATTTACAGTCATAGTCAGTAGTACTTTATTATTTATGTTTTTAAAAAATTTAGCATGTCCAATTATTTTCTTATTTTATCCCTAGAGCATCTGCCTCTCTGCTCTGGCAATGGACCTCTCTTATTGGAACATGGTTCCATGATGGTTCCCTTCTAGTTTCCCTCCCAATAATAATAATAATAATATAATAATCCTTGCATTTGATATAGCGCTTTTCCCGTCTTCTAGACGTCCCAAAGCGCTTCACAGAATATACTGTAGAGTGAATTGACTGTGGGCGAACGCGGCAGCCAATTGCACACAGCAATGTCCCACAAACAGTCATGGATTCAAAGTGGTTATTGTGGTTATTCCCAAGTGGTTATTGTCCATGTGTGACCAATGGCAGTGAATGTTAGCATGCCACTCAACTGTAGATGGCATCAACCCTGAGCCTGGCTTCTCTGTGCTGGACTGCCACATACACAACGAGTAGAGGGTGCTGTAGAGGCATCATGAACAGGAACCAATTCAGCCTCCCTATGCAGTTCCAGCTGAGACCAGCAAACTCAGGGGTACAAACCAGCAAGCTCCTGTCTAACCTGTAGCTTCTCCACTATACCATCAGGGTTTTCCCGCTAGTTTCCTTATTACTTACCTCATTCAGTTTTCCATCTTTTGGCCAAATGCTCATTAAAGCACCTCGGTCCATAGACTTCAAAACATCTGACATGTTGATATATTTATCGAGTTCAATGACCTGGTCTCTCCAAGAAATGTCAGTCATTCCATGGTCCGAAAAAATCATGACATTTAGTTCATTTTGGAGTCCCTGCTCCTACCATGGAGTAAAAAGTATGTTTGTTTTAATTCTCAGTATGGGTGAGAAAAGGTTATAATGGAACAACATGTTTACTTGCAGAATGTTACTTCAAAATACTTTAAAGAGTACAATTGAGAATATTTTCTGTATAGCCTGTGCCCTCTCACCTTGCCTCCTCCCATATTGCAAGGCAGTTGAGGTCTCCTCGACTCTCACTGTGCACTCCATATTTATTGTTGCTTTACCATAATCAATTTTCTAGTACTAAATTCATAGTTTATTTTATGTGGCTGAAAATACATTCCAAAATGAATAGGAGTGTTAACTGAGTCCTGCCAACATATATGAAAGACTGAACTGCAGACACATGCAACACATCTTCTGAAGAAAAAATAAAATGTCATTACACTGACCATGATGATGTCAATGGTGTACCAAGAAGTTGGCTTATTTTTTAGGCAGAAATTTAAAATAGCCCCCTTCTGGCTCATCAATTCGCCCCTGAAGTCACTTACTGTTTGTGCAAAGAGTTCAACGCCTTGGGACATCCTCCCAACGTGAAAGGTGCTGTACAATTGTAATTTGTTGTTGTTGTAAGTGACAAAGTGACAAACATTAGCCATTTTGTATGACACATGGGAAGCGAGCAGCGAACTGTGCACATGCGCAACGACTGGGGTCTGCAGTGCACCTTTGTCATGACCAAACTCTCACTATAAAAATGCATGTTATAAAAGGGCTGCGCAGTATTTAATTTGTCAGGGTATTCAATAATTTATTGGTAATTTCATTATTTTCACTATTACAGTAGTTCACAAAAGGCTAGACTATGCTCAAGGGCAAATAAATAGGACACAGCATAATGGCTTTGAGATTAAAAAAATATATGTACGCTGAAAACCTAAAGTAACAACAACAAATCCTAGATATATAGGTTATCAGAGCACAACAACTTAACAAAGTTTCATACCTGTAGCGTTAATCTATCTTTCTTTAAGATGCTGATCCACCTAATGTGAAATTCAAGCTTTTTATATTTCTATTTGCAACATGATTTAGTTTTGCCAGAGTCGTAAAACAAAACAGCATCTCCTTATTCTGGTGTAATGCAACTTTCCAAGAAACTGCTCAAATGTCTCTTAAATGTTTAAATACACTTTAGGATACTCTAAGACCTCTTGTACTTTAGACAGTTCTCTGCTGGAAGATAGTACTCAGGAAGAAGCTGGATTATTCTTAGGAGGAAAATGCTATCTGAATCTGCTTTATCTATGCCTCCTGCTGGACATTCATGGGTATAAACATTTCAGATGGTTTAAGATTGTTGAGTGTTAAAGCTCTCCGCACATTTCTGTGTTGCTACAGGCAGAGATTTACTTGCCATTGTGTTGCTACACATTCCCATGCCCAGCATTTCACACCTCCTGCATGCAGTCTCCCCGATGGCTCAGTGAATTTAAAAGTAAATAGTTGAGCCATGCAGACAGGGAAGATCACAGTCTTGATCCCCACTCTCTTACTGATTTAGCTGGTCCCAAGTGGGGAGACAGTATGGGATGTTACAATTGGTCTTGGCATCCTGGATGAAATCAGAATGACAATCTCAGTCCTGATCATTCCCTTATAGTGTGTTTTGTATACATTCTCCTACTTGAAAAACCATATATTGAGTGCAAATTGTTGATGTACCCCCTGCAATTAAAAATCTACCTACTGACACTGATTTTGAAAAATGACAATTTACATAGGGTCCCACTGGACAACTAGCCCGTGTGGAATTGTATCTCTGTACAAACAAAAGAGGAATCAAGTGTTTCAGGGGAGAACCAGGAAAGGATAAAGCTGATGTGGAAAAAGAAAAACTAATAATCCTTACATTTGACATCTGATAATCCTTACATTTGATATAGCGCTTTTCACGGCTTCCAGGCGTCTCAAAGCGCTTCACAGAATATACTGTAAGGTGAATTGACTGTGTATTTGTGGGCGAAATGTGGCAGCCAATTCCACACAGCAGTATCCCACAAACAGTCGTGGATTGAGTGATCAAATTTTTTTTTTTAGGGATTATTATCCCCGGAAAAGCGATCCACCAATCGACTAACAACCGGGTTCCTACTTACTACTAGGTAAACAGAGGCATGTGGAGTAAGGAAACTTGCCCAACATTTTGCCCTGCATGCACAAGAGAATGTCTGAAAGTAACTTGCATGATTTACTATAAAAGTAACTATATATTTATGCAAAATATTAGACTGTACATTTTGTGGACAAGCGCAGTGATCAATTAGCACACAGCAATGTACCACAAACAGCCATGAAGTGAATGTCTAATTTTATCCAGGATTATTGGCCAGGATACCAGAAGAGACTCTCTTCACTTTATGAATAGTGCCATGGGATCTTTAACGATCACCTAAACAGGCAGACAAGACCTCAGTTAAAGTTTCATCTGAAGGACAGCATCTCTAAAAATACAGCACACCCCAGCAGTGGACCCCCTAAATTATATGAGTTTTCCACTTTCCGACATGGGATTGAACCCACTCAGAGGTGCTTTTTTCAGCACATCCCAATAGTCTCCTGGAAATTCTTCGAAAGAACAATGAATGGCCCAATTATTTTCAAGGGGAATTTTGTAATGTTAGACCTTCTCGTGAGATTCTGTGGTGAGGTTTGTACTGTCAGATAGATTGGTGAATATTATCAAAGGTGCAATTCCTGCTGACAAATTGAGCAGCATATTACTGACAGGATCTTAAAGAGAGATAGGTAACCCTTGTTGAGATGTTGTGCTCTGATAACCTGTATTTCTAGGAATTAATGTTGTTACTTGTACATTTCTAACCTTCAATTTCAAGTTCATCTCTTGCAACATCTTATCCAATGCTCTTGTGGCATTCTTCCTTTGCTCTGACCAGGGACCAAAGGAATGGCCTTCAACATCCACTCGCTCATAATACACTGCTGCCAGGTTTGCTTTTCCCTGTCTGCTTAGAAAAATGTTAATTGTTTAATAAACAGTAGAAATGTTTTGAAGAGAAGAAAGACAATGTAATATTTTAAAATTTGGCTTTTTTTTAAATTGTAACATTACTTAGTGCAAAAAAAGTTTGATAAACCTTTTCAGCTTGAAGATTTTTTGGGGGGGAACATTTTTGGGGTGCACGAAAAAGCATTTCTGATGGGTTGTTGTGTCAGTTTGTAACAGGCATTGGCCAGGTACAAAAATAAGGAAAGCTGGTGTATGAAATTACAGTTTTACCTAAGCTAGACATATAAATATAGAATAAATGTTCTCATGTAATTTAATGAGCGTCACACAGACTCCTATTGTTTTCTGCTTATTTGTATGTATAAATGTAAGGGGTGCATATGTTTGTGTGCGGGGCTTTCTTTGGTCAGCCAAGTGTTTGATACTTGCAGAAACCCATCACCATACTTAATATATACTACATCACCATACTCAGATTATCTAAACCAGACTGAGAGTTCCATATATGCATGCCACCTACACATATTTGTGTATGTGTGTACATATCTGTGAGCACCTGTGTGTGCGTAAGGGTGCATGGTTATGTGTGTATAAGTCCACATATGTGAGTGAGATAAAGAGAGCTCCACAGTCAAAATCCAACATTAAATACTGTCTAATGTTGTCATATAAGACAACACAATGCACAAAAGTAAAATAGACATCTTATAAAAACATTATTCCAGTTTATTTTGGGGGGATCATCACAAGGAATGTCACTCTGCAGTCTGTCCTCATGCTGGCCCTGCTTCGTCTGCAACATGTTTTTCTTAAAGGAAAAAAAATCTGTTTCCCATTCTCTAGCATTGAACCAGGGCAATCAAAACTACTTAATTTCTATTGGAATGACACACTTGGCAAAAGCAGAGGCCAAACACATGATTTCTGTGTTGAGGTCAATGGGGCCAAAGTGGAAACAGCGGATCTGCAAATCAGAACTCACTCCTTTGGAATTTAACGGCAAAGCTTCCCCTAAAAAATGAAACAGAAATTATGCTTCTGGGTTAAATGTCAATTACTGTTGTATTCATGTTAGAAAATGTTAGTAAATATATCCAATTTGGTTAAAAATAAAATGAAGCTCATTCGCTTGTGTCAAGAGGGCTGTTTTCTCCCCTTCCTTCCCCCATCCAAAACAATAATAATAAATTGGTCACTTTAATCCTATTTGTGGGACACTGCTGTGCGCAATTGGCTGCCGCATTTTGCCCACAAAATATACAGTATATTCTGTGAAGCGCTTTGAGTCGTCTCAAAGACATTGTAAGGCGCTATATCAAATGCAAGGGTTATTATTATTATCCTTCCAGGATGTCCGGTGGGAGAATGTTAACCATTAATTAAGAACATACTGACTTTCGTTCACCTAGAAAATATACAGTCATTACTCTTCACTGTAAAATACTGTGAAGCACTTTGAGACATCCTCGTGACATGAAAAGTGCTACATCAAATGCAAGATTTAAATTGCTGGCTTTATTTCATGGCTGGTTTTATTTTTATCCAGTTCACAACAACACAAAAGCCATCAATTATTACAACACCTTTCACGTAGGACAATGTCTCAAAGTATTTTACGAAGGTGAGGTGGAAGCTCGATCAGAGTGTGAGATTGGAGGGGGAGGATGTCAAAGTCACTGTCAAGAATATAGGTTTTCAGACGGATTTTGAAAGCAGCAGAGAGGGAGCGAGTGAGCAAGCAAGACATAGTCATTTATGGAGAGGAACATTTAAATAACTAAAATTATCTGTACAGTAAAACATTGACTTAGTTTCTGAAGAACTGACTTCAGGGATTCCACAACCTTTACACTGATACTGTACATCTGTAAACAAGGTTGCAGTCATTTCATATAGCCCAGAAGTTTTATATTATAGAGGTAATAATGCTTTCTGCTGTTATTAAATTGTGTTAATTAACAGCACCCGAGCATCAGTGCTCTCTGAATGTGGCTCAGTTCTGATTGAGTTGGGGATAAAACACATTTATTTTACCAACGTACACTATAAAATTATATTTAACTACACAATGGGAAAAAACAGTTCTATTTCAAATGTAACCACCCCCCCAGTTTCTCGTGGGAACTGTGAAATGTGCAAACTTGTGCACTTTCTTGGAATTTGACATGAATATTTAATGATTTCCACAAAACTTTGGCATGAAGGGAATCAACACAAGTGTGGTGCATTGGCTTAGTTGTAGATTTCACAGAAATAGAACGTGTGTGTGTGGTATGTGTATATGCGATTTGGTGTATGTGGCGTGTGTGGGTGTATGTGTGGGTGGGTGTATGTGTGCGCTGGTGTGTGTGGTGTGTGTGGGGGGTGGGGGGGGAGTGTGTGCACTGCTGTGTGCGCACAAGCTGCTCTGGTATACAGTCCGTTTCAAATTAATTCATGTATTTCATTCCAAATTTCCAAAAGCATTTTATTACAAGTCGGTCATACCAAAGGATTCCCTTGAGTTAACATGCACATTTATACATTGACTTGAGCCAGTATGTACTTATAGATTAACTCTTCTATCTACACCATTTAAAAAAACACATATGAAACAAATTGATTTGTACTTTTCCACTAAGGTCAAACATGAATAAGACTAGTAAGTTTTGCAATGTTACTTGAATTATGTAGAGTTTAAGTTGTCTCCTTGCTGCCAAAGGTAGGGTTGCTTCTATGGCATGTTCAAGAAGCAAACAGTTGTGTACCTGGTGCCAATGTACTTTAGCACCTTGCCCTGTGGTGACGCACCCCCACCCACCCACCCACCCCTGCCATTGGTGGGATGCCAGGAATGCCAGTGCCATCCCTGCTCCTCCTCTAATTGTCCACTGTAGACATGGAAAGAGTGTGCATTCCACTCCAGACATGGAAATTTCCACGTCTAGGTGGCATACATGGAACTCGCAGTCTATATTCTTGGATATTCTTTAGCACGGTGATGGGTTTCCGCCTGTGTCTGAAACCCAGCTGACCTAAGAAAAAAAAGCCCAGCTGACCATAAATTGGGTAAAGGAAAACAATCTGAGTTTCTGTATAATTTTGACTCCCCTTTCTTCAGGGTAATAGATCATGCTGAGGTACAGCTCCATGTTTATAGACTGCTATAGCAACTCCTTGAAGTGGCTGATTTCCAACATCCCAACCTAGACAGTAAACATCAGTGGCTATTCTTACACGAATAGAAGCATCACAACTGAGTCCAATAATAACTTCATCAAACAGTCAATTTCCAGCCAGAGTTTCTGGATAGCAATCAGGAGCACAAACCTTGGCTGATTGTCCCCCCTCTTTCCTAGGATTGCTGAAGCCAAATGACTGCTGCTCCAGGTGAGATCAAGCAAATTAACACAGACAAAGGAGTGGGGTTGAGGAGGGGGTGGGGTGACATCTGGGATCCTTTGGTCTGTGTGGCTCAGTGCCACCCAGGACTTTAATTTCCATTACACCCATATATGAATTGCGGTTGAATATTCCAACTTTGAAAATGTTCAGTATTTCTACAGCTGTTTTAGATTTTATTCAGACAAAATTTGATCTTGGCTGGTTCAGCCAAGCTACCTAAGTCTGAAAGCATGGATATCTTAAGTCAGAACATCACAAAATAATGTACAGATGTTTCCAAGAACTTATGCAATTTCCCTCATGATTTCTACTGATTACTATTTATGTCTTATAATTATACAATTTGATTTATACAGGGTATATATTTTTTGCATACAAGATCAGCCATTTATCTGAGAAGGGATCAGCATTCTTCCTATCCCACATATCAATCTCAGCTCAATACATGGAGAAAGAAAGTTCAGAAACAGTCAAAGATGAAAAAGTCAAATTTCTTAAACTCTGAGTTTCAACATCCATTTTTGTTACAGGGAGACAGAGTATCAAAAAGACATTCAGTACTTCGGTGAATAAGGGTGTCCACATATAGGTGGCAAACATATGTGAAACTCTCAGTCTGGTTTGGATACCTATGAGCACAGTGATGGGTTTCCACATGTATCAGATACCCACCTGACCAATACAAAAATGGTGAATATGGTATTAGTGTTCAGTGTTGGATATAATGGGTTCAAATCTAATTTCCTAGCTTAACATTGGAATAGAGAATATGTTTCTTCCAATTAATGACTGATCTCTTAGATTTCTACCATTACTCATTTTTCATTTGGGTTAATTAGCAACAGAATGGATTCTTATCACATTGAATGCTCCCTGGATATGCTGGAGGCAAGGACACTAACAATTCTTGGCTCCCCAGTGCCTGTTCCAGCACATTTGCTGTGCAACTTTTATGTTGTCTTTCTCAGACATCAGTTCAGCTTTCCTAATGAGTGTCAGACTTACATAACTAGTGCCCTCCTCAGGCAAATCTGTGATATCTTCTCAATATAAAATAGCAATTCTGCTCTAGTGTGTATGCTTACTTAAACAAAGGCAATTGTGTGTAATTTATTTTGCAGATTTAAGGTTAAGGGTTTTTTTTAATGGTGAGAAACATGCAGAAACATGTGGAATTTCTCCCTATTCTAATGAGAAACTATAGCATAGTTTAAAATATCGCATATAACATTTGTTATTGGCCTGCACAATGCTGTCTCTTTTCCCGGACAATTTGAAATGTATAGTTTGAATATACAAATGCAACTCTGTGTAGGACTTACCCCAAAACATCAATGGCTTCCGAGGCGGCAATTGAAAAATTTTTATCTGACACATAATAATAGTAATCTCGGCAGTAATTAGGCCTCACACCCAGGATTTCAACATTACAACCTAATTCAAATAAACACAATAATAGATGAGATTTCTTTAAGACTGTTTCTATAAAAAAATTAATACATATTTTCTCAGAAGGGGTTTTAAGAGAGTGTCATAAGAGACACTTCCTGTGCATAAACCAAAATGCCCAGTGTGCAGGAAGTGACATGAGAGTCGCTTCCTTTGCATTAAACAAGCATGCAAGATGCAGGAAATGATGATCTGATGACCCAAATGTTAGCCATTTTTAAGTGCTAGTCATCACCGAAAACACAGTTGGCACAGTACACCTATGCTCTAAGTGAACCCGTGCTCAACCAAACATTCAAAAAGGGCTACCCTGTACTGACCTGGCCAGTAATACATGTAAACATTTCTCTTATTCTTCATCATGGTAACCCAAAATGGCTCCGATCCATTCCACCAGAAAGGTAGCAGACTGTCTTCATTCTCACCAATCAGGAACAACTTGTTTGTTTTCTTATCCCACATGTAGTTTCCAGTCATCTGGTGTATTTCAGTATTTCGTCCTGAAAGAGGCAGATACCGAAGTGAATAAGGGCACTCTATACATCCCTGCAAATGCAATTCAAACGTTAAAAAACATATTGGTTCACCTCAGATTCCCTGTTGATATCAATACCAGGATTCACCTACTTGACACTTTTGAGGATTACTTTCAAACAATCTGCTATAGGCCAAAGATCTCATTATTTTGTGCATACTTGTGAATCAGGGCCTATTACTATAGTAAAACGTGACAATAAACAAGGCTAAAGAAATCACCCAGTAATTTCACTTGGTTTCAGTTGGTTTCACACCAATTCAGATGTCAGCCTGGCTTGATTCAAAGTCCAAAGTTTGTGAGTTCAAGACCCTTCTTGGGGATGGGAGCCAGTGAAGCTCCCCCCCTCCCTCACCTAGATCAAGGTCCTTCTCAAGACTTTCCTCTTTGGCCATGCTTTCAATCATCTTACAGAAAGTGCAGAAAACAATTCTAGCAAACTTAATGATGTGCTTCAAAGAAGAGAACAAACTCTACCTACAGGTATTGTAACATGTTGAAAACAACATCCGTTTTCTGGATGTAACATGTTGAAAGCAACATCCAATTTCTCCCATCCAGCTGACAGTACCAGTATTTGTGATATAAGGAACCTCACAATACTACACTTATCACCAACACCGATAACACATACTAGCAGGGAGATAGAAAGTGGTCAGTTACACAAAACATTAAACATTCTTTCTAACACACAAAATATAAGAAACAAAATAAAACAATTACCTTTACAACACAGTGCTAAACATACTTCTCAATAGGATATATTTCTGTACATATATAACAATGCAGTTAATAATGCTCATCTTGGGGTGGAGCCTAATATGCGATATTTCGCCACAAGATTGTTTAATAAGAAATTAGAATCATCCGAATTGGGATTCCTTCCAGTAACCAAAATTATGTCATGTTGACCTGTGGAAACTGCACCCCAGAGCAGAGTTTACATTGATGAAAAGGTATTCCAACAGGATTTCTTATGAATGAGTCTAGTTAGGAAATATCATAAATCTCTATCACATTGCCCACCTCCGACTGTACCTCACACCCAATGCAGCCAAAACCCTTGTCCATGGTTTCATCACCTCCCGCTTTGACTATTCCAATGCCCTCCTCGCCAATCTCCCCAGCTCCACTATTGGCACCCATGCTTCCAGCCATTACGTCCCGAAACTTTGGAACTCTCTCCCTCAATTCCTCCACCTTGCCCCCTCTTCTTTTTCAGATCATGACTGAAGACCTTCCTCTTCGACCATGCTTACCATCACCTCCTCCCTCCCTCAGCTCAGCATCAATCTCTGCCACTGTTAAGTATTCCAAGACACTACCCCACATGAAGGTTCTATATAAATGCAAGTTGATGTTGTTGCAAATCAGACGCCACTTCTGCCAGATCCTATCCAGTTATGGCAAGAACTACTGTTTTTGTCCTAGCAGACCCTTATGGATTGTTGACCGACCTTTTAAATTTGGCTACATGAAGTGGCACATTTCTGCTATCAAAATAAATACTCACCATCTTATTTTGCAAGTGAGTATTTAGGTTGGACATGTTGGAATTTCACTTAGATAGAAAGTAATATTGAATAAGGCACTTTCGATGCTGTATCTATTTCGTCCATTTATTTCCATCACTTGTGAATAGTTCTCTTTAATTCTGTACATGATGTTTTGTCTCCACAAAGAGAGAAGTCCATTAGTTGCATATTTTTCTACCCTATTTATCCCTAGGAAAATATGCTGCTCCTCATGTGCTCTTCCCTTTTTCCCTATAGTAATTTAGCCAAGTGGCCTTCTCCAGCAAATGAGAGTGTCAGAGTAATTTCTTTCCTTTTAGAAAACTGGTATAAGACTTTTCTCCAGTCTTAAAAAATATTCACCAAGGCCTCATCTTTTTTTTCATTTGTAATCCTTGAGGCTTTTAAGATCATCTAATCTGCCTCAATTGCCTTATAAACATTTAGGGGTTGAAATTCCTCCTGTGCTAAGTGCAGCATATTTGGCATAAGCATTAGGAAATTCCATTATAAACCCACATCGCCGAGGCTATACTTAGTGGCAAGAAGTATTTCTCTGATTTATTTCTTCAGATTTCTCCATTTGGTTTACTCAAATCTTCTTATGCTATAATTCAGTGAGCCAAAGTGACTGGCCTTCTGACCAGTCTTCACTTGTGAAGATTAATGTGAAGAATCTATTCAACACACGTATCCTTTTACAGCATCTATTGGTCTTTCAGCTAGCATCTCGTATTAATATAGTTAGACACATATGAATGGTTTGCTGAAATCTGCCCTTCTGTTGCCCTCTGTAATTCTACTGATAAAATTGTTCATTCACTTAACGTGAATATGAAATTGCTATGTGCAAATTGGCTGTTGAATTTGCCTGCAAACACATTACACTTCATAATAAACCCTGTGAAGCATCTTGAGGCATCCTTTTGATGTGAAAAGTGCAGCATCAAATCCATGGAATATTATTATTTTATTATTTACTTCAGCCTAAGAACAACAACAACAACTTGGATTTCCACAGCGCCCTCCACGCCGGGCAGCGTCTCAGAGCGCTTCACAGTAACGGATCCCGGGGCCGAGCCAGGGGGAGGGAGAGGAAGGTGACCAAAGGCGTGGTTCGTCAGCCAAGACCTGAAAACAGCAATAGAGGGGGTGAGGCGAAGGGAGTGAGCCTCAGGGTGTAGTGGCTGAAGGCACGGCCGCCGATGGAGACACGGAAGATTCGGGGGACAAGGAGGAGGCCAGACCCAGTGGAGTGAAGGCAACGAGCTCTGTGTGAGGAGATAGGAGGTCAGAGAGGTAGGGGCGTGCAGAGGAGTGGAGGAATTTTAAGACAAGAGTGAGCATCTTCATTATTTCTTATTTTCTTATACTGTAGCATTCAAAATATTAAATTTGTACTGCATGAAAGGCACTATACAAATGTAATCTTGTTGTTGTTGTTGAGATTTTGAATGAGGTCCATATATGCTTGTTAAGTTAGACAATAAAAATCCTGTAACATTTTATTTAAAGAGAAAGGGTTTTTTCACTCTGTCCTGGCCAAGAATCCTCCAAATAAATTAATTATTCACTTTATACTTTTTGAGTAACACTACTGTGCTCAAATTGGTTGCTGTGACTATCTACAAATACACTTACCATTCTTTAGAGTAAATCCTGTGTATCACTTTGCGATGTTTCAACAATGTGCTAAAATGATATATCTCAAATGCAAGGATTACTAACATTCAACCGTTATTGGTTCGTTAGGCTAGTCTTGATGTAAAAGGGTTTTCTCCCACACATGAAAGAAAATAATTAGTTTTGCACATTGTCTGAAGTATCAGTTTATTGTGAGGTTAACCAGAACAGCACCAAGTTGCAAAAGAGAACTAACAAGTACATTGCAATAGGCATGAAACTCAGGAATGAGCTATTCTTTGAAATTAAGATTTTTTCATTAGTAAAAGGAACTCAGTTTGAATATTGCATGGAAAATTACTCTTTTAACAACTTTGAAAGTTTGTTCTAATTAAGCATTTTCTAAAATCACTGACTACCATCTAGAATTGAATTCTGCTCCTAACTGCACATTAAAATAAGTGTGAGGAGCAGTTAGATTAAACCTTTTGCTGTTTTCTTTGGTCAGAGGTGGAATTAGATTAGTGGCTGCACTGGAGGAATTCTGTGTTTGAAGGGCCATGCCAGACAGATTCAGGACACATCAGGGTCACTGGGGCCCCTGAAAACAACTTTAATCTTTGTATAAACACACAAGTAGCTGGAAAAACACAGCAGGTCAGGCAGCATCCATAGAGAGAGGAAAATTAAGTAATGTTTCAGGTCAATAACTTTCCCAGCGACTTCTGTGTTTATACCAGATTTCCAGCATCAGCAGTACTTTGCCTTTGGTTTAATCTTTGTATCATCAGTGTTGTCTTTTTATCAATGTAGTTCAAATCTGCGTCTTCAGGCTGCTATAATCCATAAGTCACGGTAAGGGATACGGGGATAAAATAGATTTTAAAAAAAACTTGCATTTAATATAGCGCCTTTCATCCCAAAGTGCTTCACAGTAAATTGTAAATGTGTGTCTTGTGGATGAATGCAGCAGCCAAATTGCTTACAGCAATGTCCCACAAACAGCAATGGAGGGAAGGACCAATCTTATTTGGGGGATTGCTGGCCAGAACGCCTAGAGAAATTCCCTTCTCTTTTCAAATCTTGCCTTGGCATCTTTAATGTCAATCTGAGCATGCAGATGGGAACTTGGTTTAACATCTCATCCAAAGGACAGCACTGACAACAATGCAGCACAGCCCCATCACTGCATTGGAGTGTCATCAATTGTATAGAACAAATGGGGGGAGGGGAGGAGGGGAAATGAAAGAACTAAACACAACTCATTTTGTCTTTCGAATAAAAGGCACTTTGGACTTGGATGTGCATTTGTAAGATTTTTGAATGTATTTATCATTTAGGAGTCCTGTAGCTCAGTGGTTAGAGCACTTGCCTTGCAAGTGAGAGATCTAGGTTCGATTCCCAGCAGGGGAAAACCTTGGGCAAGTTTCCTTTACTCCACATGCCTGGTAATAATCCCTCAAGAAAAAAAAAACAATAATAATTTGGTCACTCAACCCACAACTGTTTGTGGGACACTGCTGTGCCAAATTGGCTGCGGCGTTTCGCCCACAAAATATACAGTAAATTTGCTTTACAGTATAGTCTGTGAAGCACTTTGCAACATCTAGAAGACGTGAAAAGCACTATATCAAATGCAAGGATTATTATTTTTGTTATAATTATCTCTGCTTTATTTCCTTTTTTAAATCAAATAAAATCCAAACATTGAATATAGATGTGCAAGTTGGACCATCATGAGAAATGCAGTTTAAAACTGCCATGATCTCCTCAAATGCGCTGTGTGAATATCTGTGGTTGTCTGAGAGGGTGTAGACTGTAACCTTGCCACTTTTTTCTCTTTATCCCGGTTTTAATATATAATTTAGGAACTCGGTTGTTAGTCAATTGGCGGATTGCTTTTCCGGGGGTAATAATCCCTTCAAAAAAATAATAAAAATAAGCAATAATAATTTGGTCACTCAATCCACGACTGTTTGTGGGACACTGCTGTGCGCAATTGGCTGCAGAGTTTCAACCAGTATATTCTGTGAAGCGTGTTGAAACTTCTCAAAGATGTCATAAGGTGCTATGTTAAATGCAAGGATTATTATTATTATTGTTATTATTACTATTATCTCAGAACATATGAGTTCCAAGTCCTGAAGTGGGGCTGGAACCCACAAACATCTGACTCAGAGATGAGAGTGCTATTAAATGAGCTTGCTTGAGCCAGTGACTTGTTGAGCTGAATGGCTTCCTTCTGCACTGTAAATTTCTATGATTGTATGACACAATATTAAATCTTCTGTTAGTTTGATTGTTCCAATACTCTTATATTCTTATACTTTACGTACATTAAGTATTTCAAGGCACACACTTCACTGCCAATAAAGCTCGCACAAAAACAAAGAGCAAACCAAATGGTGAATATTTGCCATCAAAGAAAGTATTTAAAACAGGTGTCCTTGAGTTACATTTTGACTACTGTGAATTTTGTGCCTTTTTTCACGATTATCTTAAGTGAATAAAGCTGATACATTCATCTGACCTGACCTAACCTGGCATGGGAAGGGAAGGGTCTATACAGTCATTATACTTTCTAGCATATAAAGCCTTCTGCACTTTCCTCGCACCCTCCGTCCCAATATCGGAGGTCGTGCTTTCAGCCACTACGTCCTGAAACTCTGGAACACTCTGCTTCAATCTCTCTGCTTTGCCCCCTATCTCCCCTTTATTAGGTCCTGCCTCCGGAGTCCTGTAGCTCAGTGGTTAGAGCACTCGCTTTGCAAGCAAGAGACCTGAGTTCAATTCCAGGCAGGGCGAAACCTTGGGCAAGTTTCCTTACTCCACACACCTAATCCCTCCAAAACCCCAAACAATAATAAATTGGTCATTTTCAATCTACGACTGTTTGTGGGACATTGTTGTGCGCAATTGGCTGCCGCGTTCGCCCACAAATATACAGTCAATTCACTTTACAGTGTGTTCTGTGAAGTGCTTTGGGACATCCTCTCAACGTGAAAAGCGCTATATCAAATGCAAGGATTATTATTTTTAAAAGCTTCCGTTTTGACCGTGCTTGCAGCCACCTCCCACCACCCACCCCCACCACCTACCCACCGGATCAGAGTCAGGCTCCACCACTGTTAAGCGCTCTGAGACGCTACCCTGCATAGAGGGCGCTACATGAGTGCAAGTTGTTGGTGTTGTATATCCTGTGAAGCATTTTCAGATGTCCTCCTGATGTGAAAGGCGCTATGCCAAACCTAAGTATTATTATTATAACCTCAATTCTTAATCTGGGATGTGAAATCGGGATTTAAATGGAAAAAAGCAGAACAGTAACCTTCATTGATATAGTACCCTAGCCAGAGGTTAACGGCTCTGAGAATTTGAGAAAGACGGGGTCAGACAGCGAGCAAGAGAGAAAAGGGAGGTAACTATAGGATAATTAACGAGGAGGTCATTGAGTAAGATCTGAAGATGGGCAAAGAGGGGCAAGGCAAAAGAAGATCACCCTCCTTCCCCACCCTGCCCTCTACCCTCCCCGATCCCAACCCCCAGCTCAGGTCCAAAACACCGATTGTCCAGCACCTTGGGACATCCTCTTTACGTGAAAGGCGATATCCACATGTAATTTTGTTGTTGTTATGTTTATTTGGACAAGATTTAAATATTGTAGCCTTTGCCGTGAAATATATGTCTACCACCCATCAGATCTTTCATATCTACTGTTTTCCCAATTCTATTTTTCCACCTCTCTTTGCGACCCCTAGCCTCTGATGTTCTGTCAGCCTACCTGTCAGATCTCATAGGCTGGATGAGCGCAAACTTCCTTCAACTGAACGTCGACAAGACAGAAGCCATACTCTTTGGCTCTCATCAACGTCTCAAATCCCATGGCTCTCACCTTCTTCACCTACCCGACCTCCTCCTAAAACTCAACGAACGCGTACGCAACCTTGGGGTCAGGTTCGACCCCCAATTGTCCTTCCTCTCCCACATCCAGTCCCTCACCAGCACAGCTTTCTTCCACCTCCGATACATCACCCGTCTCCGCAAATACCTCTCTTCGAAGGCCGCTGAAACCCTAGTCCATGCCTTTGTCACTTCTAGGCTGGACTACTCTGAACGCCCTCCTCACCGGTCTCCCATCCACCACCATCCATAAAATCCAAATCATTCAAAACTCTGCCGCCCGCATTCTCACCCACACCAAACTACGTTCCCCGATCACCCCAGTCCTTGCCAGACTTCTGGCTGCCTATCCCAGAGAGGTTCGATTTCAAGATCCTCACCCTTTTATTCAAATCCCTGCACTTCTCTGCACGCCCCTACCTCTCTGACCTCCTCAAAACAGTACCCGTTGCCTTCGTTCCTCCGGGTCTGGCCTCCTCCTCGTCCCCTGATTCCTCCGCTCCACCCTCGGCACCGTGCCTTCAGCCACTATGCCCCGAGGCTCTGGAATTCCCTTCCTCACTCACTTCGCCTCGCCCCATCTCTTCCTACTTTCAGGTCCCTACTGAAGACCTTTCTTTTCGACCACGCCTTTGGTCACCTTCCTCCCCCTCCCCCTGGCTCGGCCCCGGGGTTCATCACTGTGAAGCCTCTGAGAGGCTGTCCGGCGTGGAAGACTCTATATAAATCCAAGTTGTTGTTGTGTTGTTCTGCCATGGAACTGAAATGAGGGCAATTTTTCACAATGCCTCAGTTGCCCAGGTCTTGGGTGCTAATATTCTCTGCCTCCTCCATGCCACCATTGATAGCTGAGCCTTTAGTCATTACATCTTATCCTCCAGCTGTAACCCTCTATCTTGCACCATCCCCACCCCTCTCTATCTATCTTTAAATCTTGCCTTAAACCTATCTCTTTGGCTATATCTAAGGTCACCTCCCCCTTTCCTTGCCCCTTCCCCTTTTCCATATCTCGGTGACTTACTGTATAGATCATAAGCCTGCCAATGTACATTGTACACCTGACACATAGAATGTGAGATGTACAGACTCATCAAGGCATTAAATTATTCTAAGCCTTTGCGTGGAAACAAAGACAATTTTTTTTATCCCTTAAAAAAGTCCATTTAATTTACGATGTAAACTTGCACAGTCATCACAATTTTAATCTCCAAGTTAGTACAATATTCTGGGTGGTTATGGGGTCAAAAGTGGATCCCGTAATATCCCATCTTATTGTAATTATCTAATAACATGATCTCTCTTCCACATTATGCATTGCAATGTTGACCAACCAGATTGTGTAACTCTAATTTAGATAATACTGCTTTAAGTAGAAAAGTGCATTTGGCAACTTCTAAATATTCACTGAAGATTAATTGCTAAATTAACAGGATTGTTTCGATGATTCAATATCTGGCATGCATACAGTGCATTTCAAATCAGTAGAATGTCTCAAAATGATAAACAAAGAAGCACAAGAGCTTGAGCTAGGAGGTAGATAGGGAGGGTAGGGTGGAGGTGGACAAAGGCAAAGTAAAAGAGATAAGTCTTCAGAGATTTTGAAAGCGAAGAACACTGGCACTTTGAAAAACACTGCCTTGCCTCTCTGCTTTTGGAAAGGAGTTCAGAAGGAGGAGACAAAAGTGTCTGAAAGCTCACCCACTGATAATGGAGTGGGTGGTGGGGAGGGCAAAAAAGCAGGCCAGAATTGGCAGGGAGTGACTTGAGGTCTAAGGTCACAGGAAATCATAAACATAGAGTGAGGCAAGTACATGGAGGCATTTGAAGGTCAAGAAGTTGAGTTGAGTCCAGAGGTGACGAAGGAGTGGATCACGGTTGTGTTGGTGATAACAGTGGTAATCTTGGAAGATGAAAGAAACCATATCTATAAGAGTCCAGAGGAAAATTTAAAGAGGAGCTGAGGGTCAAACACAATGTCAAGGTTCAGTGCAGGCTCCGTGATTTGCAACGAACAACCGGAGAGGTTACTGAGGTCCACACCTGAAGTGATTCACCAGACTACGGCACTATCTCACCCCTCACGCTGCTGAAACTCTGGTCCACGCCTGTATCACCTCAAGGCTGGACTATGGGAACTCTCTCCTCGCCGGCCTTCCCGGCACCTCCCTCCGCAAGCTGCAGGTCATTCAGAATTCTGCAGCTCGTGTACTGTCCCGCACCAGGACCACATCACTCCCACCCTCGCTCGCCTCCACCGGCTTCCCATCCCCCAGAGGATCGAATTCAAGATCCTCATCCTCACCTACGAGGCCATTCACGGCCTTGCTCCCTCCTACCTCTCTGACCTACTATCCCCCTACCTACCTGCCCATACCCTCCGTTCCTCTGGCTCCGATCTGCTCCACATCCCCCGCCCCAACCGCCCTACCATCGGTGGCCGGGCCTTCAGCCTCTCAGCCCCGAGGCTCTGGAACTCCATCCCCCAGTGCCTTCACCTTGTTCCTCCCTTTCCTCCTTCAAGGCCGGTCTCAAGACCTTTCTCTTTGACCGTGCCTTCAGCTCCCCTCTCAACTCTCTACCCCCTCCTCGCTCCCTCCCTTCCCTCCCCTCACCCTGACCATTTCCCCCCTGCTCGGGTCCTGACCCAACTGTCCAGCGCCTTGAAACGTCCTCCGGACGTGAAAGGCGCTCTATAAATGGAATCTTGTTGTTGTTGTTGATTCCTCACATGATGAACTCCCAAACTGAGCTGGACTGTCTAGAAGAGATACTAATACAGTTGAGATACTTCTCCACATGTATGATTTTCTAGGACAGATTAGACAGGAGGTTAGCCATAGTTTTCTCTTTGGAATTGAAAGACAATTGAATTTCAATGGTGAAAATATCTGCCTCTTTGCACTCAAAATTCAGTGAAACTAATAATCATTCTCTGCATATAATCATGTGTACATACATATATAGTGCACTGCTTGAATGACTTTTTAAACTAAGGTTGATCATTATCCTTAGACATCCATTATCTTTGCACTGTACAACAGAAATATAGGGCAATAGATAATAGATTCAACAATACATTCTATAATTAACAAATCTGTTATGAAACATCATGTGCTGTGCTCCATATTACAAATCAATTATTTCTTAATTAACTTATATTGAACAACGTACTCAAATAGGAAAGAAACACTATTGAGAGAAGATTCAGTTTGATTCAAGGAGCATTCCATGTGGTGATTTATTTATCCTTATCTTAGAATTCTCATACATAGCCCTGTAGCGAAAAATGCTTTTAAAATAATCTATCTTTGGAGATTGCCTACTTGCCTAATAGATTATTTATTAATGGTCGTTGTGCTTGGAGATGTTGAAGCTTGGAGACTCACAGATTCTCCCTCTGCTTAGTTTGCTGAATGGAATAGATTTACAATTCCTTCTTTAATTCAGAAAGAGGCATTTTATGTGCAGTTACCAGCTGTTAGCATAGCCTTTTGTTTGTCAATGTGCACAATTGCCTTTAACATCACAAAAGATTATTAATGGAGTGTGTACAATGGATATTAACTGACAATAATATATATAGGGCCAAAGTTGGTATAAAGCACAAAGGACTACAAAAGCTTTAAGGCTGCTCTATGCTCTGATGTTCGATTTGTATTGTGCCAACACTTGATAGACGCTTATTAATCAGCCCAGTCGTTTTGTTCCAAAATTTCAATGTCCAGCAGGTTTTCCTTCCTTGCATGTGCAGAAAGTATGATAACAACAACAATAAGTTACATTTGTTTAGAGCCTTTCACATTAGAGGATGTCCCAAGTCTTGGACATTCAGGATTTGCGCCTGAGCTGGGGGTTGGGATCAGATGAACCGGGAAGTAGGGGTAGGGGGGGTGACCAAAGGTGTGGTCAAAGAGGAGGGTTTTGAGAATGGCTTTGAAAGAAGCAAGGTGGGGAGCGAGGCGGAGGGATTGTGGAATGGAGTTCCAAAGGGTTGGGGCAGAGAGTCTGAAGGCCCAAGAAAAGCTGAGATAACATCATAGATGTGACTACCTCCCACCCTTTGGAAAGACTCCCTCTCCCAAAATATTTCCATTTCACACTCTCTTTTCCAGTCTTCAAAACTCTACCAAAATCCTACCTCTTCAACCACACCTTCCTCTTACTTCCTCCCACTCCACCCCCCCCCCCTCCCCCCCCCCACCACTTCCCACCTTACTCGTAGTTCCATACTGTCCTTTGCAAAGTGCTTTGAGATGTTCTCCTGCATGAAAGGTACTGTGTAAGTGCAAGTTGCTGCTAATACAATTAAATTATATTTACTGAAAACTCCTGATCACTCAACCTTGTTTTAACTTGTCACAGTTATCATGCTGTCAATACCCCGGCCTCATTTATTTATGTACTTATACATATGTTTAACTTGCCATTCTGAATAACTTGCCACTGAGCCCCTTGCCCTTAGAGTAACAAATTATCAGGAGTTTACTGAAAGAAATAATTTTGAAGCCAGTTTTCTATAAGTTTATTTCTTCTGTAAGATCTATGACTAAGAAAAAAGTCTAGACCCAAAGGAATTCTGCTCCATTTTTTAGTGATTTCCCAAAATTCAGCTGTGAATTACTGTATTTATTAATAAACTTGCACTGATTAAACCCACAACTGTTAATCCTCACTGTGGACATGGTTAGCCATATCAGTGACAGTCTGCAGACATATTCTGAGGCTCACAGTATGAAAACGTGCCCAGATTAAATATTATTTCCCCCCAAAATAGCCCAATCATAGCCCAATATTGAACTGAATACCCTTTGATTTCAAAGTTGCAATCGTATCTCACTTATGTGGCTCAATTTCCTGCACTATTTAATCCACCCTATAGAAAAGCTGACAGCCG
Organism: Callorhinchus milii; assembly: GCF_018977255.1. Classification (NCBI taxonomy): domain Eukaryota; kingdom Metazoa; phylum Chordata; class Chondrichthyes; order Chimaeriformes; family Callorhinchidae; genus Callorhinchus; species Callorhinchus milii. The sequence continues at coordinate 57,457,288 of NW_024704742.1, read as the reverse complement.
ATATTACTGCAATTCGCGAAAAAAAAATGATTGAGGCCGGTTTTGGGGAAGCTTGTTTTGTACGGGTGCTGCATATCATTCATTGATTCAATTCATTCATTGTTTCTCCGTCAAATGTGAACCTGTCACGTTTTTTTTGCCTGTAACGGGCATGCAATATTTCAAAATCTCTAAACTATTTTCCTGATTCCAGATCCGGAATGGTGTGATCTTTGCTTTGTCCACAAAATATATAGTTAATTCACTTTACAGTATATTCTGTAAAATGCTTTGAGACGTCTTAAATATGTGATAAAGTGCTATATCAAATGCAAGGATTATTATTATTATATTATTATCTGGGGAGACAGGTCGAAATGCACACTATTGTGTGAGATCCAAGATTGAATGGTGCCAAATCATTGGAGTCAAGCCAAATTCCTTATTTGAAGAGCAGCGAGGGGGAAGAATGAGAAACAATTGGTCCCATTCAATGTACAGTATGTACCGTAAATACAATTGAAAGGAAAATATTACTGCAATGCCAATAATTTGGTTCCTGTGATTTCGCCCACAAAATACACAGTCAATTTATTTTACAGTATATTCTGTGAAGCGCTTTGATATGATCAACAACGGGATGAGGCTCCGTATCAAACGCAAGGATTATTATTATTTATTAATTATTATTATTACCACCTTACCTAAAAACATATATACATTGCATTTTAATAATAATCCTTGCTTTTGATATAGCACCTTATCACGTCTTTGAGACACCTCAAAGCGCTTCACAGAATACACTGTGAAGTGAACTGATACTAATAATCCTTGCGTTTGATATAGCGCTTTTCAGGTCTTCTAGACGTCTCAATCGACTGTATATTTTGTGGGCGAAACGCGGCAGCCAATGGTGTCCCACAAACAGTCATGGATTGAGCGACCAAATTCTTCTTTTTTTTGGATTTTTTTTTGAAAATGAGTAATAACATATTCAAGACCTTGCGTGGCTTTTATCTGATTTCTTCTAAGGCTCGCTCGCCCGAATTCCTGCCTTGCTAGTGAAAAGCCCCAATGTGTCTGATGAGATCCTTGCCTCTCATTGCACTTTGGCCCCACGTTTGACTGTCCCGGTTTATACCGTCCACGCATTTCTCTTCTGCGGCCGTAAGAAGAGTGTGGTTCACATTCCATGTCAAAGGGGCAAACGTTTCATCGTTATGCGCAAACCCCCCCCCACCCCCCCACCTCCCCCCAAAAAAAAGACATTCAAAACGCATTCTTACATGTTGCAGATTTTAGTTCCAGTTCGACTTTTCCTTAAAGATTTCACGATTGCATTCATGAACCACAAATAAACTTTGGCCAAATGTCATCAGCCTCTACTTTGACGGTGATCAGAGTATGTTGGGGTATTCCCATAGTTGTTTTTCCTCTCTTGGCCACTGACATGGATCGGATCCCACAGTCGGTGGACGGTGACTTCTCTCTTTGCAAACCACCGCCTTACCTTACCTGTGAGTGCTCACTTACCGGTCATCAGGGAGTAGTAATTGGGATAGGAAAGGCTCGGGAATTCCGGGGTCAGGTAATCCGCTTTCACTCCCATTTCCACCATGGCTTTCAAACCCGGCAGCGCCTGCAGCTCCCGGTCACCGATGTAGTCGAAGCGAAAGCCGTCTATCAACACGAGTAAAAGTTTCCGGTGGGCAAAGCAGGGGATGGAGAGGGAGGACATCAAGATGATGAATGCACAGCTGGGAGAGCGCTTGGCCATGGTCTCCCCCTCTCTCCGGCTGTGGCTGTGGCTCTGTGTGTGTGTGTGTGTGTGTGTCTGTGCGCTGCAGCGTTCGTTGGCAGTGAACAGCCACTGGGGCGATGCCAATCAAATACCGTATCAATCATTACCCGCTGATACCCTTTTTACATGTCGTTAAATGCACTGCACCGATCTTCACAGCGACTTGATCAAAAGGGCACCCCTCCCACTGGCCCTGGTAGTCTTCACTGAAGCACATAAGGAAAGGTGTCCCCCCCCACCCCACCCTCCTCTCTCAGTTGCTAAATAGAGGGCGATTGAGGCTGCAGTCCAGCTGTTCAGGGTCATGTCATCTTTGGTTTCACATGATGCACATGAGTAAATCATTCAAACCTGGAACTTGGGACTCTCAGGCCAGGGCCAAGCACAGCAGCACCACAATATAGCGCTGGAAGCTTACAGGATTGCTGGCTTTCGAAGTGTTTGAAAAAAAATCTTACATGACTGTGGGTTTTTGAAATAAAAATATCCCCCGCAGTGTCCTGTCCTCCTTGGCTGAAGTCGCCCACTGTTGTTGGGATAGATCTGACCTCCTGGTACCTCAACTCAACTGGCTGTTCTCTACCCACCTGCCAAATACGCAGTCACTACACTTCGCAGCAAATCCTGTGAAGGGCTTTGAGATGTCCTCCTGATGTGAAAGGTGCTATATTAAATGGAAGGATTACTATTATTATTATTTATCTAGGAACAACCCCACCCCCAACCCTACCATCCCTGCCCTCCATTCCACCTGATCCCAACCCCCAGCTCAAGTCCAAGATTGTCCAGAGTCTTGGGACGTCCTCCTGATGTGAAAGACGCAATACAAATATAATTTGATGTTGTTATTGAAGGGAGGGATGTGGGGGTCTAGATATTAAACAGGAATTCTCTTTCCTGAGTCATAATTTCTGAGGCATCCCTACTGGTGCCCTGACTGAGATAGGATAACTCAACAATGATTGGAAATCGAGAATGGGACCTTGCTCTGGATTGGGGTGAGGCAATAACTTTAATAACTGGTTCTCTGATTAATCTTTTCTTTAAAAAAGAACAGAACTCAGACATAATTTTTTGTCACAATGTCTGTTTGGAAATGATATACATAAGAATGAAGAATACAATACCGTGTCACGTTCCTCATGAAGAAGGTGACCCTTTAATGTTAGATATTTTCAGACAAGAGAGACAACACATATAATAATTGTTGCATTTGATATAGCGCCTCATCACAGGCATTTAACAGAATATGTTGTGGATTGACTATATATTTTGTGAGCGAACGCTGCAGCCAATTGAACACAGCAGTGTCTCACAAACAGTCGTGAATTGAGTAAGCAAATTTGTTTGGGTGGACGGAGGGTTTATTACCCCCATTAGTCGATTGGCAATCCATCAATCAACTAATAACTGGATTTCTACTTACTACTAGGTAAACAGAGGCATGTGGAGTAAGGAAACATCTAAGGTTTCGCCCTGCCCAGGAATCGAACCCTACGCTACTGGACTCCACATGCACCAATTCATTCTCGGCCCACAAAACTGGGGTTCCAAATCGTATTTATAGATTTTAAGAAGTGATTTCTATAGACAAATTCATGAATTTTACCACACCATCACTCATTTAAGTTTCCCAATTTAAGAAAGGATCCATGCATGAGGAAGAAGGGATAGAGGGGTAAGGAGGGAGGGATGGGAGAGTAAAAACGGTTGAGATTCCTGTGAAGTATAAATTCTGCCATTGACTATTGGGGCAGAATGGGCTGTTTCCATGTTGTATCATTCCATGTAATTAGAATAAAAAAAGAATCCTTGCCTTTGATATTGTGCCTTATCACATCTTCTAGAGGCCTCAAAGGGCTTCACAGAATATAATAATTCTATGTGGAAACGAGTCAGTAAGTTTCTCCACAAATGTTGGCGTCCTCTTGATTTCAAATCTATAAACAGATGATCCTTGAGAAGTAGAATGTGACCTTTGGTTCTCTTCCATCTACCTTCATGTCTCACTTTCCTCTCCATGCATGTCTTTGCCTCCTTTCTTTCTTCCTGTATATTTTTCTTTTCCTCTCTTCCAATAACCTGGCTAACAATGCCCCAGATAAAACTGATCATTTATTTAATGTTTGTGGTGCATTGCAAATATGCTGCAACATTTTCTGAAACATTGCACAGTAAATCTTATGAAACCTATTTCAAATGCAAGGATTAGGATTATTATCACCTCTGTTCCTCCCTTTTAGGGCTCTTTTCCTGTCATTCATGTTGCATATCATGGCACAAACTTACAGTAAACGTCCAGTGTTTTCAGGAGTCTCTTCAGAAATTGATGATGATAAAGGTTAAAATTGAGCTTGTGTATACAGCAGACTGTTAATCAGTGAAGATGGAGCCTGTTGAAATGTTACGCCAGCTTCAATTAAACTATTCACAACACATTTCAGTGCAAAATCTCATCAGTCCATCTGCTTACTGCCATAAGTGCTCTTATTGAATGAACGTCTGTGTGAGTGAATACTCCCCAACTGTTCTAATGTTTGGCATCGACATTTCTTCCATGTAAAAAATTCTTCTCACACTAACATCTAACTTCAGTGGTGTGCTCAGATTAATGATAAAATTAAACCCTCTTATTTATATCAGCAGAGTAAAAACAAATCAACTCTATTCTGTACAAAGTTTTGTTCTTATTCCTTTGTTTTTGATTCTGGCTGTAATTTGCCGCATGGACAGTCAATGCAAACTTCAGTAATTTGCATTGAGACCAACCAGCATTTATATTGCACAATGGAACAGATGTTCTATAGAGGGACAAAAAAGCTCAGACATTGCTGGGCTAAGCACTGATTAGACACCTAATTGGCATTCAGCAGTGAAAAGGATGCTTATGGTGTCAATGCAGACGTGCATTGGCTAAGGTGGGTGGGGGTCTGAGTGATGTCAACTAATTGTGAATTATAAAAATATTATTAGGTATTTTCTTATCAATCAATTGCAGCAATGCAATCGCTGTTTCAGCGAGCATTGAGGAAATTTTAATTAGCTCATTATCTGAGTAAGAGGAATATTGTCATAGAAGTTACATTTCATAGAGTATCCTTCCTCTTTAGTAATTAATTTTTTAAAAACTTTCAATTGTTTTAAAATCATTGTTTTTATTCTTACAATTTTAAACCTATGAAAATTATACAGATGTATACTCCCCCATGTGGCTTCATTCTTCTTGCCAAATTTTCACGAGATACTGGCTTAACTCAATGTAGTGCGTATTATGTGTGATGAGAAAATAATCAGCATGCATGTCAAAATTTTCACTCTGTAAGAAACTGGTTAAATCAATTGCTGATTTGATCTAGAATGCACTGCCTGAAAGGGTGGTGGAAACAGATTCAATAACAATTTTCAAAAGGGAATTGGACAGGTATCTGAAAGGGAAAATGTGCAAGGCTATGGGGAAAGGAGTGGGAGAGGGAGTGGGACTGATTGGGTAGCTCTTCCACGATGGGCCAAATGACCTCCTTCTGTGCTGTAATATTCTATGATTCTATGATTGCGCATTCAAAGCAAGCAGTCATTGTAAAACAGGGTCACATGGGATTGTTTTGCACAAGAAGTATTGAAAGCATTTGATAAAGGGAAATTGACCAATGGGAGGACTAACTGCAGGGTCCTGTGTTAAGCCCGAAAAAGAGAACTGATGCAGACTATCTCCAGACAGTCAGAGCAAAATGGGAACTAGTGTATGTGAGTAAATGAAGTAGGCACAGAGAGAGATTAAGGAGAACAACAAGATCCGAAGAGGCAAGAGATTACCATCAACATAGATTATCTGTCAATCGTTATTGCATGGGTCATCCATTAGCCACTCACCACTCTCTTCCAATGGAGGTAACTGATCAGTACCGGACTCTGAGTTACATGTCACTGTATTATATAATATTATTAATAGTACAGTTGTTTGTTGTTTCCACTCTTTTTAATAAACCGATATAAACCCTGGTTTGGAGTCTTCATATTACAAGGTGAGAATAATTGCTGTTTCAGGCACTGAATCCTAACTTATTCACTGCCATCCAGCTTCCAACATGGCAGATGACAATTACATTTGCATATAACATGTCATTTTAAACACCAGATGGAGCTGTTTTAGGATTCTGCATCCTAGACCAGCTCTTATCTCCTGCGACACAGCAATTTACCTGGCTGGAATCAACATTTAAAAGTTTTACTTGGGTTTATTTATTTTTCATTTTGTCTGTTATCCTTCTAGGCAGATCAGGTAGCTTAGTGGTTACAACACTCGCCTCGTAAGTGAAAAGACGGGGGTAATAAATCCCTTAAAAAAAAGAAAAATGTGGCCAACTCAATTCACGACTAGCACATGGGGGATTAACTAACTCAAAAGTGACATGTTTAGCAAAGGAATGTCAGAATCGAGCTTGCCCTCTGCGGCGGTCTTGGTGGTCCAGTTCCTGAGCCAGGTAGGTCCGCAATACTCTATTTACTATGGAAATTCATAGTCTTCTTACATTTGGGACTGAACTTGAAAATGGAGGGAGAGTAGGTGTATGGGGGGAGGATGGAGGAGGCAGTGGCTGATGGAGAAGTGTTATATTTGCTTTCCGGGAAGATCCAGAATTATAGACATTTAGCAAATCACAATTTGCATTACGGTATGCAGTAATTTCTAACAGGATTCCTTTATACGGACACGGCAAGAATGTCAAAACTTCCAATGGACATGCAGGTCCAAGGGTTAATGAGAGATAAAACATGATTCCACACAAAAGGGAATGAGGCTATGGACTGAACCTCTCTAAGACTTGAACTCATATTTTTCCTGAATAGTTCTCAGCCACAGCTCTCAAAGATAAGTGAGGTCAAATGTAAAATTCAAAAAAGCCAAAAAAATAATGTCAAATGGAAATTAACAAAAACTTGAAAAGGGGAAGCAAGTGTGAATGAGAAAGTTAACAATGGACAAATCAAAAGGGGAGTAGTCGGAAATTTTAAATATTGCACAAAGAAAAAGAATATAGGGGCGAGGGTCAAATGCTGCATATGATATTACGAACAGTGATTAGCTGCAGTAAATTTCCAGTGATAGTGTTTCTTTCTATGAGAACGCTTTGTTTTGTCATTCCACCCAGTTGGTAAGCCAAAATCTCAATACAGGATATCCTGCTTTAGAAAGCACAGACTGTGTAAGAAACAAAGATGCATGTTTCTACCTTGTTCACAAAAGCTGTATTTAATTGACTTGCTTATCAGTGTATCTGTTCACTTTGTTTACTTTCTTCTTTGAAAAAGGAAAAGTTACCAAAAAAAGCTCGGGTTAAAACATTAAGTTGTTTAGGGAAAGCCCTCAGAGGTGTTAAATCATTCCATTGATGATCAATGTTTTGGTCTTCTGGATCTGTTTTGTTCCCATGAATGTGATGAAGAATATCTTGCGCAATGGGCCCTAAGACGTTGCATATCTATAAATAGGAGAAATACCTTTTGCTTTTGATTGCCCAACTCTGAAAGGATTATTTTCAAGATCCTCACCCTCACTTACAAATTCCCTCACCCTGAACACCTCCCTACTTCCCTGACCTGCTTGTATCCAACTCCACTGCCCAAGCCCATTCCCTCTAATTCTAACCCTTTCTCTCAGTGGACAGAGGCCTGCTGCATATCCCCTGAAACCCCCTTGCCAATATCTGTGACTGTGCTTTCAGCCACTACTCCGCTAACCTCTGGAAATCCCTGCCCCAATCCCTCTACCTCAGCCCCTCTTTATCTTTAAATCCCACCTTAAGTCTTACCTCTTCAACTGCTCTTAGTGTCACCTCCTCCCTCTTCTCCCTTGCTTTGTGTCCAATACCGTCATTGTGCAGCCCTCCAAGCCACTATCCCGTCTGAAGGGTGCTATATCAATGTATGTTGTTAATGTGTATTGTAAACAGAACATAATATATTATTTTAGAATAAGTTATTCCACTGTCAAGTATCAGTTTGAGATTCTGTTAAGGATGGTTGCATGATCTGATTTTCCATTTCTGATTTGATAGATATTTGCTGACATGAGCTGTTTGTTTTGCACTTACTGCCTCAGGCAGCTCAGTCAAATTGATTTACGAGCCTGATTCTGGAGCAGTGACTGGAACTGGGCAGCAGTAAAACTCAGAGATAACACCAAACTTCTGGTGATCCTTCTTCCACACTGAAGGCAGATGCCCATCGAAAAGCTGATGAATGAACTCTGAAGTTTGGGATGATAGCTGCTGGAAGCCTTTATCTGGAATCTTGGTTTGTGAACATACATTCATATTTCTGGTGCTTAGTATCCACCTTGCTTGGAATTGCAGAGTGATAAGCAGCTATTGGTTAAGCTGGTTAAACCATTGCTCACTGAACAGGGATGTGTGTATGTGCTGTGAGCAGGTGGATGGTGGGAATGCTCTCACACATTACAGATTCAGTTACACTTGCTCACCAAGAGGATCATAAGGAGTTCCTGGTAAGTTGTCAGGCTAGCTCAGTTGGTAGTGTCAGAAGGTTGTTGGTTCAAGCCCCACTTTGGGACTTTGAACTCACTGTTTAGGCTGGTACTCCAGTGCAGTGCTGGAGTTGTGCTGCATTGTCAGAGGTGCCAACCTTCAGATAAGATGTTAAACCAAGGTCTTTCTACCTGTTCAACTGTATGATGAAGATCTCATGGTACTAACCGAAAAGAAAAGGGAGGTTCTCCCAGTCTTGGCCAACAATACCCCCAAATAAACTTAGTCATTCACTTCATGGCTGTTTGTGGATCGTTGTTGCATGCAGAATTGGCTGCTGAGTTTGTCTACAAAGGTACAGTCGCTACACTTCACATTAAAATCTTGTGAAGCTCTATGAGACATCATGACAATGTGATAAGGTGCTAGATAAAATGAAAGTATTATTATTATTACCTGCTATCTATCCAGTGATGACTCAAACCTGCACTTGTTGGAAGTCTAATGACTAACCAGTGATTATCCTCCTATGGGGAGATAAGCAGGGTATACGTAGATGGACTCCAAGGTGACATACTAACCTGGTGATAGAATATCAAAACTGATTCAATCCTCTGTAGTACTCGCACTCGTCTGATTCATATGTCAGACATATTTGCTGATGACAACCAGCCAGCCTCATTGACAGGATTTGCAGGAGCCAACAAGTTATTGAGGATTCGTCCCAAGTGGCAACTATCGGAGCCAAAACTCTAACTGCCAGCTAGCTGTACAAGCAGCAGGAAGCTTGCCAGACAATGTTTACAGTGGAAAGTGTGTGGGTTTAGCTGGTTATACTCCAGCAACAACTCAATACACATACTGGCATTCCCAAACCTTGCCAACCTGCGCCTAATACTCTCCAGCATTACATAAGCAGGTTGATTCTCCAAGGAGATAGTGAACTCTCCATTCCAGAAAAATGCCTGAATATGTGGAACTCAGTGTGCTTTCTGTGTATAAAACACTCAAAAATAAATGGTGGACAGATGCTATCGAAAATAAAAATAAAAGAGGAGGCACGCGTACTCCCAAGTATAGAATAAAATTTGCCAAATGTCAAGTTGAAGGAGATCTATGAGTGCCAGTTTATTCTGGACTAATGGTGTTCAAACCATGTGAAGCAGCAATAAACAAAGAGAACAGATTGTTTGACTAATCTGCCAAATCAGTTAAGTTCAAATCTTCAGAAGTCATGCTCAAACTACACAGGATGCACCTGTAGTACTCCTTGATCTAAAGGTCATGAAAATATATTTATTCAGTGTCACACTAAACAAGAAGGGAACATATTCAAGGTTCCATTTTGCTTCACTTAAATGTTCAGTTGGTAAATCTTATATCTACAACAACAACTTGCATTTCTATAGCGCCCTCCACGCCGGGCGGTGTCCCAGAGCGGGTCTAAGCCTTACAGACCAGAAAAGGTACAGTTCAAACCTTAATTTAGTATTAAGTTAGCAAATCAAACCTTAGATGGAGCAGTAAGAGGTTACAACTAGTTCTGGGCAATGTGTATCCACAGACGTGTTCTCCTTGGGAGAGTGGGGGTGCAAGTAAGCAAGGTCTTTTGGGGGCTGAGTTAGCTCTTAGTGATATGCGTGGAAATGGAATATCCGAATCTAATCAATCCTCTGTGTGTGGTCCCAATAGTCTGTTTTCCTGAGCCTGTTTGCAGTATCCCAAGGTACTACTGATGACAAACCAGCTATCTTGGCTCATCGGCCGAACTTGGAACCTCGGACTTCCTTTCCATCTTTGTAAAATGGTTTATGGAGTTCGCCTGATGTGAAAGGTGATATATAAGTAAATCATTATTGTTTTAGATTCTCAGCTCCAAATAGTTCACAAACATTTTTGCTTCATAGATCGTAAAAAGCTGCATAGGGTTTTTTTTCCACAAATAATCTTTACACTTTTTTAAGGAATAAGTGCCTTGGGAGTAGAGTTAATTTAGCTACTCATTAGAGTGATTTATTCGCACACAATCCCAGTTAATTTTACTACCATTAGCAAACAAAGGAATTTTTCAGCCTCTCTAGCGGGTGAATAATTGGTAAAAGGTTACTTATTAAAGGACTGTCAATGTTCATTCAGGAAAAAGAGGTTATGTTGAAGAAACCTGATGGAATTGTTCACAGATGTTACTAACATGATGAACAAGCGAAATGCAGTTAATTTTATAGACTCCATTTTCAGAACATTGTTGACGATATTCCATGTTGGTGATTAATGACTAGAGTAAGGAGGGACAGAATAGGAGATAAAGTACAGCACTGAATAGAAAGTTGGCTGGACACCAGAAAAAGAAGGAAGTCACCAATGGGAACATTTCTGTCTGCAAAGAGATTCCAAGCGGCAGGGGTTAGCGTTGCTATGTTTAATATATATTAATGACTTTGATGAGAATATTTTAACCAAAATCAACAATGAGAAATAATGTAACAAGATTCAGAAGCATGTGGATTCTGTAATTGGGCTAATAGGTGGCAGATGCAGTTCAATGTGGATAAGTATGACGGAATATAAGGTAACAAGGAAACAAACAAGAAAGTATGTGTTCAATAGAGCAATCATACAGAGTCATGAATGTAATAACAACCACAGATAAATAGATGAAACTTCAGCCATATGCTTGTTAATCACAAAAAGGCAAATATAGGGTATTAGGTTGCACTAACCAAAAGATTGTGTACAACCAAATGTGGTTGAACTATTGCTGTAAGAGTTGCTTGTTTGAATGTCATCTGTGAGCAATTCTGAACATACAAATAATTTTATTGTCATTTTGAAGGTCCTGGAGGGAACAACAAAGATGATTCCATGTAGTACTGTTTTTGTCAGCTAAGTGTCTGTCACATGCAGAAATCCACCACCATGCTCAAGTGTATCCAAACCAGGCTGACAGTTCTGTGCATGTCACATATACAATAGAAATTCTTGTGTTTGGAATGGAATGCACACTTTCTTCCCCGATGCGGTGCACCTTGCTTACTTAATTCTGGAGTGTATTAGGCACAGGCTGGCAAGACCCAAGGCCCTGAGACCCAGAGTGAGTGAGTACTGCTGGAATTTAACCAGCTAAAACCACTGTACTGACTGGCAAGCTTCCCACTGCTTGTCCAGCTAGAACCTTCCTCCCCAATAGGGTTTACAGCTCATCTAGGATCCAGTTCAGCTCAAAGGTGACTCTGTTAAGGAGGCGAGGGGCAAGATAAACAGGAAGATGGCATATGGCTCTGTTTTGGAGTGGTTGTTAGAAACAATAATCACTGACCTTTTCATTTAACTCCTCAGTATCACTGAAATGGTGATGTGCAAGCTTCTGATGTATTGCTTAACTTACCATTGTAAATTAAGTCATTGAATGAAAAATGTTGTTGAAACATCTCCTGTTTATCACTCTAAGAGATGTAAATTAGCTATTTAACCTAGGAACTGTGTCTTTCTGAAACTGCTTTGCTGATAAAAGGTAAAAAAAAGTCAATTAAGCAGAAGTTAAAACACAGTTGTCAAGTTATACATAAAACGTTATATATTATACCTTGTGGAGTCCTGTAGTTTAGTGGTGAGAGCACTCGCCTCGCAAGCGAGAGAACCTGGGTTCGATTCCCAGCAGGGCGAAACATTGGGCAAGTTTCCTTATTCCACACATCTCAAAATATACAGTCAATTCACTTTACAGTATATTCTGTGAAGCGCTTTGAGACGTCTCGAAGACATGATAAGGTGTTATATCAAATGGAAGGATTATTATTATAAAACAAAAAGAGCATTATTTTGACACCAAAGCAAAAATAATCCAGAACCAAGTCTAGAATTACAAAAATAAAAAAGGATTGCATGATGATACATTGGATTGCAGAGAAATAATCAAAGCAGGATGTCATGCTATAATAAACACTTTGCAAAATATGACAAGATCATTCATGGGTAATGATTCCATCATTCTTTCAGAGAAAGGCAGAAAAATTACAACCTACACAGGCTTTGAGGCAACTGAACCAACGTGTCCTCGGACTCTTTACATCTGATTTATGAGATGTATTATATTCTTACAAATGTTGTTGTAAACAAGAAATATGAATTATTTTTTTAAAAAATCCTTTCTAAAGTCCTCTCTTCTGAAGCACAGTCACAGTGCTGCTATACGATTTCCATGGCAAGCGCTCCAGTGCCCTGTGTAAACTCAGAGTGAGTGTTAGTAGTTGAGAGGAGTTGTGGAGAGGGGCTTAATCATCACAGCCAAATACAATCCACTGCAATCCTCACTCAAAGTCCACACAAACAGTTCCCAGTAGGAATCACTGACTAAGTCTCGATGAGGTGGGGAAAAAAATGAAGGGGAGTAATTTAGTTCAAAATAAAATATCGTAAATTCAAATAAAATAAAATATTGTAATGTCATCAAAATCTCTTCTACCTAAATGAGCTCTACTTAAACTGCTTGGTGCAAAGCTGTTGTTTTTTTAAAAGTTAATTTGTTTTTAGATCAAATATAGTGTTCATCAGCACCCTCTGTTGAGCACATGAAGCAATTATCACATTGTCAAGACATTTCAAAGCATTTCATAGTAAGTCTTAGGACAGTGTAAGCAAACACGACAGTTAATTTGCATCCATCCATGTCCCACAAACAGCCAATGAATCATCAATTTAATCTGATTACACTCAGCAGGTCAGGCAGCATCTATGAAGAAATGAAAGTAGGTCAATGTTTTGGGTCCACGACGCTTTGTCAAAAACCCTTCATCTGTTTTTGACAAAGGGTCATGTACCCGAAACATTGACCCACTTTCTTTTCTCCGTAGATGCTGCCTGACCTGCTGAGTGTTCCCAGTGATCTGTTTTTGTTTTCAGATTTTCAGCATCTGCAGTGTTTTGCGTTTCATTTAATCTGATTGTTGGCCAGTATACCAGGGGAAACTCCCCTCCCTTCAAATACTGTTATAGGATACTTTATTTGCTACCTGAACAGGCAGATGTGCCCTCGGTTTAACATCTCATCCAAAGGATGGCAGCTCCAGCAATGCAGCTCTCCCTAACACTGCACAGAGTGTCAACCTAGAATGTGAGTTCAACGTCCAACCTGGGGCTTGAACCCATTACTTTCTGACTCAGGTGAGGATGCAACAACTGAGCTAGGCTGACACCCTCTTGTAGTGGTTTCAATATGATACAAGTCGTTTTTTATAATTGTGACAAATTTCCATAAGAATTAGCTCTGGTTTAAGATTAAGTGACTCTGTCAAAGAAAAATCTAAATTATATAAATAGGAATTAGTTATTACTTTCAAAGAATCAGGGCATAGCGGTGATTATGGAATTATAGTTGTGAATTTGCAATGCCAGTTTCAGATATTCTGCAGAAAATCAAATGTTATTTAAGGTATTATCCTATCCATATACAGTACTGAATTCCTGCACAATTATCCTACATGAAGGCCACTCTATTAATGCAAGTTGTTATTGTTGTTATTTATTTATTACAGTACATTTTTAATTGAATTACATTTAATTTTTAAAAATTGCATATACATAGTGCCGTTGAGGTAAAAAAAAAGCATGTGAAAGCTCTTTGGAAATGTAGAAATGCAAACCAAGCAGGGAAATGTGAAAAGCAGTGTTGAAAGCAACTATTTTCAGGAAGGTTTTTGAAGGCAGTGTGGTGCAAGATTCATCTCTGCTTTCTTGAATTAGCAGGTACTACAACTTACTGATACGTTTCAAGTTACATGTTACAGATATTCACAATGAGGATCTTACAGGTTGTGTTATACTTTGCTCCAATGTTGTGTTTTGCAGCTGCCAATTCTCTTTTGATGACGTGTATTGAGCACTAACATACAGCAGATGGTGCTATCACCTTTATATGGCCAAAATTGAGGTTGAGGAAGGTCAATTATTTTGTGTATGCTATGATAATTTAAATGTGCAGCAGAGTACATTTGAAAACAGTCCCACATATTTCAAAAAAAACTAGTTAAATGTTTCTAATTACATCTTGGGCATTTATCTATATGCCAGGACTAAGATTCCACTGTTTGAGACATGCATTGAATTTACAAGCTACAAGTTAAGTGGTTTAAGTTAAATATAGCCAATCCAAAAGTCCAGTAACCAAGGGGAAGACTTCAATATTTATAATTTTGCAGTTAGAAGTAGGGCTAGTTTGCACTTTGTTTGGGTGCATTCCAAGGTGCGCAACTGTTTGCAATTTGGAAGAAAGCCTTGACTATCTTACATCAGCTCATCTGGCGACAACCTAGCCTTGGAGTTCGTAGTGATCTGAATTTGATCTGTGTCCTAGACCACAAAAGTGTGCTAACTTCTATTTGACCTGTGAAAGAAGATGTAGGTTACTTTACAAAATCAGAAAACGGAGAGAGAAAGGGTTAAGGATTGTTGTACTTTCGGAGGATAAACGGAATGGAAATGGTTGTCATGGGATACCTGGGGGTGGGGTTGATCGCTTTTAATTCAGACAGAATGAAGCAGATTCTAAAGAAAATTCTTTATTTGCATCTCAAGCAGTGAAATCTCAGGCAATGATATATCTAAACAACCAAATGATATCAGAAACATGGTAGGTCAGGGTATTAAGGGATATAGGGAGAAAGCAGGAAATTGAAATTGAAGCGATTAGTTTAGGTACAGTTCAGTTGTGATCTAATTAAATGGCGGAACAGGCTCAAAGGGCTGAATGGCCTATTCCTGTTCCTATGTTCCTGTTTAAGTAGTTATTTAATCCATGTAACTGTGTTCAAGTGTATTTTGCTGCACCAGTGAATCACTGTGGTGAACAAAAAACAATTGGCCTTTCTTAATCTAGTTTAAATGAACTTGGCCAATTACTTCATGGCTATTGGTGGGACATTCCTATGAGCAAATTGGCTGCTATGTTCACCCACAAGGTACATAGTCACTCCACTTTACAGTAAATCCTGTGAAGCATTTTGAGATGTTCTTGTAAAAGGTACTATATTAATGTAAGAACTATTATATTATTTAACATTGGACATGATAAGTATATAGGTTTAATCTCCTCCACCCTCCAGATACTACTAATCATATCATACAGTCTAATATATTTTATTCATGGATTCATCTGCCCTTTCTATTCTATTTATTGTACTCCCTTCTTTTTTTGCCCCTCACTACAGTTTTTAGAGATAGGGATCTTTCTCTTCCTTACTATCAGTATAAATGTCCTATCTGGACTGATTCTGATTACGAAAGACCAATATGATCTTAAATTCTGTGTTTTTGAGAGATTGAGGGCCTCGATTGAGTTAAGTAACTTTCTGCGTATTTCAGTTTCCCAGAAGTATGTTTGTAAAGCTGGCTCCACAACTGGAAAGAGAGTGTAAGTGGGCTGAGGTCAAAATGTGTTTAAAGAAATCCATTAAAGAATGTGAATCTCAAATACAAATGTTTCAGAAAGATGGCCATTATAATATCAGTTTTAGGAAGTAAAATTATTAACATTAATTTTGTACAAAATCAAGATATAGCTGTGAAACACTCAGCTTTAAAATTCCCTTGACATGTTTCCTTTCAACAACATCAAACTATTTATAGGGACCAGGATAGTTTCTTGTTTATTCATGGAACAGTGCCATGGAAAGAAGAGGTTGGTTATAAATACCTAGTAAGGATTGGCAGAGCTAACATTTTCTATATGTAATGAATAACCCTCAGTTCTAAAAGTTATGTGGAATTCATAGACATTTATTTAAAATACCTTTTCACTGTATCTACCAGGATTCAACACGTGGAGCACTGTTTGCTGGAGTTATGTTGCTACACTGAATTTTCTCAAAACTGAGATTAGCACTTTGTGGATACAGAAACTGAAAGTAGCCGCTTGGTCCAAAATAGAAACCCTTTCACACTTCTAGGATTAAAGCTGCTTGAGTACTGCTTTACGCCTTGACATGAGGCTAGAACTCTGAACATCCTGCATTGAGCACAAGTTGTTTCTATTGATCGCTCTTCCACCCACCCCAGCCTTCTCATGACTTAGCTGATAAATCCAGTAAATATTTGTAACAAGCAGATCAGATGTGTTTCATTACTTCATTATGATGAGATAGCTCTGTTGGAGTTAGACCTCGACAATTGTCTAGTATCCCTAGGCTGGGGTCGGGGGAATCAAGTCAGGTCCCACTCCTGATCATCAGTAAGTGACTTTGTGGATAAACAAATGGCCTTCAAGTCCTTCCTATAGGCAAATAACACTCATTATATTACTGACACAAAGAATAATCACATGGGCGAGATACTAGAATTTGTCCATCAACTATTTTCCCCAGGTATAAAGCAAAGTGTGTAAAGATCCTTTTGGACTTATTGGCATAGTCTCATCAGCCCGGTGCCATATTCTCTTTGAAATATGCAATTGAGGTAGTACTGATTTGATCTCCTTTAAGTTGGCCAGTCCTGGAAGGAAGAAGCTGGCTTTGCACTTCACTGTGACTTTATTGGGTCAACAGTATTGTAATTCAAAATGAAGAGAATAAAAGGTTGCTTGGTATTCTGTGCATGTAAAAAAGACTTAGGACAAGGATACAGTGATTGCGCATAATGTTTTTGTGACTGGCCTTGATGTTTGGGATCTCAAACTCTAGATCTCAACACGACTTTACACAATAAGCACTTAACTAAGTTAATATCCTGCAATCCCGTCAAGTTTAGTGTTCTCACTAAAGAAAATATAAAATGATTAGCCAGCTTTGGGAACTACCATTATTGAAAAATTGTGGGGGGTGGTGGGAAGGTTGGGGAAGTTCAAAACGCATTGAATGATATTGGTTAAATACAAAATGGAATGTGTTTAGGAAATTCCAAATATTATCTTTTGTTCAGTAATTGCAGACTTTTTAAAAAAACAAAATATTTTTGTCATAATTTCATGAACTCCTAAAGGGAGATTCAGCAGTCAATCAACACAGGGAAAACCACAAAGATCCCACTGCCTGCCATTAAAGCCATTATCTCATTCATCTCTCAGTTTGAAAGCAGGCAAAATATTTTATGGTAAGAAAATTTACTTTGTAACATTGATGGATGACAGCTGAATATGAGAAATGACTGCACTTTAACTATCATGAAAACAATTTGTAACCAGACTCAGTGGTATGCTATAGCTCAAATAGGCAAAAAGAAGCAATAAAGACACACTGGATGTAATTTTAGAAAACTATTATGCTTCCATCCTCCATTAAGTGTCTGATCCCAATGAACATTAACAGCAGAATTCAGAGATAATTGCTATCTACAATGGTTATATTTGAAAAGGATTTATGAAGTTTTAGTTTACGTGCAATTGGTTGCAGCGTTTCGCCCACAAAATATACAGTCAATTCACTTTACAGCACATTCTGTGAAGCTCTTTGAGACGTCTCAACAACATGATAAGGTACTATATCAAATGCAAGGATTGTTATTGTATAGCAAGACACTTAAATTCACATTGATTGTGGGATGGAATCCATACAGATCTCAGATTTGGCTTCTGTGTCATGATGCAAAATAAAGTGATTTCCAAAGCAGGGAAGCAGAAGCTCAGTGAAATAGCATACTGTATGCTTGCTCTGCATGGGCAAAGAGCCCAGAGCTTCAAGCCAAACCTACTTTGGCAGAGCTATTGATGAAGTGTTTTCTCTTTACTCTTTAGGAAAGGAAGTTCCACACCTAATTTTCCTTGTGGTTTCACTTCAGATTTCAAGGTTTCAACTTGACTTGACTTCTGGAAGAAATACAATAATAATCTTTGTATTTGTATGTTAGCCTGGCTCGTTGGTAGCACTTTCACCTCTGAGTCAGAATTTTGTGGGTTTAAGCCGCACTTTGGGACTTAAAACTCATACAGTCTAGGCTGGTACTCTAATACAGCACTGGAGAAACGCTTCATTGTTGGAAGTGCCATCCTTCGAATGAGATGTTAAACCAAGGTCCTTTCTGCTTCTTCACATCGATGTTAAATATCCCATGTCTCATGTTCTCTGGCCAGCAATCCCCGAGATAAAATTGGTCATTCACTTCATGGCTGTTTATGTGATGGGACATTGCTGTAGGCAATTTGACTGCCAGGTTCACCTGCAAATACACAGTCACCACACTTTCCAGCAGTTACCTATGAAACACCATTTCAATGTTAAGGGCACTATATAATCAAATGTGAGGATTATTATTATAAACTAGCTAAATGTTTAAAGTAACAAACAGTAACAATAACAAATAGAATTATAATATTGAATATTTTCAACCTTGCACCTTTCTGAGCAGTTGCTGCTAAATATTGTAGATATTTTACGCCAGGTTAGTCTGCTAGAAAGGTAATTAACTCTCACTGTTGGAATTCTCCTATGATTCTGCAAAACATTAATGAGAAAAGGCCTTCCATCCTTTCCTTTGTCCCGATTTAATACTAGGATCTCATGCCCCAACTGTCTGAGTGTCTTATGCACTTGTATTGGCTAGTTGAGTTGAGACCGTTTCAACACGTATCAGGCAAATGAAACAGTTGACAGTGGTTTTAGCTCACAATTACATTTTGACAATCATTGATAGCATTGCAACTGCAATCCTGGTGACAACAACAACATTACATTTGTATAGCGCCTTTCACGTCGTGAGGACGTCCAAGGTGCTGGACAGCCAGTGTTTTGGACCTGAGCTGGGAGTCAGGATCAGGGATGGTGGGGGTCAGGTGGGGAAGGAGGATTACCAAAGTCACGGTCGAAGAGTAGGGTCTTCAGATGGGTCTTGAAGGAGGTAAAGGAGGGGGTGAGGCAGAGGGACTATGGGAAAGAGTTCCAGAGGGTGGGAGTAGAGTGGTAGAAGGCCCATCCACCAATGGTGGAGCGGGTGAGGTGGGGGACATGAAGCAGGCCAGAGCTCGCTGAGCGAAGGGAGCGAGCAGGATGGTGGAGGGTTAGGAGGTCGCAGAGGTAGGGGTGAGCAAGGCCATGGAGAGCTTGCAAGGTAAGGACCAGGATCTTAAACTGCATCCTCTGTGTGATGGGAAGCCAGTGGAGTTGGGCGAGGGTGGGGGTGATGGAGTCAACGGATTCTAGTGCGGGAGAGGACACGGGCTGCAGAGTTCTGGATGATCTGCAACCTATTGAGGAAGGAGTTGGGGAGGCTGACAAACAGGGAGTTTGCATATTCAAGCCTCAATGTTATGAATGCGTGTATGAGGGTTTCAGCGGCCTGCGGTGTGAGACAGTAACAAATAGTGACTTATGGCAGAATAGATGTAGGTTTTGCGTGTGTTCATAGGGCATGAATTTTCGGCATACACTACTATGTACGCTACTGACCACTGTTAATAACAATAGCAATAGGACAGTGATTGAAGGATTGTTCTCATATTAATTGTATTCGATTAGGAGTTAAAAAGGATTTTTTTTAAACAGATGTTAGAATGTGTAATATCTTGCCGGGTTAGGTGGTCAAGACAGGATTCATATTAATTAGCTTTTATGAGGGAATGAGATAGTTTGGGTCTTATACAATATAACATTACATTTGTATAGCGCCTTTCATGTCAGGAGGACGTGAGAGACTTATGAGGAAAAGGTAGGTAAATGGTCTGAATTGATTGGTCTTTTAAAAAGCCAGCAGTTACGCAATGAGTCTAATGGCCTTTATCTGCATTGTAAAATACTATTGTTGTATATTGAAATGAGTAGAGTAAATGTGGCATAGTTGAGAAATGAATATCTCAGCTCTGTAATTCAATGATTTAACTATTTAAGTAAAACTGTGGGTCCATCCTCTTCAGTACAGTGCTTCCTGTATACCTTACATAGTGTTCAATTGCAAGGTCAGTAAACATAAGTAGATTGTGAGTTGTTATTAAAAGAAACATCTTCAACCAGGAGCAAACCTTCAAATAATGAAGGGAGCAAAAGAAGCAGATGCAAAGCGAGTTTTTATTCTCTTTATATACGTTCTCCTATTTGAAATCAGGGGTGAAACAGATCAAATTCAATGCGACAATAGAGTATCCCTCGTGGTAATTATCGCATTGAATGTTGCATTGTTCACCCCTACATACAGCAAGAATTCCTTTGCAGAAATTGTGATGGAAAATAATCCCTTTCAATGCAGTTTCACAGTAAAAAGAAAATACAAAGGTCAATCTTACTTTCCGTAATTAGGTAAGCAGGATACATCCCTCCAAGGAGAGAGTGCACATTCCATTTCAACAATCTATCTCTGGGATTTCCATGTAGGTGGAATGTATGGAATTCTCTCGAGCTGGGCGACATAGATAGGTTAGGTGATTGGGCAGGTAGGTGGCAGATGAAGTATAATGTAGGGAAGTGTGAAGTCATCCACCTAGGTAGCAAAAACAGTAGAGCGGGTTATTTTTAGAAGGGGAGAGATTGGAATGTGTTAGCGTCCAGAGGGACTTGGTGTGTCCTTGTACACCAATCACAGAAAGTTAGTCTGTGGTGCAGCAGCAATTAGGAAGGCGAACGGTATGTTAGCATTCATTATGAAAGGATTAGAGTATAAGAGTAGGGAAGTCTTGCTGCAACTGTATAGGGCCCTGGTGAGACCATACCTGGAATACTGTGTGCAGTTTTGGTCTCCTTATTTAAGGAAGGAAGTATTTGCTTTGGACGGGGTACAGCATAGATTTACTGGGTTAGTACCAGGGATGAAGGGGATGAGTTACGAGGATAGGCTGACCAATTTGGGCCTATATTCTCTAGAATATAGAAGAATTAGAGGGGATCTTATAGAAACCTATAAGATCATCAAAGGGCATGATAGAGTAGATAGTGGGAGACTGTTTCCCCTGGTTGGAGAAACTAAAACCAGGGGTCACAACCTTAAAATCAGAGGCCAGCCCTTTCACACTGAGTTGAGGAAGAACTTCTTCACTCAAAGGGTGGTGAATGTATGGAACTCACTACCCCAAAGGACTGTTGACACTCGGTCCTTGAACATATTCAAGACTGAGATAGATAGATTTCTTATTGCAAAAGGGATTAAGGGATATGAAGATACGGCAGGGTTAGCTTATTAGCTGGAGTTAGATTAGAAGATCAGCCATGATTGAATGGCGGGGTAGGCTCGAAGGGCCAAATGGCCTACTCCTCCTCCTACATGTTATGTTATGTTGTGGGAGGAGCTGAAGAGGGCGGGGGGAATTATGATATACAAAATACTTACTTTCTGTCACATGAAAGCATTGAGGTTCCTCTGCTCCATTTGGAGATCTAAAAAATACACCAATTATTAATAGAGAAGGCAGTATTAGCAGGAATCTGTGGCCTGATTATTTCTCTGCCAGGTTGTTCCCAGGCTATCCTAGGGGATCTGCTAATTTTGATAATTTATTTTATCCCTCCAATTCCAAGATAGTTCAATTACAAAATTACCTGAAACACATAGTCCAGTGTCGTAACCCAGCTCTCTACTCCAACGACTAACATATCCATTAGGATTTAGCCAGGTGTCAGCCCGGGTTGGTTAGTAGCATTTTATAATTATAATAATCCTTGCATTTTACTAGTCATACTTACTTTCAGCTGAATCTATCCAGTGATTTGAATGCTCTTTCAAAAGGGATAGAACAAAAAAAGTGCGCAGCTTATGTGCAAGTCAGGCTGGTTGGACTGGATTCAGCAAACTGGGTTTGGTCAAATATATCAAGTTAAAACAATCTGAACACAGTAAAGATTTAGTGCCTTGTTTATTCCCTGTGAAATAAGAAGTATATGACGAAGCACAGCAGGTAAAATAGATTGTTTCTTAAAGGAACATTGTTGTGGTATCAAATTGCCAGATAGAACTTCATAAAAAAACACAAAAGCAGGTTCCTTGGGGAAACAATGTGGCTATCTTTACAGGTCAAAGTTCACCAGTATATGGTGGAGGTGGGAGAAAGGGATGTTCCTCAATATACAGAGGGCTGGGGCAGGTCCCAAAGTATATGGGAGGAGCCCAGAGTATATGTGTGGGGGTGGTGTGTCTACAGTATGGGGGGCTTGTTCCTATTGTACATCAGGGTGGATGGGGTGGGGGGGGAGGTTGGAGAGCTCAACAGTATATCAGATTAGAAGGGGAAGTCACAGTTTACAGATTGAGAAGGTGATCCACAGTCAACTGAGGGGTGGAGGCTCAGGGACCAGGTCAGGGTTCTGTCCTTGATCCCCTCCTCTTCAATACTCGCCCAACTCTACTGGCTTCCCATCACACAGAGGATACAGTTCCTGGTTCTCACTTTCAAAGCCCTCCCAGGCTTTGCTCCCCCCTACCTCTGTGACCTGCTAAGCCCCTACCAACCTGCTTTAAATGCTCTTACGTTAGCCATATTACAGCCAGATGCAGAGTAAACTTCTCTCTATTTTGGCCCAACAAATTCAGAACATCGCATCCAAATGGAGCTCTTCATAAGCCATCCTTTCTTACTCTCTTAGCAGTTTGCCGGTCTTAATGCTAAATCAATACTGTTGTTTATCAGTGATTCGTACCTAGGCTCTTTAGAATGGATGAAATAACTCTTCAAAGTAAGAGAACAACATAATCTTAACAAAACTCATGGGATAAAGCAAACACCGTCTTGACTTTTTATGCAAGCTTTGAAACAGTCAGACCTCCCACTTGAAGCCTCATCTTAACATTGACCTCTGTTTACAAATCAAACCGGTCTGATTGTATATAAATATTTCAACAGTGAATTCTCAATTGTACATCAGATTCAAGATCCAATCTCTCCAGTAAAAGAGGTCATTCAAAGAAAAAAATCTATACCTTAAAGCTAAAGTACAAATCATTCCAAAGCAACTACCTCACAAATTTTGGACCCAAAGCTGAATACTACTTGACTCCAAACATAGTTCTCAAAGGTCTTCTGCCGCAGATGATATACTTGGCACAGCCTTATTCCTAGCACCACTTCCATTGATACTGGATACCTTTCAGCTGTTGCTGACTTGGCTGCCTGCCTTGGTTCATCAATCATTTTATAGCTTTAAAAACAACTTTGCTTTTGAATAAAAAACACATCTATATCAAATCCCGCAAAGCACCATCACAATGACGAAACAGGCATCTGCACTTTCATTGCACATATTCAATAGGTAAATGATGCTGCTTAATTCTGGGACTGTGTCATCAATCTATCATCTTACAAGATGGAGGACTTTTTGTCCAATTTTGTTCAATACAACACCATTGATGCCTGTTAACATTATAAATAGCTCTTAATGCCTAATACAGCAAACATTCGCATTTGTCAGCATCATACAGTTATCTACCTCACTAACATTATAATTTCATAAGACTAGTGCCTCACTTCTTGCTCAGCTGCTAAACTATCACCAATCTCCACTCCCCTTGAGTCTAACTCTATTTTCCCAGTTCTCCCAGGGAGTTCTGTTCACCTCTCAATATTCCTTTCTTGGCTGAGTGGTTTGGATGAATTGGAGGTGTGGATTTATTCCCAGGTGCTTTGAGCACTGATCTATGAAGGCAATTACACCTGTTAAAGTGGCCAATGTGACACCTTTACTCTGAACCGTTCTATCGTACGGCTTAGCATGGAACAGATAAAGCATCCACCAAGATGAACAGCTACTCATCTTAAGCAATCATTTTTTCCTCCACATAACCTCCATTGGGATTAAGCAGTCACCTGTCAACCTGATCAAAGCCAGTGATACAAATGGTAGGTTAGCAATATGGCAATAGCACGTGTAACCAGCAGATGGATTAAGTGGACTTGTTTAAAATAATTATTGCGTTTAGGGAAATGGACGTTCTACATTTACCATCTGGATTGGACGGTGTCTGCGATTAGTTCAAAATTAGCAGCACAGGTGGACAAGGCCATGAAGAATGGAAATAGAGTTCTTGGCTTTATGTCTAGAGTACAGAGGGAAGTAATGTTACATTGATATAAAACCTTATTTAGACCACATTTGACACAATTCTTGTCACTCTGTTACAGGAAGAATATTGCAGCTTTTGGATCTTTGCAGTGTAGATTTACAAGGATGTTACCAGTCACGAGTGGATACAGCTAACAAGAAAGAATAGACAGAATAGCGTTTTTCTCTCTGGAGATGAGACAACTGATGGAATCTAATAGTGGTGTTTAAAATTATGAAATGATTCAAAAAGGTGGCTGTTGATAGACCGTTTTCACTTTTTGGTGATTCCAAAAATGGGGTGGTGGTTATAAACATAAGTAGCAGTAGTAGATCTAAAATTGAACTGCTTTTATACGGTGATTGGCAAGAATGTGAAATTCACTGTGGTTGAAGCAAGAAGCTTCAACATATTTGAGGAAAGTTGATGCATACATAAGGGAATACATAAGAGAAGGGAATAACGGTGTACCGGAAAGGGGATTAGGGGAGATGGAGACTTGTGGAATATAAACACTGGTGCAGATTAGTTTGGCCGAATGGCTCATTTTCATGCTGTAACGTTCAATTTGAATCTTCGCAATGCCAAAGATTACCTAAAGAAGAACCTGAGAACATGGCAAAGTTCTTTCAGGGTAAAACACTCAACCCCACTTTTCTACAATATTTCTGAATTTTAAAGCTTTTACAGAAGTTAAAATATTCTGTGGAGAAAGACTGCTCTGTTTTTTCTGGGGTAGAAAGAAAGCATCTGATATATATAAACATTTGTTCCAGTGCTATGGATCTCCCTTCAACATTTAGGATTATTAATAGCTGCATATTGCTGTGTCAACATCTAAGAGTGCAACTCAGACAGCATTGGTTTGAAATGCAAAGGGGACTTCTAGATTGGCATGAATGAACTGTCACCTCACCTTAAACTTGTAATCCCTTATTACTTGCCAGATTTATTTTTCTTGCTGCTGACATTATTTCCCTGACCCTTTTGTAGGGCAGTGCATCAATAGAGCTGCAGAATCTTCAACAACATTGAACAGGCAAATACAATAAGTTCAGCATAGTACTTTGAATTGCAAATGCTTTCTTATCCCCCAGTAACATTCCTGTTTCATCCCAACACTCATATTTTGACTGTATCATGCCCCAGAAAATATATGAAAATATTCTTCAAATGTGCTGGTTTAGTAAGCAAATTGATATGATGATTATCAGCAAAGATAATTGAATATCATGGCAAGTTGCTAACGGTTTGATAGCTATTATCCAGTGATAATTACCACATTGAATCGGTTATGAAACTGCATATTTCCACATATATTACCTAAAGTTGTAACAGGCAGACATTTTTGGCATTCCTAAATTCTACAAAAATGTGTTGAACTGATGTGTCAGCCTGGATCAGTGGGTAGCACTCTTGCCACTTAAGTCGGAAGATTGTGGTTTCAGATCATATGTCCGGACTTGAAACCCATATGCTGACTTTCCAATGCATTGTCGGAGATGACGTCGTTTGGATGAGACATTAAACCAAGGTCCCGTCTGCCCGTCCAGGTAAACTGTAAGGATTCCAACCACTACTTGAAAAGAGAAGGTATTTGATCCTGGTGTTCTGGCTAACAATGCCCCAAATAAAATTGGTCACTTACACCATCACTGTTTGTTGGACGTTTGATGTGCGCAAATTGGCTGTTGCATTGCCCACAAATTACACACCTCTTTATAGTATAAATTCCATGTGAAGTGCTTTGAGATGTACTGATGTCTTGAAAAGGGGCTATATCAAATGTAAGGATTATTATATTTTACAGCCTAAAAACGTTTTTTAGGACTGTTTGCAATTGCACTTTTTAGACTTGTACCTGAATTTCTCTTTCCAAGAGTTGTATTTTCCACCAATTCCCCTCATCCACCCCTCCCTCTTAAATCAAATACTATTTATTTTACAATTCTAGCATTTTTGTTGAAAAATTGTGACAATCAAAATGGTCAAGCTAATAACTTACAGTAAAGTTGCAAACCTGCCATTTAAAGAGAGATGCTTTGGAAGTATTGAAGCTGTGAATAAAAGCCAGAGATAAGCTACTGCAAGGGAAGTTTCTCTCGTGAAAAACAGAATCTTATTGAAAAGGTATTGTAACATCAAGGCAAAAGAAAGAACACACTCTTCCCTGGAGCAAATTATAAAATAAGCCAAAATATTGCCTTATAAAGCTCCATTTCATCAAAGACTTGAATGTTGTTTCCATTTTTGAAGTAGGCTTTTCTTGGAGTTTTAAACTTTTTACGAATGTGGTTTCTTGTCTAGTTCTTTGTAATACCTCCATGTTTTAATTCACCCACAAATCAGCGACACACTTTACAGTATATCCTGTGAAGCACTTTAAGACATCTCGACAACGTTATGAGGCACTAAATCAATGATTGTTATATTACAGAAAACAAAAGATTTACAAGGAAGGATTCATCCCACCTGACTCATGAATGCTTTTACATTTTCTTGATTCAATTCCTATTCATTGGACCTGAGCCAATATTCATTCTTTTGTGATACAGTTTCATGTTACCTTTTTAGCTCAGCTTAGCATGTAATCGTTGACACAATGTCACCATTATCCCAACCAAATTAATCATTGTACATTCTTCTATCTCAAAATGTGGTTAAAATATTTTAAGGCATGACAATTTAAACAAATCCAGACAAAGCATTTTGAACACAACACTTTTTAAAAATGTTTTATATTTTTATCCTCACCATGTGATTCAGTGTACTGCCTGAAATGCTACAGAAACTAAAAGTACAAATAACAACTGCATAGCTATCCAATACAAAATATGTAGTAGTCCACCGAATTTGTTCAGCTGGGGCCTCCCAACCTTTTAGTTTGCAAATCTCTAGAGTCCTGTAGCATATTGATTAGAGCACTCACCTCGCAAGCGAAAGGACCTGGGTTCGATTCCCAGGCAGGGCGAAATATTAGATAAGTTTCCTTACTCCACACTCCTCCCCCTGAGACCGTCACAAAGGCCCTCACATCCTCCAATATCCTATCCCTCTGGCCTTCCACCCGCAGAGATCCTGAAACAGCCATCCAGCTGCTCCATGATCGCCTCTCCTCCACCTTCAACTCTCTCATCCCCCTGAAATCTACAAACCCACCCAATCCCCCTGGTATAACAGTCATCTCCGCTCCCTAAAAACCCAAACCCAGCTGCTCAAGCGCAGATGGCAGAAAACTGGCCTGACAGTTCACAACCAACTATGGCTCGAGCATCTCCACAGCTACCGCCGTTCTTTGATGCGTGCGAAAACGGCCTTCTACTCCAACATTATCTTGGAGGCAAAAACAATTCCAAAGTCTTCTCCACCACCCACTACCTCCTCTGTGTGCCCCCTCAGGCCTCCTCAATCTTCACATCAAATGCCAAGTGCGAGGAGGTCATGGACTTCTTTTCAACCAAAATAAATAATATCCGCCAGGCAGTCTCACCCTCCTACCTCTTGTCACCCACCATCACCCCCTCTCCATCCCCCACACCCTCCCCATCATCAGCTCCTACCATGAACCCCATCCTACATTCCTTCCTCCCCATCTCTCCTTCCTCCCTCTCACGCACCATCACTTCAATGAAACCCACCACCTGCTGCCTCGACCCCCTCCCCACCAACTTGCTGGTCACCCAGCTCTCCCTCCTCTGCCCACTACTGGCTGATGTCATCAACCGGTCCCTCTCCTCTGGATCAATCCCTGCCTCCCTCAAAACTCCTGTCATCACCCCCCCCCTCAAAAAACCTTCCCTAGATCCCTCAAACCCCAGCCACTACCGCCCTATTTCAAACTTGCCCTTCCTCGCAAAAGTCTTAGAACACATTGTTGCCAATTAACTCCGCGCACACCTCTCCTCCCACTCCCTCTTTGAACCCCTCCAGTCCGGTTTCGCCCTGCCCATAGTACAGAGACTCCGCTTGTGAAAGTCTCAAATGTCTTCCTTTCTATCTGTGACCAGGGCTCCCACTGCCTCCTTGTCCTCCTGGACCTCTCCGCCACATTCAACACAGTCGATCACGCCATCCTCCTCCACTGCCTTTCCTCCGTCATCCACCTCAGTGAGACCGCTCTCGCCTGGTTTGAGTCTTACCTCACAAACTGCCAGCCGTACATCTCCACAAACGTTTTTTCCTTCTGCTCTTACCTGGTCACCGGTACCCTAATGATCCATCCTTGGCCCCCTCCTCTTTCTGATCTATATGGTCTCTCTTGGGGATGTCATCCACATGTATGAGGACGACACCCAACTCTATTTTTCCATCTCACTTTGCGACCCCCAGTCCCCTGATGTTCTGTCAGCCTGCCTGTCAGACACCAGGAGCTGGATGAGCGCAAATTTCCTTCAGCTAAATGTTGACAAGACGGAAGTCATCATCTCTGGCTCTCGTTAATGTCTTAAATCGCACGGTTCTCACCTCCTCCACCTACCCGACCTCCCCCTAAAACTCTCCAAACCCGTACGCAACTGAGGCTTCAGGTTCGACCCCCAATTATTCTTCCTCCCTCACATCCGGTCCCTCACCAGTCCCACTTTCTTCCACCTCCGACGAATTGCCCATCTCCACCAATATCTCACCCCAAAAGCTGCCAAAAGCCTGGTCCATGCCTTTGTCACCTCTTGGTTGGACTATTCAAATGCCCTCCTCACCGGTCTCCCCTCCACTACCATTCATAAAATCCAGGTCGTCCAGAATTCTGCCGCCCGCATTCTTAACCATACCAAACTCCGCTCCTCGATTACCCCAGTCCTTGCCAGACTGCACTGGCTGCCTGTCCCAGAGGATCGATTTCAAGATCCTCATGCTTGTCTTCAAATCCCTCCATTCCTCTGCACCCCCCTACCTCTCTGACCTCCTCTCTCCTCACAACAGTGCCCGTTGCCTTTGTTCCACCGGGTCTGGCCTCCTCATTGTGCCCCGAATCCTCCTCTCCACCATCGGCGGCCATGCCTTCAGCCACTAGGCCCCGAGGCTCTGAAACTCCCTTCCTCATTTCCTTCGCCTCACCTCCTCTCTTCCTATTTTCAGGTCTCGGCTAAAGACGTTTCTTTTCAACTGCACCTTTGGTCACCTTCTTCCCCCTCCCCCTGACTCGGCCCTGAGATCCATTATTGTAAAGCGCTCTGAGAAGCTGTCCGGCGTGGAGGACACTATGTAAATCCAAGTTGTTGTTGTTGTTTACCTAGCAGTAAGTAGGAACCCAGTTGTTATTCGATTGCTGGATCTCTATGATAAATTTTAAAATTGGTCACTCAATCCACGACTGCTGATCCTGTGGATCTAAACTCCTCAACCTCCCTGGGCTCTCCTTCATATTCACCGGACTTGTGTGCAATCTAGATGCCCAGTTCAACCACCAGCTGTTCTTCTTCCCCCACGTTCAGTCTCTGACCAGGACCACCTTCTTCTACTCTACCACATTGGCTGCCTCCGACCGTACCTTACCTCAAACCCTCATGCAGGTGTTTGTCACCTCCTGCTTGGATTACTCCAACGCACTCCTCGCCGGTCTCCCCAGCTTTACCATTCAAACGATACACTCATTCAAAACTCTGCCACCCGCAAACTGACCTGGGCCAAACTCCACAACCACATCTCACCAGTTCTGGCCAGGCTCTACGGGCTCCCCATCACCAAACAGATCCTCACACTCGTGTTCAACAACAACAACAAAATTACATTTATAGAGCGCCTTTCACGTCGGGAGGACGTCCCAAAGCGCTGAACAGTCAGGTGTCGGGGCCCAAGCATGGGGGAGGGGTGGCGTAGGTGTGAGGGAAAGCATAGAGGTGGGAGAGAGACCAAAGGCACAGTCGAAGAGAAGGGTCTTGAGACTGGCCTTGAAGGAGGCAAGGGAGGAAGCGAGGCGAAGGGACCATGGGATGGAGTTCCAGAGTGTGGGGGCAGAGAGGTTGAAAGAGTTGGGAAGGCCGATGAGGAGGGAGTTCCCGTAATCCAGCCTTGAGGTGATGAATGCGTGAGTGAGTGTTTAGGCAGCCTGAGGGGTGAGGCAGTTATGGAATCTGGCAGTATTGTGGAGGTGGTTGTAGGCAGTGCCGGTCATGGCGCGGATATGGGGCAGAAAGGACAGTTCAGGGTCAAACAAGACACCCAGGTTCCTGACTGGCTCAGTGAGGTTGAGTGTACAGCCGTGGAGGCTGATGCTGCCAGCACCTGAGGTGTGGAGGCACTGCCGTGAGCCAATCAGGAGGGCCTCAGTCTTGCTGACGTTGAGTTGGAGAAAGTTAGCCCTCGTCCAGGTCTTGATGTCAGACAGGCAGTCGGTCAGGATGCCAGTAGTCCTGGAGTTCAGGGTGGAGGCAGAGAGGTAGAGTTGGGTGTCATCCCCATCCATGTGGAAATTTACCCCATGTCTGCGGATGATGTCAAAAAGGGGGAGCATGTAGTGGGTGAAGAGGAGGGGACTGAGGACAGAGCCCTGAGCAACACCACACGAGATAGTGCGGGGGCTGGAGGAGAAGCCGTTTCCCGTAATTAAGTGGAGGAGGTGTGAAAGGTAGTCAAGGATAAAACTTTGAAGTTTGAAGTGGGAGGAGAGGCGGTGGAGGAGGATTGAGTGATCCATGGTGTCAAATCCATTCACTCCTTGGCACCACCATACCTCTCCGACCTCCTCACTCCCCAGTCCGCCACCCGGCGCCTCCACCATCGGACTCCTGCTTGTCCCTCACACCCTCCGCCCAAACATCCTAGGTCGTGCTTTCAGCCACTACATCTCAAAACTCTGGAACACTCTCCCTCAATCCCTCCTTCTTGCCCTTTCTCTCCCCCTTTTCAAGTGCCGGCTGAAAATATTCCTTATCGACCACATCCGCCCCACCCCCTCCCTCCACCCAGCTTGGAGTCAGGCTCTGCCACTGTTAAGTGCTCTGAGACACTACCCTGCGTGGAGGATGCTACATGAGTGCATATTGTTGTTGTTGTTGACCATTTGTGGGACACTGCTGTGTGCAATTGGCTGCCATATTTCACCCAGAAAATATACAGTCAATTCACTTTACAGCATTTCTGTGAAACGTTTTGAGATGTCTTGAAGATGTGAATAAGGTACTTTATCAAATGCAAGCTTTATGATTATTTTTATTATCTACATAACCAGGTGTCATTCTTGAGCTAGCCAGTTCTGTGTGGTTTGTTGGTTTATCCTCACAGAGGCAATTCGGTGCCTGGGAGCCTCTAACAGAATGTCCATAACCGATAAGGCCTAAAAACAGGTTGCCTCTTTACCATCACAGGTCAGTTCACAGCTTAAATCCATCTTAAGTGGATTGGAAAACATCTCATAGGATAATAATTTAAAAAATTGCATTTAATATAGCACCTTTCACATTGACCATCTCAAAGCACTTCATAGAATTTAATGTAAAATCTAATGTATTTTGTAACTGAAACAAATTGAATAACCATGCAGAGAATATGCTTGATGAACTCAATTGTCAGTTCTCATTCCCAGGCATAAACTACACACTAATTGATGTCAAACTGGGTACACAGTAATATTTTTTTTGTCAGCCAGGTATTTAACACATGCAGAAACCCATCACCATGCTTAAGAGTATCCAAACCAAACTGAGAATTCGATGCATCTCACCTACACATGGAAAATCCAGAGATATTTATTGGAATCAAATTCTCACTTTCCCTGGAGGGGCACATCCTGCTTACCTAATTCCATAGAGGATTAGTTGCAAGTTGGCAAGAGCAAAAATTTGGGAACTCAGAGTGTGCATTGGGATTCTGCTGGAGTCTAACCAGCTAAAACCGAACAGCTTGCCGTTGAAAGCATTGTCTGGCAAGCTTTCCCACTGTTTGTCCAGCCAGACTACCACAGAACTATCGTTATGGCTTTGGCTTGCAGAATTATTGAGAACTGAGTCAGAAGAATGTCTGCTTCCAATGACTAGTCTAATTCCAAGACCTGCCAATGAGCCAGGCAGATGAACGTGGAACAATAACTTCTGAGTTAATGAACATTGTGAGTGTTCCAACAAACTAAGACACTGAAACTCAAAAAATAATAATAATAAATTGGTCACTTCAATCCACAACTGTCTGCGGGACACTGTTCTGTGTAAATGCCTGCTGCGTTTCGCCCACAAAATATAGTCAATTCACTTTATAGTATATTCTGTGAAGCGCTTTGGGACGTCTAGAAGACGTGAAAAGCACTATATCAAATGCAAGGATTATTATTATTAAATGGACTAAATGGGCTCATCTAAACCTCTATTGCAATCTTGTGAAGAAATAGCAACCCAATAGAACACTTAAAACAGGATGCCCTTAACCACACATAAGAAAACATTTAATATGGAAATGCCATTAATTGATTGAGCCTTTAGGTCATGCAAATCTACCCCTCCACGTGGAAATCTCCATATAGAAATTCTCAGAACTGCAAACTGAATTATCCCCCCAACCTCAAATTGAGCTATTTTCCTCCTCATACAATATCTTTCTCCATCAAGCTATTAATATTGCTTGCTGCCAAATTTCTACACTTTTAACTGTAACATTTTTGTGCACCAGGCTATGTTCCAGGAAGATAACCATTTAACCTCCGTTTGACTGGTTAGGTCTGGAAGATTAAGTCTTCTGACCAAAACAATGAGCCATGACACTAACTCAGAATAGATAGAAAGACTAAGGAGCACTAGCTAAGTGCACAAAAATATAGTTTTGGAGCATAAATTTAAAGAGTTATAAAATAGAAAGAAATGCTTGCATATTGTATTACTCCCCTTACTCCAAAGAGTGTTG
Organism: Callorhinchus milii; assembly: GCF_018977255.1. Lineage (NCBI taxonomy): Eukaryota > Metazoa > Chordata > Chondrichthyes > Chimaeriformes > Callorhinchidae > Callorhinchus > Callorhinchus milii. Next base: position 57,424,258 of record NW_024704742.1, on the reverse strand, counting down.
TACAACCTGGCTTTATGAACAGATAAGGAACAACAGTGTAATTACGAAGAGGCAATACTGTAAGTCCCTAGCAGGGATATCCTAGAGGTGAACAGGGTTGTCACTCCTCTAATTCAAGCTCGTGAAAGCAGCCTCATGTTTTCTTTTTAACTTTGCAAATACACTTTCTGAAAAGACTACTCATAAAGAAATCAATAGCAGTTCTGCTTTTCGTAATACATCGTACCAATGAATAGTTACTAACATTAGAATCCTCCTATAGCTCAAATACAGCCTTCAAGACAAGGGTCAAAAAGTTAAACATACTTTGCTATACTTGTCCTAACTAAATACAGATTTAATATGTGCATCTGTTGCTTGTAAATGTCATCTGAAATGCTGTACTCTGTCCAGCGCCTTGGGACATCCTCCCGACATGAAAGTTGCTATATAAATGTAATCTTGTTGTTATAATTTGTCTCATCTTAAAGTGTCTTCTAGGGTGAACTACCACAAACCATCTACAGGTACATGAAAAGAAAGACAAATACTGTACATCCAGATTACAACTCAAATGCTGGCAACATTGCTTTGAAGTTCATGTGCCCCACACGGTGTGGAACGAGGGAAGCCAAGTATGAACCTGGAATCTGTTTCTCTGAGACACATTTAAAACAATCACCAATTTGTTGGCTTGTTCATTTATCAGACAAGCTAAGACAGTAAGACACACATGAAGTTAATATTTCTCTGTTCTGTCAGGAAGCCAGTTGTCCACTGAGCAGCAGTTTAGTTCTTTCTGCAATTGTACTTTTCTTTTGCCAATTCAATGAATTGGCGATCACTGATGTTGTTCTTAGCTTAAATACTACAGTACCAGTTGTTTGCTCTATTTCCGTTTACTTTCTCTCATTTTAAAAATATTTGCTCCATTAGATGCTATAATGGCTGTTCCTTTGGATGTGAGATGTTTGCAAATTCTCAGTAAAACTTTGAATGATATAGAGTACTGAATTCTATACAAAAAATATTTTTTGGTTCGGGTGGGAGTTTGACATATGCAGAAACCCATCACTATGCTTAACAGTATCCAAATTAAACTAAGTGTTCCACGTATGTATGCCACCTACAAATGAAAGTTTTCCCATGTTTACACAGGAAACACAAAATGATGTTGGCAATGACATGATGATCCGGAAGTCAACTATTTAATGTTAGTGCGACAATCGAATAACAAACTGGCCAACTGCATAGAGGCACAGCAAAACTTACTATATGGTGCATTGTTATAGCATGGGTTAGGATATGATGGATTATATTATGGATTATAGTATGGTTATATTATGGTTTTATTAATCATGACAGATCTTTTAATCCAATTTTACCACTTTTTTTATTCCATATCTCTAAATGCTCTTATTTCCACGAATCCACATATCTCCCTTTGAATACTCTTACTTCGATGTATCTACCTTTTTCCCTATCGTCCTCACGAGACATTAAATTGAGGCCCCGTTTGCCTCTTCATGTGGATGTTTAAGATCCCATGGCACTGCTCAAAAAGAAAAGGGAGTTACACCCGGTGTCCTGACCAACAATCTCCCAAATAAAATTGATCATCACTGCATGTCTGTTTGTGGGTCATTACTGTGCACAAAATTGACTGCTGGGTTCACCCAGAAAAACACAGTTACTCTACTTGGGGTATATCCTGTGAAGTGCTTTGGGAGGTCCTCCTTATGTGACCAAATGCAAGGATTATTATTATTAATAATAAACATCCCACCAATTCTACAGCCTCCTGGGTAGTGCAATCTACATTCTCACAAGTATATTCAGTCATATAATAAATTCTGCATAATTTATGACATGTAGATCTTAATGGGAGGAATCTTAGACTTTTCTAGTTGTAGTAAATTATATTTAAGTACAATTTTTAAAAAAAGATTAGTAATCGTTCCAACTAATTTTACAGCTTAGCTTTGTTCCACTAGTTTCAGATTTTTACTGAAGTAGCAATTGATATTGTTCGTAAGGGAGTATAGTAATAATAACCATTGTATTTGACATAACACCTCAAAGCGCTTCACAGGATATACTGTAAAGTAGATTGACTGTGTATTTTTGGACGAAACAATATGATGCCTCATCTCATAAAAAAAACAACTTTTTATCTGTACTGTGGGCTTTAGTCCTTTATAAAACCCTGCAATAAAGGACTAAAAAACCCAACAGTACAGATAAAAAGTTGGCTTTTCTTAAGAAGTTGGCTTTTCTTCCAAGTTATTAAAGTACAAAGCAACAAAGTTGCATAAACTGCAGGGCTACAATTTGTGAGTCCGTTCGATCCCTCCACATTGAACTTGATCTCCATTAAAATTACAAGACTGATAAATGCTACAATTGCATTCTTGGTTCTGTTCCAAATCTGTTCTAATTGCATTAGATTTTATTTCAAATAATGCTTCAGAGAAATTTGCTGGATAGAGAGCTAAGACATTTGGAGGGAGAGAAGATCAGAGTGTGAGCCGACCAACCCACTGCTGTTCTCACACAGCTCAAAGCTGTGGAGTCCTGTAGCTCAGTGGTTAGAGCACTTGCCTTGCAAACGAGAGACCTGAGTTCAATTCCAGACAAAGCAAAACCTTGGGCAAGTTTCCTTACTCCACACGCCTAATAATAATCCCTCCAAAAAAGAAAACAATAATAAATTGGTCATTTTCAATCCACGACTGTTTGTGGGACACTGCTGTGCACAACTGGCTGCCACGTTTCACCCACAAATATACAGTCAATTCACTTTACAGTATATTCTGTGAAGCGCTTTGAGGCATCTAGAAGACGTGAGAAGCACTATATCAAATGCAAGGATTATTATTATTATTAAAGCAACCATTTAAAGAAAGGCACTATCAGATGTCTGGGATTAAGATGTCAATGAAGAACAAACCTAAAAGAGAGAGAAAATAACTACCTGTAATATACACGAGCATTGATGTTACTAGAGATGAGTGGATAAAATAACAAGAAAGATTGGATACGTTCTGACTTTTTTTGATTGAGAAGGGACTTGATATAGGAACTTAAAATTATGAAAGAGTTCAGTAGGGTGGCCATAAATAGGCTGTTTCAACTTGTTGTTCAGTCCAAAACAAGAGGCTTTAAATGTAAGATAGCCAGCATATCCCCCCAAAATTAGGAGGAACCTCTTTCCACAGAGGGTAAGTATATCGAGAGAATACGGAACTCACTGTTGGAAGCTGTGGCAAAGCAAAACGTTTAAATGCACATCAGACTAATCTCAATGATATATGAGATAGCAGGGAATAGATTGTGGGGTGGAGGGGGGGAGCGGGAGGGGAGCATATGGGGAGACAAAATTAGGAGGGGTGAAGGCTTCCATAAAGTATAAATACCACACAGATGAGTCAGCCTAAATAGCCTGTGTCTGTGCTGTACAGCTTGTGTAATTCTATGTAATAAGTAGTTCAATTTAAAATAATATCTTGACACCTCTAGAAACTAGAAGTAGGCTACAATGAAAAGATGCACAAATCTCTTTCTGTCTCTGTATGAGATCTATATGAAATGAATTAAGTCTGTCTCAGTTGCACAACTCAAAACTATCATATTTCACCAACAAGCTCACTTAAAGAATGTGTGGGAATGACTGGCGCAGAAAATGAAAATATTGTCACTGGGAAATAAAGCTATTAATGGGTCTGGAGAAAAAGCTGGAAATGAGATTACAAATACTTGTCATGATCTAATAAAATGGTGGGACATTTTGACAGGCTAAATGGCCTACTTCTGTTCTTATGCTTTTATCTGAAGTGCAGTAGGGAGTGTTTGTCTGACAAGGCCAATTGATATGGAAGAATAAAGGGAGCTTTATCATGCATTTCTTATGTTACAATAGACCTGGGTGTGTTTGCTGCTAACACGGTGCCCAAATAGTAGGTAATTCACCATGATTTATATCACTTACAGAAGAATAAAATACCAAACACATTAGTTTTAAAGTTTCCACTTGAACTTCTCCTGCATTTTCTCCCCACCTTCAGTCTTCAGATTGAGTTTGTGAAGTGGACTTAAATGGATTGGCAAAAATAGACAAAGGTATGCCTAAAGTCTTTCATTAAACTTAGAGGATGAATCAGTAAAGTTTTTTTTCTATATAGGGAGGGATAGTTTGCTGACTTGGCTGATCAAAGATCAAATTAGGAATAAACTCTCTTCCCTCTCCCCCCAGGCCAATGTAAAATCCCAAGGACAGGTTTGACAGGTTATCTGTGTAAAATTGGAAAGGCACACATCAGAGTCAAAACAGTAACAAGAGAGAGGGGACTGAATCAATCCATGAACCTATAGCCTTAGCTTTTTATTACCAGAATATGTAGTTTCCAAATGCATCTGGACTGACCTATTGCAATGGAGGATGGCAGCCTAATTTCTGATTTAAAGTCACAACATGAGGCTTGAACCCACAAACTTTCTGACTTAGAGACAAGAATGCTATCACTGATACCTGAGAGGAAGAGGAACCCTTCTTAGTTGCAAAGCACACCGGGCTCACTAAAGAAACAGGTTCAAGTTGCAATCACACTCGCCTGCAAACCCTTTCATGTCCTGGTATCTCCCTATCTCTCTGACCTGCTTATTCCACCACCTCCGCTTGGCTGGCTTCAACCTCCTGCTTGTGCCTCATCTCCTCCGCTGCACTATCGGCACTTTTGCCCCGAAACTTTCAAACTCTCTCCCTCAATCCCTCTGCCTGGCCCCCTTCTTCCTCTTTTTCAGATCACGCCTGAAGACCCTCCTCTTCGACCGTGCTTATGGTCATCTCCTCACTCCCACCGGCTCAGCGACAAGCATTGCACTGTAAAGCACTTCAAGAAGCTACCCATGTGAAGGATGCAATGTAAATCCAAGATGTTGTTGTTGTAATGGGAAGATAGTAGGGTTGGTGTTCTGGAGGATGAGATCAATTACGTCATAGTGCCGGCTTCATCTGAACCTCTTGTGAACTCATTTCTTTTGATGAAGGTAAAGAGTGGAATGGACTATGGAATGGACTATGGAATGAGGGTTTGACTTTTTGGACAATTCTCTGCAGTTCAGGATAATTTGCACAACTCTAACCTAAATAAATACACAATTCAACAAGGGGAAAAGGGAACATCAAACACAGAATTACTGAATTCATGAAACCTACAGCTCCAAAGCAGATCATTTGATCTATTGATCTTAACCAATATTGGTACTTATGACACACAATTTGTTGTTCCTTTCCGATGGAATACCCATGTAATCAAACATTACTTCTGACAAAGCATTCCATTTTCAAGCAAGTTACTATATTGGGGAAAAAAAACATTTGACACACTCCTTTAAGAATAATAAAATCATGGGAATATTACAGCATAGAAGGAGGCCATTTGGCCCATTGTGCCTATGCCGGCTCTTTGGAAGAGCTACCCAATCAGTGACACTCCACCTCCCGTTCACCATATCCTTGCAAATTTTTCCTTTTCAAGTAAATATTCTAATTCCCTTTTGAAAGTTGCTATTAAATCTGAATTCACCACTGTTTCAGGCAGTGCATTCCAGACTCTAACAAATCTCTGTGTAAAACAAATTCTCCTCGTCTCCCCTCTGATTTTTTTGCAGATTATCTTGAATGTACATCCTCTGGTTACCGATTATTGATATTGTTATTGATCATTCTTGTAACTGTTCAAAGCATTTTTGTCCTTGAACAAAGTAAATTTAGCGAAATTAATATTTCTGCTCACAAAAATATTCAAAACAAGACCTTTTTTTCTTCATTTTTTAAGCAGTCAATATTCATGATGTTATTCGTAATGTACTGAAATTCATTAATGCCAGACTACTAAAAAAGTAACTTGTAGCAGTAAGCAAAATGTCTTGTCATGTGAGTATGTTGCAAAAGGCACAAAATTATGATGTTTTTCAAACATGCATATTAAGAACATTTTGCTGTGTGGTACATAATTGACAGAAAGTAAATATTTGTGGTGAACATATACATTTAATTATTAAACTGTACTTTATGTTGTTGAAGTTACAAAACTGGGTATCAAAGGTTGGATTATTACGAGACATTGATATATCTTTATTATCCACCAATTACTTCTTGCTCAAGGACAATAATGGGCATATTCATGAGAGCTTCATTCTCAAGGACACAGTCATTAAGTTATTACTTTGAAAAAATAGATTTATTTCTGCAACATATGATTGAAATTTCACAGCCAAGCAGATGCTACCAGTACACTCATCAAAGGTTTCTTTATTTATTGCTGTATCATAAACAGCAGGAATTAGATAGAACCATTAAAAATGTGCAATAAAGAAGGCAGCCAATCCGCCCAACATGCCTTTTTGAAGGAGCTCTCATGCCTTTTCCTCATTACTATATTTTGTTTTGAGACGTGTATCTAATTCCACTTTAAAGCTAATGCGCATTCTGCTTCAACCATGGTTCCACACAGAGTATTCCACTTCCTAACAACCCATTGTGTAAAAGTAAGTCTAACTTTTCTCTTTGTTATATGGAATTACATAGGATGATAGGAACCAGAAACAAGCCGTATTTATACTCCACTCTATATGAGCGGCCACCTACTCCTCTCAATCATCTCATCTATGAAGAGAAAAGCTCCAACCTGTACAATCTTTCTTGATAGCTCTATCCACTGAATCCTAGGAACATCTTTGGAATTCTTTGGAATTCCACATTGCACTCTCTCCAATGCTATAAAATCCTTCATGTAAGAATACTCTATTTGTATTCTTATCTGCGCCAACTCTGAATGCCAGACTATCCAACTTTTCCCTTCACAAGCGGCAGACTATCCAGACTCTACACAAGGCTTCACAAATCTATCTCTCCCATCGTCCACTGGCTCTCCATATGCCTTTGGATCAAGTTTTCACCTTTAAATCTCTCCATGGTCTTGCCCCACCCAACCTCAACAATTTTCTCAAACTTTACCAACCCACCCACTCCCTCCACTCAGCGGGCATTGGCCTATTTCTTGTGCCCCATCCTACCTGCCACACTATTGGGGTCGGACTTTTAGCCTATTTGTCCCCACTTTCTTGAACTCCTTACGACTTACCCTTTCCCACGCATTCATCAAGGTCCATCTCAAGACCTTCCTCTTTGACCACACCTTCCGTCATCTTTCCACCACCACCCTCAACTCCCACCCCCCTCAGCTCCCAAACCGTGGATTGTCCAGCTCCTTGGGACATCCTCCCAATGTGAAAGGGCACTGTGTAAATGTAAATTTATTGTTGTTGTTGTGCCATTTTCCATTCGTGCTGCTATGTTTAGAGTCCTGTGAACTTGAGTACCTAAATCCTTTTTTTTCTCTACCCCTTTAAGTCCTACTATCCAGGATAAGTCAGCTGCTTTATTCTTTTTACCAAAGTGAATCACTGACATCTCATTATATTAAATGTCATCTGTCACCTGTTCTACAAGCCTATTTATGTCTTTCTGCATTGCTTTGTTGTTTTGCTAATTACCTTAAATCGATGCCTTCTAGCTGCCAACTCATTCATTAAATTTGGCCTATTTATTTTATCACATCTCCTCTCAACCCTCTCTGTTCAAAGAAAAACAACTCAGTTTCTCCAGTCTCTCTTAAGTAACACGTTTCACTCTGATATAATGCTAGTGAATCTACGCAGCCTCCTCTCTAATACTCGAAAAACAGTGCACATCCAACTGGTGGAATCATCTTTCAATGGCAGGATTATGGTGATAATACACTCATATATTTCAACCTAAGATGCAGCACTGCTCACCAGGAAGCTCTCAAAGAGTTCCTGGTACTTGCTCTTCACCTAATGAGGGCTCAGACCTCAGACCTTTGTCACATATCAAATGATCAACTAGTAACTGTTCTCCTTGGGTGGGAGGTAAATTAGGTCTCCTTCAAGCTAAGATGGCTCCAAGACATCATGTTTGACAACAGACTATCGGAACTGAATTAACTTTCTGTCGCGGCTCGGTAGTCCAGTTCCAGAGAGGTCAATAGTGCACGGCTGATGATAGACCTGCCAGCCTGTCTCGTCAGCAAGTCTTGAAGGGAAAGACTGGCCACTGGAGGCAGGGATTCTTCCCTCTTGGCTCCTGTTAACTCTGCAAGCCAAACCCTTATCAAGTACTTATCAGACAGTGTACTTATTGGCAAGCTATGTGGTTTTAGCTGGTTAAACTTTAGCAGTACCCCATCGTACACTCTGGGGTCCCAAAACGTTGGATCTCACCAACCTGCACCTAATACTCTGGACTTAGGTAAGCAAGGTGGGCACCTTCAGGTAGGGTGCACATTCCATTCCAGATAAGAGAAATTTGCCTCTTTGTAGTTGGCATACATATGTGGAACTCTCAATCTGGTTTGGAGACTCTTAGGTATGGTGATGGGTTACCACGTGCATCAGACACATGGCTGACTGAAGAAAAATCTTGGTCTTGTTGTCTGTTCTTCAGCATGTTGCCCAAAACACCAGTATAAATATGGTGGACAGCCAGGTATGTACAGACATTGCTGAAATTAAAGTCTAAAGTTCACCTTCACATACAATTTACTGATTGAGTATTTGGAAATGACACACTATGTGTGCAGTGTGTGCAAACATTTACAGTTGTTTATTGTACTAGATACTCATGCTACCATGAATATTTAAAGTATTTAGTTACAGTTTAAGGCCATAGTCCATTCTCTTTGTGCCCAGCAATGCCTTAATATAAACATTGACACAATGCTCTGCACGGTTTCTGTAGCAACTTGTTTATATTTTATATGTGGTCAGCTGCATATTGTTAAGCCATCTTTTAGCCTGATGCACCCTTTCATTGGTAATGTTCATGATGCTGGAGCTTTCAGTATATAGTGCATTGTTTTGATTGTTGGGCAGTTACCTTTCACTGTCTGCTTTATCTTCTTATTATCACATAACATTATTTAAATTCTCAGTGAGATGGGTAACAAGTACTTTGAGACATCCTCCCAACTTAATAGGTGCAAAATAAATTTAAATTACATTGAGAAGTATCTGGCTTACTTGCACTTCATTCACAGATTGTCACACGACTGCAAAATGTTTAAATCAACTACAGATGGCCAGTGTGCAAACAGAAATGTGCGTCATAAGGGAGAAATAGTTAAGCCACATCATTGGAAATGTTCTACCAAGTAGGCTCCAATTATATTGCAGAAATCAATCTTCGTTAAATCAGCAACAGCTGAATTAATTTGCTTGATTTTAGTTCCTACATTTTCACAGAAATTAACTCCTATGGATCAGCTAAAATTATGTATGTGCATTGCCCATGCACCCTAAACAACAACAACAACAAATTGCATTTTTATAGCATCTTTCACGTCAGGAGGACGTGAAACTTCGCATCAACTTGGTTGGGGTACCACCAAGGTAACAACACAACTTGAATTTATATAGCGTCCTTTACACAGAGTAGTGTCCCGGAGCGCTTGACAGTGGTAGAGTCTGCCGCCAAGCCAGGGGGTGAGGGAAATGGGACTTGGCCGTAAGCATGATCAAAAAGGAAGGTCTTTAGGCTGGATTTGAAAGTGGTGAAGGAGAGGGCAAGGCGGAGGGATTCAGGGCTTGAGATATATCTGATCCTACGTGTAAAGATAACAAACTATAAAGAAAACTATAAAGAATCTTAACAAAGAATTAAATCCGAGATTTTATTAACTGTTCAAATGGCTCCCACTAGATATAGACGAAAAAGAACTCTTTGTTTAATATTGTATTTGGATCCTGTCTTCTGCTGCACTTCACTGCTTCATGGCCAGAACCGCTCATTTGAGTATATTGGGGTCACTGCTATAGAATCATAGAAAGTTACAGCACAGAAACAGGTTGTTTGCTCCATCTAACCTGCACTGGTGTTTTCCTTCAGGTAAACCAATATAATCCCACCCATATCCTTTAGCATTCCACCTCTTCAGACATCTACTTAATCTGCTTTTAAAATAATGTATGGGCTCTGTGACAACTATGGTTTGTGGCAAAGAATGACATATTCCAGCTTCCCTCTATGTAAAGAATGTATTTTTAACTATTCCCTCAATGAATTTTGTGGTTATCTGAAATTTGGGCCTTTGCAGATATTCAACTTTCCCAGGGCTGGGGATTTTGATTCAAGTCCCAAGTCGCACCAAAGCATCTGCTCCTGCTAAACTAGATGGAGCCATTCCAGGACACAGGCAGCTCTTCCCTGTTATATAAATCACAGGAGCAGCACAATGCAAGAGGAGATAAATCCCAGCAGGAACAATATCAAAGCAAAGATTTATCACTCCTAGGAAATTATTGTTTTATAGTCACTTGAGAAGCTCTTTGAGGTGTTTCAACAAGATTCTTTATTGTAGGGAAGCAGCTGGTCTCCTGCCAACATCTCCCCCTAAGAAATTAAATCTAGGAACACAGGAATTAGAAGGACATTAAGCCAATTGAGCCTTTTTGGACAATTGAGAGTTTGCGTCCGAGCTGGGAGATGGATTCAAGAGGGGTAAGGGCCAAAAGGACTTGGGGTGGGAGGATGACTGAAGGTCAAAGAGGAATATCTGGGACGAACCTTCAAAGAGGCGAGGGAAGGGGTGAGGCGAAGGAAGTCCAGGATGGAGTTCCAGAGACCGGTAGCAGAAAGACTGATGGCCCAACTGCCAATGGTGGGGCGGGCAGTACGGGGGATATGAAGCAGGCTAGAGCCTCCTGAGAGAGGAAACGAGTGGATTTGTAAGGCTTTAGAAGGTCACAGGGACAGGGTGGAGTAAGATCGTGGAGGACTTTAAAAATGAGGACAAAGATCTTGAACTCAATCTTCTGGGGGATGAGGAGCCGGGGGAGCTGGGCAAGCATGAGGATCATAGCCTCACGGAACTTGGTGCGGGAGCTGGACTCAAGCTGCAAATATTGTGAAGTTTTTTGAGAATGGGGATGATGATAGCTGTTTTAAAAGGGACGGGACCTGGGCCAATGAACAAAGAGAGTTTGACGATGTCTGCTGGGAAGAGGGCAAGGAGATGGGACTGGGAGATCAGGACGTTTCCTGATGGTAGGGATGGGGTCAGGGAAGCAAGTAATGGGCTTCATTTGGGAAATGATGGAGAAGAGAGAAGAGGGGGAGACAGGGTCAAAAGTGTGGAAGAGAAGGATGGAGGACAGAGTGGGAAGTGGGGAGAGGGTGGCAATAGAGGACAGATGCAGCTGACTATATTCTCTCGAATTTGGTCCCGAAGAAGTCCATCATCTCTTCACATTTAGAAGTTGGAAGAGAAGATGTGCAGGGTATGGGAAGGTAGGTGAAGGAGCTGATTTGTGGCTTTCAGATGATCCTGAAGTAGAAGGGTAATTTGGCTGAAATGAGGGCAGAGCTTTAGGTTTTGATGCGGTCTAGCCAAATCTTGCGGTGGATCATTAGATTGGATTTGTGCCAAGTGCATTCAGAGGCGTAAACCTGTGACTTGAGGGAGCAGAGGTGGCTGGTGTATCAGGGGAATTCGGGAGTAGGAAGTGGGACAGGAGGTGATGAGGACAAGGGTGTCAAGAATATTAGAGAGGGAGTTGTGAAGGAGAGTGTGAGGAGGTATGGTCATTGCCGGAAGAAGACAACTCAAGGGCAGTGGAGAGATTTTTTCAGGGGGTACAAAATGTGGAATAAATCTAGGCCCGGGTGGAATTTCTCCCCCTAGACACTGAATTCGGTATTTTTCCAAACCTTGGAATTCTCTCACTTCATTAGCTTTCCAGATTTTCCTAAAATTCTATGAGAGGAGAGCAGAAATATCTGGATCTATCTTGGCAAAGTAAATTGGTAAATGCATTCCTAATTTTTTTTAGTTTTACTGGCTGTTTTGTTGCAGTTTTAACTTCCTCAATGTAATGTATTTGCATCCTGCCGCTCCGAAGGGAAAACCCCACTGACTATTTTCACTTCCCCCCTGCTGTTTGCCAAGGTTTAATAACTGAAACCATGACCCAGAATAGAAGGGACAATTAGGAGTTATTTATAAACATTTTCAGCCGTTATATAGCTTTCAAGCATAAAGTTGGTAGTAACATCTGAGAAGGTAACAGATTACATCATGTTGTGCTGTTTCTATTGAACTGAAGACCATTATTGTGTCTGTAAACTACTTTTACATATATTTTATATTATTATACATAATATATATATTTTATATATACATTCAAGCAAATCTCTTTTCTGTTGTAATCGGCATTTTAAAAGAAACCCTTAAGATTAAGGAATCCAGCTAGAGATCCCAATTGTATGCATGAAGCTAAATCGTGCAATATTCCTGGATATTAATCCCTCCATTTGAAGATTTATTGCCTGCTTAATAAAAGTTTTATTACAATTTCAGTTCTTAAATTTAATCTTGGAACGGAATATTGTTTTCTTTAAAAAAAAATCAAATAATAATCTGAAATAATTGCAGAGGTTCTGCAATGGTATTGAAATAATGTAACCAGTTGCTAGAGTTTTCAGGATAATTAAGCTTAGTTTAGTATATAGCATACTGAGAATACCTTGTACATTTCTGCTCTTCAAGTTAAGTTGTCACTTGGAAGGCAAAGTATCTTGGGACTTTCTGTTCACTGAAACATTGCAATTGTTAGGGTGGAAAGCTTAGATCTAGTATGTGATACTTAATTGTAACCATAAATAAAGTAACAAATGTTAGTTTTCTTTGTTAGTCTTGGAAAATTGTTAAAAAGAACACTGAGCAATTTTCACTTCCCGGTTCTTAATACTTTGTCTGAAGTTGAGAATTAAATTAATTCATTTGAAGAAATATTTTGTGGAGTCCTGTAGCTCAGTAGTTGGAGCACTCGCCTCACAAGCGAGAGACCTGGGTTTGATTCCCAGCAGGGCGAAATGTTGGGCAAGTTTCCTTACTCCACATCCCTCTGTTTACCTAGCAGTAAGTAGGAACCTGGTTGTTAGTCAATTGGCGGATTGCTTTACTGGGCCTAATAATCCCTAAAAAAAACAATAAAATTGGATCACTCAAACCACGACTGTTTGTAGGACACTAGTGTTGTGCAATTGGCTGCCGCGTTTCGCCCTCAAAATATAGTCAATTCACTTTACAGTATATTCTGTGAAGCGCATTGAGATTTCTAGACGACGTGAGAAGTGCTATATCAAATGCAAGGATTATTATTATATATCTATATACATACAAAGACTTGATATTAATTACCAATTTGTTATTGAAATGCATTATAAAATCATTTGCCTATATTAGAAAAGTTGAGGATGGATAGTCTTCTGAAGATATATAGTATTATGAATTACAATAACCAAACAATTTCACAGTCACAAGTGTTTGGCTACAAATACACAGTCACCACATTTTACAGTAAATCCATGTGAAAAGCTTAGAGGCATTTCAATGAAGTGCTAAGGTACTAAACCAAACAAAAGGGTTATTATTATATAGTCCTAGTCAAGAAACAAGCAAATCAATCTGTATGAACAGCTACTCCTCAGCAGCTGATCACCACTTAAAAGAGAAAGATCGGCTTGCATTTTGGGTAAAGGAAACTAAAGACATGGGGTAGATTTTTAGAATTTACCATAAAGTATAGTTACTGTGTGCTTTGCGGGCAATATTAATAATGTTAATTTAAATTCTGTGCTGTAATAGGTGATCTGACCTCTCTCATCATAACAATTGACATTTGAAACAGAATGTCACACCGCAATATGTCACTGGCAGCCACATTTCTCGCCTGTAATTATTTCCACAGTGTAATACTGACTTAGACTCTGAAAAAGAATTATAAAACTGCAGAGGAAGTACAGAATGATACCCCAGCCAGCTCAACCAGCATAATGCATTTTATGTCTTATTTTGAGAACATTTGATTGTGAGGTCTTATTGGAGATATAGTATTTCTTAATGTGATTTCTTAATAAGGAATTAACAAGAGTTATGCAAATCGGGATTCCTTCAGGTAACCGGAATTACATTACATTGACCTGTAGGAATGGAAGGAATCCTATTAAAAATGCCAGAAATTAAACACCTCATCATGACCCTTCAAGATGTGTTACTGTTTTTATCAATACACAGGAACTACAATTGGAGAAACAAATTTTACTAAAAACAGAATGTAAGAAAGTTGCAGAATGAACAGCCTTTAGTTTTGACAAACCTCAATTCATAAATAACTAACTGAAGGCACGGAGGATGTTTCAAGACAGAAAGATAGAGACAGACAGATGGACAAAAGAGTTTAGAACCATAGAAATTTTCAGCAAGAAGGGGTCTATTCATCCCATTGAGTTGGTGCTGGCTTTCTCAATAGCAATCCTCTCAATGCCACTTACCTGTCCTTTCCCCATACCCCTGTTGCCGACTATTTTTAAGGTATCTGTCATGTTCCCTGTTGAAGGCCAATTTTGCCTCACCCACCACTCCCAGCAGGGCATTCATATCCTATCTACTCTGTGCATGAAAGAAAGTTTTGCTAACCTCCCCATTTGCTCGTTGACTCACCAACCAGTGAAAATAATTTCTCCCTATTGACTCAATCAACACCTCTCATAATTTGAAAGTCCTTTATCAGGCCACTCCTCGACCTTTTTTGTTCCAGCAAAAAAAGTCCTAGTCTTCCAGTCTTCGCTCATCTCCAGTATCATCCTAGTAAACGTCTGCACCCCCACTATCGTTTTGACATCTTTCCTGAAGTGGGGTGAACACTACTGGACAAAATATACTCAGTGTGGTCTAACTAATGATTTATATACAACAACAAATTACATTTCTATAGCTGGACAGTCAGGCATCCGCACCCGAGTTGGTGGTTGGGTTCAGGAGCGGTGGAAGGTGGGGAGGGTAGGAGTAGGAGAGTGACCGAAGGCACAGTCGAAGAGGAGGGTCTTGAGACAGGTCTTGAAGGGGACAAAGGAGGGGCGAAGCGGAGGGACTGTGGGATGGAGTTCTAGAGGGTGGGGGCAGAGCAGCTGAAAGCCTGCCCGCCATTGGTGGGGCGGTTAAGGTGGGGGATGTGAAGCAGGCCGGAGCCCACTGAACGGAGGGAGTGGACAGCTTGCTAGGGGTTTGGGAGATTACAGCGATAGAGAGGACTATATACCTATTTATAAAATCTAAGATTCCATTAGTTTTTTTGGCAGCTTTGTCCACCTGCCTTGTCACCTGTTAGGATTCATGTACATATAAGGAGTGGAATTGTTACATTTGGTACAGCGCCTTTCACACCGGAGGACATTCTAAAACTCTTCAGATATATCGTAAAGTGGAGTGACTGTGCGTGTTTGTGGGTGAATGCAGCAGGCAATTTGCAGACAGCAAGAGATGCCCTTGGAACATATGAGTCAGCATCTTCTGGAGAAGAGAAACGTTGTGGGGAACAAGGAAAAAAAAAAGAGATGCATTCATTATAAGTCACATATCATTCTATGTGGTGTTGGCCAAGCTCAGTTGGTAGCACTCTTTCCTGAGCTAGAAGGTTATAGGTTGAAACTCCACATCGGGGTATTTGAACACACAGAGTCTAGGCTGAAACTGCAATGAAGTTGCTGCATTGTTGGAGGTGCTGTTCTTTGGATGAGATGTCAAACTGAGGTGCTGTCTGCCTGGTTAGATAGACAATAAAGATCCCATGGCACTAGAATTATTATAAGGATTATGTGTAAAATCTGACGTGTGCTCATAGATAAATAGCTTCCAATGTATGAATATACAATTGTGTATCATATTAAATAACAACAAAAATTACATTTGTATAGCGCCTTTCATGGCAGGAGGACATCCCAAGGCAAAATAACAATTTCTCCACAAAATACGTGGGCTTTTAAAAAAACAGGTTCCACTTTAAAACTGAATTTTAGAATTTTATATCATATCAAAATTTAGAATCTTATATCATAGAAACGTCTGCAGGGCTATGGGGTAAGAGCAGGAAAGTGGGATGAGTTGGATAGCTCTTTCAGGCACAGCACGATGGGTCGAAAGGCAAAATGGAAATTCCACTCTGCTGCAAATCATAATACACCACAATCAGAAGAGCGGAATTTCCATTTTTATGTATACATTTGGAATTAATTATTTTAATATTTTAAAGTTTATTACTCTGATACTTTGCTATTTAAAATCCTATGATTTCCTTTCAATGAATGTATTTCATCTAAAGATGAAAAAACACTTCTGGATGACTGAAGAAGGCAAACCACTCTTCAGTGAGGCTGGTCTCCTTTAGTGTTCTGTCTATGCAGCACTATAATATTAAATGTAAAGTTGCACTGATGCAGTAACTGTATGACTGCAGGTATATGTGGTTTGAGATTGCTCTCTGCCCCCGTCTGAGCATTGTGCTCCGCCACTATCAAGCGCTCTTGGATGCTACCCTGCATGAGGGGCGTTATATAAATGCAAGTTGTTGTTGTTGTTACTGATCCAACTGTCGCCTGACCACTTTAAGGAGATGATCTCTTGCAGTTTGGGATTCACACCACCTGCATATTAAGGCCCTTTCCTTTTACTAAGTACAGAACAGTACGAAGTTAGCAGTGGAATTCAGTGCTACCAACTTACTGTGTAAAGCTTGTCAGAGTGTCAAATTGCAACCCATAGTATAATTAGGGTGTACTGCTGTCCAAACTGATTGCACAGTGCTAATCTAAAGTGAAAGTATCCTTTCTGCACATCTATCTTTTCTGCAGGACAAAATATTTAAGACTTACTACCACATTTATAGTATTTCATGTCATATAATGCCTCAACACAAAATGCTCGGCACTTATCTTGAAAGACATTTTTATTGGTAAAGGTTTTATGCAACAGTACTATGAAATGTTAAAATCATCATCAACATTTAATTTGATATAACAATTTCAGGTCATAAGAATAAAACCTTGTTACATGTTAGACAGATTTTCAGAACCATCGATTGTTTTTTTATTTCTTAATGTTGAAAACAGAATTTATAGATGGTTATCTACAGTTACACATTTGCAGGAATGCAATGCATTCAAGGCTCTCCAGCATCTGCTTGAGGTGAAAAAAATACACTGTTCAATATTTTACTGATGCAAAACCACTTGGAAAGTCATGAAAACAAAACAATGCCAGAATCTGCTCATGAGGAAGTGACCTGCAGGCCTTGCAACAGGTCTGTATATACAGTACATCACTACAAAAACACAATCACTACTGTTCGACAATTATTGTCAAGCCCTTTGAGACATTTTGATAAGTGCTGTATGAAATGCAAGGATGGTTATTATTTAATAATAATTATTATTATTCATAATAATCATAATGCCATTCTTTAAATTTTTATGGCAAGGCACATTTACAGAGGACGGAGCTAAATACTGTATCTAAAAACAAAGACTGGTTGATATATTAATCAACTGAATTATGCGTGTGTTGGAGTTGAAATTCCTCAAACACACCCACACCCTCCCAGCACTGTTCACAATGGATGTGCACAGGAGCCAACTGCACTGGCCTTTGGGATCACAGTGTCAAACTGTAGGTCAGCAGATAACTGATAAGAGCATAACTCTGATTGTCTGGTTTAGTTGAGCCAGTACCGCACTAATCGGTAGCTGAATGCTACAAGCCAGACAAACATTCAACGGATAGTGTGGGAGGCTTCGGGACAAAACCATTGTGAACCGTGTCAGGGGATGTTGGGAGTGAAGGGGTGGTGGTGGTGTATTGGATCTCTATTACACTTGTGGGCCAATAATTAACATGTTGACTGGTTGTTTTTCTCACGGATGTGTTAGTTAGTACCAAGGCTGTCAATTAACATATCACATTCAACAATTTTCACCCCAGCATATGCACAAGTGTAACTTTGAGCTTTGCTGACTTTATATTCCATCTCCCATCCAGACTCACTCCTATCGTCACGCTTCCTCCTGAGACGTGATGGATTGTAGAACTCTTTTTAATTTGTTTTACTGCATGTAATGGGGCAAAAGAGAGATGTGATATTGACTGTGTAACATTCTTTGTCTATAAAAACAGAAGTCGCTGGGAACACTCAGCAGATCAGGAAGCATCTTTGGAGAGAGGGAAATGAGTTACCGTTTCAGAACTGTTCTGACGAAAGGTCATCGACCTGAAACATTAACTCACTTTCCTCTCTCCATAGATGCTGCCTGACCTGCTGAGTGTTCCCAGCGACTTCGGTTTATATTTCAGATTTCCAGCATCTGCAGTAGTTTGCCTTTTATACTTTGTATATACTCGGTCAAATGTTATCGGTGAAAACTTCACAGCCCAATAATGTAACTGACTGACTGGAATGAAATGGATTCCATGATTAATGATCATTGTCATACATTCTAAGATAGCAAGCTCAGTCACTCCATGCTATTGTGTTTTGTGCTTTTGAAGTAGCTATTTAGAGACAATAAGAGAACAGAGTTCTATGCACAGCTCTGCAATACAATACAATTTACATTTATATAGCGCCTTTCATGTCGGGAGGATGTCTCAAAGTGCGTTACAATGCTGGCTGGGAACCCAAGCCAGAGGGGTATGGAGGAAGGGAGGGGAAGTTGAGAGAAAGCACAGTCGTAAATCTTAAGGCATAATCAAAGAGGTAAATATTAAGGCAGGCTTTAAAAGTGGTGTGGGTGGGGGTGGTCGAAGGGAATCCAGAGAGCAGAAACAGAATGGCTGAAAGTTCACCTACCAATCTTTGGGCAGATTGAGTGGGAAAAGTGATGTGAAAGCAGGCCAGTGTTCACTGAGTAATAGGACATGAAGAGGCTTTGATCCAGTGATGCCTTGAATTGGAACTTTAGACCATCCATGTCTCCGTTCACAATCTCACTTGAACCAGGTTTCATGTCACATCAGTGTACACAGGATCTCATCTCTGTTCTCAGTTAACATGCAACCAACAGCTGAGACACAGAGTGGCCAAGGGTCACTGATAAGCAAACAAACATCTGGAGCCTCTGTCTATGGCTTGGTGAGTAAAGGCACTGGCTAGTGAGCACTGGGCAATCTTCAACGAGAAAGTTGCAGATTTGAATCACCTCAGCCAGGAGTCCAAGTTTGGCTTTCAAAACCTCCTGTCTTTAGGTGTATATTTGTGGATGTCAGTGAGGACAGGATAAGGCTCATACTTGAGTATTTCAAGAACCTGCCAACATTCACTGCCCAGGTTGTATGTAAGTGGGTATTTGAGTGAGGTACTGGAGTGTGAATATAGCAGATGACAAACTGGTAGGAAAATAAAATTATGATTGTGCGATAAGGAATGTGGTTTTAAAATGCAATATTTACAAACTGGATTTCTTGTTTTAATTGCCACTTCTGGTTTGCGAATTTCTTATTGTTGGACCTGCAAACAGAGAATTGCAATCCCGTTTCTAGAAAGTGTAGGAAATTGCCAATGAGCAAGCCAACTTGGAATTCACGCTTCAGCATTTTCAAACCACCCAATCAATCCAATATTCGCAAACCTGAAATAGCAATTCATACAATAAATCTGGTTTATGAGGATTGCATTTTAGACCCTAACATGCTTCCTTTCCAGTGATCAACACGCAAGATATATTATAGTATAAAACGTGAATGCAAAAACATAAACAAAACAAAGCAATCTCACTGCACAGCAATCATCAAAAGTAAAAATGAGTAGTAATTTACTGCAGTTGCTTATGCCAGTTATCTTGCATGTCAATAACATTAAGTTATCTGCTGGCTCTGTATCACCATGTTTCGGTGCAAATCAGCACTCAGTCTGTGCAAACTTATGCAGATAAAAGGCCCAAAATTCCAACACAATTTTCTCTTAAAATTTCCCATTACTCGGAATTTTCTGGATTTTTTTAAAACACAATGGTTTCACAGGCAAGAACAAGGTAGAATTTCGGGCTTAATGTTCTGAAAGCTGTCTTGTTGGCTTCGTATTGACATCACAAGTATGCACCTGGAGACTTATAATGAACATGTTAGAATATAACATGAACATTGAAGAAGTTGCTTTGTGATGGCTCTGCATCTGGTCTAAGTGGTGTGAGACAACCTTCGCACCTACGTTAAATCACAATCATCTGACATTGCTGATGGAATACTGGAGCTAGATTTTGCATTGATGCAGCACTATTTGTACATCAGATTGATGCAAAAACCTGCTGCATAACAGCCCTATTAATGAATCACTTGCTTAATGTCATTTTAAAAATAAACATTGCTGACAGGGTGTAACAGACATAATTTCACTATATAAAAGATGATCATAAATTTCTTGTTCCTACAGCAAATGGAGGGGGATAATTATGAAATTCTGTGTAACTTTACCTGGCTTTACAACAAGAGATGAAACAGCACAAGTGAAATACGATTGTCAATAGCAATATTCTTCAATCCAATGTATCTTAGATTCAATAATTCATTATTAATGCCCTGAAGCCTGCTCTATACAAAGGAAGTTGTTAAAAAAATCCCAATAAATGTTTTGCTGATAACTTTGCACATGATTTATATCGAATTTTGATGACAAACTCACTATTTCTACTCAGTGATGTAGCAGGTAGCATATTTATTGGGTGGTTTTTAACTGCTACACATTTCTGTTAAAAAATTAACAATTTACCACAGGTATGTAGGCTAATAAACAAGGAATGGAACCCAAAAAAATATTTATTTTCGTAAAAAAGATAACGATTTATACTCACATTAGAATTAATTACCCTGAATAAAATAATCCCTTTATAAAAAAAAGCTTGCTTTAGAAAAAGATTAAAGCTCATCCTTCGACTAAGACATTCTTTTTTTGCACATCATTCAGGATCAATCCTATTGTCATTCCGAACTTGGGCAAAGGAGGCAAAGTGAAAGCAGTTCTTATACCTGGCCACAGACTGAACCATAAAAATTAAGTTCTAGATACTTATATTTGTATTTGCCAGTCCAGGAAGATAACAGCATTAAGTGCCACACTAGATTTAAGGTGCAAAAGCAGGCAGTGACTTTCCTTCCCTGTACTATATACATATTCACATTAAAAGAATATAAAAAATATTTACGTTTTGCTATGCAGTTCACAATTTCTCTGCTGTAGCAAGGTTTGGAAGGCGCTGAAAGTTGCATTGGTCCTTTCTGAATTCTCTTTCTGAGTCCTTGATGAGACAAAGCTCAGCAACGTTGTTTTTCGATAAACAAACAAGTGCAACAGGAAAACCAATGGTCATCATAAAAATGTTGTCCTGAGTTAAAAATTGATGATCTGGAGGTGGCAGTTCAGATAAAGAACCAAATGATATCCAGTGCTGCAGCACACTTTCTATTACATACAAATAGTCAAATTATGGTCTGCAAAGTCGCTTTATTACAGTGTGCCTTCGGCCCAGTAGACTTTACCAGAAGAAATCTACCCATGGGCTCAGCATTTCTTGCCTCCAGTTAAATCCGATGTTTTCATGATGACAGTCGCACGCTTCTCAGGTCCACGCTGTTTGACAGAGGCTTGTTGTGATGGGGTAGGTGACACAGAGGCATTAGCTAGGTCGGTCCATGCATTGGTATAAAGTGTTTCTGGATCAGATTCAATGACAGGAGCTTTGTTGTCACCGATGCTAGAAGTCACAGAAGACACAGTGGTGCTTGGATTGAACACACTGTTCAAACCCACGTTACTGAGAAACTCCTTCCCTTCAATGTTGCTCTGTTGCCATTGTGTCTGATCTTGGTTTGTTTTCTCATTCATCTATGTAAAAGAAATGACAAAGAACTAAAGTTAATACAATTATAAAAAAGCTCTTGAAGACAAAATTGGGTTTCAAATGTCAGTTGCGTACAAGTCATAGGCTTGAACGTAACAAATATTAATTGATAAATAAAAAGAATTCTGGCAATCTGGCAAAATGATAATATTCAATATCATCCTGTAATGTTTGTGCTTGTTTTATTATTATGATTTGTGAAATTCATATCTATTTTCTTTAAATCTCTGTTTCCAAAAGACCTTTGAAAGCAAGGCCATGGAGGCTTTTGAAGGTGAGTATGAGGATCTTAGAATTGATCTGGTAGGGATAGGGAGCCAGTGGTAACAGGCAAGCATGTGCATGATGGGAGAGGATAGGAGAGGGCTGTAGAGTTTTCTAATTGTCTGAAGTTTGTGGAGAATGGAGCTGGGGAAGGCCACTGAGCACAGCATTGGAAAAGTCTGGAGATGACAAAAGCATGAATGAGGGTTCTGGCTGGGTTAGTATGAGTAGTAATAAATGAAATACAATACAAAATTACATTTGAATAGCGCCTTTCATGTCGGGAGGATGTCCCAAGGAGTTGGACTGTCAGGGATTTTGATCCAAGCTGGGGTGGGGGGCAGGAGGATCCGGGAGGGTGGAGGGGAGGGAAGGTAGGAAGGTGGCTGAAGGCATGGTTGTAGAGGAGGGACTTGAGACGTGCCTTGAAGGAGGCAAGGGAGGGTGGTTGCAGCCTGTCTTTAAGAATGGATAGAAAATTTTAATGGTTCACAACAGATTTGATAACACATGCAATTTTTTTTTAAAAAATGCATTCTTCACCCCGCTCCTCAAATTCATATGAATTATGAAGAGATGGTGAACTGCGAAGAGATTGGTCTTCAACTATCAATGCAGTTCCTTGTTTGGCCACTAGGAGATCCAATGGCAATCCTGGTACATATATTCTGTCTCTTCAGTCCAGGATGTCATCTAGGCTCAATGCATCAGTAAACTCACCCTCTGGAAGGGAATATTAACAGTAGCTGGATTCAAGCTGTATTTTATATTTGAGGCACACTGCACTGCTGATCACCTCTTCCCCCACAGGAGAGCAACATTTTCAAATACTGGAGGCACTAAACCCAGACTAACGCAACTTTCTCTTTTACTTCAAAGACACATTCATATTTTACTGACCTCAGCATATTCTTCATTGGATGCAACGCTATCCGTTTCACTTTCTGTGAAATAAACAAAAGTGAAAACAAGTTGATCAAGCGAATAGATCATTCGCCTTTGCTAACAGTATCATTTTGAACATCACAACTGATAATAATTATAATAATCCTTGCATTTGATATAGAGTCTTGCGTTTCTCCCATAAAATACACAGCCAATATACTTTACAGTATATTCTGTGAAGCGCTTTGGGATGTCTTGAAGACGTGATAAGGCGTTATATCAAATGCAAGGATTATTAATATTATTATCACGTCTTCAAGACGTCGCAAACCACTTTCAGAATATACTGCAAAGTGAATTAACTGTATATGTTGAGCCAATTGCTCACAGCAGTGTCCCACAAACAGTAGTGGATTAAGCGATCAAATTATTATGATCANTTTTTTTAAGGACTTATTATCTCCAGAAAAGTGATCCACCAATCGACTAACAACCTACTTCCTACTTACTGCTAGGTAAACAGAGGCATGTGGAGTAAGGAAACTTGCCTAACTTTTCATCCTGCCCTGGAATCAACCCAGGATCTCTCGCTTGCGAGGCAAGTGCTCTAACCATTAAGCTATAGGATTCACATACTTTATATGCTGTAAATCACACCAGTAATCAACCTCATATTGATTTAGCGCATTTCATGTCAGAAGGACGTATCAAAAGGATTTCACAGGATGTACTGTAAAGTGTAGTGACTGTGTAATTTGTAACTTTGTACAAACTGTGAAGAGATTCAGCAGCCAATTTGTACACAGCAAAGTTACCACAAACAGCCATGGAGTGAGTGGCCAATTTTATTTGGAGGATTGTTGGCCAGGACACTGGGACAAAACCCCTTCTCTTTTCAGATTGTGCCACTGGATCTTTAACGTCCAACTGAACAGGCAAACCAGACCTAAATTTAGCATCTCATCTGAAGAGCACAACCTTCCAACAATGCAGCACACACGTCGACTATCAGTCTACACTTGTGAGTTCAAAGTCCTGACTTGGAGATTAAACCCACAGTCTTCTAACTCAAAGGCGAAAGTGCAACCAACTGATTAAAGCTGGCCACACCTGTAGGAAGGTGAACATTCATTTATCGAAAACAAGCAGCTTTAAAAGTTTTCTGGGGCATCAGTCTTATTATAAAGCTATATTTATACTATAAATATATGTGCATTTAAGTCTCTGTTATAATAAATATGAGTAAGGTTAAAAACTGGCCACACAGATTCCTCACATCTCAACACAAACACAATGTTGAACAATTTTTAACTTATGTTTTTGTAAATGCAATCTGTTTGAGTAGGAGTTTTGCCCAATATTTCCAAACAACCTAAGCTAGACTTGAAGAAAAACTTCATAGCATTAATGCCAAACATTTTATTAGCAGTTATATCTGATTAGAATAATTGTTGTTCTTAAAAAAAACAATTTTGTTTCTCAATTTCTCTCCCTTCATCGCTGCTGTTCTCCATACAGTCAGTCAATTATGCGGTACTCATCTGGAATATAAAGACCGGCACATATTGGTTGGATCGAGTGACCTATTTCCGTGCTGTACATTATTTGTAATCATTGTAATCATAAGTGCTCAATGGGTTCTTCTGTCACCAAAATGTAAATAGACCTTATAGTGGTAGCACCTAAGAAACTACGTTTGCATTTGTAAAACAAATGTGCGGTAGCAAATGGGAGAATCTAGGTGCAATATGACTTGAAAAAAAGTACAATGGGGTCTAAAAAGTGCTCTAACAGCATTACCACTACATAAAGTAAAAGTGCCTCCAGCGTAAGTAGAAGTTGCTCCATTAAACCCATGTACAGCATAGTCTTGAGACTGCAGCTCTACTAAGGTCACAGGACTGAGCTGAAATGCCAGTATTCTGCACTGCTCACTGTAATTCCATCCCAGTGCCCCTCTGACCCCCTTCCTCCCCTCTTTCAAGGCAAGTCTTACCATTTGAGACGTCCTCCCAGGCGAAAGGCACTGTATAAATGTAAATTATATTGTATCATTCTAAATGTAGGGTGTTCCATGAAGAAAACGCTGTTTATGTTGGAAAGGCTCTTGCCAGCAGCCACACACACAGTTGTGACACAGCCCAGTACGTTTAGACCCCAGTTTAAAAACACTGATTTTCTCTAACGGTTGTCCCTCCCATCCCATTGAGTTTTTGATTGTTTATCTCAATATATAACTCACGATTTTTCCCAGCCAACAATCCCCCAGGTAAAATTAGTCGTTCACTTTGTAGCTATTTGTGAGACATTGTTGTAGGCAAATTGGTTGCTGCATTCACCTACAAAATGTCACTACACTTCATAGCAAAATCACGTGAACCACTTTGGGATGTCATCCCGATATGAAATGGTGCCATATCAAATGCAAGGATTATTATTATCATTATTTGGACCAACAAGTTTCAATACGGAATGTTGCCTGTGCCTCAAACTCTTCACCCAGGTCTGTGGAAGAAACACAACCAACTACAGCAATGTCAGGTGCCCAGTGTCAAATACATAAATAAGGCCATCTGTAACCTCAGGTCAAATGGTAAATTTACTTTGTGCTGAAATGGGTGAACCCAGCTTCTGTCAATGTCCCTTTCGTATTACTGTATGCTTCACTACTTCTTTAGCCTCTGAGACGACGTCCGGCATGGAGGGCGCTATATAAATCCAAGTTGTTGATGTTGTGTTTAGCCAATCAGGTGTATAATGTGCTATGTGTAAACCACAAGTAAACTGCATGTAAGCAGGGAGAATTTTATGTGTCCTTATTTATATATTTAAAAACCAATGAAAAGGACTGGTGACTGATTTCGTAATTAATAAATCCTTTTTATTGACCATCTACAAAATTATCGCTTACCTGTTGTTCCCTCTGTACACATGAGTTTACAAGTAGCGCATAACAACAACAACTTGCATTTATATAGGGCCTGTCGCACAGGGTAATGTCCCAGAGTGCATAATAGACCCTATAGTTGTAATGTTATTTCCCTGAAATGAAGTGCTTTGCTTAACGCAAGAAGTACTATTAGTAAGCAATCTTCCTGTGTTGATGAACAATTGGAACACACAAGCCTTTGTTTTCCTCCTGGATGAGTGAATTTGGCAAAAAATAATGCAATACCGTGATATTATTACTGGTGGTAATTAACACATCATTGAAAATTGTGGTCCAATCCAATTGCTAACCCCTCTCCCCCTCCATCTTTACAGATTGGTTGAGCCTCAAGCCCCCGGGCACCACTATTGTTTCCCCTCATGTTTCAGTACCACTCCACGGGGCTGCACTAACTATGGGGGGGCAGCCAGAGTCTTTGAACCATCCATTCTATCAAAATCACCCGAGCGCCCATTGTATATGTGCAGACCCATGCAGTGAGTGTGGTCAGGATTTTTGACCAGGGAAGGGGTGGAAGGGAATGGGAAAAAAGAGCACCACTCTTTCAACTACATCCTCACCTGACATCAATTTTCCATGAGTGATAACTGAGTGTCAAACAGGAATAGAAACCGTGTGTGTTGGTTTCCCTTAGCATAGGAATTTGAAGCATGCTGTAGCACCCTCAGTGCCACATAGCTGTGATAAGCAAGCTTAGCATTGAGCACAAATCAAACTTACTGCACTGTGGAGCTCTCAGTAACAGCTGCTAATTGCTTTGCACAAATTAAGTTTGGTCTGTGTTTCTTTGAGACGTCTCAATGACATGATGAGGCGCTATATCAAATGCAATGATTATTATTAATCCATTTATCTATCAGAGGAACTGTGCAGTGTACTGATTTGAGATCCAGACCACTGGAGCTATTGCATGTTTTTTTTCAGAAGCAGTTTCTGTGCAATGTCTGTAATCTTGTGACTATCACAAAATTGTAAGTGATCACAAATGTGCATAACTATTTCAATAAATTAGCTGGCAGCAATAAAGGGATTATAAATATAAGACCAACACCAACCTGCATAGGAAGAAACCGGGGAGATCTGCAATGGGTATAGCTGGCTTGTGCTGACAGGCTGATCTTCACTTTCTGTGGTCACTTCTACCACTTGGCATATATCTGGCGGATTGCTGACAATCATGGGTTCATCCATTATACTTTGACTTGGAGAGCACCCAACTTCTTAAAAGGAATCACATTGTAACAATTGGTCACAGTAAATGATCTTGCACTATGTACAGGATCAAGAATATAGTCGTGCCCAGCATTTGGCAAAAAAAAATCACCCCTGGACTCATCCCCTTTTTGCTGAGAAAAATAATAATATGCTGAATTCTCTTAACTAAATTCCCAAATGTTGCTGATATGATAAAACAGTTCTTCAAACAGTACTTTTTGACAACTATTTACAGATTGACATGAGTGTAATCTTAGAATCCAATGGAATTTAGGAGTCTCATTTAATTTTTTCTGCATTACAATTTTTTTTGAAACAAAGATAAAATATCCAGTTTGTAATGTAGCATTGGAATCAATAATGCAAGTTGTATAAACCATGTGCCTTATCAGTACAGTATGGAATTCCATCACCATGCTGCTATTCAAGATCACCACATACTGAGCACCTGAACCCATGTGCTTTCAGCAGCAATTGCTTTCGATTCCTGCTTGTTTGTTTGTAGCTTTGTGTCCTTGTGGGAGCAACACCAATTGACACAGAAATTGAAACAATTAAACAAATAAACAACATTACTTTACCAAAAATGTCAGTTTGCCAAAATAAAACCTAAGCCTCATGTCAAAAAAAATCTAAACACTCATTCTCTCTTATTTACAAAATGTTGCCTATTTCCTGCAACATGTTTTATCAAAGACATTTGAAGATATAAGTTAATAAGCTGTTATGTACATTAAAACAATGTGCTTTGTTTTGGGGATAAAAACATGATATTCCTAACAGAGACATCAACCCGACTGGGAACTATGCTCCAGCACACATAAAAGTAGAGAGTGTTAAGAGTGTGTTCGTCTACAAAATATACAGTCACTTGAAAGCATATCCTGTCAAGCGTTTTGAGACATTTTGCTGATGTCAATGATACCATATCAATTGTAAAGATTATTATTAGTTCCTACTGGTGGATGCATCTCTATTTGCATATTGTAAGCATCACATTTTAGACCTACATTGACAGATTGCTCACCTATAATGTTGTCCACAGTGCTATGAACTTGAGCCTCCTCTTTCACGACAATATTCAAGGATGTGTAAATGCCATTTCTCAACACGTCATTATCTTCAAAAGGAAAATTCGGTCCTTTCCACTATACAATAAAAAAAAATTCTGGTTAAAATAGCTATGAGCTTTCCCAACCAACAAATCCAAAGTTATCACATTCTTGTTAACTTAAAAGAAATATCTGTAGATAAATTGTGAATCCGCTATGTAATTCCCTATGTATTGGGAACCTCCTATGTATTTTTTAGTCCTATTTACCCAAATGTCCAAATATCAAGTTCTGTCTAAATTCCCAAATGTTGCCAAAAAGATGCTGATCAGAGCCTTGGGACGTCCCCCCGACCTGAAAGGCGCTATACAAATGTAATCTTGCTGTTGTTGTTGTTGATCTGATAAACAGTAGTCCAAAGAATACTTTTTGACAACTATTTACAGATTGACCTGAGTGCAATCTTATATCCAGAGGAATTAACTTGGCTTGTTTATTTTTTCCTGCATTATGTGTTTATTGAAACACAGATAAAATATCCAGTTTGTATTGTAATATTGGAATCAATAACTCGAGTTGTGTAAACCATGTATAAACACTGATGGAGAGATGGAATTACAGAGGACATTAATTATGCAATTAACAACCAATTCGGATGATTCCTTAATCATTCTCTCTGTGCACATGTGTTCACACAACACACAATGGGTAATGGAAACAATGGTTTTGTTAACAAATGAAAAAGGAATTGCTACTGCCTTATAAAATGTTACAAGTAAATGTAAAAATAACTGGTCTTTTCATTACTGAAATTATCTTTCTTTCTTCACTACTCTTGCTGGTGTATTTCCTTTTAAGGCTTGGTCCTTCACCTAAATTTTGAATAAAATGATACCTTAACAAGCCCTTATGTTCACTAGCACACCCTTTTCACATTCTCCTGAGTGTTCGAAAATACCAGTGCAATGAATCTCATCAGAACAATTAAACCCTTATCTGTACATTTAAAAGCATCACCTTTAGAACATGATTTTATGGAGCAGATAAAACGATAAAAATAAGGAATTAGAGTGTTGTGTGTATTAAATAAAAGATGCAACACTGGATCCTAATTCTCTGTAGATTCAAACCGTCTCTGTTT
The DNA here is from genome assembly GCF_018977255.1 of Callorhinchus milii. NCBI lineage: Eukaryota > Metazoa > Chordata > Chondrichthyes > Chimaeriformes > Callorhinchidae > Callorhinchus > Callorhinchus milii. Next base: position 57,394,970 of record NW_024704742.1, on the reverse strand, counting down.
CGGGCTCTGAATACAACATAGGCCCTGCATCAGCAAAACAAAAAAATTTGGGCATAATTTTACCTTCGCTGGTTTGCTCGTTTCTTCCTTTTCCACCTTTGCTTTCTTTCCTGTGAGCAACAGTCACATTTAAGTAACACAAAAGGTAATGACTTAAACACTGGTGGATCTGAGCATGGCTAACTGCTGGCATTTTGAGGAACTGGCTATGCAGAAGTAATTTAATTTAAATATAAATCCTCAACTCGGATAAATAACTTGACGAAATTCAAACGTATTTTGAAGCATACACAAAACTGATCATCATTTCTCTGTTCTGTAGAATCAAAAACAGCTCTCGGAAATAAAGTACATAATCAGTTAGTTTTACAGTGGTACAAAGTACAAACTAGAGTGATTTATTGCTGTTGGTTTTTAGTTTAACTATTATGAAAGGTCCAAACATGGGCGCAAGGATGATTTTGAGACTTGACACTTTATCTAAATTATGAAAAGAAGGTCACAGAATCCAACTATTTATGATTAGAACCGTAGAAATTTACAGCACAGAAGAAGGTCATTCAACCGATTCAGTCTGTGCTGACTCTTTAAACGCAGTCACACCTATTTACCTATTTTTCTCCCACTTCTGTGATTATAATCTAGATTATATTTAATAATCTAGATATAAGCAAATGATTTACCTGTGATTGCAGAACAAGACACCACTGAAGTAAAACAAATATGTTGAGTGAAACTTGCAGCATGGAGTGGAAGAATTTCTCCATATGATTTTATGCAGTGGATAAGACGATAAAAATAAGGACAAAGTAGTGGTTATGTGGAATTAAACAAGACCTTTAACTCTTAAAACCCCACAGGCAAGTTTGCTGATCTGAGCACAATCGTTGTGTAGAACATGTGGAGGTTAATGATAGGTTTACTTGTTCACAGTTTCCACTTTCTGTTTCTGCTCCAATTTCTTTGTTTCCAGGGTCTGTGACTCTTCCGCTTGCCCCTCACTAACTTCTTCCTTGGAGTAAGTTTTCTCTCTGGCCAGGCTCAAATGTCATCTGCTCTATACACTAACAGTGGAGCAGGAAAACACAGTGAGGTCTGGGCTGCACTGACAGACTGCCCCCAATCATAATGTGTCAACAACAACTTCACGTGGGTCGGGTCACGGAGCCTATATCTCACCTAAATTTCACCCACTTTTAACACTATGTGGAGAAGAGCCAGGTGAGTGAATGCAACTGAGAGGGTTAAAATAAAACATACAAGACAAAAAGAGAAAATAGGAAAAAAAAACTTAATAAATGTGTGTGGGGTGGGGAGGGAGGAACACAGACTGATTTCAACTGATTTGTTTTATAATAATAATAATCCTTGCATTAAATTACAAATCAGTATTTATTTTAGTAGTTCAAGTTTATTGTCACAGTAATAAAGCTACAGGGATGATTGAGTAGCGTTATTGCTATATTAGTGAATCTTTCAACATGACAATGCATGATCTCAGGAAATGAGAAGTAACAAACCACTAAAATTTGACTCACATTTTAAACCATTGGTCAGACAGCCTCCACGTAATCACATCTGGGGGCGCATTGTGAAATATATCTATTTTAAAAGTGTTTATTTTATTCAGTACCTTTTTTAAATGGTTTCTCGGTTGCTGGTAGCATTCGGTATACTCTGTATGCGTTGCTCCCCTTTTTGATGCTCTTGTCCTTGACTTCTTCTATGTCAGGTAAAGAGTTCATAGCACAGCGGAAGTTGGCTTTCCATGTTTTTGGATCAGCTTTGTCTTTCTCGTGGTGGTATTTTCCTTTCCAGGGCAAGAAAGGAGCAATGTTTTAGCACTTGAAAAGCATTGTACGAATTGACTGCCTTGTTTGCCTACAAAATGCACAGTCACTATACTTTACAAGTTTACGGTAAATCTAGTGAAGGACATCCTCTTGCTCAGGAGTCAAGGCTGATAATTATTTGAATGCTTTCATCTTGGTGAAGTGAATTCCCGCTGTTCTCAGCCAGCCTGTTGCCCAAACCTCAATATGTCGGATGCATCTTGGGACATTGGGGGACAGGGGTGAATTATATAGACCATTAATACAAGTGGTGGAATTATATATTATAGTATCTGTTACATAAAGGCTAGATTGGTATTCTATATAACACTCAGACTTTACTGGCAGGAATATTGGCGGGTGAGGGGAAAAGTTGACAAAAGGATTTTAGGCAGATTTTGGAAGCCCGAGAGACAGTGAGCAAGGTGGAGGGAGTTCAGATAATCCAGAGAATTGGGGCAAAGTAGCTGAAAGCTCATCCACTGATGGTGGGGGAGAGCGGGCTGAGAGCTTGAAGAAAGCAAGAGTTGGTGGAGCAAAGGTTTGGAATGGGATCACGAGGGATAGCAGAGGAAGGATGGGGCAACACGGTGAGGTGTAGTAACCGTGTATTTACTGAAAAATTCCACAGAACTAAGAAATCTTAGCCTCCTGGTTAGAGCAGCATCTAGTGGCAAAGTAATACTATTTTTCAAATAACAATTTGTTAAATTTGTTAAATAATCATTTATTAAATAATCCTTGCATTTTTCCTTATTTGTTTCTTATCACAGTTGAAATGTCACAAATCACTTAATAGGATTTATTATAAAGCACTCCGAGACGCTACTCTGCATGAATATAAAAGTATGTAATTGTTGCTGAAGTGCAGTGCATTATTTATAGGTAAATGCAACATCCAATTTGTGCATAGAAAAGTCCCCAAAACAGTCATGAAATGAATGACTAGTGTTATCAGGGGAATTTGTTGGCCAGGACATCGGGAAAAGCTCCCTTCCCTTTTCAAATAGTACCTATAGGATTTTCAACATCCACCTGAACAGGCAGACAGTACTCGGTTTAACGGCTTATCCCAAAGGAAGGTATCTCTGGACAATGGAGTGCTCCCACCAGCACTGCACTGGAGTGTCAGTCTAGATGATCAGCTGAAAGTCACCACGTGGGGCTTGAACTCACAACCTTCTGACTCAGAGGCGAGGGAACTGAGACCTATTAATGTAAATGAACTGTTTCTTGTCTCGGATTTCTCTACCTGTGTGAATCGCCCAGTTTTTAAATAGAGGAGCATCCTTTTCTACATCCCAGCCATGTCGTGCAGCATGCATCCACGGAATCTGAAAAATCTTCTGTTCCTGCAATTAGGAATACGACGCACGGGTTAATGAAATCATATCATAGGAAAGATAATCTTACCACGGATCGACCGATGGAATGTTTGTGTCCATATCCTACTTTCAAAAAGCCTCTGTATAATAATATTATAATAATAAATAATAAATAATCCATGTATTTATTTTGATGCATTTCATTCCACATCAGGAGGATGTCTTAAAGCGCTTTACAGGACTTATTGTAAAGCGTAGTGACTGGATTTTGTGGATGAATGGTTATAGAATTGGATCCAATAAGACAATCAAAAGTCAGTGTTCAGCACCACCAAATACACTTAAACAAATTGACGTCTATGTTGATGTGATATTGTCACTGGTGATAATAATCACGTTGAAATGAATAAAATGTGCAAAATCTGGTTAAAAGCTGGCAATCGCTATCATTGGCCAAGGGAAAGGGGTGGAGGTAGTCAGGTCCTGTCTGGCTGTTCAGGTGAAGGTTAAAGATCCCATGGCACTATTAAAAGAGAGAAGAGAGTTTCTCCTTGTTCCTGGGCAACAATCCCCCAAATAAAATTGGTCACTCACTCCATGGCAGTTTGTGGGACATTAGTGTGCGAAATTAGCTGTCGCATTTCGCCCACAAAATACACAGTCAATCCACTTTATAGTATATCATGTGAAGTGCTTTAAGATGTCTCAGTGACGTAATAAGGTGCTATATCAAATGCAACAATTATTATTACTATTATTAACTACTTTGGACCTCTTGACCAGAACTGGTAATCCAAAATCCACATCAGAGATCTCTTTAGCAAGAATGACTTGACAGGATCATTTACTAAAAGTTAGTTACAATTTAAGAAGAAACTGAATCTTTTCCCTGTATCAAAAAGATTGAGAAACTGATAGGGAACTTGCCAAAACTCCAATGCAGTGATGGTGGGGTGTTGTTGCATAGTCGGAGGTACCATCTTTTGGATAAAACTGCCTGTTCAGGTGGATGTTAAAGATCCCGTGGTACCATTAGAAAGGGGAAGAGAATTATCCCGGTGTCCTGGCCATTAATACCCCAAATAAAATTGGTCATTCACTTTGTGACTTTTGTGGGACATTGCTTTGCGCAATTGTGCTGCTGCATTTGCCTACAAATACACAGTCAGTCCATTTCATAGTAAAATGCTGTGAAGTGCTTTGAGACGTCCTTCTGACATAATAAGGTGCTATACCAAATGCAAAGATTATTATTATTATTAATTAAATGGATGCAGGGAGGAATGTGCCAATGGGTCGGGTTGACCTGATTCTGCCAATGCTCTAGATCTCCCCTTATGACCTGTCTCTTTACGAAGTCAGGAAGTTTAGGTTCAAGCCCTGATCTATATGTATCCACCTACTGATGACCAGATTTGTTTTAATTTATCTAAACCAGGTTTCTGCTCACAATCACAATTCCAACAGTCCCTTCAGATGGAACAAAAAGAACTGTCCATCCTCACTGGCTTTGAAAGTTACAGAAACTTGTGGATGCAGTAGAACTTTTACCTTGTTTAGCCATTTTAGACCAGGTATTTTATTTGAATTTATTTGCTCTTCCAACCACGGTCGCATACGCATTCTCTCCACCGGCATTATTACCTGAGAACAAAGAGAGCAAAAGAGATGTTTAATATTGTTTTAGCAAAAAATGCCAACAGCAACAACATTTACAAATATAGAGTGTCTATCACTTTGGGAGGACATCTAAACTTTAATTTTGGCAATATACTTCTTTTGCACACAAAAAATCTATACTTAATTATGATATGTGTTTTACAGACAGCGCAGAGCGCCTTTTAACCTCTGGAGCATACTGAAGGAACAGGTGAAGTCCACATTGAAGCAATAGTTCAATTTAATAGTCAGGGCAAATGTTGCTTGTGGAATGTAATAATAATCCTTGCATTTTTTGATATAGGGCCTTATCACATCTTCAAGACGTCTCAAAGCGCTTCACAGGATATACTGTAAAGTGAATTGACTGTATATTTTGTGGGCAAAACTCCCGTTTCATGCACAAAATGTCATTAATAATGTCTGACATGAACAGTGCAGCGTTTATTATAATGCACTTTGCGACAGTGCAAATTGGTTTATAACGCGATTAGCTTATGACATCACTTCTTGCTTTGTTTTGCTTCCAGGTGATAGAAAGAAACTGGTGTTTCCTGCAGTAATGATGTGAAATAAGAGGTAAATGTCAGACGTTATTAATGACAAGCGAGAGACCTAGTTTCGATTCCCGGCAGGGCGAAACCTTGGGCAAGTTTCCTTACTCCACACGTCTGATAATAAGCCCTCAAGAAAATAAACAATAATAAAATTGGTCACTTCAATCCACGACTGTTTGTGGGACACTGCTGTGCACAATTGGCTGTCGCGTTTCGCCCACAAATATACAGTCAATTCACTTTACAGTATATTCTGTGAAGCGCTTTGAGACATCTAGAAGACGTGAAAAATGCTATTTCAAATGCAAGCATTATTATTATTTGCAAACTTACACTGAAAAGAAAGGACACTGATTTGTGTTGCTTCTATCACTGACTTTCTATGCTGTTATATTGAGAAGTATGTCATTAATAACGTCTGACATTTGCCTCTTATTGATACGTTACATTTGTTAGTTTAGATAACATAATTGCATGCAGTTCCATACATTGGTACAATACATACATGGACACACTCCAGTATTTCTGCCAAAATCCATGCAAGGAGAAAAAAAGCATTCAACTCAATTCAAACCCAGTTCCCATGTTTGTAATAGCATTATCCCAAAAGGGTGTTGTTTCAGTCTGCGTGAGATTAGCACTTTTTCTTTAGTTGTTGGATGCCAGCTCTTTGAACAGTACAGTTACAGGCACTTTCAAAACTGCTAGCTGCAGATTTGCATGCAATATATACAGGAAAGGTTCCTCTTAATTGGTGCAATTATTTTGCACAAAATGATATTCATGCACCTTATGCCTTGTCCACAAACAAATTCTCCAATTGTTACTTACTGCCAGAATTTGGTGAAAATACAGTGCATTACGTAACAGTTGGCAGTTGGTAGTTTCTTCAATTTTTTTCTTTGTCTTTGAAATATGAATACTTCAGCAGAATGTAAAACATTAATTTAGCAAACTAACAGTTTTTTGCTCCGAGTTTTCTTTGCAAAGAAATCATCCTCCTTTTCCGGCTGGTTTGGGAAGCTTGTCTGGCTCAGTGTAGAAGGCTGATAAGGCTTCAACTGTAGCATTTTCCTATGGCTATCTTTCAAAGCACTCTTACCGCAGTTCACAAAAAACACAATGACGACACCTTGTAATGGTTCTGTGCATTAAATGGTATTTATTCCCTTTCATAACAGATAACATGTTTCAAGGACACACTGAATGTAATTTTGTATTTTCCTTCAGTTATTTCGCAACACTGTATGATGTGTAACATAAACCCTACCCTTCCCCCAATCTGCCATACACAGTTCTAACCTTTATTTTCTTAAACATTCTCAAAGAATCTGGCCTACAAAAATCTGAGCACTAAGCAGTCAAAATTAAGCAGCCTTCCTACAATCCTCTGTGCATACAGTAAATTCTACTATGTGTCAAGAAAGCAGGAAACAAACGTTTTAACCTGACACTTGTGGAAGGAAAACAACTAAACTCTTCCTTATCAGTTTTCACACAATGGACAGTGTAGTAACATTGCAATAAAAGACATGTGTTCATTAGTGTAGAGTGTTTAAACTCTGCATTTAAAGGGATACCTCTATTGCAAAGAGAAGGATGGGATCCAAGCTTGTAGTTCCTACAAATTCACCCCAAAAGTCAAATGAATTAGCTGCTCATCTCAATGTTTGATTGATGTGCATTTTTACCCCACGACTAATCTCTGGAAGTCCCTCCACCACCCTTTGCCCCTTCACCTCATTCCCTCTGTATCTTTAAATCCCACCAAAACGTTACCTCTCCAACTGCGCCTATGGTCAACTCCCCTATTCTCCTGTCCCCTCTTCCTTGCTCAGCATTTGACCTAGTTTTTGTAAAGCACACCAATGTCAAGGGTGATATATAAGAGCAAGTCGTTGAAGCATATTATTGGTGCAAATTAGCTGCTGCATTTGCCCACGTAACATTCACTTCACTTCCAATTCTTCCACTTTTTCATTACTATTTTGCCTCCAGTGGCTACTAGTCGTGTACAACAGACGGGTCTGGCAAACAACAACAATAACAAAATTACATTTGTATACCGCCTTTCACATCAGGAGAATGTTCCAAGGTGCTGGACAGTCAGTGTTTCAGACCCGAGCTGGGCGTCGGGATCGGGGCGGGTGGAGGGCAGGTGGGGGAAGGAGGTTGACCGAAGGCACGGTCGAAGAAGAGGGTCTTGAGACGGGTCTTGAAGGAGGCTAGAGTTGGATCTCCAATTGCCTCTCAACAAAAACAACAACAACAAGTTGGATTTATATAGCGTCCTCCATGTCGGATGGCTTCTCAGGACGCTTTACAGTAACGGATCCCGGGGCCGAGCCAGGGGGAGGGGGAGGAAGGTAACCAATGGGCGGTCGAAAAGAAAGGTCTTCAGCAGAGACCTGAAAATAGGAAGGGAAGGAGCGAGACAAAGGGAGTGAGGAAGGGAGTTCCAGAGCCTCGGGGCATAGTGGCTGAAGGCACGGCTGCCGAGGGTGGAGCTGAGGACTCGGGGGACGAGGAGGAGGCCAGACCCGGAGGTCTCTCTCCATACCACAGAGCAAACTCATCAATGAAAGCACGGAGCTCCAGAGCAAATGGACGGAGGAAAGTCACCTAATTTTTAGATGCATCTTCTAGCCTCTGCTAACCATTCTTTGCGTAGCAGATAAAATGCCAAAAAAACACAATTAAGAAAGTCTTGGTTTCCTCAGATCCTGTCACACTACTACACAGTATCTGAATATACATGCACCGTCTGCTAAGGCAGGTAACCTCCAAAGGCCAGGTGTCTGTGGGAAAACACTTTATTCTGTTTTACAGGACTCAGGAATTCTGAGCTGTATTAATTCCAGTTTGTAAAGCAGTTGGAAATACGTGCTTGAAACGTATTATATAAATGTAAATTATTGTGTAAGAGTATGGAACATTGCATTAAATGTTCATGGAGTCAATAAGTAATATTTAATAGGTTTTTAACAGAATTGTGGCTGACATATTGAATAATGTTACTGCTTGTGACTCACTATTGACACAATTGTGTCACTATTGGTAACTAACGTATCCACAACACTTCAAAATGTTTCTCATGTTAAGATTAATCCAATGCACTTCATTGATCACTAAAGGATATGATAATAATCCTTACATTTGATATTGGATATCTATATAGTATGTTTCATATATATGTCATATATATAGAATGACCTCAGCTCGGGTTCGTAACCCTTTCTGTTCAGCGACTTGGGACGTCCTTCCGACGTGAAAGTCACAATACAAATGTAATTTTGTTGCTGTTATCTCAAAATGCTTCACAGGATTCACTGTAAGTCCAGTGACCGTGTATTTGTGAGCAAACATAGCAGTCAAGTTGCACACAACAATGTCCTACAAATAGCCATAAAGTAAAGAACCAATTTTTGTTTGGGGGTGGGGGGCGGGGGGAGGGATTTGTCGCCCCAACAATGGGAGAAATTTCCTTCTCTTTTCAACAGTGCCATGCGATCTTTAACATATACTTGAACAGGCAGATGGGACTTCAGTTTAATGTCTCCTGCAAAGCCTTCAACAATGCAGTGCACCCCCAGTGAACTTTCACTGTGCTTTTTTGTTGTCAATCAAATGTTACCACCCATTATTTTAAATAAGAAGGAAAGTAAATTCTAACTAATTTTGCTTTTGTCAACAACAGAGTATTTAAGTAGTTTAATGACGATATCTGATGCCATGTACAGTTGACAGATTCATTTAGTGGTTGTATGGAACACTTTGATGAAAAACAATGGCATTTTTAATACTGGGATCATCAGCCTTCTGCTTGTAAACACAGAATTAAGTACAGAAGAAGGCACACTCAAGCCATCATGTCTGTGCCGCATTTTGTGTTAAATTATCATTTGAATTATTCCTCTTTGAGTGAATTTCATCCATCCAGTCTCAATAACCATTGTGGTTATAAACTCCCCACCCAGATAACTCTTCGACTGAAAACATTCTTTGTGAATTTTTGCTAACAATCTTGAGACTATGCGCTTTATCAACGATTCCCCAACAAATTCAAATAGTTTTCCTTATTTACCTTGTCATGCCTTTTCAGCAACTGCAAATTGATCAATTTAAATGCAAATCATTTCTAAGGCTATTTGCCTAATTTTTTGTTTGAAAGTCTGAGGGAAATTTCTGGTCCCAATGGTAAAAGGTGACTGGAATATTGAGTTTCTGGATGACAATATTTAAGTGCATAAGTTAATGAATACAACCAGGAAAGAAGGAACATCAAAGACATATGAATGAGCAGAAGGAGCTATATATTTTTTAGGGCTATGCATGTTGAAACATATTCACTGAAGACACAATTCCAGTTGCACTGGTTTCAAGGGAGAAAAACAGTGGATATTACCAGTAACATGTCTCTAAAAACACATACACCCACACAGTGCAAAGCCAATACAGTACTACTCATGGAGTGGCACATCCATATAAAGGAGGTCAGGCAATACCATTGCTCAACCAGCAAGAGCAAAACTCCTTTTCATAAAATACTGTACTAACATGCACAGACACTAATTACACTATAAATGAATGACTTGAAATCAAATATACTACTCATTGTTAAACAACCAAGAGAATCCCACATGAAGCAGAGTAGAACACCCCTCGTGCTGACTCTCAATAAAGAAAAATTCCACCCACAGCAAGATATAATTTTTGCCTAATGTTAGAGGATGATTCAAGAATGCAATCATAACTGAGTCATCAGACAAAAAAATGTTTTGCACCAAATTCTTTCACAAAGTGAAAGGTTCTTCCCTTTACAGAAGATAAAAACTGCTTTCTCAATGATTAAAAATTCAGATTTTCAGCCAGGGCTTATCCCTACGTTACACTGTATACCTGCTCCCATTGTGATACAGCAAATGGAGCAGAAAAAGTTTCTTGCGTCATATTGCTGATTTGCTTATCAATCAGATATGGAAAATGACTCATTGATAATGTGTCTCCGCTTAGATGTACTCCAGCACATTTGTTATTGAATTGTGTAGTTTGTACATCTCCCACTTCTGCCCCTATTTCATTCTAAATGTCACCGAAACCCTTATCCACACCTTCATCACCCCACAGCTAGGATTTTTTAATGCACTCCTCGCTTGTCTCCCTAGCTCCACCGTCCATGAACTTCAATTCATCCAAAATTCCGCTGTCTGCATCCTCACCCGCACCAAATGCCGCAAGCCCACTACCTCAGTGCCTGCCAGGCTCCACTGACTCCCTGTCTCTCATAGAATAGGCTTCAACCGCTACAAGGTACTGACTCTCACCTACAAATCATTATACACCGACTGTCGACCACTCTATCCTCATACACCACCTCTCCGCTTTACTCAATCTTCGCAGACCTGCCCTTTCCTGGTTCGATTCCTATCTCACTCACTGTCTCCACTTTGGTGCCTCTAACGGTTTCTCCTCCAGCCCCTGCACTGTCAAGTCTGGCATCCCCCAGGGCTCTGTCCTTGGCCCTCTCCTCTTTAATACCTATATGCTCCCCCTTGGTGACATCATCCACAGAAATGGGGTCAACTTCCATATGTATGTGGATGACACCCAACTCTATCTTTCTGCCTCCAACTCTCAACACTGCTGTCCTGACAGACTGTCTGTCGGATATCAAGTCCCGGATGAGGGCAAATTTCCTACAGTTGAATGTGAACAAGACTGAGGCCCTCCTGATTGGCTCACGCCAGCGCCTCAGCACCTCAGGCTCTGGCAGCATCAACCTCCATGGTTGCTCACTACAACTCACCAAGCCAGTCAGGCTTGTTCGACCCTCAACTGTCTTTTCTTCCCCATATCCAAGCCATGACCAGCTCTTCCTTCCCTCACCTCCGTAACATTGCCCGACTCCGCCACTACTTCACCCCTCAGGCCGCTGAAACTCTTGTTCATGCCTTCATCACCTCCAGGCTCGACTATGCAAACACCCTGCTTGTCCGCCTTCCTAACTCCTCCCTCCACAGGCTGCAGATAATCCAGAACTCTGCAGCCCGTGTCCTCTCCCGCACCAAACTCCGTGACCCATCTCCCCCACTCTCGCCCGACTCCATTGGCTCCCTATCCTTCAGAGGATCCAGTTCAAGATCCTGGTCCTCACCTACAAGGCCCTTCATTGCCTCGCCCCACCCTACCTCTGCAACCTCCTAACCCCCTACCAAACCGCCCATTCCCTCCGCTCAGCCGGCTCCGGCCTACTCCACGTCCCCTGAACCACCCGCCCCACCATTGGTGGGAGATCCTTCAGCCACTCTACCCCCAACCTTTGGAATTCCATCCCCCAGTCACTCTGCCTCGCCCCCTCTTTAGTCTCCTTCAAGTCCCGCCTCAAGACCCTCCTCTTCGATCATGCAATTGGCCACTGCCCTTCCTCTCCCCTCCCTTCTTCCCCCTGACCCCAGCTCGGGTCTGAAATGCTGAACACTGTCCAGCACCTTGGGACGTCCTCCCGACGTGAAAGGCGCTATACAAATGTAATCTTGTTGTTGTTGTACACACCCATGCACTGCCCTATCTCTCTGATCTCCTCATACAACAATTGTATCTATGTAGCCCTTCATGCATGATAGCATCTCAAAGCCACCGAGTTCTCTGCTCACACCCTCCCCTCAGCGAATAGGTTGTCTGAGTATTACCCGCCCTATCCGTGCCACCATCATTGACCAGGCTTTCCGATTTTACACCCCTAAGATCTGAAACTTCTTACTTCTACCCTCCACCCTACCCCCTTCCCTATCAGTTTTCAAATCACACCTTAAAACTTTATTTTTCTACTTAATATATATTTTCTACTTACTATGTAATCATAGAGAACAACAGTCATTCATGAAGACCACTTTAGCCGTTTAACTACTGAGACGTTGCCAATAAAATTGGCCACAACACATATAGCTATTTCTCCAGCGTATCCCTGGAACACAACACAACATTGTGAGACCTCAGCTTCGAGACAGGTCTCGTGACTCTGTGTTATATACAGGGAATTGCTTGAAGTAAACCTGTTTGTGTTGCAGGTGATTTTGCCAGCAGACACACAGCAGCTAATCCCCTAGAGCCCTTTTTAAGAACGCAGTGTCAGGGTAATAATAATAATCTCTGTATTTGATGTAGTACCTTATCATGTTGAGATGTCTCAAAGTGCTTCACAGGATATACTATAAAGTGGATCGACTGTTATTTTGTCGGTAATATATGGCAGCCAGTTGTGCATATCAATATTCCACAAACAGCCATGAATCAGTGAATGACCAATTTTATTTGGGGGGATTGTTGGTCAGGTCACCGGGAGAAATTCCCATCTCTTTTCGAATGGTGCCATGGGTTCTTTAACATCGACCTGAACAAGCAGATGGGACCTCAGTTTAATGGCTCATCTGAAGGATCGCACATCCAAAATGCAACACCCCCCATCCCACAACACTGTATTGGAGTGACAGCTTAGGGTATGTGATTTCAAGTGCCAACGTGAGGCTTCAACCCACAACCTTCTGACTCAGAGGCGAGAGTTCTACCACTGCGCTAGGCTGACACATAAATGTAATGTAGTGACCAGAGAGTAGACATGCTACACAGATACAAAACCTAATACTCTTAATTATTGTCTAAATAACTGAAAAAAATGTCAATGTCCCTTTACGATAACCTTGTAAAACACTGTAGGAGACTGTAATTAGAAATCAAAGGCTTAATTCAGAACAGTTGTCTTTAGCTGATGGATCTAGTTCAGATACAATGGCGTTTGGTAACGATCCTAATGCACTGAAAAGAATCAATTTTTTTATTTCAACGTCTTCTGAATCTTAATGTTTCACAGCTGAGCTAGATCATAGAATCATAGAAATGCTAACACGGAAGCCGCCTATTGGTTCTATTGTGACAGTCTAGCACCAGCTCATCTACTCACACCAAATACTACAATGATATTTCTCTGCTCTTTCTCCACAACCTTTTCTACTGAATCTTTTTTCTTCAAATGCTCATCAAATTCCCTTTCAAATGTTGTAATTATCTGACAGATAAATAATGACAGTGCAAAACTGATGACTTGAATGGCCTGTGTCTGTGCTGTACCATTCTGTGATTATAAGATTAACAGCTAGCCTGATAGAAGCATAAAAATTTACAGCAAAGAATGCGGCCATTCGGCCCATTGTGTTTGTATAATGCAAACTACTGTAACTTAGTTACCCCAGTCTTAAATTTAGCGATCAATCACAGGCCAAAGTGTACTGTCTATGTATTTATAGATAAATGCAGCAGCCTATTTAAGCACAGCAATGTACCACAAACAGCTATGAAGCGAATAATCTTATTTCTGGGGGATTATAGGCCAGGCCACCGAAGAAACTCCCTTCTCTTTTCAAATAGGGTCAATATCTGTCTGAGTAGCCAGACGGGACCTCAATTTAACATCTCATCCAAAGCATAGCACCTCCAAAAATATGGATTTCTCTCTGGAGGCAGAAAGAAAAAGGTCTTATGTACATATCTCATTTTAGGCCCAATTACACACAAAAGCCAGCAATTGTTCTGCAGCAGCAGTAGCAAATAGTGATACCTAAACACTGCAAGTTCAGGATTTGTTTTTGTTCATTTAGGAAACATAAACCATTTATAATAATAGTCATCCTTACATTTGATATTATGTACATACCTTATATAGTTGAAATGTCTCAAAACCCTTCACAAGATTTTATTGCAAAGCATTGTGACTGTGTATTTCCAGACAACCAATTTACACACTGCAACAGCTGTGAGATGAACAATCAATTTTACTTGGGGGATTTTTTAAACCAGGAAACAGGAAGAAATTCCCTTCTCTTTTCGTATAGTGCCATTGGATCTTTAACATCCACCTGAACAGGTTTAACGTTCTCATCCAAAGGAAAGCACTTCCAACATCCCCACCACTGCAGTGCCAGCCTGCATTGTGAGTTCCAAGTCCTGATGTGTGGCTTGGGCCCCCGAATTTCTGACTCAAAGGGGAGAATGGTATCAACTGATCCAGTCTGACACACAGTGTATTAATACATGGTCCACTCATATCTCAAATCTCTTAGTTTAAATCTAACTCATATTTGAGGCATGAATCTCTCTCACTCTCGGTTGCTTAGAAGGTTTCTAAGGAAAATGAGCTTGTTGTAAAATGCATGTGTAATCATCCTGATTAAATAAATTAGTTTCAGAATGGTCCTAATCTGCATTGACTTCCTGCTGTATAGTTGCCAATATCATCTGAGCTCTCAGCTCCCTATTTAATTTTCTAACTTGCACAGACTTGTCATTCATCAATGACTTGCCATTGCGTAAATTACTAGGGTTCGGCCTCATTTGCTTTGGTTTGTGCAAGCAACAAAAATGCCACACCTACACAGTACCATGTTCACTAGCTACAAGCAAACTAAATTCAAGTCAATGAAAAATTTAAAAAGATTACATGTGTGTCTGTTGCTTCATTCATGTTTTATCAAGTACACAAATACATACTCCCAAGAAAGACTTATTGTTGTAATTTGGATAGCCCGTTAAAAATCTGAATGACCGATGAATTATTAATATTGTTATATTGTTCTAGATTATTTTTAATGTAAAAGCAGTTAGTGTTCCAAAGGTGAACACAGTACACCATCAGCCTCCTGCACCATGGTTGAACCCAGAACTACTCAACATTGTGTTAGGCAATCTGCCAACTGCAGTACTCCCGTTGAGAATATCAGTCATAGCCAGATTTCTAAAAAGAGCACCGGCTTATGTTAGGATACTCCAACTCTATACAAAAAGGAAAATCTACAGCCGATCAATCTACTACAGGTGTGACACTTGTTGAGTATGTTACTAGCAGAGGCAATAGCCCTGGGGAAATGCATCAGTTCACTTCTGCTACTCTCAAGGCCCAATATTTTTTGGTCAGCCGCGTGTCTGACACAAGCGAAACCAATCACCATGCTTAAGAGTTTGTTGTTAGCAGAGGCAATAGCTCTGGAGAAACGCGTAAGCTCACTTGTGCTATTCACAAGACCCAAGGGAAGGTTTCTAGTAATGAGCAGCTCCTGTACTTTATTGTTGGAAACATACAGCAGGTCAGTGAGCATCTGACAAAGTGTAGCATTACAAATGTGATTCCGCTTCTTGGCTGCTGTACATTTCCAAAATTAATACTTAAGAGGCCTGAAATTACTCAGGACCGTTGGATAAACATTTAAGAACATGCAGAAATCTGCAAATTTGGAAGTCGGTTTTCCACAGTTCTTAACACGTTAATGTGGAAAACTAGCTTAAGGCTAGGGTCATAAAGATTTGCGAGCAGCAGATTTCTAGCAACCATGGTCCTACAAAATACACAGTCACTACAGTGAACAGTAAACCACGTGAAGACTTTGAGACATCCTATCAACATGAAAGGTGCTTAATAAATGCAAGGATTATAATTTTATCCCTTGTACCACTATAAAGTTACTCAGCAGTATTTACAGTTCCAATGTTATAATAGAATAAAAGCAGTGTGGTTATCAATCTATCATAAAATTGATGCTATAAACTCTGCCAATGTAAAAGTAAAGGTATAAAAGCATCATAATGAACTTCTATTTTGGTCTATGATTCCATGCAGGTGCAAACAAAGCCAGCATAAAGCAGGTGTTGATTAGTTTCTGTACAATTCAGTCTGTGCAGTTTCTGTTTCATTGAAAGTAATACTTTCCGCTATTAGGCAGCTGCATCATTGCATGAATTTTGCAGTCCTGGTGCCAGTGTGCTGGCTCACCTGTAAGGCGGTACCCCCTCCCCCACTTCCCCTGCGAAACCACCAACCAAATGACCGACAAATACATAGTAAAAATCCCATGAGGCGGTTTGAGTCTTTTCAACTATGTGAAACTATGTGTTTCGCCCACAAATATACAGTCAATTAACTTCACAGTATATTCTGTGAAGCGCTTTGAGATGTCTAGAAGACCTGAAAAGCGCTATATCAAATGCAAGGATAATAGTAATAATAATAAAGCACTATCATATCAAATGCAAGGATTTTTATATTAATTTCTTGCAGAATATAAATATACTACATATGAACTATTCCATAGTGGAAACAAATTCTTCAAGTTTCCATTGAGGCTTTTAAATTTTAAACTAATGTTCTCTATTTTTGCTCTCAGTGACTCATCATAATCCCTGCATTTAATACAACATTTAATGTATCATGTCATCGAAACATCTGAAAGCACTGCACAGGATTTTACTGTAAAGTATTTATCGCTGTGCATAATGTAAACATACGCAGCAGCTAATTTCACACACAGTAGTATTGCACAAAGAGCTATGAAGTGAACGTCCAGTTTTATCTGGGGGATTGTTGGCCAGGACACCAGATGAAACTCGCTTCTCTTTAAAGTCCATCTGAACAGGCAGACGGTACCTCGACTTAACATACCCATACAAATACATTTTTCTTTATTGAATTTTTCTTAATTTATGGCGGTGCCATGGTTATCGGGTTCAGAAGCTACTGGAACGTTGGTGTGGATTTGCCTGGACTGGTGAGGGGAATTGGCGGGCCACGTCTTCCTGCTCCAAGAAGTCGATTGCAATCAACCGATTGGAAACCCCTGGTCTAGATTGTGAGTTTAAAGTCTCAACATGGGATTTGAACCCCACAACCTAATGACTCAGAGGCAAGCATGTTACTAACTGAGCCAGTCAGACACTTTGTTTACATCAATTATGCTGCTCACACATATATCTCATATGACCCCCATTTTTTAATTGCCATGTTACCCTTAATCTTATTTTCCTCCTTAATTAAATTGATTCAATTCTGTAAGCATTTCATCACAACCTAAGTTACAGAATCATGCTTGGAGCTATCTTCTGAATGCTCTGGGTCTATCTGGTTGTTTAATGTAGTATCACAAAACTGTATATGATAGAGACCCTAAAGTCCACACTAACGGAGACTGGCCCCATTATCAATATGGAGGCAATGCGGAGAATGGATCATCCAACAAAATATATATTGTTAGAACTCAAAGTATTAACCAAAAACACCCTATCAGCAGTTATGCCTCTGTTTACCCAGCAGTAAGTAGGAACCCAGTTGTTAGTTGCCTGGCGGATTGCTTTTCCGGGGACAATAATCCGGTAAATAAATAATAATTTTTGGTCACTCAATCCACGACTGTTTGTGGGATACTGACGTGAACAATTTGTTGCTGTGTTTCACCCACAAAATACAGTCAATCCACTTTACAGTATATTCTGTGAAGCACTTTGAGATGTGTTGAAAACATGATAAGACGCTATATCAAATGGAAGGATTATTATTATTATTATACTGTCACTACAGTACATATTGTGTCAGTCCTTTTCTTCTTTGAATCTTTTTTCTCTCTAACTTTCTACCTCTTGCTGTCATTGACTTTCTCTATATTTTCTGTGCCTCTAAATCTGTCCTTAACGTCAACCCTACACTGTGTCTGGACCAAATTAATAATAATAATCCTTGCATTTGATATAGCGCTTTTCATGTCAGGAGGACATCCCAAAGCGCTTCACAGAACACACTGTAAAGTGAATTGACTGTATATTTGTGGGCGAATGCGGCAGCCAATTGCGCACAGCAATGTCCCACAAACAGTCGTAGATTGAAAATGACCAAGTTAATTATTGTTTTTGGTTTTGGAGGGATTATTATTAGGCTCTGTGTGGAGTAAGGAAACTTGCCCAAGGTTTCGCCCTGCCTGGAATTGAACTCAGGTCTCTCACTTGCAAAGCGAGTGCTCTAACCACTGAGCTACAGGACTCCATTGATGAATAACCACATTTATTCTGAGCTGCTGAATCACAAGTCATGCTCTGCAGGAAAAATTATGTTCCCAGTAACGTCACACACAACCCCCCCCAAGCCCAAGCATCACATTTCCGCATTGGAGCCTGATGTGGATAATCAGACTGTGGATATGTGGTGCTCTATTGTAAAATATTCCAAGTGTGACCTCACTCGTGACCTACACAAAGTTAACTAACTTCTTTTGATCGATGGTCAGTTTGAGTAATGTTCTTGTCAAATAAATTAAAGGTCTTCCACAAATGTTCAGTAATCACACCCAAATCCTTCGCCTCTATATCTGTTAATGGACTGACCTTCATTGGGTAAATGTCTATCAATTCATTTTCCAATAAGCAACATCTTATAATTAAATCCAACTAGCATTACCATGCGCACATGCAATAATTAGTCCAGATCTTCTTGAATGCTATTTACCTTAAATCAGCCACCTGCTTAAATAGCTTGATATCACCAGCAAATACGATAGCATTACAAGAAGCATACGTCCTCCAAGCTATTTATAAATAGTGCAAACCGCAGAGGACCCAGAGCAGATCTCTATGGAATTCCATTCCTCACGAACATCCCAGTACAATTTTTCTATTCATCATAACCTGCGTCTAAATGCTCAGATAGTTTCAATCCAACTAACTTTTTTATGTAATATAAAAATCCTTGCATTCGATAAAGTGCCTTATCACATTGGAATGTCTCAAAGCCCTTCACAAGTATTTGCTGCCAATTGTAATGACATTTTTTGTAGGCAAAAGCAGCAGCCATTTGTGTCAGCAAACTCTTACAAACAGCCATGGAATTAATGACCAATTAATCTGGAAGATTGTTGGCTAGGACACTGAGAGAAACTTGTTTCTCTTTTCAAATAATGTCATGGGTTATTTTATGCCATATAAAAACAGACGGGACTTTGTTTTAATGTCTCATCTGAAAAGTGGCACTTCAGAATTGCAGCACTTCCTCAGTATTGAACTTCAACAATGTCAGCCCCTAAGCTATGAGCTCAAGTGCCACATGGAGCTCCAAACAACAGTACAACCTATTGACCCAGAGCAATTAATGAATTTACCATTAATTCCTATGAGGTTATCTACTTTCACTTTTTGTTACAACATTAAATAATGTGTGAGCCAATGTAATAGAGGTCTTTTGTACACAACAAACATAAATTCAGATCTACTTGCATTTGCCTGAGTTAAATAAAGAATTTTTTATCCATTGTTTGAGCACCATTGTTTTCAATCACAGCCTATCTTCAGGCAAGTGCAAAAATAGATCTCTAAACAGGAAGGGCAACAAAAGGTGAAGATTTTGTAAAAAAAACATAAATACAGTAAATATTTCTAGATTTTTTTCATAAAGCATGGATCTGAAATTCACCAATTTTAAAAGCAAACTAACTTGTATTATATATGCATTCTTAACACTTCATCATATTGCTAAAAACATACTCATTACCTACTGTTTCAGTATAATACACAATGTCAAATATATCTACAATGTAAGTGGATGTAAAATATATTCCAGTAAAATAAGAGTGAAGCATTTATTTTTAGTAAAGCACGGTATTCTCCTCCAAAGGTACTGTAAGTACAGTCTATTAACTCCTGCAAGGCCCTATTTTTAACAACTTTCGTTCCGATAGTCTTACAAACAAAAGTATTTCATAAATGTAGCGATGGATACTAAGCAAAGAAAAAGTAAAGACCTTGTTTAAAGGCAGTTTTATTCACATAAAAAAAATGATTTTCATGTTTCTGTCAATAATGGGAGAAAATCAGGATGGGGTGAATGATTAACATTAAAAAGGGTGAATTCAGTAAAAATCAAAACTAATTTAGGAACAACAACACAACAAATTACATTGGCATGACACCTTCACGATAAGAATACAATGAATGTGTATCTTGTCTTATAGTTCATGACCAAGTAAAAGTAGTAATAATAATATAACAATAATCCTTGCATTTGATATAGAGCTTTTCACATCTTCTAGATGTCTCAAAGCACTTCACAATCTGCCAATCGACTAACAATCGGGTTCCTATTTACTGCTAGGTAAACAGAGACCTGTGGACTAAGGAAACTTGCCCAACATTTCACCCTGCCAGGAAAAGAACCCAGGTCTCTCGCTTGCGAGACGAGTGCTCTAACCAGTAGCTACAGGACTCCACAAATGTACAACAAACACATTTTACTGTACTAACCACGGAATGCTTTGTAATAGGTTTGCTTTCAGTTTTGCTACTATCAGAAACAATTAATTGCCTTGAGTAGTGGATATCTTGGTTCTTATCAGTACAGAAAGCCAAGCTTCACAAATATAAACAAAAAGATACTTTCTTTCCAGAAAGGAAGTATGCAGTGATAGATAAATGTAATCTCTTGAGATTTACGGAAACAGTTGTAGGTATTAAAGGCTACTGACATAATGTACAACTAAAAGTCAATAAATAGTTTGGTGTATTGTTGCGAAAAGGTTATAAGAATTCTTTAAGACTATGAGAAATCGAATTGGCTTATGCTGAATTATTGGACAAATATGTTAGCTCAACAATAAATAAGATAAGATTTTAATAAGATTTAAAATAATAAAAGGAATTGGCAAGTTAGAATGATGAGTCTTTCCCCTTGGAAGAGAGATTGATTACAAAGGTCGTAGTCTTAAAATCAGAGACAAGGCAGTTAGAACGTAGATCAGAAAGCATTTCTATGGGTACAGAAATGTTGTGTAAAGGTGGAATGTGCTGCCCCAGACACCTGCAGAGAGGCAGAGTCACTTAAAATGAAAAATTAACAGATTCTTGGGTAGTTGAGGCATTAAGAAATGGTGGAATATTAGAATTAAAAGAACTGCTAAGATCTAGTGAACTGGTTGAATAGGCTCGAATGGCAGAATGGCCTTCCAGATCTTATATTGCTATTTGCTCATTTGCTGTGGGATGAAATCCAGGTAGGTGGGGAGTGGGGGGGTGGGGTCGAGGGTAGAAATACGGCTGATCCATTCTGAACATTTTATGGCACTAGGATTTTGACTGACTCCAGTAATGCTGGAAAGTTTGTTATGAATCAACTTCTAAAATTTCAACAAGATTGTTTGATCCATTACAATAATATTGTGCAATAGCATGTCAACAATGTACTCTCGATACATCTCCTTCAAAACAGACACATTTTTTTTCACAAATTGGAAACAATTTTCAGTGATGTCTTAAATGTTTGTAAAATAACGTTGTCGTATAATGCTTCAGTCTACATGTAGGCAAACTCTGAACAAAGCAACATTTTACCCTGGATATCTGCACAAATAATTCATCCACATCCTCATCTATGGAGTCAGAACATAAGTAAGCTTCATGTTCTCACAGGAGGAAGTGGTCTCGACTCAGCAGTGAGATGCAGACAAATTTCAAGGATGTAGGAATTGTGACATAAAGTGGTACACTTTCATAATGTATTCTGTGTTTGGCACAAACTATCCACAAAGGCCAGGCTTAAAGAGATGGGATGTTAAACACAAATGCTCAACAGTGTTGCAATAGTCATTAAATACCATTTAAGAAGAACGATACAATGATAAGCGTTCAAAGCCTTTTATATAGTCTGATGACAAGAAGCGCTTTTTCTTACTGTTACAAAACAAAGACATTGCCAGGGTCCACTGGCTCCCTATCACCAAACTGATTGATTTCAGGATCCTCACACTCATCTTCAAATCCCTTCATGCCCTGGATCCTCCCTACCTCTCTGACCTGCTTACTCCCTAACTCACTAACTGTTGCCTCCGCTCGATTGGCTCCGGCCTTCTGCTTGTACCTCGCGCCTTCCGTTCCACCATCCGCAGGTGTGCTTTCAGACACTGCCTCCTGAAACTTTGGAACACTCCCTCAATCCCGCCACCTTGCCCCCTCCTTTCCCATCTTCACATTGCGCCTGAAGACATTCCACTTCGAACGTGCTTACAGTCACCTTCCCCCGGCTTGGTGTAGTGCTCCACCACTCTCAAGGCTCTGGGATGCTACCCTGCATGAGGCGCGCTATATAAATGCCAGTTTTTGTTGCCCTATGGAACCCTTACAGCTTTTAAATTGCTAAAACAGAGGAGCTTTATAATGTGGGATCACCTGACATTCTTTAATCTGAAAAAAATGGAGATAGCTGACAAAGAATTAAGATTTCATGTAAAAATTCTAAATTTACAGGGAGAACAGATGTCAGCGAGTGTCATTTTTATCATGGTTAAAAATAGTCAAAGACAATAAAAATCAACAGATCCACATTCATAAATTGGATGAGAAAAGAGAAAACATCATCCAGATTCAATGGGCATAAAAGTTGGTAAACTGACAACAACCTTATCAACTTTCACCTCGATAAGCACCATTTTCTCCATAAAGACCAATAAAGAAGTGGAATTTTTTTAGTGAATCACGAAAACAATACAATGTACTGTATTCAGCTTGTTTGCATAAGGTGTGATTGCAAGTCTGTAATAAAGCGGTACAAAATAATGTGGAATATAAGTTAGGCCAAACATTCCAGTTCACTGAGCTATTAAGGATTTAATAGTTAAGTAACACTGTCAACATGCTTGAGGCTGTAAGCAAACATGGCCTTAATTGTTAGTCGATTGTTGAATTGCTTTTCCATGGATAATAATCCTTAAAAAAAGGCAATAGTTTGGTCACTCAATCCATGACTGTTTGTGGGACACTACTGTGCGCAATTGGCTGCTGCGTTTCGCCCACGAGTATACAGTAAATTCACTTTACAGTATATTCTACGAAGCGCTTTGAGACGTCTAGAAGACATGAAAAGCACTATATCAAATTCAAGGATTATTACATTATTATTATGGGTAAAAATATAGGAAGACTTGAAGTAAAACTGACTGACTGATGGGCTTTTGCATTAAATTCAAATGGGATTCAACTACGAGGACAGGTGAGAGCACAACTGACGTCATAACTGGGGAGGGTAGTCTTTCTATCAGATTGGGAAAAGGAGGAGATGGCAATCCGGGTGCCTCCATTAGAAAAAGGAGGGAGACAGAGCAAGACCAAAGGTGTACAGGGAACGAGCTGAGAATCTAGAGTGGTTAATTCCAGAGGTTGAGCTAACACTGTAACTCAATGGGCAATATGACCTGCTCTCCTCTTAAATGGCCTACAAATACTATTAGCCTATACGCACGCACAACTGTAATAGCTATAAATTCATCATTTTGTGTGTGGGAAGAGATAAATGAGATCTGTGGATTGTTCAACAGGAAATTAAATAAGGACTTGCATTTAAAAAATACAGCAAACTCTACATAAAAATATGATATACAACACAAAATAAATTAAAGGAGCAGCCAGCGATTCAAATGGACAATACTGGCTTCCTAACAAGGTCACAGATCTGAATCTACAGACTTAAATTAGTTATTTAATGTACTAAATTTAGTTGGCTACATTCTGTTGATTATTGACCAGACCACCAGATTAAAGCAAGTTCTACTGGGGAGTTGTTGCTCAAATATTAAGATTAAAAGATAACTGATAAAAGATTACAGCTTATGAATTGCAAATTTTATGACCTGTATCCCTGGATTGCAACATAAAGATTTTAATATCTCGCTTGCTTAAAAACTGTGTTTGTAGCTTTTATGCAAGTGCACTGGATTTTACAGTAAATTTTGCATTGTGCCTGCATTTAGTCATTGGATGCATGTTTCCAAGAGGCCCTAGAAGGGAAGATGTAGATTAGCAAATGAAACGCATATTTTTTGAACAGTCTGGATCATATAAACACTGACATTATTGAAATCTAGAACAAAATTAGATAAGCATACTGAGGGCTGAACAAAAAAATGATGTACGTTTAATAAGGAATAAACTGTAATACTTCCTGAGAAAAATGGAAGTGATAAATCGTGAAAGCAGAATTTAAGATTGTGAAACCAAAAGTAACTTATAACTAGTAACCAGCAAAAATGCAAAAGGGGTGGAAGTAGTACTGTGACTGTCCTGGATTTTCAACAATGCAATTTGCTATCTTCCTTTCACAAATGTATTGGATTACTTCGGAAATAATATTCATTCATTTATAAGAAGACCTACATTTTCAAATCTAGATTGTTTCAAAATTTTAATATCACCACAGGTGTTTCCCGGGATCCTGATCAACAATCCCCCAAGTAACACTAAGCATTCACTTCATGGTTGTTTGAGGGACATTGCTGTGCACAAATTGGCAGGCACCTTCGCCTCAAAAGACACAGTCACCACACTTTACAGTGAGTCTTTGAGACAACCTCCTGATGTGAATATGCTATATCAAATGCAAGGATTATTTAATACATTTATGGCACCAAGGCAGAAATCATTTCACATCAAAAAATTTAAAAGAAAACCACCTTCAAAATTAAGGCTGCATTTACGAATTTGGCAAATTCTGTGGACTCTGAAATGCTATATTAATAAGTAAATCTAATCCTAGGTGGAATTTTACCCCTTCTAAGTTTAAATGAGTTTGCAATGTGATCACTGTTGCAGATCATAAACGATCATGCCAATTGTCATCCTAATGCTTATTATGGAAAATATTCCTGGAGAAGTATTTGGGGATGATGCTAAATACACAGAAGGTGAATGGTCACTAAAACAAACTGGGGTCTATTTTAACAATATTGCCTGAAGTTTAGGTTCATAAACACCCATTTTTATACCCAGGATTTGCAGTCTAGATGGTTGGCATATAGCAGTGCGGTCCAACCTTTGGGCTGCGAGGGCTGGATTCCCTATTTGAGAAAGGTCCATGGCCCGCGTAAGCAATATTTTGTGTTTCGCTTCCAGAAAAATAACAACATTTACACAGCAGTTTTTTCATGTTGGAAGGGCATCTTGACATTGTCGGCTGGGCAACTGAGCTGGGGGTGGAAGCCGAGAGAGGTGAGATGGGGAGGGGAAAAGGTGAACGAAAGCGTAGTCATAAAGTTAGGTCTTGACGAGACTTAAAAGAGTGGAGGGAGTGAACAAGTCGGAGGGACTCCAGGAATCAAACTCCAGTTGGTGGAGCGGATAGGGGTGGGGGACATGGAGCAAGGCAGTGTTTGCTCTGCAAAGGGAATGGCCAGGTTGGGAGGTCGCAGCAGTAGGGTAGGGAGGGAGATGAAATGAAGGACGTAGAGGAATTTTTCACTAAATAAAGAGGGAGCATTTCGTGGGGAAACTGCACGGCACTCAGTGTTCGACCGCGGTTCCCCCCACCCTGGTGGCCGAGGGAGGCTTCGATCGTCTGTCCTGACAGTGAACCACAAAACACTGCCCTCACTTCTCCTTTCCCTCTCTTCTTTCTCACTCTACTTCTTTCTCTCTCTCCACCACCCTTTCTCAATCTATCCCTCTCTCTCTCTGTTTCTTTCTCCCCCCTCTCCCTCACATACTCTCTCTCCACCTCTCACACTCTGGAGTCCTGTAGCTCAGTGTTTAGAGCACTCGCTTTGCAAGTGAGAGACCTGAGTTCAATTCCAGGCAGGGCGAAACCTTGGGCAAGTTTCCTTACTCCACACGCCTAATAATAATCCCTCCAAAAACCAAAAACAATAATTAAATTGGTCATTTTCAATCTACGACTGTTTGTGGGACATTGCTGTGCGCAATTGGCTGCCGCATTCGCCCACAAATATACAGTCAATTCACTTTACAGTGTGTTCTGTGAAGCGCTTTGGGACGTCCTCCCGACGTGAAAAGCGCTATATCAAATGCAAGGATTATTATTATTATTATTACTCTTCCCCCTCTCACACTTTCCCCCTCTCAGCTATCTTTTGCTTAGTGTGATCATTCCCAGTTTCTGCAGCCTCTTCTCATAACTCAGGTCCTTTTTCAAGCTAGTGGTCATTTTCAATCCACCACTGTTTGAGGGACACTGCTGTGTAGAATTGGCTGCTGCGTTTCACCCACAAATATACGGTCAATTCACTTTACAGTCTATTCTGTGAAGTGCTTTGAGAGGTCGAGAAGCCATGAAAAGCACTATCTCAAATGCAAGGATTATTATTATTATTAATCTGATTGCTTTGCTACACTGTTTTCAATAATGAGATGTCCTACTGTAATGCAGTAATTAGAAATGTACTCTATGTCAAAAGTTTAAAAGTTTAATACCAATGCAACCTGCATCCCAAGATCCTACTTAAGCCCCCTGAGACTCTTTCCAGCACGAAAGGCACTATACAAATGCAATTTTTTGTTGTACTTTCTTCATTGTTGTTGTAGACAATGCTGTTGGTTTCAGCAAGCTATTTATTGGTGTTCTTAAATCTGTCTCAAATGTCATGTCCTAAGCAAATGGGATCTCCCTAGAGTTGAGCTGGCTCCAACATGATGTGCTTAGCAATGTCAGAATGGAGTTAATCCTTTATGGCCGTGCTAAATTCAGTTCCTGAACCAGATGGGTACACAGTTTAATACTCTAGAATTACACCCCATGGAAGGGCACTAGATAAATGCAAGCGAGAGACCTAGGTTTGATTCCCGGCAGGGCGAAACGTTGGGCAAGGATTATTATTTTAAGTTGTTGTTGTACACCAAAGCACTGCTGATGACAGACCAGCAGCCTGCTTTGTCAGCAGAACATGGAGGGGCAGAATGGTCACAGAAGTTTAGGATTCTTCCCATTCAACTCCTGTTAACTCAGTAAACCAAAGCCCTAATGGTCAACGATGACAAGAAGCAGTGCTCTCAATGGCAAGCTATGCAGTTTTACCTGGTTGGACTCCAGCAGTACCTCAACACACACTCTGGACTCCCCAAGCCTTGGCACTCGCCAACCTGCAACTTATATTCTCCAGAATTAGGTAAGCAGCTGCATTCATCCAGAGAGAAAATCCACATTCATTCCAGATACAGTAAGATTTCCATGTGTGGTTGGTATAGATACATGGAACTTTGCTTGGATACTCTTAAGCACGGTGAAGTGTTTCTGCAGGTTGTAGACACCTGTCTGAACAAAAAGAATGTCATGTCCTGTGACTAATATCATTTAATTTATTTTTGCATTGTTTATTCTGCTTCCCTAATGTCATCCCTCTATATTTATCTACATTAAATAACATTTGGCCATTTGATAGTATAATTTCCTGACCTAACCAGATCCTCAGTATTTGGTCATTCTGTTCCTTATAATTTGCAACTCCTTCAATTTGGAGTCATCTGCAAACTACAATACCTTGGTTTCTTTCTCCACTTCCAAATAAATTCTGTCCAATGTAAAAAGCATCTTGGCTGAAACTGAATCCCTGAGGCACCTCACTTGTTACTGTACAGTGCTTCCTTCCATGTCAATACAGTTCCATTTAAAACTTCCTGTGAATCAAGCCAATTTCCAAACCACTTCAGACACTGAGGGATTTCTGTGCATATCAGATCCCTGACGGATAAAAATAATACGCCAAGATACAAAATGCTGCCATTTTAATTTCAAAATTGTAAGTAACATCTTTATTAAAAGCCGATCGCACTTTCTGAAATAAACTCCATCAGGGTTTGCATTTTTCTTGAGCCCCCAATGTTAATTACTGCAATCAAACGGATGCTTCATGCAAAACAGTAATGTGCAAGCAGGTCATGAGGCCTTAAATACGGTATCAAATTAAGACATGTTGTTACAGAGAGCACATGCAGCAGAATTATGTTTTTATGTGGAAAAATAAGATCAACACGTGAAAAGGGAAAGGGGGGGGAGGGCAGAGCTTTCTGTTTGTTAAAACAGTGTGAAGATACACAGTGTGTCTAATCCGGGATGAACTAAGATAAATTGCATTTATCGGCAGTAATATAAATAGATGAGCATCTCCCCAGCTCAGGGACCTCTCATGTGGCTCAGGCTGTTGCAAACGTTTGCTACATTACAGTCGGGGATTATGTAACCGCGCTCTGCTTCGCAGGGCTACTGTACACCACCGACTCGCCCTGTGATTGGCCAGCTGAGCTGTCAGTCATCCGGCCGCCGAAACCCGGATTGGTGGCTGGAGCTGCCAATCGTGGGTGACCCCCGGTTGGCGGCGCCTGATTGGCTGCCGGGCCTGTCAATCACACCCGCCTGCCCGCCCGCCCTCTCGGACAGTGCAGCACTCACAAGGCGGAAGTGAGCCCCGGGGGGAGGGGGCGGGAACAGTGCTGCACAACCACTGCCCCGAACATCAACCGTACAGTCATCGCAAAGCCTGGGACAGACTACCGGGGGCCGGCACTGGGCACCGGGCACCGGGCACTGGGCACTGGGCACTGGCCACTGGGCACCGGGCACTGGGCACTGGGCAGCGAGCGCTGCTGTCAGCGTGTCCGGGGCATGTGACACTTTAGTGCAGAAATCAAGCGGCTGCCAATGTAAAACAGTCCCTGAGGCCACACAGCGAAACTATCCCAAACAACACCAGTCCACAGCTCTGGGGGTCCTCTCAGTGGGTCACACCTCTGCATTCACAGCGTGAAGGACGCCCCGTGTGTGTGTGTGTGTGTGTGAGTGTGTGAGTGGTTTGTTTATAAGTGTGGACCAGGAGGAAGAAACCGAAAGTGTGATGGAGCTCCTCCATATTTTAATCCCAAATGCAGTAAAAGGTCAACCTCAGCCCTTCACTTCTGGCACTCGCGGATCCCGAAAGCAGAGCCGGTGGTGATGCGTTTGGACATCAAGCACTGCCCCCGGTGCAAATGTCACTTTGCAAACAACGACCACGACCCTCGGGAAGTGCATTATTTGCAGTTGTTACGACCAGGAAAGCGCAGGTATCAGTGTCAAACCCACCCTCTGGATCCATTCCCCCCCCTCCTCCCCTCCCAAATAAATGCGTGCGCTAAAACGAAACTAAAACTGCAATTCTACCCGCAAAAGTTGCAAACTTTCCTCCGCTTCTCTGGAAGCGGCTCAAGAAATGGTAACGAAATCCCGACATGTCCAATACCTTACATGTTTTTTTCTTATTTTTTTTTGCAAAAGAAAAAAACAACTTACTTCCTGTTTCAATGCATTGGCATCGCTCAGAAACCCCCCACACACACACACACAAAAAAAAACCTGGTAGTTACCTCGAGATCAGTCACTTCCAAAGATAAAACGACCCCCGTTTTCAGTGAGAGCGCTGACAGCCCGACAGTCGGGTTGGAAATCCTCCGGAGGCAAAGCAGGTCCCGCACTGCCAACTGCGGAATTAGATCGAAAGTAAAAGAAGCTGCAAAATCCCCCGATTTGTTTTCGTGTTTGTTCCTAAGAATTTGCAACTCTCTCTCCGGGGCGGTCTCTGCCGGAGACTGCGGAAGTCCTCCACTGACTTCCATTGGTCCGACGATCAGTCACATCCCTTCTCGGAAATTCATTTTCAGTTTTCACTTCCCCGTACGTCAGGGCTCAGGCACTGCTCCTCCACTGGCAACTGGGGCAGGGCTCAGGCGCTGCTCCTCCACTGGTAACTGGGGCAGTGCTCAGGCGCTGCTCCTCCACTGGCAACTGGGGCAGAGCTCAGGCACTGCTCCTCCACTGGCAACTGGGGCAGAGCTCAGGCACTGATCCTCCACTGGCAACTGGGGCAGAGCTCAGGCACTGCTCCTCCACTGGCAACTGGTTCAGGGCTCAGAGACTACTCCTTCACTGGCAACTGGGGCAGAGCTCAGGCGCTGCTCCTCCACTGGCAACTGGTTCAGGGCTCAGAGACTACTCCTTCACTGGCAACTGGGGCAGAGCTCAGGCGCTGCTCCTCCACTGGCAACTGGGGCAGAGCTCAGGCACTGCCCCTCCACTGGCAACTGGGGCAGAGCTCAGGCACTGCTCCTCCACTGGCAACTGGTTCAGGGCTCAGAGACTACTCCTTCACTGGCAACTGGGGCAGAGCTCAGGCGCTGCTCCTCCACTGGCAACTGGGGCAGAGCTCAGGCACTGCTCCTCCACTGGCAACTGGGGCAGAGCTCAGGCACTGCTCCTCCACTGGCAACTGGTTCAGGGCTCAGAGACTACTCCTTCACTGGCAACTGGGGCAGAGCTCAGGCGCTGCTCCTCCACTGGCAACTGGGGCAGAGCTCAGGCACTGCTCCTCCACTGGCAACTGGGGCAGAGCTCAGGCACTGCTCCTCCACTGGCAACTGGTTCAGAGCTCAGAGACTACTCCTTCACTGGAAACTGGGACAGGGCTCAGACACTGCTCCTCCACTGGCAACTGGTTCAGGGCTCAGACACTTCTCCCCCAATGGCAACTGGGACAGGGCTTAGACACTGCTCCTCCACTGCCAACTGGGTCAGGGCTCAGAGACTGCTCCTTCACTGGCAACTCGGTCACGGCTCAGGCACTGCTCCTGTACTGGCAACTGGGTCAGGGCTCAGGCACTGCTCCTCCACAGGCAACTGGGGCAGGGCTCAGGCACTGCTCCTCAACTGGTAACTGGGGCAGGGCTCAGGCGCTGCTCCTCCACAGGCAACTGGGTCAGGGCTCAGGCACTGCTCCTCAACTGGTAACTGGGGCAGTGCTCTGTCGCTGCTCCTCCACTTGCAACTGGGTCAGGGCTCAGGTGCTGCTCCTCCACTGGCAACTGGGGCATGGCTCAGACACTGCTCCTCCACTGGCAACTAGGGCAGGGAGCAGACACTGCTCCTCCATTGGCAACGGGCAGGGCTCAGGCACTGCTCCTCCACTGGCAACAGGGGCAGGGCTCAGACACTGCTCCTGCACTGGCAACTGGGTCTGGGCTCAGACACTACTCCTCCACTGGCAACTGGGTAGGCCTCAGAGACTACTCCTCGACTGGCAACTGGGACAGAGCTCAGACACTGCTCCTCCACTGGCAACTGGTTCAGGGCTCAGACACTTCTCCCCCAATGGCAACTGGGTCAGGGCTCAGCCACCGTTCAGCCACTGGCAACTGAGGCAGGGCTCAGGCACTGCTCCTCAACTGGTAACTGGGGCAGTGCTCAGGCGCTGCTCCTCCACTTGCAACTGGGTCAGGGCTCAGGTGCTGCTCCTCCACTGGCAACTGGGTCAGGGCTCAGACACTGCTCCTCCACTGGCAACTGGGTCTGGGCTCAGACACTACTCCTCCACTGGCAACTGGGTAGGCCTCAGAGACTACTCCTTCACTGGCAACTGGGACAGGGCTCAGACACTGCTCCTCGACTGGCAACTGGGACAGAGCTCAGACACTGCTCCTCCACTGGCAACTGGGGCAGGGCTCAGGCACTGTTCCGCCACTGGCAACTGGGTCAGGGCTCAGGCACTGCTCCTCAACTGGTAACTGGGGCAGTGCTCAGGCGCTGCTCCTCCACTTTCAACTGGGTCAGGGCTCAGGTGCTGCTCCTCCACTGGTAACTGGGGCATGGCTCAGACACTGCTCCTCCACTGGCAACTAGGGCAGGGCTCAGGCACTGTTCAGCCACTGGCAACTGGGGCAGGGCTCAGGCACTGCTACTCCACTGGCAACTGGGGCAGGGAGCAGACACTGCTCCTCCATTGGCAACGGGCAGGGCTCAGGCACTGCTCCTCCACTGGCAACAGGGGCAGGGCTCAGACACTGCTCCTCCACTGGCAACTGGGTCTGGGCTCAGACACTACTCCTCCACTGGCAACTGGGTAGGCCTCAGAGACTACTCCTCCACTGGCAACTGGGACAGGGCTCAGATACTGCTCCTCGACTGGCAACTGGGACAGAGCTCAGACACTGCTCCTCCACTGGCAACTGGTTCAGGGCTCAGACACTTCTCCCCCAATGGCAACTGGGTCAGGGCTCAGCCACCGTTCAGCCACTGGCAACTGAGGCAGGGCTCAGGCACTGCTCCTCAACTGGTAACTGGGGCAGTGCTCAGGCGCTGCTCCTCCACTGGCAACTGGGTCAGGGCTCAGACACTGCTCCTCCACTGGCAACTGGGTCTGGGCTCAGACACTACTCCTCCACTGGCAACTGGGTAGGCCTCAGAGACTACTCCTTCACTGGCAACTGGGACAGGGCTCAGACACTGCTCCTCGACTGGCAACTGGGACAGAGCTCAGACACTGCTCCTCCACTGGCAACTGGGGCAGGGCTCAGGCACTGTTCCGCCACTGGCAACTGGGTCAGGGCTCAGGCACTTCTCCTCCACTGGCAACTGGGTCATGGCTCAGGCACTGCTGCTCCACTGGCAACTGGGTCAGGGCTCAGGCACTACTCCTCCACTGGCAACTGGATCTGGCCTCAGACCCTGATCCACCACTGGCAACTGAGGCAGGACTCAGACACTGCTCCTCCACAGGCAGCTGGGGCAGGACTCAGACTCTGCTCCTCCACTAGCAACTGGGACAGGGCTCAGACACTGCTCCTCCACTGGCAACTGGGGCAGGGCTCAGGTGCTGCTCCTCCATTGGCAACTGGGGCAGGGCTCAGACACTGCTCCTCCACTGGCAATTGGGTCTGGTCTCAGACACTACTCCTCCACTGGCAACAGGACATGGCTCAGAGACTGCTGCTCCACTGGCAACTGGGACAGGTCTCAGGCGCTGCTCCTGCTCTTGCAACTGGGGCAGGGCTCAGGCGCTGCTCGTCCATTGGCAACTGCGTCTGGGCTCAGACACTACGCCTCCACTGGCAACTGGGTTGGGCTCAGAGACTGCTCCTTCACTGGCAAATGGGACAGGGCTCAGACACTGCTCCTCAACTGGCAACTGGGACAGAGCTCAGACACTGCTCCTCCACCGGCAACTGGTTCAGGGCTCAGACACTTCTCCCCCAATGGCAACTGTGTCAGGGCTCAGGCACTGCTCCTGTACTGGCAACTGGGTCAGGGCTCAGGCACTGTTCCGCCACTGGCAACTGGGTCATGGCTCAGGCACTGCTGCTCCACTGGCAACTGGGTCAGGGCTCAGGCACTACTCCTCCACTGGCAACTGGATCTGGCCTCAGACACTGCTCCTCCACAGGCAGCTGGGGCAGGACTCAGACTCTGCTCCTCCACTAGCAACTGGGACAGGGCTCAGACACTGCTCCTGCACTGGCAACTGGGTCTGGGCTCAGACACTACTCCTCCACTGGCAACTGGGTAGGCCTCAGAGACTACTCCTCCACTGGCAACTGGGACAGGGCTCAGATACTGCTCCTCGACTGGCAACTGGGACAGAGCTCAGGCGCTGCTCCTCTACTGGCAACTGGGGCAGGGCTCAGGCGCTGCTCCTCCACTGGCAACTGGGACAGGGCTCAGACACTGCTCCTCCATTGGCAACAGGGGCAGAGCTCAGGCAATGCTCCTCCACTGGCAACTGGGCAGTGATCAGACACTGCTCCTCCACTGGCAACTGGGACTGGGCTCAGACACTGCTCCTCGACTGGCAACTGGGACCGAGCTCAGACACTGCTCCTCCACTGGCAACTGGTTCAGGGCACAGACTCTTCTCCCCCAATGGCAACTGGGGCAGTGCTTAGACACTGCTCCTCCATTGGCAACTGGGTCAGGGCTCAGAGACTGCTCCTTCACTGGTAACTCGGTCACGGCTCAGGCACTGCTCCTGCACTGGCAACTGGGTCAGGGCTCAGGCACTGCTCTTCCACTGGCAACTGGGTCAGAGCTCAGGCACTGCTCCTCCACTGGCAACTGAGGCAGGGCTTAGACACTACTCCTCCACTGGCAACTGTGTCAGGGCTCAGGCACTGCTCCTCCACTGGCAACTGGGGCAGGGCTCAGGCACTGTTCCGCCACTGGCAACTGGGTCAGGGCTCAGGCATTTCTCCTCCACTGGCAACTGGACAGGGCTCAGGCACTGCTCCTCCATTGGCAACAGGGGCAGAGCTCAGGCACTGCTCCTCCACTGGCAATGGGCAGGGCTCAGACACTCCTCCTCCACTGGCAACTGGGTCTGGGCTCAGACACTGCTCCTCGACTGGCAACAGGGACAGAGCTCAGACACTGCTCCTCCACTGTCAACTGGTTCAGGGCTCAGACACTTCTCCCCCAATGGCAACTGGGGCAGCGCTTAGACACTGCTCCTCCATTGGCAACTGGGTCAGGGCTCAGACACTGCTCCTTCACTGGCAACACGGTCACGGTTCAGGCACTGCTCCTGCACTGGCAACTGGGTCAGGACTCAGGCACGCTCCACCACAGGCAACTGGGTCAGGCCTCAGGCACTGCTCCTCAAATGGCAACTGGGTCAGGGCTCAGGCACGTTCTCCACTGGCAACTGGGTCAGGGCTCAGGCACTGCTCTCAACTGGCAACTGGTGCAGCGCTCAGGTACTGCTACTCCACTGGCAACTGGGACAGGGATCAGACACTGCTCCTCCACTGGCAACTGGGGCAGGGCTCAGACACTCCTCCTCCACTGGCAACTGGGTCAGGCTCAGGCACTGCTCCTCATCTGGCAACTGGGTCAGGGCATCAGGCACTGCTCCTCCACTGGCAACTGCGGCAGGGCTCGGACACTGCTCCTTCACTGGCAACTGCAACAGGGATCAGAATCTGCTCCTCCACTGGCAACTGGGTCAGGGCTCTGGCGC